>NC_057391.1:176658-1376658 GCF_019320065.1 Cervus canadensis | reverse complement strand
GATCTTAGTTCCACAACAGGGATGGAACCCACAGCTCCTGCAGTGGAGTACAGAGTCTCAACCACTGGACCACCGAGGAAGTCTCGGCTTTTGTGTTTTAGTTAATGTATAAGGAAGAGAGTTGCTCTAGATCAGAGCATTTTCCAGTAATATTTCAGAATAAGGGAGTTCTGATATATTTCCTTCATATCTCACCGAACTTCAACACCCTACTTTTCCAGGCTATCCATGCAATTTAGATTTTAACTGCATTTGACACTTAATTAAAGTTTGTAAAAGACTGTGGAGATGAAATGCCATACAATCATTTGATAACAATAATGAAAATAATGACTATTCTTAGTCTCTTCTTTCCATCTTCCCAATTATAGTTCTGCTTCTTCTGCAAAATTCTTCACATTACCAAATGAATTCTTATACAAATCTTCGTGGATTTTACTTTGTCCTCTACCTTCACCAGGGCAGTTTCATTCCTAACAGTACATTCCTTTATACCAGTTCTTAATTCATTTCTTCTTCACTGAGATAAAAAACCATGTTTAATACAAAACCTGAGCAATCTTACAGAGCAAATGTAAAATGACGCTTTCAATGATAAGGAGCAATGCCGGTTGCTCCTGAGTTCAGCCTAGTTCCAGCTCTGTTGTTATCTGACTCAGAGACCCCTGGGAAAAACGTTGAACCTTCTTTGGTAAGTCTGTTTCTTCATCTACTGAATTACTGTGATGACCATTTCCAGATTTAAAACTCCATGTCTTACACTTTGTGCTGCATTTACAAGGCAGCCGGACTCTGAAACAAACCTCTACTCTTCAGATACAGCACGACTCTCCAGACAATTGCTTCCCATGGCCACTCCATCGCTAATGGCAACTCTCCAGTTCCCAACTGATTGTGGACTTGTGTTTCTCAACAGTAGCTCTCATTTTGGGATCACCTGCTATAAACCAATCTTTTTTTTTTTCAGTAGTTTTTCTTCCCCAGGGAAATTTATATCAGTTCCAGGCATCTGTCAACATACTCCCTGAAGACCAGCAAGCAAAAAATTCATTTGCTTTTCCCATCTTCCCCCATCATCAATAACCTAATCTTATTTGCTCTTAAAGGTGCTTCAGTCTCTTCCACTTATACCTTATGCTCTCCCTCCTAAAACGGGCTGCCTCTGCACAATTTCCTCCCCCCACCGCTCCCTTGGTTTTCATAAGCATTCAACCTGCCTCGAGTTCAGTCCTCCGAGAACATTTCTCTGTTGCTGTAGCTTTGTGCTTCCACAGTCGTCTCTACCAATTTGGATTATGCTCTGGGATCCCTAAATTATCCGTATCAAATGTTTAAATCTTAATGCAGCTTAACAAAGTGGAATCTGAACCCAGTGCCACGTGTGACGCCATGGACATCATTTCCATTGGCTCTGTACAAACCGCCCACTCCAGACCACCATTTGTACCTGGTTTGCAGCCCAGACACTTCCATCAGGGACAAGAACCAGGCGGGAAGCATGCTCGCAAGGAAACAGTTATCTGTTTTCAAGCCATGTGGAATAAACACCCTTGGGTTTCAGTTTGCCAACATCCAGAACATACTCTCCCCTTGAGGCACAGGGACAGTAATGTTTTGTTTTGTTTTATGACTCCAACAACAACAAAACCCTACCAAGGCCATGATCTAGATTCGCCTGCCTCAGCCGTATCGTCCCTGTTAGCTGCAGGGCCACAGAGGATGGTTTCTTACTTTTCTCAGAAAAATAATACAAAAGACTTTGTGGAACACATTTAAAATACTTCAAACCATCTTAATCCATTATTCAGATACAGATTCTAAGAGACACCTAAAAAGCAGGAGGAAACTCTAACAACATTTGTGGCAGGATAAACTCACATGTTAGAAACACTGGCTTCTCTATTGTTAAAGGGAGCTGCCCCCACTCTGTAGATACAGTGGGGACTTCAGGTAACGCTGAGCAGCACTGAACATTCTCATCAATCGGATGCAGGGCTCTTTCTGCTTCTCAGAGAACATCCATTATCTCAGATCTTCACAAACCTCATGAGGTAGGCAGGGCAGGTATGATCCCATTTAGCATGTAAGAAAATTAAAACTCAGAGGGTGAAGGAACCAGCTTCTAGGCATGGAGCTCTTCAAAGCAGGGACAGATTCATAATGCACGGCCCCTCATTCTTTGTTCTGTGCTCTATTTCACCCACACGCATGTACACATGTGCACACATATTACCTCATGTACATAATTCATGTGATTATGATGCAAACGGCTCAGAATGAAATTTGGGAAAAGTCCAAATGGTCCCCTGTTGCCAATTTATTCTAGTCCTGTTCTTACCCCCAGCTTCTCTCATTTTTCTTACTCTTTTAATTCTCACCAGGCTCCAGAGTTGCTTCCACTTTTATGCTTATGCAAAAAACACCAGACTGGTTCTCTGCCTCACTGCCCCCTAACTCCTCCAAATCTCCCACTTCAAATCCTAAAAGCCTAGCAACACATCAAAGCTAATGACTGAGTAATCCACAGATCCCAGTGAATGCCTAAAGGAGAGCTGATTTTCATCAACAGCACAAAGGATATTTTGCAGACCAGTTCCTTTGAATGTGAAGGATATTTTATTAAGCTCAAGGTATTTTCAGGGAAAGCTGGCTTATGAAAGGCTTCACTGTGATAGATCTACTTCTTAGGTCCTCCTTCAGCATACTCTGTGGCAAGTCCCAAGCACAGCCCAGGGGTTCAAATCCATAAAGAGGAGCCAACTGACCCTTCTGATTTTAAATGTAAGATTCAAAATTCTAACTAGTAAAAACTAATGCAATCTAATACTCACAAAGATCATTAATTTAATGCTTCTCTGTACTTGGTAGATTTCTAATTTGATTAATTTAATTGAACCAGTTTTTTCACAAATCAGTATAGAAAAGTAAGTAATCTCAAAAGAAATTTGCAGCCTTTTAGATTTCAGCCCTACCAGTGAACTAAAATATCAACTCCATTTCCCAATATCAATCTATCTTTCACTATTTAGATCATAATGACCACTTTATAACTTTTTGGAGATCAGATACCCTCTTAAGAATCTGATTAAATCTACAGACTCATCACCAGAAAACTGTATGCTTGGAAATGGAGAATTTTATATAAAATTTCTTGAGATTATGATACCCCTAAAACCTACCCATCAATCAAAGGATTAAAAAAAGGCTGGTCTGAAAATACAGATGTGTAAAGTTAGGGAAGATGGGGAAACGGAGGACAAAGTTAAAAGAAAAGTGGAAAAGGCTAGAAAGAGGGTGTAGGAGAGGTCGGGACAGCCGAAGAAGAGGCAGCGACGCCAACATTAGATACCCAGCCCTGCCCGCCACAGCGCTAGCACCTCACAGCTCAGTCAGTCTTTGCAGTGACTGGAGAAAGCAGATCAGGTGGTGCGCACGCCATTTTACGGGTGAGAAAGCGAAGTTTACACTGATTAAATGAGTTGCCCAAGGTCAAACAGCAGGACAAGGCAGAACCAAAACCCGGACCCATCCCTTAGGGTTTTGTTTTTGCTTTTTGTTTTGACATTTTCTCACCGGTTCCTAAACAGAGACAGATGTCAGAGAGGACAGGAAAGAAAGAGTGAGAAAGAAGCTAAGAAAAGAAAAGAGTAGGGGAGAACTGGGTGAGGGAAAATAATGAGATAGTGTAAAAAAGGGAGACAAGAGAAGGGAGATGATGACAAAAGTGTACGTAGAGACACTGAGAGGAAAATAAGGACTCTGTCATCTTAGATGTTGTAACAAGAAACTGCTCCAACTTCCAGCTAATTATACAGAGAGGAAGAAACTACTTTCTCAAACCTCAAAACCTAGAAAACTGAAGGTACCCATGCAGATTATGAAAACAGTAAAGAGACAACTAAAGTGAAAGAGGATTAAGAAATACATAAACAATTTCCCAAACAAAGGAGGCTTAAGTCTCTGCTGTTGGAAATTTCTGTGGCATGAAACCCTGCAGTTATTGTACAGTCCTCACCCATCTGTCCTCACTAGCTCTAGGCCCAAAACTAACAGAGGAGGTTGCTTATCTACAGTCATATTTTCCTAAAATTGAGTCTAAACAACATCCTTGTTTCTAATGCTAGGCTTCCAGAGTCAGTGTGGATTGTGGTTTTTCCCATGTTTGTTCAAAGCACAACCCCTGCTTTGATAAAGCTGATTTGTGACACTGTCATGTCCGCTCGCGCTTCTCTTCACACAAAACGAGAGACGCTGAGACTGCTACCCGTGGGACAGCAAAGCAGCCTGAGCCCAGCGGGCAGACGCTGAAAACACAGCGTGCACACAGCACTGTCTTCAACCTAAAATGAGAGACCCTCCTTACGTTAAACAGCAAACAAGCAGCAGCAACAACAACAACCCAGCAAGAAGCAGTGGCAGAGGAAATGACATCCTGAAGACCACACACAGTCTCCAGAAAGTCTCTCTGGAGAGTCTCTCCAGAGCATCATGGGCTTCAAAACAGTGCTTGAATAGCTAATGTGCACAGTCTTTGTCCTCCTGCCCCAGGCTACAGTTACCATGGGGAGACAAGAAAATGGGGTGTCGGGTGCAGGCTCTGATTTCCAAAATGAGAAAGCATCCGGAGCTGAATTTAGAGACCTTGCTGGCAGGAAGCAGAAAATCAGTATGTTCAAGACCCACTTTGCCCCATTCTAGGGTTACCAGAGTCCTTTAATAAAAGCACAAAGGACGCGGGTGAGAGCTTGGCTGGGTCACCCTGCCGATGAAAATAAGGAAAGGCAACTGAGGTTGAAGAGATTCATTTTCTCCTCCCGAAGTTGAAAGTTAGACATCATTAGACAACCCTTCATATATTCAGACCCACGCATCCCAAGGCAGAAGGAGTGGGTTCTGGCGAGATGGTAAAGGCTGACAATGGGATGGAGTGGGCAGTGGCGGCACTGCGTCATGGGTGCGTGGCCCCCAACGGCGTCATCTGCGACACCACCCCACACGCTGTGCCTCCACCAGGACGCTCAGGCGTGGGGGTCAGCACTGCAAGATGAGCTGCTTCCCTCACCCACTCTGCTAAGCCTCTCAGAGCCAGACTCCAGACCTCACCTTCTACAGGCACAGCCACCCTGTGGAGCCCTTGGGCAGGGTCTCTGCAGGTAAAAGAAATGATTCTTGCAAGTCTTTGTGTCAGTGTGCATTGAAAGCAGTTTCTCATTAAGAGCCTTATAAAGTACTTTAGCATTTAAACGTTCAGAACCACCATCGTTCTAAAATGTACCATTTATACAGTACAAAAAAAGGCAATTTGAAAAACTGTTGATGAATCTGGGGTAGAGGCAGAAAACACCTATTAGGAATATTGAAGCCAGTGCCCCTAGATCAGTAATGAGCTATTTAGGAATTTGCTGGCAACCTTTAAATAGTGTTCCATTTTAACAGCAAATGTCACGTTAGCACTTTTGGCTCAAAAAGACACTGTTTTTAAATAGGCTGGCTCTGAGAAGTTGAGGACCAGGTCCTGGTCCATAGGGTCACAAAGAGAAGGGCTAAAGTGACTTAGCATGCATGAACTCAGAACACACCAAGCAAAACAGAAATATATTTGTTAAGGCACTGGCTTGATAAAGGTCCACGGAAATGGGGAGGTGTTTTTCCGTTTGTTTCGTGTTGTCTGTGCAGAAATACTGGATTTTAGAGTAGGAAGAGGGTACCTGAGGGAGAGCTACCGTCCACACTTGGGTTTTTATAGGTGAAGAAACTGGGATCATTTCCTTGAGAAAAGTGTCCTAACACACTGTGAGCTCACCTCTATCAAGAAGGCTCGACACAGAAAGTTTTCCTAAGAAAGTGGTCTACTCTCACAAGGCTGTCTGGGCTGTTATCACATAGGTGCGGTAGCTAGACAGGGAGGCCAGTTCAATGCATGCCACGCACAGGGCTCTGAGCACGAAACAAGGACCCTGGAGATCATCTCCTGCAACGTCCTCAGCAAGAGACAACCCAGAAAAAGCAGCCACGCCAGAGTCGACATCAGATGAGAACGGGTTTCCCAGTGGTGGCACCGCTGACATTTCGGGGGCCAGATGTTTCTTTGTGGAGTGCTGTCTTGTGCACTGTAGGATGTCCAGCAGCATCCCTAGTCAGTAGCAATCCCCCAGTTGTGACAGCCCAAAGTATCCCAAAACATTGCCAGATGTCCTCAGGGAAGAGAGCAAAAACAAAACTGTCCCCAGCTGAGAACCACTAGACTAGAAACTGTGTAACCAATAACTATATCCCTCAGTTCCCCAACCTGCGCTTCTTTCATCACGGATTACTTGTTTTCAAATAAATATTTCAGAATTAGGAAGAACTGATTAAATCAATGCATTGTCATCACTAATATTGATTACATGTCAAATCATGTTACTAACAAGCTCTTAAGACTAAGTCCTAAAAATATGAATTAATTGCATTTACCCACCTAATTATGTGTGCCTGGCACAAGTATAAACACATTTGCATTTACATATACATAAGACTAAAACTATGCAACTATCAGTGTCTTGGTTTTTGGTTGGGCAAAGGATAATGATGTCATGTTAAAAGACACTTCAGGGAGAAATGTTTCTACAAATGATAAAATTTCTTACCACTCTTAGGCAAATTCACTACATGTTGTACCTAAATATAGATCATTGCTTTTTTTTTTTTAATTAACAAGAAGGGACATCACTGTCAAACTGTTTAATCATCTTATTACAAAGAAACTCAGTTCAAAGAGCTGAGGTTTCCTAAAATAGTACTTCAGAATCATTCCAGATTTCTTCTTATTTACAGCTGAGAAAAATCAGGTGTAAAAATTCATAGGACACAGCTTCTACAATCAGTGGCAGCCTCTGATTTCAGAGTTCCTGTTAACTATCATATTCTAACATTACCTGTTTCTCTTTTTCCGGTGCTCTCTATTAGAATTTTCTGATTCACTACCACTGCTTGTGTTACAGCGTGAGCGTGACCTGAAAAGAAAATAAGAGAAAAAAAAAACCATATTTATGACAAATGAAAAATTTCAGAAAGGTTCATGTAGGTTCTTTAATTTTGCAATAAAATTACCAACTCAAACATAAGTAGTTGTCATAGCCCTCTCACAGTCAGCTTCTCAATTCAGCTAGGCATCTGAATGTCTATAGAAATGTGGAAGCAGACTAAAGTAAATGTCACCATGCTCCTAGAAAAGACCACAGAATCAAGTATTTTCAACAGAACTCTGATGTGGAAAAGCCCCTGGGGTGGTCTAAATATGGACTCAAAGTCCTGTCAAACCCCTACCCCCACGAAGAGAGGGAGAGTTTATTTCCACTCCCCTTGAATTTGTGCTGGGCCTACGACTGATTTTTCCAATAGAAGGAGATGGAAGGGATACTGCTTCTGCTTCTTCCCAGCCACCTAGGTTAACCAGGTGCAGAGATCATGGAGAGAGAGAGGTCCCAGGCTGAGAGCCATTCTGCCAAGGACCAGTTAAACTAGCTAACAAACTGCTGTTCAATCAACAGACTCATATAAGATATATATGGTTGTTGTTATATTCAACCACCCAGTTCTGGATGGTTTTACTGTAACAAGAGATAAGCAAGGCACTTCCCTGACAGCCCCGTGGTTAAGACTCCACACTTCCACTGCAGGGGGCATGGGTTCAATCCCTGGTCAGAGAACTAAGATCCCAAATGCCACTGTGTGGTGTGACCAAAAAGAAAAACAGAAAGAAAACGAACAGAAAAGAAAAAAAGAGAGAGAGATTATGGAGATAGCTCCTCTAAGACAAAAAGGAGCAGGAAAAAAAAAGAGAGAGAGAGAAACTCCTAAAGATGTTAAGGAATGGAAGACTGATAACCAGTTGTAGCCAAAATCGTTATTTCAAAGTTTAAAAACGTACAATATCCTTAAAGCAGTCACTAATAAAACCAAACATTTCCCACACTCTTGCCTCAGGTCTGAGCTGTGCTGATCTGCTACGCCCTTTCCCTCTCCCTTGACCCTCCTTCCATTTTGGCTTTTTTACCTCCTCCTCTGTTTTAGATCTGAATCTTCACCACTGTTGTGGGCTTTCCTATGGGGGAAGAAAAAAAAAGAATTCATTCAGGAGAATGAATTTTCAACTGGCTAAGGAAAGCATACTAGAATGAGTTTTACTTCAGTTAATGCACGCTACACAGTCATCCATTCAGGTCAGTCACCAAACACGTGAGTCACACAGACATGCCAGCTCTACAGCAGATCCCAGAAATGACACCAACTGGCCTCAAGAAGCCAACAGGCTAGCAGGGGCTACAAACAGTCCATAAGTAATTATGCACCATTATCTGTGTGCATAATTATCCATTAAGTAATTAAGAGATGCAATAGTAATTATCTGTTAAGTTCCACTCATCCAATAACAGAGTTCAATTGTAGTGCCCAGATCTGCAATTGAAACAGAGTACTAACCTGATTAGGCCCACCAAACCTAACCTGCCTCATTTGCTTTTAGTTGATTTTAAACTAACCACTCCCTACCTTCCTTATGGATAACACCTCCAATGTATGGGTCACTACAGTAATGGTTGCTTAGATTGTTTTTCAGGAACGTGGAGTTAGTTCTTGCCCAGTTCAAACTGGTTGAAACCACTGACCATTCAACTGGCCCTGTGTGAGTGGCAGATGGATGATCTTTTGATTCTAGAGGGCCAAAACCTCTACCCTCAGAACATACTAACTCTGCCATCTTCTGAACAGTTGCCATGAAGAACCATGAAGCTCGACCACTCTTGCAGAAACACCGATTACCTCCCTCTTCTTACCTCCAATCACCTCTCCCCACGCCTCACACACCCTGCCTCTTTATCCCATAAATATACCTAAGTCTGATCTTCAGGGAGACAAGTTTTGGATTTGTTCGCCCATCAACTTGCTTGGCTATCTTTTGAATAAACGATTTCTCTGCTGCAAACCTTGGCGTCTCAATGTCTGGCTTGCTGCAAGTTAGGCAAACAAACCCAATTCTGTAACACGATCCACCAAGCCAAGTTCTGCCATAATCTGAGGTCAGCTCTCACCTGAATGCCCTTTCCAGCATCCCAGCCTCCATGTACCTTGTCATCTCCCTAACGACCCCTTTAACTCAGCAACCCCATCAGGGTTACACTTTGGACTTTATTATCTGTAACCACCTGCAAAAACCTTGTTCTTTAACCTCAATCTCCCCTCCCTGAATAACAATTCCTATTTACCTTCAAACAGCTTCAGTGGGGCATCCCGGTTAAATGTGTGAGTTCTGTAGTCCTAAAGGTGAATCCCGTCCCATCTGTTGATAAGTAGTGTGATTTAAACACAAGACTTCTCTACTGAGCCTCAGTTTGAATAGTACTTTCAACACAGGCTTGTTATGAGGATAAAATGAATTAATATATTTAAAATGCACACAGTAGGACCTGGCCCACTCTAAGCACTCAATAAATGTTGGCTATTACCATTGTTGCTTGTCCAATGACTTCCATTCTACCTTTCTTTGACCTCAGTAGTACTGTCTGTCTATCAACCTTGCAACTTTCCGTCAGCTAACTTTTATTTCCTCCCTGACTCAGTTTGGATTTTCATCATCACAATAACATGCATGCCAGTACTTGAAACTTCCTCTGATTGTGTTTTTTGTTCAGTTCTTATGACAAAACTCCAAGGCTGGATGAATCCAACTCTCCAGGTTCTCTGGCCCAGCCCTCAAAAGCTGGCGAGCAGTGCTAGATGAGGTTACATAAAAGGGCATCGTAGTTCAGTCGCTCAGTCGTGTCCGACTCTTTGCGACCCCATGAATCGCAGCATGCCAGGCCTCCCTATCCATCACCAACTCCCGGAGTTTACTCAAACTCATGTCAACTACACTACAAATCCATGTGCATAATCTCAGATCTACAACATGGCCCAGCAATCCAACCACCTTTCTCTGGTCTAAGAACTCTCAGTTTCTTCAAAGTGCCTTCAGACTCCTTTCACCTTGCAGCCCTCTGACTCACTGCACCACTGCTGCAGCAAATGACTTTGTGTTCTCCTTCCAAAGCAGAAAGGAGCCAGCCGTTAGATGGGAACTCTTTCCTTTTCCTGTTACCGAAAATAAAACTCACCAACATCACCCTCTCTTTACGGAAGTGTCCTTACAAGTAAGGTCAGTCCACTCACCTGTGCTGTGCAGGTCCCACACCTTTTACCTACTCGGTGACTGTCATCAACCAGCTCTTGTCTCTCACATATGTTCAACTTGTCCTCAGAGCCAAGTTTCTTTACCTGCTTTTCACATCCTCAAGTCTCTCCTATGCAAACATACACACACCTACTTTGACTCCACATCTCCCACGACTTTCTGCCCAGTCTCTCTCCTCTCTGCAAAGCCAAACTTCTTGACAGAGGTCTCTTTCTTGCTTTTTGGTCTCCGTGTCCTTATCCTTTGTTATATGTGCCTTTACAGTCCAGTTGGGGCAGACATGACTCTTTTAATGCCACATTCACAACTTTCCTTCTCCTACTTTCCCAACATAATTATATCAAATAACATTATGTTGATAGAATTGTTCATTGTAAACACAATTACATAACTATTGCTCACAGATGACTGATCTAAACAGCGTTTTAGGAACACAGTTTCATTCTTGTATAGGTTTAAATTTTTCTTAGACATGATAATTGCCTAGATTTCTACTTAAGTTGCTTGCTTAGGTTTCCTCGTACTTCTCACTAATACTTTATCCCATCTCTGAGAGAGCTGCACAATTCCTCCTGAGATGGATAAATACACAGATAATCTGCAAGTTCCATGTAAACTCTTTCTGGAGCACTCTGCGGTCCTGCTCACACTGGACAGTTTGCTTTCTAGCACTGCTGCATAGACGTCCCTTCACCATGAGCCACAGAATTTCTTTTGCACCTTTGATGAATCCCATAGTCTTAGGTCTCATGGCCTCTTGTCATGGCAGCTATATATATATACAGATACACACAAACACACATATATATACACTCATATATAAGTCACTTCAGTCATGTCTGACTCTTTGCAACACTATGTACTGTAGCCCGCCAGGCTCCTCTGTCCATGGGATTCTCCAGGCAAGAATACTGAAGTGGGTCACCACACCCTCCTCCAGGGGACCTTCCTGACCTAGGGATTGAACCCGTGTCTCTTACATCTCCTGCATTGACAGGTGAGTTCTTTACCACGAGCGCCACCTGGGAAGCCCATAAACACTATATATATATCAGTTCAGTTCAGTAGCTCAGTCGTGTCCAACTCTCTGTGACCCCATGGACTGCAGCACTCCAGGCCTCCCTATCCATCATCAACTCCTGGAGTTTACTCAAATTCATCTCCATTGGGTCAGTGATGCCATCCAACCATCTCATCCTCTGTCGTCTCCTTCTCCTCCCACCTTCGATCTTTCCCAGCATCAGGGTCTTTTCAAATGAGTCAGCTCTTCGTGTCAGGTGGCCAAAGTATCAGAGTTTCAGCTTCAACATCAGTCCTTCCAATGAACACCCAGGACTGATCTTCTTTAGGATGGACTGGTTGGATCTCCTTGCAGTCCAAGGGACTCTCAAGAGTCTTCTCCAACACCACAGTTCAAAAGCATCAATTCTTCGGTGCTCAGCTTTCTTCACAGTCCAGCTCTCACATCCATACATGACCACTGGAAAAACCATAGCCTTGACTAGATGGACCTTTGTTGGCAAAGTAATGTCTCTGCTTTTCAATATGCTCTCTAGGTTGGTCATAACTTTCCTTCCAAGGAGTAAGCGTCTTCTAATTTCATGGCTGCAGTCACCATTCTGTAGTGATTTTGGAGCCCAAAAAAATAAAGTCTCTCACTGTTTCCACTGTTTCCCCATCTATTTTCCATGAAGTGATGGGACCAGATGCCATCATCTTAGTTTACTGAATGTTAAGCTTTAAGCCAATTTTTTCACTCTCCTCTTTCATTTTCATCAAGAGGCTCTTTAGTTCTTCTTCGCTTTCTGCCATAAAGGTGGTGTCATCTGTGTATCTGAGGTTATTGATCTTTCACCCGGCAATCTTGATTCTAGCTTGTGCTTCATCCAGCCCAGCATTTCTCATGATGTACTCTGCATAAGTTAAATAAGCAGGGTGACAATATACAGCCTTGATGTACTCCTTTCCCGATTTGGAACCAGTCTGTTGTTCCATGTCCAGTTCTAACTGTTGCTTTCTGACCTGCATACAGATTTCTCAAGAGGCAGGTCAGGTGGTCTGGTATTCCCATTTCTTTGAGAATTTTCCACAGTTTGTTGTGATCCACACAGTCAAAGGCTTTGGTGTAGTCAATAAAGCAGAAGTAGATGTTTTTCTGGAACTCTCTTGCTTTTTCAATGATCCAACGAATGTTGGCACTTTGATCTCTGGTTCCTCTGCCTTTTCTAAAACCAGCTTGAACATCTGGATGTTCATGGTTCACATATTGTTGAAGCCTGGCTTGGAGAATTTTGAGCATTAGTTTACTAGCCTGTGAGATGAGTGTAATTGTGCAGTAGTTTGAGCTATATATATACATATGTATATTTGTGTATGTGTGTATATACACTAAATATACACAATACATTATATATATGACACATATATGTATATATATATTTTTAGAATGAAATTTCTGACAATGTCTTCTTTATACACATATAATTACGGTTTATCTGGGCATAGAATCCTGAATTGAAACTAATCTTCCTTCAGCATTTGGAGGCAATGCCTCATTATCTTCTTTCCCTGCTTTTGCTGTGAAGCAGTCCAAGGCCATGATATTTATTTGTCATGATCTGTGTTTTTTCCTCTCACATTTTCCTCTCTGATGCCAAATTTTTAAAATTCTCTCTTGGTTTATAATGTTTTAATGATCTTGGTATCGATCTTACTCTTCAATTTACTATGCCAAATGCTCAGTGGGTTCTGTCTAAAGTTAAACCATTCCAATCTGGGATATTTTCTTATATTATTTCTTTATTAGTTTCCTTTCTTGTAATTTTTGGGTCTTTTCCCTCAGAAATTTCATTAATCAAATGGTTGATAGTCAGGTTTGTTCATAATAATCCTTATTTCCATGGATTTGTTTTGGTTCTACTTTGGGGAATATTTCCTTAACTTTATCTTCCAAATTAATTATTTAAAATTCTACCCCACAAACTTAAAATCTAAAAACTCTTATTCACTCTTTCAATACCACAGTTTTCACTTTTCTAAAGGTAATAAGTATATATTTTGTAGAAATTTTTGTTTCTTGTACTATTTCCTGTGAGTTCCCCCCACACATACTACTAATTCTTGGCTCAGTCTCTGTCTTTCCAAAGAGAAGCTATCCCGAAATGCCGGGTGATTATGGCTTTTTTCATATTTTAGACACTGAGAAGACCGGAACCCTCTGGATGGTGCAGTGCATGGTAACACACAGCCTCACTGCACTGCAGAGCTAATACAGGAAGTCTCACCATTTCACTGGAGAACCTTTTGAAAGCGCCTATCTGTAGACCTTTTCCCTAGTATCTTTCCATATCTTATAGGGACAGTCTCTCTCTACTGTCATGCCTAGGAGACAGAGGCCTGGCTTCTAGCATTCTGGGAATGAGGACTGCAGTTCAGTTCAGTCACGCAGCTGTGTCTGACTCTCTGCGACCCCATGCACTGCAGCACGCCAGGCTTCCCTATCCACCTCACCAACTCCTGGAGCAAGCTCAAACTCATGTCCACTCAGTTGGTGATGCCATCCAACCATCTCATCCTCTGTCGTCCCCTTCTCCTCCTGCATCAGGGGCTTTTCCAATGAGTCAGTTCGTTGCAATGTATTGCAAAGAATACGTTCAGCGGCCAGGTAGCCAAGGTATTGGAATTTCAGCTTCAGCATCAATCCTTCCAATGAATATTCAGCACTGATTTCCTTTAGGATGGACTGGTTGGATCTCCTTGCAGTCCAAGGGACTCTCTAGAGTCTTCTCCAACTCCATAGTTCAAAAGCATCAATTCTTCAGTGCTCAGCTTTCTTTATAGTCCAACTCTCACATCCATACATGACCACTGGAAAAACCATAGCTTCGACTAGATGGACCTTTGTTGACAAAGTAATGTCTCTGATTTTTAATATGCTGTCTAGGTTGGTCACACCTTTTCTTCCAAGGGGCAAGAATCTTTTAATTTCATGGTTGCAGTCACCATTCTGCAGTGATTTTGGAGCCCAGGAAAATAAAGTCAACCACTGTTTCCACTGTTTCCCCATCTACTTGCCATGAAGTGATGGGACTGGATGCCATGATCTTAGTTTTCTGAACGTTGAGCTTTAAGCCAACTTTTTCACTCTCCTCTTTCACTTTCATCAAGAGGCTCTTTAGTTCCTCTTCACTTTCTGCCATAAGGGTGGTGTCATCTGCATATCTGAAGTTATTGAGATTTCTCCCGGCAATCTTGATTCCACCTTGTGTTTCATCCAGCATCTTGCAAGATGTACTCTGCATATAAATTAAATAAGCAGGGTGATAATACACAGCCTTGAATACTCCTTTCCCAATTTCAAACCAGTATGCTGTTCCATGAGTTTTCACATAGACATAATCTCTCTGTCTCTTTTACAAGTTAATCCTCTTCAACTAAGGCAAATAGATGCTGAAGCTTCTCACAGCACTGTCACTGGCTTGTCTTTGCCTTCTATCTATATTATCTATCTAGACAACCTCAACTCTACTTCATATTCAATTAACATCTGTAAGAAATCTATATTTCAGTCCAGATAGCCAATCTAGCTCCTGACTTATATTCAACAATCCATGTAAATCCCTCACTTGGACTTCTCAATGGTACAACAAATTCAACTTATCAACAACCAAACTCAGTTTTCCTTTTTAAGCCTGTGATATACAGGTGATTCTTATTTCAGTGCATCACACCTCAATCCATGAAATTATACAAGTCTGGTTTTCATGCTGACACCTGTCACTCCTTCACCCCTCATTTTGATCCTTCTCATCCCACTGCTTTTACCTCTTAAAGGGTCTTAAAGCCATCCACTTCCTCGTATCTCCACATCACCACCTTGGCACAAGTTCCCATCCTCTTTCTCCAGGACCTATGTGCTGTCTGGTCTATGTCCACTACCACCTTTCTCCCAGAGACAGTAAGCATCATTTTTACCCAGTACTAATGCAACTGTGTTATCACTCCCTTAGAAAAACTACCAGAATAATGACTCAAATCCACAACAAAGGCCAGGTGTCCTGTGAGGTCTGACTTCTCTGTCTGTCTTTCTTTCTGTCTTTCTCTCTGGACTCATCTCGCACACATTTCTGTTCTCTCAGTGCTTGACAACACTGACCTTTCAGCCTTTCTATGAACACTCCCCATCTCCACTCCATCCCAAGGCCCCTATAGGGACTTTCTCTAGTGCTGGTTAACACATGCCTTGCATAGAGATGCCCTCAATAAGCATTTTTGAGTGTGAATATGGATAGAGGTAAAAATAAACTTGTATTGACCAGGAAGTATAATAGCTTTTCTGTTCTAAAACAAGACTGCTTAAACAAGCAGGCTTCAGGGTCTCCATGAATGTTGAAAAATTCTATGAAAATTTATGTCGTGGTGGCTTAGTCACTAAATTATGTCTGACTCTTGTGACCCCATGGACTATAGCCTGCAGGCTCCACTGTCCAGGCAAGAATACTGGAGTAGCTTGCCACTTCCTTTTTCAGGGGATCTTCCTGACCCAGGAATCGAACCCAGGTCTCCTGCATTGCAGGCAGATTCTTTACCAATTGAGCTGGCAAAGGTAAATTTATACATGTATTTAATTAAGTACTTTCCCCCCCCTTTGGAAGGAATCCAACATTTCATCAGTCTCTCAGAGTTTCATCATCCCAAAAGATTAAGGACCAGGGTTCTAGGCTCCACCAGAATTTGATAGATTTATCCATTTAATGACAAACAACTAGAAAAATAGAAAATTTTGATATGTTTTGCAAAACATGTTATTCTGGCCATGCATTGCAGAGAAGAACTTTCCATTATTAAATTTAAGTCCATGGTATTCCTCCATGCTGATGACAAATCTCAGTTTTAAATGTCAGAGTTGATTCAGCTATGCAGGGATTTGTGCTCAAGGGCAAGGCAAATACATGTGAAGATAAAACAAGACTAAGAAGGACAGGGACAATTACAGGGTATTTAGAGTGGAAGGAAACAAAGAATGAGCTCCAGCTCCTGAGGCCAACAGTCAGCTATGTCTAGTCTCCTCAAAACACATGTGCCTGATAAGAGACTTTTCAACCAGAACCAGACAGAGGCCCTGATGCTCAGACAAAGATTCTCTACTCTATAAAATCAAAACTGTCTTTCCCCTGGATGGTACCCATGAAAGGAGCCTGTGTCCACTCACCACAATTACGTCTCTGCATTGCACGGGAAGCCAGCAGAAACTGCATTCAGTATGAACATTATTAAGTCTGGATTTGGGAATGTGTGTGCTCCCAACTATTTCAAGAAATTAGTTTGGGAAAAAATACTATAAATTTTTATATGTAATGTAAAAACTTGATAAATTCACTTCTAAACATTAAAATTGAAATGACCATCTGCTCAGTGTGTGTATTTTATTTAGTGAATGCTAGAAAAGTACACTAATAATTTAGGGTAAGAATCTATAAAAACCTATCTATTAACAATAATCATACCATCACAGATTCTTAAAATATTTAGTAATTCCCACTACCCACAACTCCTCAATACACATATACAAACAAATGCACTTTATAGTGTTTCCCAGTGATGTTGACTTGTTTTTTAAGTGTTCTCCAAGTTGAACCAATTGTTGGAAGGGAAAGAAGAGCAGAAAATCTATTCCCCTGCCTGTTTTAAATGATGATTCATTAGCCCTGCCTTTTTCAGACAAACAGACGTGGACCCAAATTCTGGATGTGTGCAAGGAATAGTTACTCTTTTCTCCTCAAGCCTGTTTTCTCATCTATAAAAGTGAGATAATAAAGCTGGGCCAGGTATTTTTCCATTGGTACTCAGTCCCATCCAGACCTAGCTGTAGTCTCCCATGTATTGCCAAGACGAGACGCCTGAAAATTACATCTTCCTAGGCTTCTTCACCACTTAGGTGCTCAGGTGAGACTTGAAGGTGGGAGAAAAAAGGAGGCAATCTTGCTCCTGGCAGCACCTGTACACTTACTGTTGCACTCCTTAAAAGTGAGGCTTCCACAGCATTAGACGTGGTGGTGCCTTCTCCAGCAGTAGCAGCAAGAGTCATTCCTACAGCGGTGGCGCCCCCGGCGGTGTCAGCACCAGGCACAGGCTCCCAGGGCCAGCTCAAAGGCAGAAGCAGCTTTGAATCTTTGGGTGACTTCCCCATCTCTCCTGCTACTCCTGCAGCCCAGGGGCAGCACAGCATCCAGGGCACAGACTCTTGGTCTTTCTGTTCTTCAGTCCTGCTCACACCCATGCACTGATCCCTGCCTTAATCCTTCTCTGCTGGAAAGGCCTAGTGACTGAGGGATACACTACATCAACTTCTGTAGGATATCATAAGGTTGAAACGAGATAATACATAGCTAGTAAACTGCTCAGTAGTTGGAACATGGTACATGCCACCTATTTTTTCATTATTCTGTCTGATCATCATGGGTTATGATCTGGCTCTCCCTTCTCAGTCCTGCTGGGTGAAGATGATGACCTTTCTTTTCTTAACTTTCAAAGGATTTTGGTAAAGTGGACCTGGCTTGAGAAAGTTACTGATGAAGACTCTAGGAAACTGACAGAAGCAGAAGGAATCAAGCAGGGATGGAACAGCAAGTGAGTACGAAAAGGGGCAGAGAAAAGAGATGCACCTCTGCTTTCTAAATCCACATCGCATACAAAAAGAATCTTGATGGTTATCTGAAAACATGTCTGGAACGTCTCATAATTTGGTTATTGTCATTGTTGTTCAGTTGCTAAGTTGTGTCCAACTCTTCGTGATCCCATGGACTGCAACACGCTAGGCTCCTTTGTCCTCCACTATCTCCTGGAGCCTACTTGAATTCATGTCCATGTAGTTGGTGATGCTATCTATTCATCTCATAATTACAAGTCACTTATAAAATACCACTCATGTAGGCATCCAAAGTAAAACATAGTCCCCATCAGATAGAAATAAAAGTGAATTTCACTAGTAAGTGATTTCTAGGTCTTCCTCTCTTGGACCTTTTAATTTCACGGCTGCAGTCACCTGTCATATTGCCCAGCCTGCTTTGCAGAGAGGGTTCAAAACTGCTATACAGGAATTTCTCTTTTCTTGATTAAGCACAAACACACACGTACATTCACATGGGCAATCTGACCTGCTGGGTAACATGTAACAAGACTCACTTTCTCCGTTCTTGAAAGGGGTTTTACTCAAGTTTAAGCAACAATATCAGTCTTGAGAGCCAGTAACTCAGCCTCACCTAAGAGATATCTCTCTAAACATGATCTTGTCTTCCCAGTTCAGTTCAGTCACTCAGATGTCTGACTCTTTGCGACTCCATGGACTGCAGCATGCCAGGCTTCCCTGTTCATCACCAACTCCCAGAGCTTGCTCAAACTCACGTCCATTAAATTGGTGATGGCATCCAACAATCTCATCCTCCCCCTTCTCCTCCTGCCTTCAATAATTCCCAGCATCAGGTCTTCTCCAAGGAGTCAGTTCTTCGCATCAGGTGGCCAAAGTATTGTTGTTTCGGCTTCAACATCAGTCCTACCAATGAATATTCAGGCTTGACTTCCTTTAGGATGAAGTGGTTGGATTTCCTTGCAGTCCAAGGGACTCTCGAAGGTCTTCTCCAACACCACAGTTCAAAAGCATCAAGTTTCCATGTTTCATTTCCCATGTCTGTGAAGAAGTGCCCTTAAAAGGAATTGGTATCTTTTAAGGTGCTTAAACTGTATGCTGCAGCAGTGCCCGTTCCCTGTTATTATTGTGTTTTATTCATGCCTGTGTTTTCCTGAAGCACTAATTCTGGAACAGCTACTCATGGATCCATCCCTAGTCATGAAACACCTTTGCCAGTTCCAATCAAGTCAATTCTATTTAATAAATGTTGAAAAAAAGTAGCATAAAAAAAAAAAAAAGCATCAATTCTTCGGTGCTCAGCTTCCTTTATAGTACAACTTTGATATTCATACATGATTACTGGAAAAACCATAGCTTTGACTAGATGGACGTTTGTTGGCAAAGTAGTGTCTCCAACATTAAATGATTAAATATTAAATGCTTTTTAATATGCTATCCAGGTTGGTCACAGCTTTTCTTCCAAGGAGCAAGCATCTTTTAATTTCACGGCTGCAGTCACCACCTGCAGTGATTTTGGAGCTCAAAAAAATAAAGTCTCTCACTGTTTCCATTGTTTCCCCATCTATTTGCCATGAAGTGATGGGACTGGATGCCATGATTTTAGTTTTCTGAATGTTGAGCTTTAAGTCAACTTTTTCACTCTCCTCTTTCACTTTCATCAAAAGACACTTTAGTTCTTCTTCACTTTCTGCCATAAAGGTGGTATTATCTCCGTATCTGAGGTTATTGATATTTCTCCCAGCAATCTTGATTCCAGCTTGTGCTTGATGCAGCCCAGTGTTTCTCATGATGTACTCTGCATATAAGTTAAAAGAGCAAGGTGACAAGATACAGCCTTGACGTACTCCTTTTCCTATTTGGAACCAGTCTGTTGTTCCATGTCCAGTTCTAACTGTTGCTTCTTGATCTGCATACAGATTTCTCAGGAGGCAGGTCAGGTGGTCTGGTATTCCCATTTCTTGAAAAATTTTCCATAGTCTGTTGTGATCCACATAGTCAAAGGCTTTGGCATAGTCAATAAAGCAGAAACAGATGTTTTTCTGAAACTGTTTTGCTTTTTTGATGATCCAGTGGATGTTGGCACTTTGATCTCTGGTTCCTCTGCCTTTTCTAAATCCAGCTTGAACATCTGGAAGTTCACGGTTCATGTTCTGTTGGAGCCGGGCTTGGAGAATTTTGAGCATTACTTTGCTAGCATGTGCTGCTGCTGCTGCTAAGTCGCTCAGTCGTGTCCGACTCTGTGTGACCCCATGGACGGCAGCCCACCAGGCTCCTCCATCCCTGGGATTTTCCAGGCAAGAGTACTGGAGTGGGGTACCATTGCCTTCTCCATGCTAGCATGTGAGATGAGTGCAATTGTGCGGTAGTTTGAACATCTTTGGCATTGCCCTTCTTTGGGATTGGAATGAAAACTGACCTTTTCCAGTCCTGTGGCCACTGCTGAGTTTTCCAAATTTGCAGGCATGTTGAGTGCAGTACTTTCACAGAATCATCTTTCACGATTTGAAATAGCTCCACTGGAATTCCATCACCTCCACTAGCTTTGTTTGTAGTGATGCTTCCTAAGGCCCACTTGCCTTTGCATTCTAGGATGTCTGGCTCTTGGTGGGTGATCACACCACTGTGACTATCTGGGTCATGAAGATCTTATCTTCTTAGGTCAAAACATTTAAATATTTTACATATTAATGTATATTGTTAATCCAATATATATTATATATACATATTATACATACTATATATGTTTTCAAAATATTATATACATTTTTAAAGATTTAGTCTTAACTACAATACAGAGAGTAACTTCCCATCAATATTTTATGAAATCATCCTCTGAAACTCTGGCTTTTTAAGAGAATGCTTCAGGACCTCTAGCTTATTTCATCTCAAAAAAACAAAAAACAACAACAACAAAAAAACCCATAAGCTCTCTGTTATTGTGAAGGGACAAACAGTCATGACACTATGAGAATAACCTGGTTAAACTGCGACTGGGATCTGGAACTGCTGCTGAAAAATTTAAAACCGACGGCTGTTCCGCTTACCTCCTCCTGGTGGGCTGCACAGAGTCATTGTCGCTCCCACACGAGGGGTTTCGGCGGCGTGTATAAGGGAACTTGGGGGATTTCGTGCGGTCGTTCGGGGAGTTATAGAGTCCGCTGGAGTGGAAGAGGAATGGTCAAGGATATCTGCAGAGGGCCTAGAGGAGCAATACCCTAAGCTGGACCTAGGGAAGTGCTCACAACTGCACATTCTCTACTTTCAGGGGAATACTGGGTCTTAGGCACATGGTTCTCTTTCCTGACAAGATTTATTGAAAGAAGATCTAGTAAAATAAATCATGCAAGTCTTCACTTTGCAGAAATGGGCTTGTCTCACTAGACTTTGAAAGAAATGAGCATACACAAATGATGGCAATAGTAACAACAATCTGCATTTGCAATGAATCTATACATGCTAGCTGAGGGCTTTATACTCATTATCTCATTTTATCTCCAGGTCAACCCTAGTCACTGAAGTACAGTTATTAGACCCATTTAACAGAAAAGAAAACAGAAATACAGAATATTTAGTTAAGCAGCCAAGTACCCAGGAAAGAGGCAGAGTTAGAATCTGAACCATCATGTGGTCAGACCTGGAACCATCATTCAACTTATCAATAAATTAAGAAGCAGCTCTGTCCCTGGTATGGTAATTGTGAACAAAATTAACTAAATATTTATTTATTTCTAGGAATAAAGGTCCACTAAAAGCACTATTCATCAATGGTAGTTTTCAACTTAAGTTTTAACAAGAATGATGCAATTGGGGAAATTATCATTAATATGTCATTTCAAGTATCCAAATGACCACCTAAGCATCCTCACCACCTCTCAGACAGTTTCTCAGTATATGCAAGTTTTCTTTTCTGTCTTTCCAGGAGAAAGTTTCACGTTAGGACACATCCTGTTGACTTCTACTTCAGAAGTTCTCAGTCACGCTGATTTAGGAATCTGACTGCCTTGTCCACAGTTAGTCATCACCAGCCACAAAGCAAATTCCATTGTTTAACAAGTTGCAACTGCCAACCACATTTATACTGTTCTCCTTTATAAAAGCAAGGATTCTCTTTACCTCTGGGGGCCGTTTTCTTCCCACGGTGCATGAGATTTGCTTCTTTGGGTATCAGGGCTGTTTTCATTCTTTGCTTTCTTAAAGCTTTAATTTAAAAAAACAAACAAAAAAAGAGTGGAAAATAAATTAACTAGAAAATAAAGAAAATTAACTCACATACTTATTTCTTCAGTAAAATCATTTAACAAATGTTTTAAAATGTGTGTTTTTATTCATACCTGTGACTTATTCCAGGAAAAAATGTAAAGTGACTGCCTAAAAAATAATAATAATAATAAACTTTCCAGCTGTACCTTGAGGGTCTCTTTGCCCCTTCTTTCTTCCTAGTTTTACTGCTGTAAGTCAACTACATGCCAAGTCATCAATTGTTAAAAGCAGCTTCTAGAGTCCACCTGCAATGAGGGAGACCTGGGTTCAAACCCTGGGTTGGGAGGATCCCCTGGAGAAGGGAAAGGATACGCACACCAGTATTTTGGCCTGGAGAATTCTGGCAGGATAAAAAATAGGGGGAACCAGCAAGCCAAAAACACAAGGCTGACAAGAAAGGAAAGTTGAATATTCTGGCTCGTGTGGCTGGTTCCCTCTTTCAGCAGTGGTTAGAGACCGCTGGCTTTGGATCTGGGTCTGAATTTGTGCAGGCCGGTCAGCTCTGGGCAGGTTCAAGCCACCCGAACTGACCTTCTCTGCCCCCAGCTTCCGCCGTATCTTGGCTTCATCCTTCCAAATCAGAATGACTTTCAAATCTTATTTCCTGACCTAGTATCATCTTTCTGTCCTAAGAATGTAAATATAACTGAGTTGTTATTCAACCTAGACAAACTGTTTGAGAAACACTGGGAGACACAAGGCAGGGGCTCATCAAAAGCCTCCAGTCCCCAGGGGAGGCGAGAGGGTGTGTCACCTCTCACTTCCCTGGGAGCCTCCACTTCAGAGGAAGACAGAGCTACTTAACTCCCAATCCACGTTTAACCCCAGGTCACTGAGGAATCCTCTATTTAGTTGTCCTGGAATACAGTCATAGAGTTCTTTGTAACAGCAAAGAAAGAGGAGAGAAAAAATGACAAGGTCATTTAAAAAAATGGAAATAAACTTGTACCCTAGTATATGATATTCATCTAGGGAGTTATAAAGCCTAAAAAATTAGATATTTGACAAACGCGTGTTAAAGAGCACAAGTGTTGATAGACAGTAGGTATATTTTATTTATGTTATTCTTAAAAAGATTTAAAAACATTTGGAAGATCAAATTTTTAAAGTAAAACTTTAATTTTGAAAGGAGGAAAAGTAATAAATACGGCATGTAGAAAGATACAGTAGAAAGTCTGAGTGTGCTTAATAAATCAGAGAGAAAAGAGAAAGGGAGATTGAGCGGTGCAGCAGGGAGATGAGCGAGGAACTGAGAGAGCAGCAGCAGAATGAAATCCCAGGGGGCAAATTAACTGAATGCCGTCTCTGAGCTACTTCTCATCCGGAGCTTGAGTGGGAGAATTTGGCAGTCCTTCAGGTATCAGTCCTATCGGCAAGAATGCAGTTGTGGAGTGGACTGAACTCCTTCCATACGCTCTAAAAAGACTTAGGATCTGAATTTCATGCAAGATGGCCGTTCTTATGTCAGACTTACCATAAGCATACCCTGTACATACAGATTCAGCTGACTCTCTAGCCACAACTATGAGGCTAAGAGAAGCACAGTAAATGAAAGTGCAAGCAATGCTAGTATAAAACAGCGAGTAGAAAGCTGCTATGTAACACAGGGAGCCCAGTCCAGGGCTGGGATGGGATGGCAGGGAACGGGAGGAAGGCCCACAGGGGAGGGCGAATACTTATGGCTGGTTCTTGCTGTTGTACTGCAGAAGCAACACAATACTGTAAAGCAGTTATCAACCAATTAAAACAAGAATGCAAAAAGAGGAAAGAGGAAGAAAGCGTACGTGAAAGCAAAGAACTTATCATTCCAAAAAGAGAATCCGTACAGGATGAATCTGTACAAAAGAAAATGAAGGCAAAACCTTGGGGAAAACATTGCAACTCTGAGAAATTTCATAACTTAGAATTACTTTGCTGAGAAATCATACACTATATTTCTCCAAGTAGGAACACTCTAATTGAATGAAAACACCATTATTTACTAACAAAAGATGGAGTAGATGATCTAAGAAGTTTCTCAAGGTCACATATTTCCGACTGCTTGGACTTCTCCACAATGCATATGGAGCACTCTCTATAGCGAAACTGTGCTCTCTATAGAGAGCTCATTGTATGTGCAACATCCTGTTCCATGAACATAATTGGAGATAGGAAAAAGTGACGCTGAAACAGTGTCTGAAGAGAGAACAAGGCTGATCTTTCAGGGAAACAATCCACATAACACATTAAGAGAAGGTCCTTCCGCTGGGGGATGCTGCAGGGAAAATTGATGCAGAGGACCATGATAACATCATACATATGCAATCACTGCCTTCTGAAACCCTGCACCTCTAAACGCTATAAACCCTCTTTCCAGGGCCACAGTTCAGTGCACTGCTATAATGAACGCAGTACATTAAACATGAATACTATCTACTTTACTTCCCAGGTCCCTCTGAGTTAGTCCATTATATCATGCCATTTAAAAAAATCACAAGGGATTTTCGCTGTGTTGTGGAGAAGGCAGACCACAGACTATCTATAACTTCATCGTGCTACGACAGCAGGAGCATTTCCTTCAAATGAGAGGGACACCTCCTGATTCTTTACATTTTACTGGCATTTTAAAGCATTCTTTGGCCCATAGATAATTTTCATTAAAAGTACCAGTTAATTACCAGAGTGCTTCTTAACCTTGACAAAAGATAAAAAGCATTTCTGTGACAGCAGATAGCAGTGTGTCCTTTCAGTTAACTGACTGACCTTTTTATTGGTGAAGGTGCGATAATTTTAGTTGTTCCTTCATTTTCTCCATTTTCCATATTTGCAGTTACCCGATTCATGCTGTTTGATCCTAGTAGCAAAGTAGAGGAAAGAAAGAGAGTGGAGAAGAAAAAAAAAAAGGAGGCAGTGGTCAGAAAAACACAAAAGAAACAGAAAAAACATTTAATGTAAACTTAGGGACATCATGGCACACTGTATTGGTAAAATATAATTCTAAATATATAATGAATTGCTCAATAAATCTGAGATAATATTTCCTGAAATGTACTAAACCCTGAACATAACAATGTCCAAGAGGTCTAGGTTATGGCACCATTTTAAAATAGGACATTTTGAGACTTCAGTGTTTACAAAGTTCCCACATCACGGATATTCTTTAAACCGTTAAATAAGAATCTAAGATATTTAGTACTATTGTACTGGAATGTAAGCCATTCCAATCGGTTTTTGACAACTATGTTGTGAAAAAATTACTGTTTCTTGGCACGCCATTGACAACTCTCATTCTCAATCAAACCTACCCCAAATATTTCAGACCTGAAAATACACCAACTCATAATGCAAATGGCAAAAACAGACTCATATAGATGTGATTTGTATCACTCACATTTTTAAAAAAAAGTTTTCAAATGTGTTTTTTAATGTAAACATCCCTAAAAGGCTAAAACTAACTTTTTAAAAGCTGTTATTCCCCAGATTTGCACACATGCTAGATGGACCAGCAGAGGGCACCCCCAGTAGACACAACAACGGAAACTGTGATCAAATCCAGCACAGCAGCCAAGCCCATCCAGGAAATCTGGGTCCCACTCTTGGGAGAGAGGCTGATGAGCCCGCAGGGGTGAGAGGTACAGGCGCCGATGACGAGCCCCCTCCTCTGGGAGGACGGATGCCTGCAGTCCTTGTTCAGCTGTGTGGCAGGCAGCTGGGTCTTCCTCAGAAAGCCACCTTGTGTGTCCACGGGTCAAGTCCTTCAATCCAAAGTACAATCACCGCTAACAGTTTTCAAGTTCTAAGGTAAGTCTGTAATACCAATAAGAGCTGATACTTACTGAGCACTTACTATGTGGTGGGTGCTGTCCCAAGTGAAAATCGCTCAGTTGTGTCCGGTTCTTTTGCGACCCCATGGACCCTCTGTCTTTGGGATTCTCCAGTCAAGAATACTGGAGTGGGTTGCCATTCCCTTCTCCAGGGATCAAACCCAGGTCTCCTGCATTGTAGGCAGATTCTTTACCATCTGAGCCACCAAGCTTTCCTAAGTACTTCTGGTCTATTTACTCATATAATCCTCAAAATAATCCTCTACTATACTAAGATTTTTCCCATTTTAAAGACAAGAAAAACAGGAGTTTGCCAAGGTCCCACAGCTCATGAGCGAGGGCCCAGCTTTAAAACCCACCAGTCTGGCTCCTGAGAATTAGCTCAAAACCACCACAATGCACAGCCTTCCATGGCCACCTGTGCCTCATCCTCGGGAGCCAGTGTAAATTAAGGGTACACTGGGAGAAACAGACTCTTTGGAAGATAAGTGAAAAGAATGCCCAATGAGGAAAACATGTAATCGTCAACTAAGAGAAGAACTCTCTGTCAAGGGCAACCAACCTTGAGAGATAACAAGAGAAATGCGTGAGCACCCTGAAGTTGGCAATTCTCTCCAGGACACTGGGATGCAGCTTTGGCTACTCATTAGGAGTGATAAACATTAATGGATACACCTTAGACACAGAAAGCAAACAGGGGTTTCAAATAAGCGCTCCATAAACTATTATTATGAGCAGTTTGACATGGATTCAATACCTGAATTTTGTTCCAGTTTTGGAATCCTGAAGTGAAAAGGTGAACCTGAAGATACGTGGCATTAAACGTAAGCTCACACGGGAGCAACATTCAGAATTCAGGCATTAGAGAAGAGTATGGTCGGATGAACGGGACACAACCAACTCCCCCTGAACAACTCCCAATGCTATCAGACACTGGAGTGGCCAGTCACTGTCTATTTTGCCATAACCCTTAATAAAAATCACAAGGGCATATTCCCAAAATTGCAGGCGCAGATTTATGGAGCTGCTTCTCAAAAGTGGGAACTCTGTGTGATATGGCCCTGAGACAGTGACAAGAGGGATTAATGCATTTGTGCCCCATACAGCTGATGTGTCCCCATATCAATATTTTTTTATAGTTTTAAATATATGTTTTTTAAATGCAGCATTGTTCTAAGCTGGTATTACTAATTTATAATATAAGGGAAATTCACACACCCTTTATATATATATATATATATGTATATGTATATATATATCTCCTATACGTATAAGGAAATTCACAGGGCTGTTTCCCAGGCGGGGGGAAGATGGGGGCACAGCAGGAAACCAGCCCAAATGCCACTGGCAATAACAGCAGTGGAAGAAGCCGCGAGTGAAAGCAGGCTTCGCTTAAACTGAAGTCCTGTGCAGCTAGCTGGTGAATAAACCCGGGTTTGCTTCAAATCTTGTCACTTTTGACGGAGCAGTCAGTCCCCTTTTGGTTTTGGGGGGGGGGTTTTTTTTTTGGTGTTTTGTTGTTTGTCTTTTGTTGTGGTTTGATTTTAAAATTTTCATTAGAGTATAGTTGATTTACAATGTTGTGTTATTTCTGCTGTTCAGCAAAGTGAATCAGTTACACATACATACACCAGGCTTTCTTAGATTCTTTTCTCATGTAGGTCATGTAGCACAGGAGAGTCCTTGTGCTACACGGTAGTTCCTTATTATTTATTTATTTTACACATAGTGGTGTGTATCTGTCAATCCCAATCTCCCAATTTATCCCAGTCTTCCTCTCCCTAGCCCTGGTAACCGTAATACTGCTGAGCAGGCTTTTCTTAGTCTAACAGCCTTGGGGAAAGTGAGGCTGCTTGATCACTTTCACTGAGTCTCTTTGCCAAGCTTGCAAAAGCTTAATAAACAGGCAGGCCAAAAACTGAGGAATATTTTCAAATAGAAAATTTTCAAACTATATATGTATATGTACTTCCTTAAAGAAACCAACATTTGGTTATTCACAATACCTAAGTCATAATTTTTGAGGTCAAACATAGATCTATGGTTTTCTCAAAGAATTTCAGGGAAAAAAATCACACACAAGCTCTCTAAGACAATGACTAACACAATAGGCAAATGTCTTCAAAATAAACTGCTTCACTGACAAGACTATTTTACTAACATAACAGCCATATAACACACTCAAACACATAGTAACTAGATAGGGTAATCCAATTTAATTTATGGTTTTTTTATATTCAAAATAGCATACTACTAACCCCCAAAAAATCTATTTATATGCATTTCCCTCCTCTTTAAGTATGTGAACTGGACAAGCCTGAAGTGTAAAAGCCTTACTAGGAAAACTGTAAAAAAAAAAGCTACTTACAAGCCTTAACTTACAGGGAGATTTTCTGAAGTATCCATTCATGTAATATCCATACCTATATGACTCTTTTTATTCATGAATTTAGGGTTCTTTAAAAACTCTAAGTAGGCAATACTTATTAGCTTTATGTGAGTAAATATGCACTTGAAAGTAATAACTATACTTTAAAAATACTGTATTTTAACCATTGTCCTAATTACGTCAAATGAGTGAGTTTTTTTTTTAATCATACTATCATTTAAGAAGAAAGCTAATTAATTAAATATTGCTTACTGAAATCTGCAAAGGTGAGACAGACGGTTATGCATCCTTTAGGCTTACCGAGTTTCCATTTTGCTGACATGCACTAACTGCTTTCCTTTTCAAAACTCTTCCTCCCCTCATTATCCTACCTTCCAGAACCAGCCCTCTTACATAAGCTCAGATTCTTGAACTACAGAGAAGTGGTGATCTGACAAACCAACCAAACTAAAGGGCTCATGTCTTCATGTATTAACTGGTCACAAAACAGTTGCATTTTAAAGACAAAAAGGAGAAGCCAAATATTAACTAAAATAATTAATTGATAACAACAGAATTTTAGGCATTGTTCCAGAAGAAATTTTGAGACTGGAGAAATTGTTTTCAACACTCTTTTTTCATTGTAAATTATAACAGACCACCAGAAAAGAATATAACATACACATGTGAACTGTTTAACAAATTATTATAAAGTGAACCGCTATTAAACTACTTCTCATGTCAAGAAATAAAACATTAAGGGCAGTTTTCCTTCACTATACAAATCACTCCATGTGGGGCAACTCTTTCTTTTAGAGAAGGGCAAATAGTTGTTTTCCATCTAAAATATCCAGAAACACAAATGGCCACATATGTATTTCAAAAAATATTTATAATACACACAATAAAATTACTAATAAAAGTGAATAAGGCCTCAAACTCTTAATAAAATGAAGGGCGTATCACTGAGGCCCCGTCGTTTCCAGCACAGTGTTTTATACATGGTGAGTATTCAGTGACGGTCTGTTATTATAGAGGATGTCTTTCTGTTTCTGCTATTTTTTCCCACTAGAAGGGAAAATTGAGGATAATAATGTTAGGTTTAAAAAGTGTCAAAACTAAGACAAAAACAATCTGGATGTGGCAGGATGGAAAATGCAGGAGACGAGACGACACGCAGCCATACCCTACAAGCCTGGGCTACTTCTCAGGGCTTTACGGCAGCCTTCCGCTACAGCATGCTACTCTTTTCTAGTCTTTTAAAAGAAAGCAGCAGTTGACCTACAACAAAAGTCAGTTATCCACATATGATTACCAAGGCTCCTAAGTAAATCTGTATTTTGTTTTACATAACATATTAAGTCTAGCAAGGTCATTTAGAATTAGAAGCATCCAGTTCAACTTACATATCATTCACATAAAAAGACAAAGGCCTGGGACTTCCCTGGAAGTCAAGTGTTTAAGACTCTGTCTTTCCACTGCAGGGGGCATGGGTTCCATTCCTGGTCAGCGAACCGAGATCCCGCATGCCACATGGTGTGGTAACCCCCCTCCCCCAAAAGCCCAAGGGTTTTACTCATGAGACTTGGTCACAGGTAGAAGAATAAGTTTATGAGGAGACAGTTTATTAAGGAGCCAAATCTAGCTCATGATCTGTGACTGCTTTGTCTCTGGGCTGTTAAACGCTACAGTGTGGCATGGGCCCACACGATTCCCTACGGGCCAGGCAGCACTGCAGCCCACTGTTCGGCGTTCCATGGGCTCATCTGTTCAGCCTTTAACACCCCACATGCAGATGATTTCAGCCCGTGTGCAGCAGACCATGACTACGCTATTGTGCAGTTTGGCTCTGTTCACAGTTCAGTGCCCTCATCTTAAGCGACCCTCGCCTTCCATGCAGGAAGAGCAGCTGTCAGAAACAGAACCAACGTTCGCAGGGTCTGTTTAGCTGTTTGATCTGGGGGAGATTCTTAAAAGTCACCCTGTGATGTCCAGATTTCAAGGTGAGGTACTGAATTCACATGGGGATGCTCAATTACAAAAACACTTTGCATGTAAATAGTATTATGAGTCTCACAAGGTCCCTCATAGCTCAGTCAATAAAGAATCTGCCTGCAATACAGAAGACCTGAGTTTGATCCCTGGGTTGGGAAGATACCCTGGAGAAGAAAATGGCAACCCACTCCAGTATTCTTGCCTGGAGAATCCCATGGACAGAGGAGCCTGACAGGCTACTGTCCATGGGGTCACAAGAGTCGGACACGACATAGCGACTAAACCACCAACACCAAAGTTCATGGCTCAATTTGAGACCTGCCAACCTTAGTTTAAATGTCTGATGTTATTTAAATGTTGCCACTGCTTTGAATTTAGAGTGGGCATGGAGGATGAACTCAGAATGAATTCTTAATTCTTAATTTATGAATTAAGAATTTCAGTAACTGGAAATATATTTTAACTCTAGTTCTCACACTGATAGTATAAAATCACCTTGCTTTGGTTTTTGAACTTTATAAACTGGGTACTACGGGAAAAAATGGCAGATGACAGAACAACTTGGCAAAATATATTTTTCTAACATCACAAATTACAAACAGTAAAATGGCCATGGAAACTTTATATATATATATTTTTTTCCTATCATCAGGAAAGGTTTTATATTTGCCAAAACTGATATTCATTAAATTATGTACAATGCAATTAAATTTCAAAACACATGATTTGGAAAATAAAAAGTATTTCAGTGTACAGTGGCTAATTCTTTAAAGTTCAAATGCCTGACCTCAGTCCCTTCATCCCAAAGAGGCAGCCAGACCCCTGCCTTTATGTTTCTGCATTCAAAAGTCCTAAGGGTGGTATTTAAATACAGTTACCTCTTTACAACAAACATACAGACTTTTAAGGCTGATTTTGCTACATGTCAACTGCAAGATCAAACAAAGCATTCTGCTAGAAAGCTGGAGGGTAGATAATAAAGAGTGGGTGTGGATGAGAAAGCTGCTGGGAAAATACGTCTGTGCAGGAAAGATCCCTCCCCGGGTTGGTCTGCTCCCAGTCTCTCCCTCCCCGACCCAGCGCACTCCTGGACCCCTCTGCTTCCCTCGTGACCAACACGGTCAGCCTGGGAGAGGGAAAGACGAAGGCATTTCATCCTCTGCCCAAGCTACCAAGGCACACACACCAAGAGGTGGGCGCCAACATCCTTCTTTGTAGGTCAGAACACTGCTTCAAAACCCAAACAGGCACGTCCGAGCATCTGTTTTCTCCTTAGGCCCTCAGAGTTGAACAAAGGGGCTGTACTATCTGGAGGACCTGTGATCCACACCTGTGTATGCTGGGGGGGCTGCCAGCCATGCTAACAGCAGAGGGGTGCCTATCTCTCCTCTCAGCCGTCCCAGGGCCAGTGCCAACACGGCTCTGTGAATGGTTGTCTGGAAGCGAGAGGTGTGGCAAAGCTCTTAGTCTCCAAGTTTTTCTTCCTGTGATATGAGAGCACAGTATGACGGAGGAGAACTGAATAAATGCTCACATCCTATCCGGGCGCTGCTCTCCCACTCCCCCTCCCCGGTGGCCACCAGCAGGGCCACACGGTTTAGAGCAAACCTTCTCCAGCCATCTTTTCTCAGGCCCCTCATTTATGCTCAGTTGGTCTAGGGCAGGTGAACAGTTCCACACCAGACACAAAGATGGTTCTGTTCCAGAAGCGTGTGCTGCTGCTCCTGCTGCTGCTAAGTCGCTTCAGTCGTGTCTGACTCTGTGCGACCCCATAGACGGCAGCCCACCAGGCTCCCCCATCCCTGGGATTCTCCAGGCAAGAACACTGGAGTGGGTTGCCATTTCCTTCTCCAATGCATCAAAGTGAAAAGTGAAAGTGAAGTCGCTCAGTTGTGTCTGACTCTTAGTGATCCCACGGACTGCAGCCCACCAGGCTCCTCCGTCCATGGGATTTTCCAGGCAAAAGTACTGGAGTGGGGTGCCATTGCCTTCTCCGGAAGAGTGTGCTAGACCACTGCTTTAGAGGTTTTATTTGATGTCATTACAGTGGTATATAAAGGGTGTTTATGCTCAGTCACTTCTGACTCCTTGTAAGCCCATAGACTATAGCCCTCCAGGTTCTTCTATCCATGGAGTTTGCCAGGCAAGAATACTGGAGTGGGTTGCCATTTCCTATCCCAGGGGATCTTCCCAACCCAGAGATCGAACCTGCATCCCCTGTGTCTCATGCATTGACAGGCAGATTCTTTACAACTGTGCCACTTGGGAAGCCCCATATAAAGTATATACAAACACAAAATACGTATAATTGTATGTAAAGATCACTTTTAAAAGGTTTATTTTGCTAAGGCAAAATTGAGAACATTTTTGGTTTGTCTGGTTTTTCCATAGTTGAGCTCATATCTAGGAGGCCTTAACTCAGTGTTCTTCAAACTTTTTACACAAGTACTCACTAAAAGAATTTGGAAAATGATTCACTCAGTGCATGTTTTTAAGATGATATCTAACATTTTGCATCAGAAGCTTAAAGAGTATCAAAAGGATGTCATTTGCAACATATAGTAAATACCGACATTTTAAAATGTAACTGTTTTTACTTATACTTATGTCTGATTCATGTTCATGTATGACAGAAACTAACACAATATTAAATTAAAATAATGTTTTAAAAGTTTTTAATAAAAAGATGTAACTTTTGAGTCTCTTTATTCACAGAGAACAGACTGGTGGTTGCCAACAGGGAGGGGGCTGGGGAGGTATGAAGTAGGCGAGGTTAAGGTTAGCAGATGCAAACTTGAAGACACATAATGAGTAAACAACGTCCTATTGTATAGCAGAGAATGGTATTAAATATCCTATGATAAACCATTATGGAAAAGAATATTTTTAAAAAGAACACACACACAGAACTGAATCACTCTGCTATAAGTACAGATTAACACAACATTGTGAATCAACAGTACTTCATAAAAAATATTAAACAAAAAATTAATTAAATGAAACTGTTTCATGACTCTCTTAAATATATCCAGTGTAATAAAATACCATTGAACTTTGATATCCACAGTCATTCATTTTAAAAATACATGAAATGACCTAGAGGGGTGGACGGGGTGTAGAGGGAGGGGATATGCGTGTGTGTGTTACATCTGATTCACATCGTTGCACACCAGAAACTAACAGTGCACTGCAAATTAATCGTACTCCAATTAAAAAAATATTTTTAATTACAAAAATAAGCAAATAAAAATACATGAAATGAGCTTATCAGTTGAAAATTTCACAGCAATCTTTTATTCTCCTTGTAGTTGCAATTCAATTTCATCTCCTCTGCAAAAATATATCCCAAAGTAATATTTTATGCTTGAAAGTATTTATTCATCACTATATCTTATTTTTGTGACAGAAAAATAGAAATAAAGTAAAAGGTTTATTTCCCATGACCATAAAGCTCGACATGGTAAATATTTTTTCTAAACCAAGTTATCATTACAGTTACTAACAGCATGCTATACCACATCAATGCTGATAAGTAATTATTAAATGTAAAAAGTAAGTTTTTATTGAAAAGTAATTCTTAATAAGATAAACAGGATAGTCTTGTTTTCTCCATGATTAACCTGGATCATACCCATTCGAGAATATTATTTTGTGCTAAAATAAAACAGTTTAGCAACAATTCTAGTCTTATTTTTATTTGAATAGATTTTCTTGTTCACATTAAGTAGAGGTTTATATTATTCTGTTAAGTACTGTCGTAAGGACATCACCAGTGTCCCAAAGAACTTCCAAGTTACATGTAAACCTATAACTCTACAAGTAGTGATATGTTATCTAAAAGTATTTCAAATTCTCTATTAGACGGCAAATCAATTGGGTCCTTCATCAATTCTGCGGAAACTCAAAGTGAGAAAATGACATACGAGGGTGTGTCACTGGATAATCAAGGTCGTCTTACTTTTCCAACATCAGCCCAGGAGGTTGAACATTTAAACACAAAACAGTATAACAGATTCTGAGTGGGAAAAATGACTACTTTTCTTTTGGAAAACAGGAAAAAGTCCATTGGGAAGGGGCAAGCCTATTATCACAGGCAGGCTCCTTCCAGGAAAGAGATTCTGGAAATCTAGTCTATCAAAGCGTCCTGGGTCAACAGAACCCTGAGAAAACCCTCCAGCATCCCCTCCTAGTCAGGAGCTGAAATCTTCTGTCCCAGGCCACCAGTCCTTCAGAATTTGCTTCCTTCATAACAGTATCATAGACCATACCTTTAGTCATAAGCAAACTACCTTCCTGGACACTTGCAATAGAAAGTGCTCCACTCCACAACGTGCCTGATTTTGGTACGTCTTTTACCTCTTTGGTCTGACAAAGTGGTTAAGCATACAAGTCTTACAAACTCAGATTCATTTCTAGCTAGGCCAATTAGCCCACTGTGTGATCTTTGACAAGTTATTAAATCTCTTTGCAACTCAGTTTGCTCATCTCTAAAATGGAGATATAGCAAACTCCTTATATAGTGGATATGAGTATTACATTAGATAATTTCTCAGTTTAGTTCAGTTCAGTCACTCAGTCGTGTCCGACTCTCTGTGACCCCATGGACTGCAGCACGCCAGGCCTCCCTGGCCATCACCAACTCCCGGAGTTTACTCAAACTCATGTCCATTGAGTTGGTGATGCCGTCCAACCATCTCATCCTCTGTCGTCCCCTTCTCCTCCTGCCTTCAATCTTTCCCAGCATCAGGGGCTTTTCCAATGAGTCAGCTCTTTGTATCAGGTGGCCAAAGGATTGGAGTTTCAGCTTCAACATCAGTCCGTCCAATGAACACCCTGGACTGATCTCCTTTAGGATGGACTGGTTGGATCTCCTTGCAGTCCAAGGGACTCTCAAGAGTCTTCTCCAACACCACAGTTCAAAATCTTCAATTCTTCGGTGCTCAGCTTTCTTTACAGTCCAACTCTCACATCCATACACGACCACGGGAAAAACCACAGCCTTGACTAGACGGACCTTTGTTGGCAAAGTAATGTCTCTGCTTTTTAATATGCTGTCTAGGTTGGTCACAACTTTTCTTCCAGGGAGCAAGCATCTTTTAATTTCATGGCTGCAGTCACCATCTGCAGTGATTTTGGAGCCCAGAAAAATAAAGTCCGCCACTGTTTCCACTGTTTCTCCATCCCATGAGGGCTCAAACAAACCTTGCGCACACCAGGATCCAGGGGCCCCACAGAGACTGAGACAGAATTGTGTTTGTGCGTCTCCTGTGGAGGTGCGGGTCGGCAATGGTCTGCCGCAGGGACAGGGGCTCTGGGTGTGGGTATGGTGTAAGTCCTCTTGGAGGAGGTCAGCATTAACCCCAGCATAGAGCTGCCAGAACTCACACAGGACTGGGAAACAGACTCTTGGAGGGCACAACACAGCCTTGTGCACTAGGACCCAGGAGGAAGGAACAGTGACCCCACAGGAGACTCGCCTGTGGATGTCCGGGAGTCTCTGACAGAGGCATGGGTTGGCGGTGGCCTGCTGCAGGGCTGGGGGCACAGACTGTAGCATGCGTGCATGAGACCTTTCGAGGGAGGTCACCATTATCTTCATTACCTCCACCGTAGTTTGGCCCCAGGAAAATAGCAGGGAGGGAACACAGCTCCACCCATCAACAGATAATTTCTAGAAAGTATTTAGATAGTGCTTGTCATTTAGCAAGTGCTAAATAATTGTTATATTCTTTTTATATGATGAAGTTCCTCCAGATCAGGGACAAGTCTTGCTCCATGGAACAGGGTCTGTACTGGGTGTTTTTTCCAACACTATCAAGTAATTCTTCAATTTTCAGCAGACACTGAAATTATCCTGAAATATCCTGAAATTCAGGATATCCTGAAATTCAACTCTGTCCTGATACTATCTACGTGGGTAGCATCAGAACAAACAGGTTAAGGGCTCAGCCCCATAAGACTGCCCCCTTCTTTATTTTTAATTGTAGAATAATTGCTTTACAATGTTGCATTGGTTTCTGTCTTATATCAGCATGAATCAGCCACAGGTATAACATCTGTCTCCTCCCTCTTGAACCTCCTTCCCACCTCCCATCCCAGCCCACCCCACCCCGCCAGGTTGTCACAGAGGACCAGGTTGAACTCTCTGTGTTATATAGCAAATTCCCACTGCGTACCCACTTTACATACGGTAATGTATATGCAGCTCTGTGGAGCTGGAGCGACTGTGGAGATACCCCACATCCAAGGGCAAAAGAGAAGCCCCCGCACAACGGTAGGAGGGGCGGAATCACGTTTAGAATCAAACCCCATACCCAACAGAAACTCTCAGAGGGCTCAAACAAACTTTATGTGCACCAGGACCCAGAGACCCCACAGAGACGGAGACAGAACTGTGTCTGGGTGTCTCCTGTGAACTACGGGTCAGCAGTGGGCTGCTGCAGGGGCAGGGGCTCTGAGGGCAGCAGACCTGAGCACGGCATAAGCCGTCTTGGAGGAGGTCGCCGTTAACCCAACATAGAGCTGCCAGAACTCACACAGGACCGGGGAAACAGACTCTGGGAGGGCACAAAGAGAACCTCGTGTGCACACCAGGACCCAGGAGAAAGGAGCAGTGACCCCACTAGAGACTGACCCAGACTTGCCCGGGAGTGTCCAGGAGTCTCTGGCAGAAGCAGGGGTCGGCGGTGGCCAGCTGCAGGGTCAGGGGCACCAGGTGTAGCAGTGCATGCATGCGACCTTTTGAGGGCGGTCGCCATTATCTTCACTTCCTCCACCATAGTTTGGCCCCAGGTAAATAACAGGGAGGGAACACAGCCCTGCTTCACCAGAAAATTGGATTAAAGATTTACTGACCAAGTGAGTGAGTGCAGTTGCTCAGTGATGTCTGACTCTTTGCGACCCCATGGACTGTAGCCTACCAGGCTCCTCTGTCCACGGGATTTTCTAGGCAAGAATACTGGAGTAGGTTGCCATTTTCTTCTCCAGGAGATACTCCCAACCCAGGGATTGGACCCGGGTCTCCCGCACTGTAGGCAGACACTTTACCTTCTGAGCCACCAGAAGCCCTGCCTATCAGAACAAGGCCCAGTTTTCCCCCATCAGTCTCTCTCATCAGGAAGCTTCTTCCATAAGCCTCTTATCCTTCTCCATGAATCAAGGTCCATGAATCAAGGCAAACTGGAAGTGGTCAAACAGGAGATGGCAAGAGTAAACATCGACATTTTAGGAATCAGCGAACTAAAATGGACTGGAATGGGTGAATTTAACTCAGATGACCATTATATCTAATACTGTGGGCAAGAATCCCTTAGAAGAAATGGAGTAACCATCATAGTCAACAAAAGAGTCCAAAATGCAGTACTTGGATGCAATCTCAAAAGCGACAGAATGATCTCTGTTCGTTTCCAAGGCAAACCATTCAATATCACAGTAATCCAAGTCTATGCCCCAACCAGTAATGCTGAAGAAACTGAAGCTGAACGGTTCTATGAAGACCTACAAGACCTTCTAGAACTAACATCCAAAAAAGATGTCCTTTTCATTATAGGGGACTGGAATACAAAAGTAGGAAGTCAAGAAACACCTGGAGTAACAGGCAAATTTGGCCTTGGAGTACGGAATGAAGCAGGACAAAGTCTAACAGAGTTCTGCCAAGAGAATGCACTGGTCATAGCAAACACCCTCTTCCAACAACACAAGAGAAGACTCTACATGTGGACATCACCAGACGTCAATACCAAAATCAGATTGATTATATTCTTTGCAGCCAAAGATGAAGAAGCTCTATACAGTCAGCAAAAACAAGATCGGGAGCTGACTGTGGCTCAGATCATGAACTCCATTATTGCCAATTTCAGACTTAAATTGAAGAATGTAGGGAAAATCACTAGACCATTCAGGTATGACATAAATCAAATCCCTTACAATTATACAATGGAAGTGACAAACAGATTCAAGGCCATATACTGTCACCCTGCTTATTTAAGTTATATGCAGAGTATCTCATGAGAAATGCTGGACTGGATGAAATATCAATAACTTCAGATATGCAGATGACAACATACTTATGGCAGAAAGCAAAGAAGAACTAAAGAGCCTTTTGATGAAAGTGAAAGGGGAAAGTGAAAACTTAAAACTCAACATTCAGAAAACTAAGATTATGGCATCTGGTCCCATCACTTCATGGCAAATAGATGGGGAAACAGTGGAAACAGTGACTGACTTTATTTTTGCGCTCCAAAATCACTGCAGATGGTGATTGCAGCCATGAAATGAAAAGACGCTTACTCCTTGGAAGGAAAGTTATGACCAACCTAGACAGCATATTAAAAAGCAGAGACATTACTTTGTCAACAAAGGTCCATCTAGTCAAGGCTGTGGTTTTTCCCGTGGTCGTGTATGGATGTGAGAGTTGGACTGTGAAGAAAGCTGAGCACCGAAAAATTGATGCCTTTGAACTGTGGTGTTGGAGAAGACTCTTGAGAGTCCCTTGGACTGCAAGGAGATCCAACCAGTCCATCCTGAAGGAGATAAGAGCTGGGTGTTCACTGGAAGGACTAATGCTGAAGCTGAAACTGCAATCCTTTGGCCACCTGATGCGAAGAGCTGACTCCTTGGAAAAGCCCCTGATGCTGGGAAAGATTGAAGGCAGGAGGAGAAGGGGACGACAGAGGATGAGATGGTTGGATGGCATCACTGACTTAATGGACATGAGTTTGAGTAGACTGCGGGAGTTGGTGATGGACAGGGAGGCCTGGCGTGCTGCAGTCCATGGGGTAGCAAAGATTCGTACACGACTGAGCAACTGAACTGAACTGAACTGAATGCATGTGTTTCGATGCTACTCTATTTGTCCTACTCTCTCTTTCTCCTGCTGTGTCCACAAGTCTGTTCTCCATGTCTGTGTCTCTATTGCTGCCCTGCGCATAGGTTAGTCAGTACCATCTTTCTAGATTCCATATATATGTGTTACTATGCAGAATTTGTTTTTCTTCTTCTGACTTACTTCACTCTGTATAACAGGCTCTAGGTTCTTGCCTCCACTTTAGATGCCTGTTGCAAGTCCAGGTGGTCACCTAGGCTTCTGACCAACAGGCTACCAATCAGAGATTCCCAAGACCCCCTTCTAAAATTAATCTCCTAAATTAGCTAACAGAACTCAGACCTCAGTTACTTACTAGATTCCTGATTTGTTACATGTAAAAGGATGTAACTCAAAAACAGTCAGATGAAGAGAGGCACAGGGCAAAGATACATGGAAAGAGACAGAGACCTTCCATGCTGAAAGTACACCACTCTTCCCACATCTACATCTGTATGTTCACCAACCCCTCAGAACCCTATCCTTTCTAGGTTTGGGAGGCTTCATTAATAGGCATGATTGATGAAATTACTGGCCATGGGAGATTGATTCAACCTCCAGCGTCTCTCCCCTCCCCAGACATCACCAGATGAGACAGAAGTTTCTGACCCTCTGTTCACATTTAGTTCCCCTGGCAGTTAGCACCCCTCCTTGTCTGGGGCTTCCCAGAAGTCATCTCATCACCATAAACTCAGATGTGGTGAAAAGGGGCTTGTTATGAGTAACAAATGACGCTCCTTTCACGTTCAAAGTTCTTATCACTTAGCAAATTCCAAGTGTTTAAGGAGCTCTGTGCCAGAAATGGGGAAATGATTAATTTCCCATCATTTGGAAGGCCAAATGATTAATTATTATTAATTACAACATCACAAGTCTTATGACAAACAAGTGTTCAATTAATTCTTGTTGAATGAGAAAGTAAAGGGAACAAAAATATCATTTATGGTAACTCACTAAAGCTATGCTATTTAACTGGAATATACAGTATACCTTTAGCCTTGGTTGCTTTTTTAATTTTGATAGCTATGCATGGAATGCTAAACACTCCCAGAAAGAGTGGAAACATTAACTTTTTAGAGAAAATCTAACCAGTCTTCCATATATTAAGACATTTTTTACAGAATGAAAATAAACATTAGCTTCAAGGCAGAATAGAAAAGGGTGTCAACAAAGGAAGACAACCTTGAACAAACATACCCCAGACTCTGGGACCTAATGTTCCTTGCAATTAACACAGTTACTGTCATTTCCCCTCTTTGCTAGGTAAAATGTCCCAAAGAACTTAAATATTTTCTGTAAACAACTTGATGATATAAAAAACAAAATGATTTGCTGCTACTCTATAAATGTACTATCTTCAAAAATACCTGCTGAAACAGCAGATCTAGTGAAGTAAAGAAATCACACAATAGTGGAAAAATAGAGGACATATACTTATTTTCAAAATACTTTTCACTTTTTTGTTTTCCATTTACTTTCCAAGGATGTGCCTTTATATTCTAAAAACTTCAGTTCAAATTCTGCTGCTGCTCTTACTATCTGTGTAACTCTGAATAAGTGTTCAATGTTTTTGAGCTACAGTTTCCTTATGTGTAAGATGAGGATAACACCTACCTTCCTCACAGCTTTTTACCAAAAGAATTGCTTCACTTCATGGACAATGAGATGAAAGCTCAGCCATGCTGAATGATGTGTTACAAGTCACAGTCAAGTTAGACCAGGAATTCAAATCTACTCAAATCAGATACATTTTTTTTCCTGCCACTGTCCCACATGCCTTCTCAATGCAAGGCTTATATCATCAGTTGCGGGAATTCTTACAGTGAAGAGAAAGTGGGCTCACAGATTTGGACCACACCTCATTAGATGACCTAATTCTGACTTACCAGTTTGAAGAAGGAAAGTCATAGTCACACTTTCTCTAAAACAAAGTTAACAATTTCCTAAATTTTCTAGAAATCATCTCCAAAACTACCCACATAGTTGTTACACTCTGGGTTAGAATGCCTTTTCTAATTTCCTTAAATGAGAATTTTTACTAATGTCTTCCCTTCCTGTCTTCAGCTGACCTAGAGAGGACAAACATGCAAAAACTTCACAATGCCTATTAAGTGCCCATTAGGTGTGAGAGCTATTTTTATCAATTTTATCAATCTTTTCCCAGACAGTGCCTACTGATTCTCATCCAGACAACCTCCAGGTTCCAGAACTTGCTACAGTTGCAAATCATTTCACCTCTTCGGGCCTCAGTTTCCTTGCCAACAACACAAGTGACTATTCTCTATTTCATCTAATCCAAAAACATATGTGGGTCCTATGTAAGTCTTCCTCCTTTCACTTGATGATCTACAGTGCAATTTCCTATACTTTAAGGCTTACATTTATTTTTTTTTCATTTATTTTTATTAGTTGGAGGCTAATTACTTTACAATATTGTAGTGGGTAAGGCTTACATTTAAATGCACAGCTATAAGCATGTCTAGTGCCTTTGCCTTGAAGACCTGGGCTGTATCTGTTACAGCACAGTAGTAATCCTAACATTTGAACTTGGATGATCCATCTCGTATTATTCTATTACATCTTTCATAAATTATCATGCATGCATCCTAGCACAATAGTGTCCTCATCTGAGCTTTTCAAGAATCTATCTGTTGGAAACTTGAATGGACATTTGAAATTACTCTGTGAACTTAAGACACTCATGACAATTATCTGAAGGGCTTTTTTCAAATACAACATGGTAAAAATGCAAATACTATTAAAGAACAGAGTAAACATATCTGTCTCCCATTTCTGATTTTCTATTTTTGATCGTATTTTTATGTAATGGGAGTGTATTGCCTGCTGCTACCCACTACCCCTGCCCTTTTTTCCCCCCTTGCTTATTCTGTATCTTGGAAATCATTTCATATCGATGCCAATTTATCACTTTCTTTTTTGTTCCCTCTCCAGAGTGACCTGGTTCATATCCAGCTCTGGGGTGCTGGACAAGTCCTTGCCTCTGACTTTTGACCTGTACACTGTGAGTCAGAGCATCTTCTAAAAGAAATGAGGGCAATACTACTTGCAGGGTGCCCAGTACACTGCAGGGCATGCAGTGATGCTCAATGACTATTAGTTATTAACAATCCTCTGCCTGGGGAGCTCCTCAGGGGATCTGACCTTTTCCAGCAGACGTGGAGGGACTACAGAGTCGGCCAACACAAATTCAAATCCTGCCCTCAAATTTCTTCTAAAAGACACATGGTATTTCCCAGGGGTACACATCTATTATTTTATCAGGTCAGTGCCCTACTAGTGGACATTTGGGTAGTTCCCAGTCTCTCGTGATGACAAACATAGACACGGGCCTGCTCATACGGCAGAAGTAAGGCTGCTGCTCATCTAACAACATGTTGAGGTTGTGACTTGACTTATGAAATCACAGATCCACAGCCGTGACTGCTATTTCCTCTTCACTCAACAACTCTGACTCCCTCTCCGAGCCCTTTCAGCTTTGCCCTTTATCTTCTATTTCCATTGTCGGCTCAATGTGAAAAATGCACTTGGGTAGGCCTAGTGCCTAATCACCTCAAGTAGGGAAAACCACCTTACACAGAGGATGAAATGATTAACTATGTGAACCTTAAAAACAGCATACAATCTCATTACTATGGATTCACTGTAAGGAGTTTGTTATTCTCAACTCACAGCCATAGACTATCCAGGGGGTTAGACAGCCTGGAGAACGGTGAGCATGGAGTAGGGGCTAAAAATAAGTGGAGAAAAATGATTACTCTGAGGAGTAGGAACAGGGTAAGTAGGACAACCCCCAGCTCTGGGCTCCTAATACTGCCTGACAACAGCTGCCCTTGGGTGCCCAGAGATCTTTGGGCAGGCAGGGGAAGAAGGAAGCAATATACTTGCCCCCAAAGGGAGCACTTTGACCTGCCCACTTCCTTCATATTGTTTATACCTAATCTTCCAGAATAAATTGGTGCCAATCCAGTGGTAACCAGTTTCTTTCTGAAGCCCATTCATTGAACTTCAATGACTCTGTCCACACATCACTCCCAAAAGGCCACACCTCCTCCACATGATATTAACCTTTGTATGTGAAACTGATGCTATATGATAAATATAATTCAAAGACTGCCAGGTGGACTCACAGACTGGTCCCCGCTATGTATAGAAAGACTCCTTTTGATTTAGGAGAAAGAAACTAAAGAGAAGTTTGAAAGAGAAACTAAAGAATGTGGAAAGCGCCCTTCCACATTCCCAACATGATGCTATGTCCCATGACAACAACCTGTGAGGCAGGAGGTAACACCACTGGACCCACAAAGAAACTGAGGCTTAGGATGGTTAAGTGACTTCATAACATCACACAACTAGTCCAAGAATGACTGAGGCTGAACCCCGATTTACAAGATGGAGCTAAGTCTGATACACCAGTCTCTACTCACATAGCTGGCTTGTCGACTGCCTTAAAAAAAAATTTATTTTAAAATATATTTTTGAAAAAAAAATAAAAATAAATAAAATATATTTTTGATCACCACAAATCAAGCTGGGCTTCTGCTGCCCTCACATCTGGCACATGTCAACCAGAGCAAGGGCTCAATGAGTGATTATTACTTTCTTGACATTACCATTTCCCAGCAGCCCAGGGAGTTTTCCTGCACCAAAATGGTGAAAGCGTACTTCACTGTCACTCCTGCTCGGGCTGCTCTCCTGCATTTCTCGGTCTCTCCTGCTCTGGCCTGCACCAGCTCAGGGCACCAGTAAGCGTCGGTCAGCTTTCCACATGCGAATCATTTGCTAGGGGCTTTAGAGCTGTATGGCACCATCAACCCCTGGAGCTGGCCAACTCACCTACCAGCTACAAAGTGCTCCTGCGGGGAGTCATGGACTGTAGAAGCTGACTTAGGGACCCTACAGGAGATGCTGCAGAAACCACAGAGACCCCAGGGCAGGTGGGCCAGTCATTCATACCAACTCTGTCAATCAGGTTCCGAAGAGGCAGCCCTCAAGCCATAGTGGCCCTTTAGGAAGGTTTCATTTAGCACACAAAGACTTTCTTCAAAATGAAATTAATTGCCAATACTTAAAACTCTGGAAAGTTTCTATAAATACCCAAATTCCATGCTTCCCTTAAGACAGTGGAAGATTTGGCAACACTGAGTCCTCTTTCCTGCAAAGAAACACTGGCTTGGCCTGAGCAAGAGCTATCTGTTTCCAGACCGTCCTCACTCACAAGTCATTGTCATGATCCCTTTTGCATTGTGTCTGCAGAGACTTCCAGAATGCCAAAATGTCACCTGAACCGGCTTTTCAACTGCCTGAAGGACTACACTGCACCTATTTATTTCTCTGTTCATCAGTATGATATCCTTAAAAACTCAAAATGCTGCACCAGACAATCGCAGCATTGTTTATCCACTGTAAATGGTTTCACCCATTACTTTTCAAATAGCTAATTACGGATTATAGCTAAACATTCTGTCTTTACTGCCCTTCTTACAGCAGAAGCTCTTCTATGACATGAACCCACTTACTCGAGGTGCCAAGAACTTGTCAGAGAAAGGGCTGGACAAACATGCACTTCCTTCCTGCCATCTGGCCTCCTGCTTTACCCCGAACGCCTCTGCCGGGCAGATCTGCAGGAATGCTCTGGATGCCTGCCCTGGCGCTGAACTCCTCTGGGTGGGGCAGCAGGCCGGCCGGGTGCAGGGCTCTTGACTCTGGAATGCACTTCCTCATAGAGGTGCCAAGGCCTAATCTCAGTGGATTCTAACCACAATGGCTTTTGAGCTACCAGGGCATTTATTATTCCTGATCAAGAAATGAACAAACAGACTTTTTAAATTATCAGAGAACTCAGGTACCGGTTAAGAGGAATAGTGATTGAATCTGACTGAACTACTTTAACTTTAGAAGAAATAAAAGAATGTCTTCTACAGTTACAAGTCATAAAGCGTCTGCCTACAATGCGGGAGATCCAGGTTCAAAACCTGGGTCGGGAAGATCTCCTGGAGAAGGGAATGGCAACCCACTCCAGTATTCTTGCCCCACCCCCCCAAAAAAGGGGCTCAAAGAAATTAATGATATAAACTAACAAAAAGCTAAAGTTCCCTTTCTATCTTAACTTGTTAAATGTTAAATAAGAGGTGAGAATTTATGCTGATAACTCTTGGAACTGTAGTTCTAAAGTTTTATTTTAGAGAGAATACCAGAATTTAATTTATGAAAATTCATAGCTGGTCTTAAAGAGTTGTTTTTTTTTTTTTAATCTATCTTCCCTTTAAACCACAGCTCCATTTTTGTGAAACACAGTACAATCTAATAAAATAAACGTTCTCTATGCTTTAAAATAAGCTTTCTACCATTTTAATTGTCAAATTTTTCAAATTAAAATTAAAGCAATTGTGTCAAGAATTAAGGTAAAACTTTTGTTTTTCTTTGGTTAGTTAAAAGAATAATAATAATAAAAACCTACTGTTTTGAGCAATTGTTCCTTTCCTGCCCAGCCACCCATGAATGAGTCTCAGGAATAGGGAGCTTTGGAGGAGGAGGCAGCTCTGGAGCTGGGAGTATGGGAATCAGAAGCGACAGGCCTGGGAGAGCTGCCTGGAGCAGTAGAAAGGGCTTGGTGGGGAAGGAGGTGGATGCTGGAGGGCTGGGTGACCTAGTGACCTGCAGGCCACACCCTCACAGCAGCCTCCCCTCCACCCCTCTCAGCAGCAGAGCCTTAAAGGGCAGGCTTGACTCTCAGCATAGGAGGCTTCCACCTCACCCATGACTTCTCCCCTCTCTACACACAGGGACCCAGATTCACACAGAACTGCCCTGCTTCAAGGGACCTGGTAGATAGGATAAGGAGCAGAAAGTGACTGATAAACATGAAGACAAAAGCGACCTCTTCAAATGTTCTGCTCTAAGTCCAAACCCTACCATGACCTTAGATACTGGGTCTCCACCAGCTGGGTTCAACTGAGGCTCAAAGCAGAGTACATTTGAATTAGAGGAAAAAGAATATACAACACTCAAAAACACATACAACAGCATTCTCCCTGCCCCCACAATAGTCTTCATTTATGCATGATAGCAACTAAAGTAACGCCGCATCAATGGCATTGTTAAATGGTCCTTCTCCAGTCATGGTCTCAAGGGCAGGGTCACCCCTGCGTTCACAGAACACATCAGTTTTGCAGCATACAGGCTTGAAAAGCAAAACTGATAGGGACATACAGTCAAAGTCTTAGTTTTTAAACACAGCATTGTACGGCTCTTTTTTTTTTTTTTTTTTTGAATGGGCTTCCCTTGTGGCTCGGCTGGTAAAGAATCCATCTGCAATGTGGGAGACCTGGGTTCGATCTCTGGGTTGGGAAAATCTCCTGGAGAAGGGAAAGGCTACCCACTCCAGTATTCCAGCCTGGAGAATTCCATGGACTGGGGTCCATGGGGGTCACAAAGAGTCGGACATGATTGAGTGACTTTCACCTTTTTTTTTTTAATAAAAAGATACCACTGTTATAAAATTAGCATGAATACTTAGAGATATCACTTCAAAGATATTCACTTTAGTTATATTTATATTCTTCAAGTTTTGAAACAGCTTAAATATCCAAAAACTAAAGACTAATTGAATAAATTATGTCATGTCTATGCATCTGTGTAGCAGAAAATCATAGGGACGTTAAAATGGTGTTGTATAAGAACACTTAAAACTTGTTAGAACATTTTCATGAAACAGTATTAAATAAAAAGTAGGTTGTAAAGCACTTCTATATCATTTTTGCAGAAAAGATATACAAATGACCAGAAGGCTATATAAAATAGTGTCAGCACTAGCAGATGCTGAAGCTGGGAAAGACTGAAGCCAAAAGAAGAAGGGGGCAGCAGAGGATGAGATAGTTAGACGGCATCACTGACTCAGTGGACATGAATTTGAGCAAACTCTGGGAGATAGTAGAGGACAAAGGAGACTGGTTTGCTACAGTCCATGGGGTCACAAAGATTCAGACATGACTTAGTGATTGAACATTCAGAGAATGGAACTGAATATGAAAGATTTTTTTTGAACGGGGAGGTTTGGAGGTTCCTAAATTTTCTAAAGTAAGCATGTACTTTTATAATAATAAAAGCATAACAAGTACAACGTTTTATGAAGATGCTTGGCCTGATGTTGAGAGGCTGTCCTAGAGCACTCTGGGCTGTGCGTGGCCACCTCCTCAGCCCCTACCCCAGCTCAAGCTCCTCCTCAGTTGCTAAGTCCTGTCTGACTCTTGTGACCCCATGGAGCCTGACATGCTCCTCTATTCATGGGATTTCCCAGGCAAGAATACTGGAGTGGGTTGCCATTTCCTTCTCCAGGGGATCTTCCCAACCCAGGGATCAAACCCCGTCTCTGCTTGGCAGGCGGATCTTCACCGCTGAGCCTGGGAAGCCCTCAGCCTAGAAGGAATGTGTTTTAATGCAACACTACGGAGGAAGGGAGAAAACATGAGGCTCAACACAGTTTCAGGCAGGTTTGTGAAAATTGCACTTGGCTGGATTCTACACAAGCCAGCAAAGAAACAAACAGACAAAACCTCTGTCCCTAAAATAATCAGCTTTTGGAATTCAGGCTTACAAGGAGAGACAGACAGACAAACAGAGTGCTGTACAGGCAGATATTTTTCTAAGAGCACATGAGGAGAGGAAAAGGAGCAACCTGAGCAGGTTTGTGTAAAAAGCATGTGTGATTCCAGCATCTCAAGTGGAATGAAATGTTGATTTGACACAAGGAATGCTTTTGATATTCTCAGTTGGTCTCAGAATAATTTCATGAGGCCCGGTGTTTCAGAAATACAAGATGATCTGAAAGTTGCTTATCAATTATAGCACACTGCACTTGATCCAAAGGATTAATACTGATCAGATACAAAGATAATCACAAAATATTAAGATAAAGATATTACATTTCAAGGCTAAAATTTCTGTCCTAAGTCACCTGCCTATTATGTAATCTTGGCTAAATTACCTTTATAATCTTAGTTTCCTCAACAGCTAAATGGGGATAATGATATTACTTATGTGGCACGGTAATCTATTGTAAAATTAAATCATGTCTAATTTTTGCCACTGTAGAAACATCAGAAAGAATTTAATTTCCGCTCAGCCCAGTGAGAGGAGGGGACCTGCAATCAGATTTAATTTCACTCTAGAAACTCTAAATATGTCAGGTGACATTCTCACAGCCAGCAGCAGTGGAGCAAACTTAAACATGTTTCTCATAGGCTTGGTACGAGGATTAAAAGAAACAACGGCTGTCATAATGCTTTGCCAGCTGTCATATAATGTTCAGACGTTAATTACTGTTATTAAAAATTCCATTCATTTCATACAATATGGCAAAAAGGCCCAGGAGATCTGGGCTCTCATCCCAGCCTCACTCCTGTCTAGCTACTGGGACCAGTTCTTTCTCATCTGTAAAATGGAAACACAGACTTTGCCATGCCCTCCCTTCCAGGATTACTGTGAGGCTCAAGTGAAATAATATATGTGAAAAGCCTGTGGAGAGTGTTAGACAAGGGTGATCTGTAAGAAACCACAAACCAAAGTCAGTACTATCACTTTATAGAATAAAATCTGTGAGCTCTGAGCATTGAACACAGGTTAAAACTGATGGATTAGGTGGCTTTATTAAGAAGTGGTGTGCATTAAAAACAAAAAAACTGAATAACCCAATGTACATCAACAGTAGAATGAATAAAGAAGTTGTCATACAACAGAAAACTCACTACAAGAAAAATGAATGCACTTTAAAAGAACACCCTCGATTCATTTATATTACACTTTAAAAACAGGCAAAATAAACTACTTTGTTCAGAGAAGGCTACATAAGCAGTAAAAATATAGTGAAAAGTAGGGAAATAATTATCACAAAGTCAGATCGGGGTTTTTGCCGGTTGGGACAAGAGGAGATGGTGAGGATGTGATCAAGCAAATAGCAGGGACTTCTGGGGCTACAGACTAGGTTAAACTGTGTGTGCGTGTGCACGTGTACGCATATATATACACATATGTGGGGATTCCCTGGTAGCTCAGCTGGTAAAGAATCCACCTGCAATGCAGGAGATCCCAGTTCTATTACTGGGTTGGGAAGATCTGCTGGAGAAGGGATAGGCTACCCACCCCAGTATTCTTGGGCTTCCCTGGTGGCTCAGCTGGTAAAGAGTCCACCTACAATGTGGGAGACCTGGGTTCGATCCCTGGGTTGCAAAGATCCCCTGGAGAAGGGAACGGCTACCCACTTCAGCATTCTGGCCTGGAGAATCCCACGGACTGTATAGCCCATGGGGTCACAAAGAGTCGGACACGACTGAGTGATTTTCAGTTTCACACACATATGTATGTGTAATGCTCAGTCATATTCGACTCTTTGCGACCCCATGGACTGCAGCCTGCCAGGCCCCTCTGTCCATGGAATTTTCCAGGCTAGAATACTGTAATAGGTTGCTATTTCCTCCTCCAAGGGATCTTCCCGACCCAAGGACAGAACCCGCATCTCCGGAGTCTCCTGCATTGGCAGGTGGATTCTTGACCACTGAACTACCTGGGAAGCCCTCATACGTACATACACATCTATGTTTACATGCATAGGTATGTATGTTTGTATATTTTATGCACTTTATTATACTGCACAATGAAACCAATGACAATAGAAAACCAACTGAATTGTTCACAGACTGTTACACCAGCAGTATGGTTTTAATGAATTTTGCTGAGACTTTGTTTTAATTCTAATCTCAGCTACACCAAACTAAGAAATCGCTCAGTTGTGATTTTATTAACCCCTTCAAAAAATGAATTATTTTGTATAGTCATTAAGCAAGTTACAGTGATTCAAATTGATTACCTGTCAACTTATGAATAATTTCTGATTGCTTGGACATTTTCTGGGTCAAATTGAAAACTCTAGTGTTAACAGTTAAAACCTTTCAAGGCTACAGTCACCACTTAAGTATATGCCATACCAACAGCCTAAAAGGAAATGCAAGGTTACACTGATGAGTTGGGGGTCTGTGACTTACCAGCTGGCTGTGTTTGTGCTATTCTCTTAGGGTAAGTCTTGCTTCGACTTCTTGACACATTCTGATCGGGCCGGGGAAGTTGAATAGAAAGATCTCGACTCATCTGTAGTGCTGTCCTGCCACTTGAAAATACAACATTTTGAGTAATACAGGTAAGACCACACAGCCACAAAATTAAAGCACAGCTCATAAAGAATATCTGCAGTGTATGGAGAGAAAGAAAAAAAAAAAACAGACTCACGTAGATTATACAGGACCTTCAAATGATTCTCATTGCAATGTTAAGCAAGGAAGTAACAAAGTCCAACAGGAAAGATTTAGGTGAGATACAAGTGCCAGCTAAAGAATGTCACCCATCATCTGGTTCTGCAAGAATGAAGCCACTAGCCACTAAAGTTGCTGACCGTCAACATACTCTGAAAGGGATTCGGGACAGAGACTGGGACTGAGGCACTCTGTGCTCCGGGAAAAAAATGGCAGAACAGGCCTTCAGACAGACGTTCTCAGGAGAATATTTTATGAACTCGATCTCTTGCATCTTCTCAAACCTAGAAAAGCACTACGATCATTAATGGAGACATCTGCTCCTCGTGACTAGCAGCAAGCTTCTACAGAGATGTGTGTTTGATCGCACACATTCCCTTAGGGGCAGGTCCTCAGAGCTATCTGAAAGACCATCGCTCAGCCTCCAGTCCTCTCTCTACAAGCACCAAATAAAGCTTGACTCACAGCTCTCATGTTGCACTTTTTTTTCCCCTCAGCTGACATAAGGAAGATTTTTCAGAGAGAGAACCAAGAAAGAAAGAATTTATTAGAGGAGGAATCAGGTTTGGATTTAAGTAGAATGATGGGCTAGAAACTGAGGATGCGGATGTGGTCAGCTCTACAACTAAATGATAAAACTGTGTTGGGTTCAAGTACTGAGGGCAAAGATTCTACATGAATCGACATGTCCTTGTGCTGTACTTACGAGGCAGGTCGGAGAGCCTCTCCCACTGGGCCACTTGGTGAGACCGTGCTCTGAGCCCTGTGACACAACCAGCCACTGATTCAGCCCACCCCACCTGTGCCAGCAAGTACCCAGAAGATTCAGAGCAGCCAGAATCCCCCGGCACAGCACTACTTCCTTATGAGTCTATGAGGAGGCAACAGCGTGAGCTTTCCCTGGGGATAAACTAAACTTCTTAAGGAACCTTGTAATTTAATTTGCTGAATTTTAGTCAACATTCATTCTACTAAAAATTGATTCCACAGCTGTTGAATTTGAACCAATAAATGACTCTTGGATTTCAAGGAAAGTGTCATTTAGGTACAGAGAAAATGCATTTCTAAGTGACTACTTTGATTCACTATAAGAAGCACCATCTAATGGGAAAAAGTCTTTTAATGGCCTCAACCTATTTATCCTACATTTACAGGATACATGGCAACCCACTCCAGTGTTCTTGCCTGGAGAATCCCAGGGACGGCGGAGCCTGGTGGGCTGCTGTCTATGGGGTCGCCCAGAGTCGGACACGACTGAAGTGACTTAGCAGCAGCAGCACAGGATACATATTGGTGAATCTCTCCCCAAAAGAGACCAAATGAGACTGAAAAAAGCCAAATTTACCTCCTACACATGTCTGTGAAAACTTCCCCTCCTTACTACCCCATTCATTTTTATAAGAAATAGAGGCCTGAAACATTCATAACAAGCAATTTCTCATCAGGCTAACTGGGGATGTGACTTACTATGTGGAGTGAAAATGAGTTTCTATCCATGAGTATATATACTCCACATTCAAGACTTCATGAAAACCAGGGGGAAGGCAGCAAGCTGAGGGGCAAAGAGTTAAGAGGTTTGCTTTCACTTGAAATTTAACTATATTTCCCTGCATAAATAGTGAAAATGTATTATATAGAAATCTAATAATGTTATTTGATAAGAAAAGTATCATTTATCAACTTTAATTTCGCTGTTGTTACATATTAATATATTGTTAATAAGAAGCTCTGGACAGTGGGTTCAAATTCCAGCTATGTCATATCCTAGCTCTCTGACCCCGGGAAACATTACTCAAACTCTCTGTATCTCAGCTTCCTTATGACTAAAGCAACAATAATACCAATGACCACTTTATAGGCTTATTATGAATGTTAAGTAGGAATGTTTCTAAATTTTCCAGAACAATGTCAATCACATAAAAAATTACATAATTACTAACTAAATACAAGTAAATATATTTTAAAAAATTATTTGAGAACTTTCAACAGTTTTAGCTATTCTAAAGGTAGTACATAAGGTAATACAAATAGCAACATCTCTCCCCTGAAAATCTTTTCAAAATTCTGTATAGAGAGCAAAATTCCATTATTATAAATGATTTGGAGTATGACGATAAGATCTCCTTGCAACAGACTTAATCTAAGACTTGAATAGTCTGTACTTCATTGCATGGAGGAAAAAATATTTGCCCTAAAAACATAACCTAATGTGTGGACTACTGAGGCATTTGATAATGAGATTTTACTTTATTATTCAATTTTTCCTCACGGCTTGTCTCTCAGGAATAAAGGAGAAATGAGAAAATCATATCACAAGACTAATAAAACTGAAGTCCAGGGACAAAAGCTGACCTGGCAGAGGCTGCACAGGACCCGGGACTGGAATAAGCTTTCTACCCTCCAGCTGGCCAGGGTGGCACGGCCTGGCAGCTCAGGAGAAGGGACATTTACTTTAAAGCTACAAGCCTGGTTCAAAGCTCAGCTCTACCAGAAACGTGTGGTCTTCAGGAGGCTATTTCGTTAATCTCCTAGAACCTCACTTTCCTCGTCTGTATTTCTATTGTTCATCTTATTCCCTAGCAGAAATACCCCTGTATGGTATTCTCAGTACTGCCTTGTAACAAAAAGCACTGGGCAAATGCAGACTTTCAGCGCTGGTACAAGCGTCCCTACATACCTGGTGGCTGTCCACAGTGACAGGACAGAGCTCTGTCCCCGTGCCACCCACGTGCCCGCCCCTCGCCCTGTGGCACACATACTCCCATTCCGTGCTGGGAGACCCTGCCAGCAGCCTGCCTCAGCTCCAAAGTGAGGCTACAAACAGCCATTGGCTAGGTAGAGGCAAGAGAAGACAACGCCTGGGCTCGAATCTCAACTCTGCTGCTCACTAGCTAAAGGGCTTTAGTCCAGTTACCTTAGACTGGGGGGCTCCAATGTCTTGTCTATACAAACGAGGATAAGTCCCCTTGGACGGGTCATTGAGTGTATTGAATCAAGTAACACACATGAAAGCACGTGACACAGTGCGCTGTCAGGAGAACTGAATCTCTTTCATGCTTCAAAACTGCGGCAAGAAGGCTATCAGGGTGCTGGGGGGCGGGGGGTGGCTCTCAGGTCTAAGTCTCATTTCTAGAGTGTAAGTTCCACACAACTCATTCATTCATCCAAACCAGGAGTCCTCTACAAACTTACAACAGGTAGAGGCAAGATTAGCTTTTAAGGGGCTCAGAGAAAGAGAGAGCAGTATATAACAAAATATTTAACCAAAGACTTAATCAATCTCTATTTCAGATTATTGGTATCTGATAATAAAGCAATAAACGACTTTGACTGTCAGATTTCAGCTCAATCTTTTCCCCAAAATTTAATTTTGAATTTCTGAAAGGATTGCCTGTCACATACCACTAAAATTAAGTTTCCCCCTCTAAAGTAATGACTAGTTCTTCTCAAAGATGTTGGAATCTCCTTGGTATTGTGCAAGCCCTAAGATGCAAAAGAGAAAGTAAAGACTAGAACTCTGTCTTTCTCTATCATACACTCCTACACACACACACCCCACTGTAAACACAGGTAGAGTTACACACATAGACAGCTACACTCACACACCACAGACACTGGTTATGCCATTCACGATCCCCCATGCTCTGAAAGCCTACAGGGTAAAGGAAGGAGTTTCTGTTCCCAGAGTTCTCCCTTCATTCTAGGATGTCTCCAGAACGTCTCAAAACAAAGGCAAGGGCATACGGTGTTTTTTAAAGGTTGGCCGTTATTACTTTTGACAATTAACAGTCATGTACTGGTGACCACCCAGTAGTCAGAGACCCATCCCTGCCTAAGCCTGACTCTGGGTAGTGGGATGAAACAACCTTCCTCCAGGAAATGCATAATGTTGGTGCTTCCTACATACAGACACTGAGACTTGAATTTCATTAAGATTTACTAAGCAGTTAACACTGGCCACAAAATAAGAACAGATTTAGCAGAGCTTCCAATTTGCAAAAGTTACCGTTAATTATTTTTGTGGAAGAAATTATATTTAATATGCAAAATCCAATAACTTCCTAATAGTAATTCCCAGAGCGACAGCATTTGCATTTCAATAAATTTGAAAAATCAGGTGTGGTAAATTTGTGGAAACCAGCTACAGTGTATGTTAAACAGCATAATTACAATTTTGACATTGTGAATATTAAGAACGATGCTTTATCACTGGCTTCATTCAGTGACAAAGAGACAGGTGTACACATTCACTCGATAGCCCTTGAAATGTGTTATATCCCAATGGGAAGAACAGCCCAAATACTGACTATGAGCTGCTTTCCTTAATATAAAAGTAAATACTCTCTCCTTAAATTCCTGTAATTATATCATTATCTAGGGAAAAACCTTGATAACTTAAAGTTTAAATTTTTAGATTTCAATAAATATTTTCCTACAAATACCAAGAACATCTATAATATAATAATACTTAAGTGTTAAGTCAGTGAATGAGAAAACATCCAAGTGAATATGTAAAGATTAATGCACTGAACATTTAATATTAATCACTCCTTTATTGATTATCCCTGGTTTCAAAGCAAGATTCTTTTTAAAAGTGGTTCATAAAAGAAAGGAATTAAAATCTGGCATATCTTGCAAACACTTGACCCAGTTTGATTTTTAAATCTCCTAAGCATTTCACTTGGAGATGTCTCAAATGGACTGACAGAACAGTGTCCTGCCTCCCAAGTCCCATTTCTGCACCCTGCTTGGGTTTTAGAGGGCCTAGGACCATCTCCCTGCCTGAATAATACTGTAGCTCTCTTAAGGCAGAGGTGTTAGTTGCTCAGTCGTGTCCGACTCTTTGCGACCCCATGTAGCCTGCCAGTCTACAGTCTCTGTCCATGAGATTCTCCAGGCAAGAATACTGGAGTGGGTTGCCATGCCCTCCTCCAGGGGAATCTTCCCAACCCAGGTATTGAACCCAGGTCTCCCACATTGCAGGCAGATTCTTTACATCTGAGTCACTAGGGAAGCCAAAGGCAAAGGTGCTGAAATCTTATTCTTTGCAGCTCTGGGCACCTATTATCCTGCCTTCAACATCACAGGCTCTCCAGTTAATAGAATGAATTGAAACAAAACAAATCTTTTTCAAAACATAGAAATTTTCCATTTTCACAAGCTCCTGCCTGGCTGCTTGACAATCGGGCTTTCCCTGCAACGTGCTAACAGTCTGACTAACCGGTGAAGGCACAGGCTCTGTCTGGAGTTAGACTGCCAGATAGTGAGCCCAAGTCAACGCTTCCTGGCTGGTTTCTCTGAAAAGTGACTTGTCTCTGAGCCTCAGTTTCCTCACACAGTATGAGGATAACATCAATAAGACTGCAGTGATTAAAGAAGCAATAAATGGGATACATTTAGCACAATACATGGCACTTGACATTGCTCCATAAAGTTAACATATACTTGCTAGCATTACTATATTGTAGGCATTATACTACAGAAAACATTTGACCCGTGATATACAGATTGTATTTACAACAGAGAATCAACTGAATATCCTAAGGATGCCAATAAACTACTATTCAGAACATCTGCTTTGTTTCATAATCACAACATAATTGGCGATAACTGATAATTGGATCAAAATGAATTTCTGAAGATAGTAAGCTCTACTACATTCTAAAAGCTCTATACTTAAATCAAGCTAATGTACTCTTTAAATAATCATTAAACCTAGAAAATCATTTTTTGTCAAGAAAGTTTAATAAACTGTTATTGCCTATCAAAATCATTGGCATTGTGAAAAAAAATCAGAAAAAAATCAGATCACAAACTTTAATATGTATGCATGCATCTGGATGGTTAAATATACATTCATATACACACCCACACACCCCAGAGGAAAAAAATGCCATTTACCTATACCGGTGCTTATAACTCATGGATCCAAACTTGCTGAGTTTTCTTGACAATGAATTTGATTCATTTTCTGGCATTCTAATGAATTTTTAAAAGAAAATTAGAAAAAGACTTACAAATATACTTATGTAACACTTGAGCAAAAACTACATAAAAATACGTAATAGTGCAATACTGCTTAACACAGTTGAAATATTTTACTCAGTCTACATATTGGCAAAAAATAATAATTGATAATTTCAAAGCTAATTGTTGAAACAACAACCACATTCTAGTATTTTATACAAGTATAATATCAAAATACTCATACTTCCTGAAGACTATCAAATATATCATCACCCTTACAAGGAAGCTTTTGCTGTGAATAAATTTAATTTCTCTACTTAAATTCTCTTGGGAACTTTGTCACTATGTTCATCAACCCAAGTCAAGGTTCTCATGGCAGTTAATCATATCTAATGTCATGGTTCACTCTTCTTCGTACTTTCAACATACTGAGTTCAACTTTCAACATAGTTCAACGTACTTTGTACATTCAACACACAGCTCCAAGTGGAGTTTCTTGGCCCAGCCCCAGTGATGGAGAGGTAATGTCTCAGACGTTCTGGGCTACATCCCTTTCTGAATACAAACTCCTCAAAAGATGTGGATCATTTTATAATGCTACTCCTCTAGCATAGTATTATTTGGAAAAAAATGTTCTATGTAAATCAAAAAGAAAAAAGGGGAAGAATTATTCTAGTTTTAAATTTGAAAACCAAAAATAGTTTAATGTATAATATTACCTGATAAAATTTAATTTTATCTTTACACCATAAGAATGTGAAACAAACAGTAACCACACGACCCAGTGGTCAGGTCTCTACCTGCATCTTAAGTGACCTCCCAGGAGCACACAAGGCGGATGCCAGCTCCTCATTCATCACAACATCTGCCTCCCTTACAGGAGCCGTTTCCCCACGCTCCTGTCCTCTGAGTGCCGGGAAGGTCCCACGGCACGGTCCCTTTCCTCTCTACTGTTTCCACAGGTGACCTCATCCCTTTGGCTTATTGCCTACAAAATTTACATGACCAACCTTGGTCTTTTCTGTAAGCTTTGCATACCCAGCCACCCATTGCATATTTCCAGGCTAGGCATTTCAATTTTAGTGTGTCCACAGCAGAATGCTTAACTCCCACCAATACCAAAGCTATCTTTTACATAAATCTAAAAATCAGTCATCCTTGATAAACAAGCAAAAAAATCTACATACATGTGCATGTAAAAAAGTTAATAAAAGAGAAACACTTCTAAATTTCTTCTAAGGATAGAATTCTTGTTATAAAAGCAAACACAATTTTCATTTATTAGGCAAAGGAACATACCTAAAAAATGTATGATATTCTACACTACACTTCCAAAGATGCTTGCAAGCAGTTTTACTTCGAGCTTCAAAAAAGAATGAGGTTTCACTGCACTAAGAGAGAAAAAAAAATGAGAGAATATAAATTACAGACCATAACATTTTTCAGATGACAGCCACCTTCTAGGTGCCAAAAATTCAAGTAAGCAGAGAAATCACTGTTAACATATTAAAAAAAAAAAGAAAAAAGAACAATTATGTCCTGATAGAATTACAAGACGTAAGTTCCATGTAAATTTCCGCACCATCCCCTCTACTGCCTTTTCCTGCGTCACCCGTGCCCACGAGTGCTCAGCGGTGGCATGGGAGCACCGAGCGCCCTCTGCCAACAGTGTGTGCGCCAGCGCAGGGAAACACCGACCATGGAGACCAGCTCCCCAAAAGGAAGACACGCACACATCGGGTTCCCAGCTGTATGTTCTCAGGGACGTACAGGCCACACTTAAATGACGGAATCTGAAGAGGGGCTGCGAGGAGGGGCGACATCATCACTGCAGTGTAATGTGGGCAACTTACTCCCTTTTGCATCAAGCTATTGGGTGAAAGAAATTAAATGTCATGACAGACGTAAAGTGCCATATACTAGATATGCAATTAATTTTAACAATTATTTTAATCTGGTAGTTCCTTATCTATTTTATACATATACAATATCTATTTTATACTTATATATTTTAATACATAAGAAACAGAGGCAATATAGATGTAATTTGAATTATACAGGAAAATATACTATTTTTTTAAGTGACTTAATAGAAAACCAAGCAAAATACAGTATCCATACTAAAATAATAATAAACCACAAGCTCTGTGAAGTTACATAATTGCTAATTTAGTTTCAAATAAAAATCAAACTCAAGTCACAAATGCAGAAATGCCCGTGGAATAAGGTTTCCATGGATTCATAAACACAAAATTGTCAATGCGGAGGAATAACTGAAATGATTCTTCCCCCTTCACACATCCTTTTAGCAAGGACAGAACATTTATATGCAGGAAATTTCTCCCAAGTCCATCTAGAATGAGGCTGCCCAATTTAGGAGTTTATTTGCGAAATGAAACGGTGTGATGGAAACAGAGCCAATCTATGCATGTTACAGCAAGACAACCTGCAATTCCAAACTTCGTGAGGTGGAGGGAGGAACTTAGGCAAGTCTAAGTTTCTGAGCTGGGTGCAGCAAAGTACTAAAACATAGCAAGTGGAAAGAACTGGGGGTTTGGATGGCAAAGGAATGGACGATAGCTCACGCTATTTTGATTTTGAGGCGCCCATAGAATTGGGAACTCCACACGCCTGGTGGGCCAGTAAGTATCAAGGGCAGGCTGAGGAGAGAGGTCGTGTCTCTAGTATAGGTGATTTTACCCGAGAATGTAAAACAGTCTGCTCAGGGAGAGAGCACAGATAATGATGCGATCACAATGAAGATGCTCATGAAGGTGGAGTGGGAAAGGTCAATATGGACCAGGAGGCAATGGTGTCAGAGAGGCTGGGGGAGAGGGCAAGTCTCAAGTGACCCAGAAAGGTCACGGGGTTTGAAAAGAGGTCACTGCATTTTATGGGGAGAAATCTTCAGTGGCTTTCATGAAAGGAGTAAGAATTTAAAAAGTAGAGATGAGTAAGAAAAGGCAATGAATTTAGAACGTGTCTGCCTCAAAAGCAAAAGAAACCAGAGGGGAGCGGTGGTAAAGGGGCGCAGAGGAATCACAGAAGCTCCTTGGAGGCAGCAGGGAGACCAAGCGTCCTGTCAGGAGATGGAGATGCTGAGAGGAGGATTTTTCTTCTTTCACTTTTCCTTTTTAAATACATACACGTGGTAAAAACACCAAAAGTTACCAAAGTGGTTACACAACGAAAACTAAATCTCCCTTTCACCATTGTCCCCAATTCCCCTCCCCAAAGGCAACCACTATTAAGAGTTTCTTATATAACAGTCACTGGATTATCCAATATATAATGCACAGGTCATTAACTTGAAGATAATTTTTTCTGGCTGTGTGTCAGGATAAATAAGATAAAGTCAGTACACGGGACTTCCCTGGTGGTCCAGTGATTAAGACTCTGTGCTTCCACTGCAGGAGGCATGGGTTCTATGCCCAATTGGGGAAGTAAGATGCAGCATGTCTTGTGGAAAAAAAAAAAAAAAAAAAAGCCAGTATAAGACAGGTTCCCTCTGGTGGTTAGTCACCAAGTCGTGTCCAACTCTTGCAACCCTGTGGACTGTAGCCTGCCAGGCTCCTCAGTCCACGGAATTATCCAGGCAAGAATACTGGAGTGGGTTGCCATTTCCTTCTCCAGGGGATCTTCCCCACCCAGGGATCGAACCCAGGTCTCCTGCATTGCAGGCGGATTTTTTTCCAGCTGAGCTACCTGGGAAGCCCCAGGCTCCTCCTCCCTTGCCCCAACTACCACCTTCCTCAATATATCTCTCTGTCAGCAACTGAAGCACTAAGTGTATCAGATAGGACCAACATGCTGGGCATTGTTACTGACATGAAATGGTGGCTGCTGACGACTACTCTGTGACAGAGACACCTTCATGTTTTACCAAGAACATCCAAAAATAAGGTGGAATTGACATATTAAATCGAATTTTCACAAAGTGATTTAATTACATATATTACCTAGATTTCCAAAAATACAGGGGGAAAAAAAGCATTTAAACTTGAAAATAAAGTAAATCTCCTCAAACTTTTCTTGGACTGGTATTCACTCTATTCTTTACAGAAACATCTGCATTCTTTTACTTTTCACATAGACACCTGGTCACAGGAAATCTAATATATTTTTTAAAACTATCATCACCTAATGATTCAACCAGATTTTAAGATTGGGTTTTCCCAAGTTTCCTTGTGAAGAAGGCAATGGCAACCCACTCCAGTATTCTCGCCTGGAAAATCCCATGGATGGAGGAGCCTGGTGGGCTGCAGTCCATGGGGTCACTAAGAGTCGGACAAGATTGAGCAACTTCACTTTCACTTTTCACTTTCACACATTGGAGAAGGAAATGGCAACCCAATCCAGTGTTCTTGCCTGGAGAATCCCAGGGACGGGGGAGCCTGGTGGGCTGCCGTCTATGGGGTCGCACAGAGTAGGACACGACTGAAGTGACTTAGCGGCAGCGGCAGCAAATTTCCTTGGATACAAACTTATTAAAGGAACAAACGAGTTTCCCGCAGGCCCCCTAATTACTTCTGCCCCATGCAATGACAAGTATAAACTCATTCCCCATTCATACAGGGCTTTAACACCAGCTGCCTGGATTTTGCCCCACTGCTAGCAGAATGATCCAAATACTAAAAGGTGAGTTGATATAAATAAATTATAAAAGAAAAAAGAGCCAGGTATTCTGAATAAATTCTATGTATTTTTGCCACTTAAAATAACTGCTGACATGAATGTAACTGACGTGATATTTAAATGTCTTTCTTTTTAAAACTTCCCTACCTGCTAAACCTTTTCCAAAAGGACATGGACAATTAGCACCTTTCCATTCGTTCATATAAACACAAGTAGCTGCTTAACTTCAGAAATTCATTCCAACCAATTGCTAAAATACTTTATCCAACAATCCAATGCATGCTTTTGGCAAAATTTTTCAAATACCTTCATAACTCCAGTCATTTCATGCCAGAAGCAAAGCTATGGTCTCAATCTACTTCTTTTTATTTTATAAACAGACCAAGCTTAAGTCACCTCTAACTCAGATAACACATGGGAGTTCATCATACTGTGGATCTCTAAGTAAACGGGACTCAAAGTCCCAATCCCATCATTTGTAAGAATTCAGGACCCAGATCAAATGGATGAATTCCCAACCTAACTCCCTCTGTTTTTCTCACTCTTTACCCATCTTTGCTGGCTGTTTCGCTTTGCGACTTTGAAGAAATCAATCTGTTTTGAGCCTGACTTCTCTGAAGTGCCTTGAGTTTACTGACAGGGTCATGGAGGTGCTCATGCTGTAAGAGGCTCCACAGTTACCTCTCCCTGGGCTCCAGCTTCACTGCCTCTCCCGTGCCCAACAGCCTCACCACACAGAGCCCTGCTCTAGCTGGTCCCTCGCTCCTGCCTTGGGGAGCACCCACAAATGGACAGTTTGCCTTCCCCAGCTTCCCTAGAACTGCAGGGATAAACACCTTCTCAATCCTGTCATTACATATTCATCCCATCTCCAAGGTCAATTGAAGTAACCTAAGGGACACTGCAAAGGTCAAATACTTAGAAGAGATTAGTACTTCTAACAGTGGTAAAATGCAATCATTACATAAATATTGGAAAGGCCTACAGCAGAGAAGCTCCTTATCAATGATCCACAGAGACAGAGAGGAGAGGCTAAAAAGAAGTGCAAAGATTACAAGACTACAGTACTATGGGATCTTTTTTAAACATTCAACTTCTATAAGATTTATATGTACTTGGCAATTGTGAACCTACTTTAGGCAGACAAAATAAAAACCAGGGGACTAATAGCAAATGACTGAAAGAACTTAATTACTGATAAAGCAAAGGAAGGCAAATGGTAGAAAGGAAAAAACTTTATTCTTGAACTAAAAATAAATATCAAAGAAATATCACAAAATTTTAAGTATTTTGAAAAATTTTATCTTTATAAATGGTGAGCCTAAATGTAAAATTAAATTACGTTTGTGTATGTGAGACAGTGGGCACAATATTTTAATCACTTTCCCCATATTTTCCACTGTTTTATCATTCCAAGTGCAAAGTCAGATAAAGAATTCAAGTAAGTTCTGCAATAAAAAACTATCAATCTTGCTATTAGTTGGAAAGGCAAGTTAGAAGGAAATTTGAAAACACTGAGTAAAATTTATCTTGTTCTTTTAACGTTATCTTGTTTTTTCTTTACAGAGTGCTCTCTAAAAAGTGACTCTTAAACATTAATGTCTCATGATATTGGCATAAAAAGAGTTCTACAGTCAAGTAGGGTTTGGTTAAATGCTCAGACCTTTTAATGAGCATTGTGATATAATTTTGCACTGTGAATCCCCAAGAGTCGCTAAGGTAGCTGGTCTTTCGCTGATTTATATGAGCAAAAACTTTATTTCTAGAACTGTGGCTTTTATACACTAAACACCCCTACACACACATCAGTTATTTTTAAAATTCCTTTTGAAATGCACATAATATGGTTTGAATTAAAAATCACTGTGCATTTCAACAGAGCACTGAAAGAATAAGATTAATTTCCATTCCTACATATATGTTGTATTTTACAATAAAAAAACAAAAACGGCAAAAATATTCCAGAACTCTTTTGTCTTCTATGTGGGTAGTATTTCAAATTATATACTAAACATGAAACACCTTTTTACCTCTTTTACAAAGAATTAATTGCTTAATGAATAATTGTTTATAACTCTTTCTAGTTCATAGAAATATATATTAAAGAATTTGAAGGGATGTGTTAGATTGTGTTGCATCTCCCTGTTTTCCTTTTCCTCCCAGGAATTTAAAGGAGAAAATAGGAGCCAAAACATTAGAGAATGTTTATATCATGTTTCAGTAAACTTCGAAAACTATTCTGTTGAGCTTACTCTTCTTCCTATTTGAAAAAATTCACAGATGCAAATCCAGGATTCCAGATGGCTTGCTTTTGTTATTGTTTTTACTCTATCTTTTCTTCATCTGCTCTTTAAAGAAACTGTAGAATTTCCTAAATGTCAGCATTTCTTTCTTATACTTGCAGGTTTCATTTTTTCATGAAAATTAATCCTTATTGCCAGTCTTACAAATGTTTGAAAGAATTTAATAACAAATGTTACTTAAGCTTGTTAAAATGAAGGCATACCTGGCACTATCTACTGATATTCTTAATGTAGAAAATTTTTATAGCAGAATTTAGACATTCCTTCCAAACAAATGGCTCACTGAATTACGGAAAAACATACATAGTAGCAAACGAAGCAAAGGAAAGTCCATGGGCCTGAAAAAGACCTGAGCTCCCCTTAATACTGTGGCATCAGCTACTCACCTTTCAAGAGCAAGTGCTGCTGAGCCCTTTCCTGGGCAAAACTCTAAGTGCATGAGGGCAAGACACTTCCAACACAGAGACATGGACTAGGTGCTCACTACAAGCCCAGCTTTGGACTGGGTTCATTCACAGTACAACCTCACAACAACCCTGTAAGCCATTTTATCATCCTCACTTCAATGATGAGAAAAGGGAGTTTCAGTGTTGTTCAGGAAATTGTCCAAAGTTAGAGAAGTGAGAGTTCTGGGCTTACATTGTGCTACTTGACCACAAATAGTTCATCACTGAGTCTGAAAGAGTCCAAGCCAAACTGTCATACGGCCTCAGGATCCAAATGTTACCAATAGAGTCACACATTTGAACATTTACAAGAAAATACAAATAGTTCAGGTTCACTCATACATTGCAGGTGAAATGTACAATGGCACAGAAACTGTGGGTAAAGGCTGGGGTATAGGAATAAGGCAACACCTAATATTCACACATGTACTTAGCCTCTAACTGAGCATTCTCACTCCTGAGAACATACCCCGAAGATAGTCCTCCAACAATATAAAAATACATATGCACAAAGTTATTGACTGAAGGAAAAATACATAATTGCGAACTATCAAATGACCCAGCATAAGAGATTGGTTGAGTAAATGATTTTATAGACACTCAATGGAGTAAATGCAGCTGTACAAGAGAATAAGAAAGCTCTCAATGACCTGATATAGAGATTTCTAGGAGGTATTACTAAAAGAAGGAAAAAGCACAAAACCGCATACAGGGACTTCCCTGGTGGCCCAGGGGCTAAGAATTCACCATCCAAAGCAGGGGACGCAGGTTTGATCCCTGGTCAGGGAACTACGATACCACATGCCAAGAGGCAGCTAAGCCTGGGTGCCACAACTAGAGAGAAACAAAAAAACCTGTCAATTTTAGTGGTGCGCACAAAGGAATTCTGACACTGCTTGAGATGTAATTTTAAGACCGAACAAACAAGTAAATGTGTTACTGTCGGGAGCTAAGGTTCTCAAAGGCAAAGAAAGGCTATACAAATATGAAATGAGGAAAAGAAGAGCAAGCCCTGTGGGGCTGGATGGAAATTGGAGGTATGGCATGAATTTACGATTTCTAAAATATGTAGAAACATGTTCATTTGCACACATGTGTATGAATGTATGTATTTATACCTGTACATATATGTATATTCATGCATGTATTCCCTGGCATTGTCCACTAGAAAGTCCAGAAGCAAAGTCATCCCAGTAGCAATGACCACACTGATACCCAGATCTTGACCCTCCCCCACTAAAAGGAACCAGGGCTCTTTGGAGAAATGACTGATAACAAGGTAAATGCAGGGTAGGTACAAGATGTACCTGAAATACCATGAGATGCCAAAAAAGGGAGAAAATGACCAAAACAATGTTAGGAGGCATGTCAAAAGGGCTCCCATTGGCCATATCTAGGACAATTACAACACCAGAATAGCTAGGTACAGTAGTGCAATGGAAACCACTGGAAAAAATAGGAGTAAGTCCATGCTGATAACAGAAATAAATAAAAAAGAGAAAAGGTGAGGCTCTCACAGTAGAATGTCAAGGACTGACTGATAAATGTGGAGGATATAAGTGTATATATACATACACATACACACATAATTATGACTGATTGAAGTTGTACAGCAGAAAAAAACACAGCACTGTAAAGCAATTTTCCTCCAATTAAAAATAAAATATGGAGGCAGTGGGAGAGCTAGAAAATCAGCATTTTGCAAGCATCACAGTAAAAGATTTAATCAGGAAAGAGTCCTAAGTCAATGTTAGATAGATGTAACACCCCAGGAGAGTCACAACTTCACCTGGGCTGCTTTCCAGCTGAGAATGCAGAATCTCATCTGATTACAGTGAAATATCAGACAAATACGAAAGTCTACAGTTGACCCTGGAGCAACAGGGAGTTAGCAGTGCCAACCCCTACACAGTCGGCCCTCTGGATCCAGGGTTCTGCTTCCACATGTTCAACTAAGCACAGATCAAGAAGTACCTGTAGTATCTATTTAGTGAAAAAAATCCATCTATAGGTGAACCCATGCAATTCAAACCCCTTGATATTTAAAGGTCAACTGTATTTTCAAAAAGTGGGGTAGAACTGTATTCTTCAAAAAATCCCCCATCCATCATAAAAAACAAAAATGCTACTAAAATGTTCTAGATTAAAGGAGGCTAAGATGATTCTACACTGGAGCAGGAAAATACTATTAATATAAAGAATGTTATTAGGTCAACCAACAAAGTTGAAAAAGTATATTTCTATATATAAATATAGAAAAAGTAGATAACAGAAGTATTCTATCAACATAAATTTATTAAGTTGATAACTATGCTATGGCCACGTGAGAAAATATTCCTATTCTTAGGAAATACACACTGAAGTATTTAGAGACAAATGACACATGGAACATCCAGTCAAATCACTCAGAAGGTAGTATGCATGTGTAGAGAAATAACAAAAACGGAAAGTGAGTAAAATGCTAACAAATGAATGTAAGTAACAATATACAACCCTGTTCTTTGTAGCATTTTAATCTTTGCAACTTTTCATAAATTTGGAATTGTTCTCAAATAAAATCAAATTTTAAAACTCCATAGTTCTGGAATTGAGCTGCAGGAGTTGCTTGTATATTTTTGAGATTAATTCTTTGTCCATTGCTTCATTTGCTATTATTTCCTCCCATTCTAAAGGTTGTCTTTTCACTTTGCTTATAGTTTCCTTTGTTGTGCAAAAGCTTTTAAGTTTCATTAGGTCCCATTTGTTTATTCTTGCTTTTATTTCCAATATTCTGGGAGGTGGGTCATAGAGGATCCTGCTATGATTTATGTCAGAGAGTGTTTTGCCTATGTTCTCCTCTAGGAGTTTCATAGTTTCTGGTCTTACATTTAGATCTTTAGTCCATTGTGAGTTTATTTTTGTGTATGGTGTTAGGAAGTGTTCTAGTTTCATTTTTTACAAGTGGTTGACCAGTTTTCCCAGCACCACTTGTTAAAAGAGATTGTCTTTTCTCCATTGTATATTCTTGCCTCCTTTGTCAAAGATAAGGTGTCCATAGGTGCATGGATTTATCTCTGAGCTTTCTATTTTGTTCCACTGATCTATATTTCTGTCTTTGTGCCAGTACCACACTGTCTTGATGACTGTGGCTTTGTAGTAGAGACTGAAGTCGGGCAGGTTGATTCCTCCAGTTCCATTCTTCTTTCTCAAGATTGCTTTGGCTATTCGAGGTTTTTGTATTTCCATACAAATTGTGAAATTATTTGTTTTAGTTCTCTGAAAAATACTGTTGGTAGCTTGATAGGGATTGCATTGAATCTATAGATTGCTTTGGGTAGTATACTCATTTTCACTATACTGATTCTTCCAATCCATGCACATGGTATATTTCTCCATCTACTGTGTCCTCTTTGATTTCTTTCATCAGTGTTTTATAGTTATATATATATAGGTCTTTTGTTTCTTTAGGTAGATTTATTCCTAAGTGTTTTATTCTTTTCATTGCAATGGTGAATGGAATTGTTTCCTTAATTTCTCTGTTTTCTCATTGTTAGTGTATAGGAATGCAAGGGATTTTTGTGTGTTAATTTTATATTCTGCAACTTTACTATATTCATTGATTAGCTCTAGTAATTTTCTGGTGGAGTCTTTAGGGTTTTCTATGTAGAGGATCATGTCATCTGCAAACAGTGAGAGTTTTACTTCTTCTTTTCCAATCTGGATTCCTTTTATTTCTTTTTCTGCTCTGATTGCTGTAGCCAAAACTTCCAAAACTATATTGAATAGCAGTGGTGAGACTGGGCACCCTTGTCTTGTTCCTGACTTTAGGGGAAATGCTTTCAATTTTTCACCATTGAGGATAATGTTTGCTGAGGGTTTGTCATATATAGCTTTTATTATGTTGAGGTATGGTCCTTCTATTCCTGCTTTCTGGAGGGCTTTTATCATAAATGGATGTTGAATTTTGTCAAAGATGCTTTCTCTGCATCTATTGAGATAATCATATGGTTTTTATTTTTCAAGGATTTTTGCATATATGTTCATCAGTGATATTGGCCTATAGCTTTCTTTTTTTGTGGCATCTTTGTCAGCTTTTGGTATTAAGGTGATGGTGGCCTCATAGAATAAGTTTGGAAGTTTACCTTCCTCTGGAATTTTCTGGAAGAGTTTGAGTAGGATAGGTGTTAGTTCTTTTCTAAATTTTTGGTAGAATTCAGCTGTGAAGCCGTCTGGCCCTGGGCTTTTGTTTGTTGGAAGATTTCTGATTACGGTTTCAGTTTCTGTGCTTGTGATGGGTCTGTTGAGATTTTCTATTTCTTCCTGGTTCAATTTTGGAAAGTTGTACTTTTCTAAGAATTTGTCCATTTCTTCCAAGTTGTCCATTTTATTTGCATATAGTTGCTGATAAGAGTCTCTTATGATCCTTTGTATTTCTGTGCTGTCTGTTGTGATCTCTCCATTTTCATTTCTAATTTTGTTGATTTGATTTTTCTTCCTTTGTTTCTTGATGAGTCTGGCTAATGGTTTGTCAAAAAGTGCACCAAAGAACTAAACAGACGTTTCTCCAAAGAAGACATACAGATGGCTAACAAACACATGAAAAGATGCTCAACATCACTCATTATCAGAGAAATGCAAATCAAAACCACAATGAGGTACCATTACACGCCAGTCAGAATGGCTGTTATCCAAAAGTCTACAAGCAATAAATGCTGGAGAGGGTGTGGAGAAAAGGGAACCTTCTTACACTGTTGGTGGGGATGCAAACTAGTACAGTCGCTATGGAGAACAGTGTGGAGATTCCTTAAAAAACTGGAAATAGAACTGCCATATGACCCAGCAATCCCACTGCTGGGCATACACACTGAGGAAACCAGAGTTGAAAGAGACACATGTACCCCAATGTTCATCGCAACACTGTTTATAATAGCCAGGACATGGAAGCAACCCAGATGCCCATCAGCAGACGGATGGATAAGAAAGCCATGGTACATATACACAATGGAACATTACCCAGCTATTAAAAAGGATGCATTTGAATCAGTTCTAATGAGGTGGATGAAACTGGAGCCTATTATACAGAGTGAAGTAAGCCAGAAAGAAAAACACCAATACAGTATACTAACACATATATATTGAATTTAGAAAGATGGTAACGATAACCCTGTATCTGAGACAGCAAAAGACACACAGATGTATTGAACAGTCTTTTGGACTCTGTGGGAGAGGGCGAGGGTAGGATGATATGGGAGAATGACACTGAAACATGTAAATTATCATATGTGAAACAAATCACCAGTCCATGATACAGGATGCTCGGGGCTGTTGCACTGGGATGACCCAGAAGGATGGGATGGGGAGGGAGTTGGGAGGGGGGTTCAGGATGGGGAACACATGTACACCCATGGCGGATTCAAGTCAATGTATGGCAAAACCAAAACAATGTTGTAAAGTAAAATAAATAATTTAAAGGAAAAAAAAAGAATTTATTAAAATAGAAAAAATAAATAAATAAAACTCTGTAGTTCTAATTAAAGCATGAAAGGAATGCCTAGCTTGTGTAACCAAGACCTCTTGGGCTTGTTGACGAACAGTGTCAGCTCCTGGCCACCATCACTTCCCGTGTCCTCTTCCAAAAGCAGGCAGAGAGTTCAGCCAAGTTGTTCTAATTACTTGTGGCCAGAGCTGCCAGAAACCTTTTGGTTCTACATCCTGTCACGCTGGGTGGGTTTAGCTGAGGTCAGTTCCACGATGTATTACATGTAAATATAATCACAGCATCATTTCTTTCCCCATTTATTCAACAATGTGCTTAGTACATGCCAACTTCTGGGCCTACTGTGGAGACTACATTCTCCCCTGTTAATGAAACCAAGAAATTTGGGTATGATCCTAAACTCCTCCCTATTTTCACAAATCATTCAATCCGCTACCAATCAGAAACAACTTTACCTCCTATTAATATAAAGAATATTATTATACATGTCTCCCAAATGTCCCCATTTAAACATCTACCAGACATCTGAGATTCAACATGTTAACTTTATCTCCCATATGTCTCCCAAAGGTCCCCAATTAGACATCGACCACACATCTGAGACTCAACATGTTAACAGTGGGCCTCCTGATTTTCCCCCGAGCCTCTCTACTCACAGCCTCCCCCACCTCCCTTGATGGCAGCTCCATTCTTGCTGCGGTTGGTGCCAAACACATTTAAGTCACCAAGTCATATTTCCCCACATCCATAAAACCATGTGGCTGCATCCAGACCCAACAGCTTCTCAGCACTTGAAATATTATGACTCTGGTCCAAGTCACTATCTTCTCTCGTCTGGATTTTTGAAATCAGCATTACTTATTGAATGAGTGAACAAGCAGCAATCTTGGCTCTCAGGGCATTCAGTGAAAATCAACCATTTCATCCAAACTTTTAAAAAATGTAAACTCAGGTAATGAACACATTCTTAAAACCAAGAGCTAACATACATGTTGTAAAACAATAGTGGTGTTTTCATTAAAATAAAAAACCAACCAAGAATTCTTTATATGGCTAGATCACTTGACACTCTTCTAGATGCTGTGACCAATACTATAAAATACAAAACTTTATTAAATAACAGAAACAAGAGTATAAACTAATTTTACCTGTGACTGATATAACTATATAGCTATAAAATGTGTATGTATCAAATTAAAACTCCTGACTAAAACAAAAGAATTCAACAAAACATCCATATTTGAAATAAACATAAAATTCCATAGCTTTCACCTCTATCAGCAAAAAAAAAGTTATGAGATATAAGAAGAGGAAAACAATGTTAACTGCAACATTAAGAAAAAACACATAACCAAACATTATGCAGGCACAACATGAATATATATGATAAAAGGAGAAATATTTGTGATATGCTATTAAGTATAAAAACTGTGTACAAAACCACATGGAGATGAAACATATATACATGCCTATATACATATATTAAATGTTCACTCTAACGGGGCAAAAATCTGGAGAGTGTACCAAAGTAATAATCATAATCACTACCTTTGAAATCTAAGTTACTAGATAATTTAAATTTTCTTCTTCATAGTGTAACTCCCAGATTTCTACAATCATCATGTAAGATTTTTCTTTAAACCATAGTACCTATTAGGAAGCTTAAATAATGCATAAAAGTATTTATACTAATTAGCTTCCGAACCTGTCAGAGGGATAAACTTTTATAAAACCAGTACTTAGTTACAGACAGCTATTTGCTATTTGCAAAGCAATATATAGACAGATCATAAGTACACATTAAATATTGTTAATATTTATTAAAATATGTCAATGTGTTATGTTGGGCACGGTTAATATTTAAAAGTGGAATTGGACAGCATTAGTGCCACAGTGAGATCCCAGGAAAATATTTTATCTACAGGACATTGCTATTCTTTTGGGAACTCAATCTTTGAATTTGGCCCTAACAGCACTTAACACACGTAGTTAAGTCTCTGGAGCAGTCGACCAGAAAACCAGCAGAATAAGGCCCTCAATCATTTTTCAAATTGATGGTGATTATTGTTCCAGGTAATAGGTTTCAGGGGGCTTATTTAATCTGTGATTAACAGTTAGGCCTCCATATTAATCAACTTTATTCTAACATATAAATCACCACCTCACAAAGAGATGCCGTGGTAGAGAAAGGAGCAAGACTCTGCAAAGCCAGAATACTCAGGAAATTGTGGGCTTTGGTTAGTGTATTATTTAATAAAACAAAAATTTATTTTTTTAATTTATTTTAATTGGAGGCTGATTACTTTACAATATTGTAGTAGTTTTTGCCATACATTCACATGAATCAGCCATGGGTATACATGTGTTCCCCATCCTGAACCCCCCTCCCAACTCCCTCCCCATCCCATCCCTCAGAGTCATCCCAGGGCACAAGCGCTGAGCACCCCGTCTCATGCATCGAGCCTGGACTGGCGATCTGTTTCACATATGATAATATACATGTTTCAATGCTATTCTCTCAAATGATCCCACCCTCACCTCCTCCCCCCAAGTCCAAAAGATTGTTCTTTACATCTGTGTCTCTTTTGCTGTCTCGCATATAGGGTCATCGTTACCATCTTTCTAAATTCCATATATATGCATTAGTATACTGTATTGGTGTTTTTCTTTCTGGCTTACTTCACTCTGTATAATAGGCTCCAGTTTCATCCACCTCATTAGAACTGATTCAAATGAATTCTTTTTAATGGCTAAGTAATATTCCATAGTGTATATGTACCACAGCTTTCTTATCCATTCATCTGCTGATGGACATCTAGGTTCTTCCATGTCCTGGCTATTGTAAACAGTGATGCGAAGAACATTGGGATACACGTGTCTCTTTCAACTCTGGTTTCCTTAGTGTGTATGCCCAGCAGTGGGATTGCTGGGTCGTATGGCAGTTCTATTTCCAATTTTTTAAGGAATCTCCACACTGTTCTCCATAGTGGCTGTACTAGTTTGCATCCCCACCAACAGTGTAAGAAGGTTCCCTTTTCTCCACACCCTCTCCAGCATTTATTGCTTGTAGACTTTTGGATAGCAGTCATTCTGACCGGGGTGAGATGGTACGTCATTGAGGTTTTAATTTGCATTTCTCTGATAATGAGTGATGTTAAGCCTCTTTTCATGTGTGAAACAAAAATTTAAATCCCTTTGATTCAAGCATGAGTTACACAGGACCTGCTCTGTCACCTCACTAAAGACCCCAGCCACTAACAGAGCCAGGAGCACACGGGGCCTCAGGACACACAGTGACGAGCGGTCAAGCTTTCTCAGAAGTGCCAGGGCACAGGGCCGGAGCTGTGTGTGTAGGAGACCAGGCCACCCCCGGAGACTGCCATTAAAAAATAAAAAATCACACAATGACACCAATTTTATTGTTGTTTTCGCCTAATAATGAAGAAATGTAAGAAATTGAAAGTTCAAGTTAGCTGCAACTTTACCAAACATTTATCTCAAGGCGGCAGAAGGCATTATAAGGCAGTGTAGTAATAATGTACAAAGAGTTCACCGAAGGACCTCATTCACAAAAATGTTAGGTCTCAATGGGAAAATGACTTTGAATAATAGCAATGTTTCCATGAAAAAGTCTTACCATTTTATTATCATGTTTTGTTTTTTTCCCCTCTCAAAGCCATGTAGTTTGTGAGGTCTTAATTGTAGTTCCCCCGATCAGGGACTGAACACAGGCCCCAGCAGTTGGAAGTGTGGAGTCCTAACCACTGGACCGCCAGGGAATTCCTGCTATCACATTCCCACTAAACACTCTGATAGCACGTCACACGATTCTGGGAGCGATCACTGCATTTTTTTCGAGCAGAACAAGCAGCAGTACCAAGTTTTCTGCTTTGGCAGCCCACCATCCCAGTCCATCAGTTCACTGACCAGGTGACAAGTATTTACTGAGCACCTGCTGCATGCAGGACCCTAAGCCAGATATTATGTTCCAACTGCGGTTGCAGCCACTTTTCTTTCTGTGTCTTAGTTCGTGGCTGCATCAGCAGATTGTGTTTACCTCTTTTTACAAGTATCTTATTAGAAAGTCAATTCAACAGCATTCACTTAAATTCTGTTCAGCATAAAGTTAGTACTAAAGAGACAGAAGGGTGGATTCTCCCACATCATATTTTCACCTGCGTATCCCATAAACATGAATTATAGTAACAGCACTTCAAGGAAGCATTATTTTCACAGGGAGATTAAAAGGAAGCTTTCATATTCTTGTCTTCTTTTGCCCGGTTTCCTTAAAACTACTTGTCAAGGCACGAGAGCACCCTGAGGCTCTAACAAATCCTGTACCTACTACCCAAGCAGTCCTGGAGGTCTCTGCCAAGCTGCAGCAGGACGGTCAGCATTTTTGCACGCTTGGCTTACACTCCCTTGAAAGCATCTAGAATTTCTCATCTGGTTTACCTACCATGCTCAACTAGGGAAAGAACAGAAGTGTGACTTCCTATAGATTGTTCAATTGACTTTGAGACAAAATTAGGACATGTTTTGTCCTGCATTAAGGTTGCACCCTTCTGATTACATGAATCTCACCTTCACAGACAATACTAAAGAACGAATAATGATAATCACCTCCTATTCTCTCCTGTGCCCTAGAAAGGTTATTTTTTTTCCCCTTAGTTAAAACTGAAGTGACATTTCTCCATTACCAACTCATTCATTTATACTCACTTCCCCTTCCCTTCCTTGAAAAGGAGTTGTTTACATGAGTCAATTAACCTGGTTCCATGTGGCCGGAGCTGAAGAAAACATGGCAATTTTACTTTACTCGGTCTTCTAAGTTATCAATGAGCAGACAAAGCTTCCCGTCTCAGGGAAGCCCAGCACTAAGCACAAACTTACATCTTTTCCCAGTACTCTGAGTTCAAACTGGGTCTCCTTGAAGTGAACCTTTGTAATCCGAGGCCTGAAAAACAGAGCAGATGGTGGTGCTATTGCTGCTTTTAAGAATTAATCAGAAATTCAGAGAAGTATCCAGTGGGAAAAAAAGACTGCTCCTACTGGCCCCTTCCTAGGCTGCTACATAGGCTGTACAGAGTTCCCTGGATATCCTTTGCTCTGGACACCTTCCTAAACACACTTCCTTCTCACTCTGCTGGGCTTCTCCACTGAATGCAGGCGAGCTTGGCATCCCCAGGCCCTGGCAATGCGGCCTTTCCAGACACAGTGTAGTGCTACGGGCTCCCCAATCTCGCTCAGATCCTTCCTCATTTAGAGTCAGAACTCAGGGCGGTCCGGCCCACAGTTCCCCAGCACACACTGGAATGGATAGGAAATCCTACTATATACAGCCTCCATGGACAAGAGAGTCTAGGATCAAAATACCTGAAATTTACAGAGAACATATACACTGAGATGAACCAGAAGAAAACTTTTACCCAGTTTCACTCATTTATTATCAACCACTGGAAATGTCTGTTTGCTTTTCCCCAACACTTTCAATGACATTCAAGTTCCATAAGCCCAATACATACAGTGCACAACTTTAATACCAATTCTGCCCTCAAGTTAAACTTACCAGAAATACTTTCCCACTTGTTTTTTATTCTTATAGACAACAACACCAACTGGAGTTAATCCTAAAAAATACTCAGATTTGTTTTCTCCCTGCAAAAACAAACATATGCTTGTAACCATAAATTTATTCATGTAAAGACTCTCTGTCAAACTGTAATTAGCCATATGCACATTATCCGTTGCATAAATACCGGATCTGGTTTTTCAAAGACATCAGCTTAGAAAGCTAGTTAAGCTATCATAGTAGCTAACTTGCTGCTCATTTTTCCCCAAAGTTTTTAAGAAAACTGTTCTTAGTGTATTCTAACTGGTCACCTCAGTTCATTAAAAGAACCTGGACCACCTACCAATCAGGCCACTGACTGATTCACTCATGTTGCTTCTATGGTGGTGTTCAACCCCAGCTGCATATTAACTGGAATCCCCCATGGACCTTAAAATGCTCTTGCCTGGGTACCATCATAACAGGTTAAATGGGAATCTGTAAGGATGGAATTCAGGTAACAAAAACACATATATGTTCCAGGTGATTCTCCTGAGCAGCCAAGAACTGACAACCACTGGCTGCCCTCAAGGGCCCTTTTCAAGGACTTATCTTGATCTTACTCTCCGATCTGGACAATCATGAGGCCTGGTTCACCACCATCATCCCCAGAAATCTCAGTCAGTCACCTGCATGATTTTCTGAGGTCTCCAGCATATGCCTTTCTATTTTCATTCGTGACTTAAGACTGCTCAAAAATTTTTACATATGATCTCTTCTCGTAAAGACTGGAAACCTTTCATTTCTGGGCAATAACAAATCCCAAGTAAGAAAATGTGATTCTAATTGAAAATGTCACAGAGTGCATATCAGTCAGGGAATTGAGTTTGTATTCATCTTTTTTCGATTCTAAAGTCAAATAACAGCCTGCAAAGCCAAATTCCCAAGGAACATAAGATAAATATATTTTCAAAGAAAATCAGCTGTAGCCTATTTTTAGTTCTATTCAATTCAATTTTAAAGCAATGTATGGAAGATACTAATGAATCTGATTAATTTGCCATAAATTTCCACCTCCCACTGAAAATGTGGTTTTTGAATTAGGATAAACATTACACAAATACAGAGGTATTTTACAGAAGACTCTCTTTATACATTCCCTATAAAATATACTTTTTAAAAAACTGAAAACCTAACAAGATTAATGTGGCAAGAAGAGAAAAAGAGAACTATTCCACAAAGTTTTAGAAGTAGTTTTAAAGGACAGGAGGATGGAGCATTTAATGGTTTAATAAGATTAGATTATAATTTATCAGGGAACAACTACTTCTACCAAATATGTAACTTTTATTGCCATATTAACAGTATACACAGGGATGCTTCTAGTTTTTTACAAATAATATGAAATGATTTGTTTTGGGAAACTCTGAGACTCTTATGAGCAAAAGACATATTACAAAATGAACACATCAATTAGTGCCTGCATTACAGTAACTATCATCAGGATTTCTTAAAAACTGAGTCCTGAGTCCATAATTCAATTAACAAGCATTCAATCTACATACACTCTTTAGCAATTCATTTCATGTAAATGAAACATCTGATTCATTTTCTCAAATAATCAAATTTGTTTACTGCTAACTAAACTCACAAAATCAAAGACAATGATATTCCAATCTCATGGGCATAGAAGAACCAATTGGTAACCTTAGAAAAGTGTCTCAAAGTTGAAGACCTGATCCAGAAAACTCAGTGCAGATTTAGTGAAAGTGTCCACCGATCCTATTCAGAAAGCTTTCATCAGCCACAGAAGACAATCTGCAAAAATGTTCCTATTTATACAATGGCAATAACTACAGTAGGCAGACCCTAATGTTGATAACACCTGCACATCCAACATAAAACCACCAATAGTTATACATGTACTGTTACCTAAAGTCTACTTTGCCATGCAGGTGATTTTATGAATGCTTTTCAGCCATAAACTCTATTTTTGGAAAATACTCCTGTTTCCTGTCTAATATAATCAACTATAGACTAATTTAAAACTGTTTTGACATTTAGCTAACCCCTCTGGAATTATTATCCAGATTGTGTTTTCAAGCCAGTTAATTGTTTTCTACACACGGAAATACAATCACAGACTTTTATGCAAAACTCATTAGGATTTAAACAACGCAGAAGATTCTTTATGTTCAAAAACACAGATGAAAAAGTATCATCTGCTCACTAAACAACAGGACTGCTGCTTTCCTTTGGGAGTTTCAGTGACTTTTTAAGAAAATGTCACCAGCTTAAAATATTCTGTGTTAATTAAATGTTACTCACATAGACAGGATGGAGGTCAACACCATACATCTCCAGGGACTTGGCAGTCCTCAAGTAATTCAGCTCTGCTTCAGAAGGAGCCTGACCCCTGCACCCAGCATAAAAACAAAACAGCCTTACTTTACTTACAGCTACTGCGCTCACAGGGAATATAAACCATTTTCACTATATTCAGTGGAAAATAAATAATCCTTTGTGCTAATGCAAACTTAAGCCTTCATATTTCAAGAAGCCTCCTGCCTTCCTGGTGGCAAAATTTTATTTTTTTTTTTTGCAAAATTTTATATTTTGAGGTGATACTTGTAAGTTTCATTTACCAAATCTAGTTTTGCTCATTATAGCCAATTCCAATAGCTCCACATAATTAAAAAGTCTCAGTTTCAGAAGTCCCAAAGAGATTATTGAGCATACAAGCACTCAAAGTAAAAAGCACACCCCTTTGCAGAGAGTAAAATGTCTCCACGCCCCAGCAGCTCTCCATCGGGAAGCAAGCGGAGCGAGCAGTGGTGGGAGGAGGAGGGGGCTCCGCAACAAGCAGCCAGGCCCCGCGGCACGTCCTGAGCACACGTGCAGTTCTTCAGAAGCTGCAAAGATATCTGTCCCTTTCCTAGTACAAAGTGCTCGTCACTGTTCTTAAAACCTTCCCCAGCTCCTCATCGGTGATAATATACAGAAAACAGCATTCATTCCTAATGAGGATAAGCATCTGCCAACAATCTCCACAGATAAGTGGAACTCTGTGTGTGTGTGTGTGTTTGTGTGAGAGAGAGTGTGTGAGAAAAGAGATTTTTAATGATTAACAAAAGCAGTTTTTAAATATTAAAAAATACTTCAAGGCAATCCCATGTTTCAGCCATGGTACTCTGGAAAACCCAGCAAAGTAATACTTTTGATATCTATGAAGAATGTTTACCACAAATTAGACACAAAAAAGCTACCAAATACTGATTGAGCTTTAGCCTCTTAAGAGTAACCACCAGGCTGTCAATGCCATCACATAAAACAGACAAGGTGCTTTGCCAAAGCTCCTTGATAATTTCAAAACATAATTTAATTGTACTTGAGAACTCCTTAGAACAATAAGTATTCTCAGAATGTGCCAAATACACTGCCCTTCATAATTTTCTAACCCGCATTCTTTTAGCACCTTCAGTGAAACCTTATAAGGCAGGACTCTAGAACAAGGCTAGAATACAAGGTGGAGAGCCTGGTTTCTCTGATTGCAACTTCTGCTGCTACTGATTGAAACAAATCCTTTAGGCAAACATTTTTTTGTTGACCAGATTAATTCTACATTTTTTTCTCTTAAGTATGGTAGTTCTGAAACCAAGCAAATTCAAGAGGGAAAGTTACATAAGAGGCAATAAAGGCACAGTTAATCAGTATAGGAAATTTCACAAAATAACTATAATTAAATTATAACTTCAATGCTGCAGGTCATTAATTGAAAATCCTACTAGTGGAGTGTGTATATTTCTCAGAACTGCATGTGGTGTTAAAAGCCACACTGGTGTCATGATCTCCAGATTCACTTCACTGCTAAAGACTGAATAAGGGTTTGCTTGTAACTGTGAAGAATTTACATACTTAAGACAGCAAATCCAGAATACATGAAAGCTTTTGTGGTTATAAAATCTATTCATAGTTTAAAAAAATTAATTTCACAAGGTACTGATGACTGAAAAAAAATATAAAATTGTAAAATATAGTGTGTACAGAATGCTTTCATTTATGTATGTCATACATAATCAATACATTTATATATTTCATTTAATACATACATACATTTATGTCTTTCATTTCATACATACATACATTTATGTATTTCATTTCATACATACATAAATCTATATAAAATAAACTTTCTATATAAAATAAATTTTCATACAAAATAAATTTTCTCTATGGGAAATTATGAAAGGCCATTGACTAAAAATATACTGACTTTAAGTATTAGGATTTACTCTTTTACACTTATTTTTTTCCTTTTTAAATTGTCTGGGTTTCCTGTGAGCATTTTAGTGTTATAAGCAGTAAAAAAAAAAAAAAAAATCTTTAAAAAGAAAAATGTTCAAACATAGAATAAGAAACTTTTCTTAAGCCTGTCAATAGTATAAGATGATCGTTGATGCAATGTAAAGTGGGATTCTTTTTTGTTTCCCAGCTTTATTGAAATATAATTGACACAAAACATTATGTAAGTTCAAGGTGTATAACATTGATTTGATATGTTTAAACACATCTTGTATAATGATCACCACCATAGCATGGCTATCTTTTTTGTTGTGCTAACGTTTAAGATCTAATCTCTTAGCAATTTTCAAGTATATGGATACACTGTGAGGGCATAATGCTAAGTGACATAAGACAGATGAAGATAAATACTGTATATGTGGAATTAAAAAAGGAGACCTCATAAAAACAGAGACTAGAATGTCAGTTACCAGAGGCTGGGGGAGGGGAGGGGTGTGTGTATGTGAAACAAAGACATAATGGTCAGAGAATGCAAACTTTCAGTTATAAAATGAAGTTCTGAGGCTCTAATGTACAACATGCTGATTATTGTTAATAAAATGTGCTTCTTACATTAGAGTTTTATGAATCCTTTCTATAGCCTCTTCAAGTTCTTCCTTCTGATCAGGAACAAATCGGTACTCTGACACATAGCCTGCAGTATGTTTGTATGGATCATAATCTCCGAGTTCAGCTAAAAAAGAAAGAAAATGTAATTTTTTTCCATTTTAGGAAAATGGAATACCTAAAAATACAGGAATAAAAGTATTTCTAGCATGCTTAAACATTTTCTTCAAATGCTTTATTAATAAATTTATATAAGGTAACTAATTTTAGTTTAAAACAACTCTGATGAGCATATATAGAGAATATCAACAAAATCTTATCTAAAAAACATAACATTTTTGCTTTCTGTGAGACTACAGCTATCATTTTCATTTAACTTAGCCTTACCAGTTTATATGAAGTACAATGTTATAAACAGAATTTAAAGCACATATAATGGAAATGCCTGAGGTGAAAAACAACCAGATCCTCTCTCTGACAAGGACACCAAGAGATAAAGCATGTGGTTCAAAACATATTTGCCCCAAATAATGGTCATGGAAATAGAATATGATGTTGCACATAACCCCACTACAGTTTACACAAAGAACAAAATGAAACCAGAGAATTCACTATGTTATACTTATAAAAATTCTTCCTACATTAATCCAGCTTCCAAGCCCAACCCAGTTCTCCAGTTCATTTACACAGCATTTTTCTGGGAATATTTTCTCTAGACTATTTCTGGTCTGCAAGACCTACACGGGCAAGGAACATAGTGTCTCATCACCCCATACCTAGCTTGATTCCTTGAAGGGGCTCAGTAATTATAAACAGAAGACAGCCTCAGCTTCAGCCTCCAAAATGACAATGCAACCTGGCGCTGCCCCCTCAATGTGGCGGCCATATTGATGCCAAGAGCTAACGGACAATGAGTGCGGACTGTAGGCAACACACTGAACTGGAGATGGCACCTGCCCCTGTGGGGTCTTCACAGCAGCTGCCCGGGATCAATGGGGTCTCTGAGACACAGCAGCTATGACGGATTGATCAACTTGGGCAGAATGTAGAACAGAACAGATTTTCAGACTCTCCATTGACTCAAGAATCAATGCCACTCCTATGACTAAAACTCCATGGACCTACTACCAGGGATATGCAACCAGTTTCATTTTTACCTCTTCTGAAGGCATGCTTATTAAAGCTGGAATTTTAGCAAAATGTCATTTAGTTTATAAACTTGCTTAAAAAGAAAAATTCAAACATCCTTCTCAAGACCTCTGAAGCAAGTCTGCTTAAATGAAACCTACCCTGGATGGCATACGCTCCCAGTTGAGCAGCAGTGTTAATGGGGCAGGGCAGTCGGCCCTGAAGGACATCTTGCTTTACCTGCAAGAAAAACTGATACCTAAAAGAGAAACAGAAAAGAGAGATTAATGATCTCTTCCACTACTGTGATCTGAAGGTTCAGACCCTGAAACCTGTCACCTTTAATGAAAATGTAGCCGATTTTTGCTCTTTTGTGAGGGGGCTGCTGAGGGAACAGGGACTATTCAAACACACTGCAGGGGCAATCAGGGTAGTGACTAAGGAGAGAAGGGTCTCAAGTTCAACCAGCTGGATTGCACCCCAGCTCCAGGACTCACTAGCTGTTTGTCTTGAGTGGCTATTTCATGTAACAACCAGGCTCCTCAATGGTAAAAGTGAGACCAAGAAGTATCTATACCTCATCAGGTGGATATGGATGCTACATACAAGCTATTCTTACCATTCTCCTCACTGCCACGGCTGCTACCACTATGACATGTTCTCCTTAGAATGAACGTATTACAAGGACCCACTCAATACGCTGTGTGTTCCCTAATGAGTCTAAAATCATGGATACAGGACAGAAACATCATTATAATTCCATTAGTCCTCGCGTTTATTAAGATGCTGCCCATTACCTGAGGCTTTGCTCATTCCACCTGCTGAAAGAAAACCATTTATAATAACAGTGCCACATATAATAACTGAAGACTTTAAAATGAGGTTAGTACCATTATTATCTCCATTTTGCAGATGAACAAGTTAACAAAGAGATGAAAAAAAATCTGTCCAAGATCTCACAATTAGTTATGTAGCAGAACTAGAACTGGAACCCAGTAGCAATTATGACTCCAGAACTCTCCAAATCAGGATGTTATGCAACCGTAAGCTAAGGTTTTGCCCTTCTCCTTCCATTCAGGCTTTCTGCCAGTGGGTGACGGAGGCGAAAGGTTTATGAACCAATACAATGAACAGTCAATGCCATCCTCGGTCACCAGCACTCTCTCTCTCTCTCTCTCTCACTTTAGGCTGTTTTTTGTGATCTCTCTTTCTTTGCAAGGTGATTCTTGCTGTCATTGGGAAAGACAGGGAGAAAGCACAGGAAATTAACTATAAAAGTCAGTTGTGGTAAGTATTTCTTTACCAAATGCTCACAACAAAGTTTTTAGTAAGAGAATTTTAAATGTTACTCTGATAATTTCTAGAAGTTCAGTTCAGTTGCTCAGTCGTGTCCGACTCTTTGCACCCCCATGGACTGCAGCATGCCACGCCTCCCTGTCCATCACCAACTCCCGGAGTTTACTCAAACTCATGTCCATTGGGTCGGTGATGCCATCCAACCATCTCATCCTCTGTCATCCCCTTCTCCTCCTGCCTTCAATCTTTCCCAGCATCACGGTCTTTTCCAATGAGTCAGCTCTTCGCATCAGGTGGCCAAAGTATTGGGAGTTTTAGCTTTAGCATCAGTCCTTCCAATGAATATTCAGGAATGATTTCCTTTAAGATGGACTAGTTGGATCTCCTTGCAGTCCAAGGGACTCTTGAAGAGTCTTCTCCAACACCACAGTTCAAAAGCATCAATTCTTCAGCACTCAGCTTTCTTTATAGTCCAACTCTCACATCCATACCTTACTACTAGAAACACCATAGCTTTCTTTGTCTAGACGGATCCTTGTTGGCAAAGTAATGTCTCTGCTTTTTAATATGCTGTCTAGGTTGGTCATAACTTTTCTTCCAAGGAGCAACAGTCTTTTAATTTCATGGCTGCATTCACCATCTGCAGTGATTCTGGAGCCCAAGAAAATAAAGTCTGCCACTGTTTCCACATCTATTTGCCATGAAGTGATGGGACCAGATGCCATGATCTTAGTTTTCTGAATGTTGAGTTTTAAGCCAACTTTTTCACTCTTCTCTTTCACTTTCATCAAGAGGCTCTTTAGTTCTTCGCTTTCTGCCACATGGATGGTGTCATCTGCATATCTGAGGTTACTGATATTTCATTCAGTCCAGCATTTCTCATGATGTACTCTGCATATAACTTAAATAAGCAGGGTGACAGTATACAGCTTTGAATCTATTTGTCACTTACACTGTATAATTGTAAGGGATTTGATTTAGGTCATACCTGAATGGTGTAGTGGTTTTCCCTACTTTCTTCAATTTAAGTCTGAATTTGGCAATAAAGAGTTCATGATCTGAGCCACAGTCAGCTCCCAGCTTGTGTTAGGGTGGTGTCATCTGCATATCTGAGGTTATTGATATTTCTCCCGGCTATCTTGATTCCAGCTTGTGCTTCTTCCAGCCCAGCATTTCTCATGATGTACTCTGCATACAAGTTAAATAAGCAGGGTTGACAAGATACAGCCTTGACGTACTCCTTTTCCTATTTGGAACCAGTCTGTTGTTCCATGTCCAGTTTTAACTGTTGTTCCTGACCTGCATACAGATTTTTCAGAAGGCAGGTCAGGTGGTCTGGTATTCCCATCTCTTTAAGAATTTTCCACAGTTTGTTGTGATCCACACAGCCAAAGGCTTTGCATAGTCAATAAAGCAGAAGTAGATATTTTTCTGGAACTCCCTTGCTTTTTCGATGATCCAGTGGATGTTGGCAATTTGACCTTTGGTTTCTCTGCCTTTTCTAAATCCAGCTTGAACATCTGAAGTTCATGGTTCATGTATTGTTGAAGCCTGGCTTGGGGAATTTTGAGCATTATTTTACTAGCATCTGAGATGCGTGCAATTGTGCAGTAGTTTGAGCATTCTTTGGCATTGCGTTTCTTTGGCATTGGAATGAAAACTGACTTTTTCCAGACCTGTGGCCACTGCTGAATTTTCCAAATTTGCTGGCATATTGAGTGCAGCACTTTCACAGCATCATCTTTGAGAATTTGAAATAGCTCAACTGGAATTCCATCACATTCACTAGCTTTGTTTGTAGTGACGCTTCCTAAGGCCCACTTGACTTTACATTCCAGGATGTCTGGCTCTGGGTGAGTGATCACACCATCATGATTATCTGGGTCATGAAGATCTTTTTTGCATAGTTCTTCTGTGTTCTTGCCACCTCTTCTATCTTCTGCTTCTGTTAGGTTTATACCATTTCTGTCCTTTATTGAGCCCATCTTTGCATGAAATGTTCCCTTGGTATCTCTGATTTTCTTGAAGAGATCTCTAGTCTTTCCCATCCTATTGTTTTCCTCTATTTCTTTGCACTGATCACTGAGGAAGGCTTTCTTATCTTTCCTTGCTATTCTTTGAAACTCTGCATTCAAATGGGCATATCTTTCCTTTTGTCCTTTGCCTTTCATTTCTCTTTTCACAGCTCTCTGTAAGGCCTCCTCAGACAACCATTTTGCCTTTTTGCATTTTTTTTTGCTTGGGGATGGTCTTGATCCCTGTCTCCTGTACAATATCACGACCCTCCGTCCATAGTTCTTCAGGCACTCTGTTTATCAGATCGAATCCCTTGAATCTATTTCTCACTTCCACTGCATAACTGTAAAAGATTTGTTCAAATTTGTACCCAAAACCTTAAGTGAAAACCTGCTTAACACCCTGCAGTTTCCCCACTGCTCAATTAATGTCACCACAGTCCTCAAGACACGCAAGTAACGGAAACCCAGAGCAATGTGTAACGCGTGGCACCCACATTCAATCACAAAATCTGTTGTTTGGAGACTATACACTGTTCACCATCTCCTAGTCTGGGTAACCAGGAGATTTCTAAAACTTTCACAACCCTGTCACAAATCATACTTATCTCTCTTATAAACAAACTTTCCAAGAAGTAAATGGGATAATGTTACTCCCTTGATTTAAAAAAAAACTAATAAAACAAAACAAACAAACCTTAAGAGACTTCCCTATGCCTTCAGGATAAAGTTAAAGATCCCTAAGATAGCTTGTAAGACTTTTGCTTACTTCTTGAGCCACATCTCTTGCCATTACCACTCCCTAACTTGCAATCACTTTCCAGCCCTACTTAAACACTTTCCATTCCCTGAATGCTCATCTTAGACATCAAATCCACTTTGTTATAATCATCTGGGTTCCTCTTGAAGAGGAGAAAAGCAGAGTAAAGTAACATTAGCAGAACTGAAATGCAAAAATATAGAGACATTTAACCAGAATTACTACAGATTACTGGAAACTGGTGTTAGATTTACTTCCTTCCTCAATTGCTAACTTGGAATCTCTTTTCCCGAGGTGTATTTTTTTTTAGTAAATGGGTCATAGATGCATATTTGTCTTGCTATACTAAGACTTTTACAACATTTGATTGAACAGTAAAAATCTTTTGCCAAATAAATTGAGGGGCCTATATAGACTTTGCTTCAGAGAGAAATGGAAAGAGAACCAACGAGATGAGAAAACAAAGAGCTGAAACAGAGAGAAAAACAAGCAGTTACAAAGGGGAAGATACCACATCCCACTGATGACTATATTTCCAGTATCTCAGGCTCAGCACACAACAAGTACTCAGTAAATACCTGGTGACTTGATGGGTGTAAGAATGAACAGAAAGACAGATGGATGAAAATGGGGACAAATTAACATCCTTTGTCGTCTCTGAGAAATTCATGAAAAAAAAGAAAAAAAAGGATATCTATTCAAACTTCCCTAGATAGCTTGCCTTTTGACGATACTGGAGATCTTCAAGCCATTTCATTTTTTAAAAATTCACTAAAATCAAAGAAGACAAGTAAACTATTTTTAACTAATAATTTCATTAATCTCTATCATAGGAAGCATCATATTAGTTTCATATAAGACAAACCTATGATACAGCAAAATTGTATTTTTATATCTAAACATATATCTCAAGGCTTACTTTTAATTATACATAACTAATTTTGTCCATTTATGAGACTCAGTGTACAATATAGTATTTCATTTTATTTAAAGTATCTGCCTGCAAGACTCTGTGGGAGAAGGCGAGGGTGGGATGCTCTGAGAGAACAGCATTGAAACAAGTATACTATCAAGGGTGAAACAGATCACCAGCCCAGGTTGGATGCATGAGACAAGTGCTCAGGGCTGGTGCACTGGGAAGACCCAGAGGGATGGGATGGAGAGGGAGGTGGGAGGGGGGATCGGGATGGGGAACACCTGTAAATCCATGGCTGATTCATGTCAATGTATGGCAAAAACCACTACAATATTGTAAAGTAATTAGCCTCCAACTAATAAAAATAAATGGAAAAAATAAATAAATAAAGTATCTGCCTGCAATGCGGGAAACCTGGGTTCGATCCCTGGGGTTGGGAAGATCCCCTGGAGAAGCAAAAGGCAACCCACTCCAGTATTCTGGCCTGGGGAATTCCGTTGACTGTATAGTCCATGGGGTCACAAAGAGTCAGACACTGACTTTCTCTTTCACTTCACTTTCTTTATTTAAATTATAGATTTAGAGTTGCTAGGTCTTCCCTCCTGCATTATTCTGATTAAGGTTATGATTGGATGCTTGAGTCCTTGTTTATCTCTGGTTTTAACCAGATAAATCCCAATTTTTGCCTAGGACAGTTTTAGCTTAAGCCTGTTATACATTCTCCATTATTAAGAACTTTTCTCATCATGCTCCAAGTGTTAGGGTTTGAACAGCAAATTATATGATGACCTGAGTTATATTATACCCTTACTGGAAAAAAATGCTGATCCAGAACATATTCTGGTACAAAGCAGAGTCCGCATAAAGCATTTACTTGTTATCTTTTAATATAAATCACTGTACTAGTGCATATGGAGAAGAAATGGCAACCCACTCCAGTACTCTTGCCTAGAAAATTCCATGGGCTGAGGAGACTGGTAGGCTACAGTCCATGGGGTCGCAGAGAGTCGGACCCGACTGAGTGACTTCACTTCACTTCACTTGTGTATATGCACTGTCACCCCAGCGAGACTAAGAGCCCCAGGAGTGGGGGGTCCTCCATCTTTCACCCCAACCTCCCTCATCACAAGACTACAACCAGCACAACACAAGAGAAGGACCTGAAATATTGGCATCACCGTTTTCTGTTTATGTGATGTTCATAGAAAAGAGCTGACTTGACACCCCAGGTGTACAAGCTGCTAAGGACCATAGATGATTCAGCAAGCGTCAGGGATGAGAAGAACAGACAAAGGAGACTTGCTTAAAGAAGAGGAAGAGAGAAACCATTCTTTCAGGAGTCCAAACAGGAGGTTCTGAGATTTCTGGGCCCAAAGACAACCAAGAATGCTTGAAGAATACCAGTGCAGCTTGAAGCATACTTTCCCATGACTTCAGACCCTGCTGAGTAAACTGAAAGATGTGGGGACAAGCAGAAGCTTGATTTCTGGTGCCAGCTGAACGTGACACCAAGAAACCTGAGACAAGTGGTCTGCCTGCCTTCACAGGAGGGCTGTTCTCTGAACCCAGCAGAGGCCTAATCATTCCGGACAAAACAATGTGCTGGACAGAGGGGAATGTTTAAATAACAACACAATAGTAAACGTGAGGGGGAGGGGGACACAGCACGCTCGGCTTAAGAAAAAGAAAAACAGGAGACTCGCCCACTGACTATCAAGGGAATATGGCAAAGACTGGGAATAACATTTTTGCAGCTTAAAACTGATGATAAAAATACACGAGCAAAGAGTTGTAATATCACCTTATATTTGGATAGTCTTTTAAAGGTCACAAATTTCTTCTGCATCCATACTGGAATGTGATCCATGCCTCCAATCTAATGTGTTGAGAATTATTATCTTCACTTAGAAGGAGACAGGGACCCCGGAAGTGAATGTTAAACTGAAGGTCACTCAGCCCATAAAGAAGCTAAAACACACTAACCTTCACAAAGAGAAGAATATTGATTACCAGATATAATAATAATAATACACTGACAAGCTTAATGTCAATCTCTAACAAAGCACAATAAAATGTTAAAGAACAAACACTTATTTTTAGAAGCTGTTCATCATGAACAAGTATTCATCATGAACAAGTTATTTGGAACTAACATGATTCTCTTTTTTAGGAAGAGTTAAAATTTCAATGGCAACATGATCAGTGTCTCAGTCGTGTCCTGACTCTTTGTGACCCTATGGACTGTAACCCACCAGGCTAGTCTGTCAATGGGATTTTCCAGTTAAGAATACCAGAGGGGGCTGAGATTTCCTTCTCCAGGGGATCTTCCCAACCAGGCATCGAGCCCACATCTCCTGAGTCTCCTGCACTGAAGGTGGATTCTTCACCACTGAGCCACAGGGGGAAGCCACGAGGTTTGCCAGCAACACAACAGGCAGACTCGTTTACTCACTCACTCTCTGTCTTTTCTCTCCAGAGGACTGAAATCACAGCTCTCTCTTGGTCACTACTAAATTTAATTGGTCCTCAGGGCACTGGACAACAATGCTCCACATATTACTCAATGGAGGGTGAATCAGTGAGTGGATCCTGTGTTTATGTACAAATTCAAGAAATGCAAGCTAGAGGACAGTAGTAGGATGTTCTGATCAATGGATTGACTTAACCTGGAAGACCTATCTTCAGGGCTCCAAGATGGTCTTTTCCTCCCTAATTTGTGTGTGTGTGGCGGGGGGGGGGCCGGGTGGGCGGGAGTTGGGCCATTGCGGAAAAGAGCCGCACTGGGTCTTCATTGCTGTGTGTGGGCTTTCTCTAGTTCCAGCAAGTAGGGACTACTCTTGGTTCCAGTGTGAGGGTTTCTATTGCAATGGCTTCTCCTGCTGCTGAGCACAGACCCTAGGCAGGTGAGCTCAGTGGTGGTGGCTCGAGAGCCCTAGCGGCATGCGGGCTCCGCAGCAGTGGCGCATGGGCATAGCTGCCCTGCAGCTAACGGAATCTTCCCAGACCAGGAATGGAACCTTTGTTCCCTGCACTGGCAGGCAGATTCTTATTCACTGTGCCACCAGGGAAGTCCTCCTCCCTAATTTTTTAATCAGTAATTTACAAACATAAGATAATTCATTTTATCTACCCTTACCATCTACTAAACACTTCCATTTTTACACAGGTGGCGCAGTGGTAAAAGAATCTACCTACTGATGGAGGAGACTCAAGAGACGCAGTTTCAATCACTAGGTCAGGAAGATCCCCTGGAATCAGTTCGGCTCAGTTCAGTCACTCAGTTGTGTCCAACTCTTTGCGATCTGATGGACTGCAGCACACCAGGCCTCCCTACCCATCACCAACTCCCGGAGATTACTCAAACTCATGCCTATTGAGTCAGTGATGCCATTCAACCATCCTCTGTCATCCCCTTCTCCTCCTGCCTTCAATCTTTCCCAGCATCAGGGTCTTTTCTAAGGAGTTCTTCACATCAGGTGGCCAAAGTATTGGAGTTTCAGCTTCAGCATCAGTCCTTCCAATAAATATTCAGGACTGATTTCCTTTAGGATGGACTGGTTGGATCTCCTTGCAGTCCAAGGGACTCTCGAAGAGTCTTCTCCAACACCACAGTTCAAAAGCATCAATTCTTTGATGCTCAGCTTTCTTTATGGGCCAACCCTCACATCCATACATGACTACTGGTAAAACCATAAGCTTTGACTAGATGGATCTTTGTTGGCAAAGTAATGTCTCTGCTTTTTAATATGCTGACTAGGTTGGTCATAGCTCTTCTTCTAAGGAGCAAGCATCTTTTAATTTCATAGCTGCAGTCACCATCTGCAGTGATTTTAGAACACAAGAAAATAAAGCCTCTCACTCTTTCCATTGTTTCCCCATCTATTTGCCATGAAGTGATGGGACCGGACGCCATGATCTTAGTTTTTTGAATGTTGAGTTTTAAGCCAGCCTTTCATTCTCCTCTTTCACTTTGATTAAGAGGCTCTTTAGTTCCTCTTCACTTTCTGCCATAAGGGTGGTGTCATCCGCATATCTGAGGTTATTGATATTTTGCCCCTGGAATAGGAAATGGCAATTCCCTCCGGTATTCTTGCCTGAAAAATCCCATGGACAGAGGAGCCTGGCGGCCTCTGTCCATGAGGTCACAAAGAGTCAGACACAATTGAGTGAATGAACACACACACCCCCAAGTTTCCTTGTAATATCTAATATATTCTTCCTATTATCTTTTAGAAAAAATACAATAATGCCATTTTACAGATGAGAAAACTGAGACTTTAAAAGGTTATGTAATCTTCTCAAGATAACACAACCAGTGAATAGCAGAGTAAGGCTGCAAAACCCAACCTGACTCCAAAGCCTGCCTTCTTAACAAATATGTGCATTATGCTAATAAAATCTGCAGAAAACAGAGTTATGAAGGATACATAATACATGGAAGTTTGTTATAATATTTTGAATCAGAATTGAAAATAAGTTTAACAGATGCCCTGAGGACACAAAGTATTTAAAGAACAGAAAAAGACAAAAAGAGTTTAGATCTATTTTGCATAAACCCAGCAAGAATACCTAGTGCTGATGACAGAAGTTCCAGAGATCTTTTCTTTCTTATTGAACTTCCTACTGCTTTGTGAAGCAGTAAGGTTTCCTCTCTTAAAAATGTTTAAGAAGAAGCTGGCTGACATTTCAGGAACTTTTTATAAAAATGGAGGGTAGGATATATGACCTCAGAATCCCCCAACTTCATTTAATACCAGAAAACATCTTAGAGCAAACAGTAGGTACTCCAAGTTGAAGCAATTCTATTAACTACATTTTTCATAGTCTGGAACCTTATTTTTTAATGTATCTCATTCACCTAAAAAAAAATTTCCCTCTAAATATAATATCCTTCTGGAATACTTTGTCTAACATAATCAATTATGTACTTAATGCAGCACTACCTATAATTTTAAAATGAAACAAGCTGGATGGCCATCCACAAGGGCAGGAGTATAACAAATGGGTTAGATGGTGAAAGAGGTCTGTAACAATATGTATGAAATTGTGTGATTTTTCGAAAGAACTATATATAGAAAGAATAAGTAAAAGTGTGTTTACTATAGCTATTTTTCATATGCAAATTGCAAACTATATATACAAGATAGATAAACAACAAAGACCTACTGTATAGCAGAGGGAACTATGTTCAGTACCTTGCAATAATCTCTAACAGAAAAGAGTCTGAAAAAGATATATATATATATACATGAAGTGAAGTGAAGTCGCTCAGTCGTGTCCCACTCTTTGCGACCCCATGGACTGTAGCCTACCAGGCTCCTCAGTACATGGAGTTTTCCAGGCAAGAGTACTGGAGTGGGTTGCCATTTCCTTCTCCAGGGGACCTTCCCAACCCAAGGATCAAACCTGGGTCTCCCGCATTGCAGACAGATGCTTTACCGTCTGAAGCCCATATATATATATACACTCACATATATATACACACACATATGTATGTATGTATGTATGTATGTATGTATAAATGAACCACTTCACCATACACCTGAAACACTAAATCAACTACACTTCCAGTTTTTAAAATTAAATTTAATTTAAAAAAAAGAAACAGAAGAGAGAAAGTGAAGAAACAAAAATTAAAAAACCTAACAGCCAATACAGAGTAGGTTGAAACAATTTTCCAAAGAAGTGAAGCAAGATAAAAATTCAAGGTGAAAATGCAGACCCAAGTATGCTTTACCTTTAGTAGCTTATGTTGGGGGATTTTGTCTTTTGGTTTCCTTTTTGCTTTTGCCAAAATTATCTCGTGTAATTGACTCCCTTTTTAAGGTCTATTACGCCTAACCATTTAAGTTAGCATATTCATGCAAATCAGTGATTTTATCTTTAGGATATACTAAGAGGGAGTATATTGGAGAAGGAAATGGCAACCTATTCCAGTATTCTTGCCTGGAGAACCCCATGGACAGAGGAGCCTGTGGGCCACAGTCCATAGGGTCGCAAATAGTCAGACATGACTTAGTAACTAAACAAGAGTGAGTATATAATAGTAGCACATTAAATGCATACTTAACTTACCTAAATTTGACTGTATGTTTTTGCACAATAAAAACAAATTATCATAGATCATGGCCACTTAACTGTAAGCTAACTATATCATCTGCTTCTTTATGTGATCTGGTCTAAAACTTGAGAGAAAAAAGGTTGCATTCAATATATTGTGGGGTTGTACATTACAAACAAATCCATGTATTCTGCTAATGAGCCATTAGAAGATTCTGGAAGGAAATTTCTACACATCACCAGTATTTGGTGAACAGATATGAAGTAATGCATTATTAGAAAACACTACTCTTTTTCTCCCTTAACACTAAATCAAGCACTCTTTTGGACTCTAACCCTCACTTAAGATGTAAATAACTGAACTGGCAGAGAAAAGAGAGAACAAACGAGTAGTGCTAGCATTTATTACCCACTGAACTGTGAGCCAACACAACCAACTTAAAAGAGCTTCACATACATTGTTCCATTTAATGCTTATAAAAACCTTACAAGACAGGCGGTAGAAGTGGTGGTTTAGATGCTAAGTCATGGCAGAGTCTTGCGACCCCTTGGACCTTAGCCCAACAGGCTCCTCTATTCATGGGATTTCCCAGGCAAGAATACTGGAGTGGGTTGCCATTTCCTTTTCCAGGGGATCTTCCCCACCCAGGGATTGAACACGAGTCTGCTGCATTGGCAGGCGGATTCTTTACCTCTGAGCCACCAAGAAAGCATGAGACAATATTATATGTGAGGAAACGGAGGCACAGAGAAGTTACTGATAACATCAAAATGAAGAACTCCCCTTGTATTTTCATAAAATGTTGTGCCCTGTAAGTCCCTAATCACTTACAGATACAAATGTGCTTCTATATCACTTGGACTCAGGTTCCCCATAAACCTCAACTTAGAAATCACTCTTGACTGCAAAGACTATTCATGAAACTCTAGTGTAAATAGGACCCTCACCTGAATCTCTCCCCAGCACAGTGTCCCTTCTCCCATAGAGGTTTGCTCAGAGAAAGCCTAGAGCAGTCCTGCCTTTCCAAGCACTCATTAACAATGTAGCGATGGAAGACTGGAAAGCAGATGTCAACACAGTTCTACAAAGAGGCCTAGTTACAGTACTTCAGAGCAGAACAGCAAGGTCCCATAGCTGACCTTCTTCTCTCCTTTCTGTGAGAGTGAGACAAATCAAGACAAAAGGACGTCTGAGGAATAAGACTTCTAAGGAAGAAGAGAAAAGGATGGAACAGAAGCAAAACCACAGACTGTCTTCCTTACCAAAGGCATGGTTTCCAGCTCTTTGAACAATACATTGGGTTCTACTCAAGCCACGGATGGGTTCATTAGGAAAACTGACCATTTAAAGGTAAGTCAGGGAAAACATTTCTGTTTTTGCTACCACATGGAGGCAGGTCAGGCTTCCCAGGTGGCTCCGTGGGTAAAGAATTCGCCTGCAATGCAGGAGATGCAAGTTTGAGTCCTGCGTTGGGAAGGTCCCCTGGAGGAGGGCACAGCAACCCACTGCAGTATTCTTACCTGGAAAATCCCATGGACAGAGAAATCTGGCGGGCTACAGTCCATGAGACCACAAAGAGTCAGACTCAAATGAAACGACTGAGCACACACGAATGCACGTAGGCAGGTCATTAGTGGAATAAGTGCAAACAGAACGCTATTGTCTGCTCCTCATAAGCCACTTTCAAATGCTGGCATAGACTGTTTTAACAATATCATCAATACCAATCAGAAACTTTGCCTTAACTGAAATGAGATAGTCAGTGACAAAGGTAAAGTAATGCATTATAAAATACTGGGTTTTCTCTCTCCCTTAATACTAAAAGCAATTATCTTTTCATTTTCTATAGAGATGAATGAAATCTCTGAACAGCTAATATTTAAGCTACAACAATTAAAGAGAAGTAAGTAGCTCTTCAAGTTTATATTTACATATGCAAGCTCAGCATCAAAATATCGTCCCTACATAAACGAATTTAAAACAAACCAGAAACAGACTCCCAGACACAGAAAACAGACTGTGGTTGCCAAGGGCGAAGAAGGGCAGAGAGGGTTGGATTGGGGGTTTGGGATTAGCAGACGCAAACTATTATGTATATTATAGTATGGATAAACAGTAAGGCCCTACTCATAGTTTAGCACACAGGGACAGCACAGGGAACTATATTCAATATCCTGTAGTAAACTATGTGGAAAAGAATGTGAAAAAGAATATAAACGTATATGTATCATTGAATCATGGCTTCCCAGGTGACGCTAGTGATATATAGCTGGTAAATAACCAGCTTGCCAATGCAGGAGACGTAAGAGATGTGGATTCAATCCCTGGGTTGGGAAGATCCCCTGGAGGAGAAAATAGCACCCACCTCCAGTATTCTTGCCTGGGAAATCCCATGGATAGAGGAGCCTGATGGGCTACAGCCCATGAGGCCAAAAAGAGTCGGACACGACTGAGTGAACAACAACAACAATAACTGAATCAACTTTTCTGTACAGCAGAAAATAACACAACATTGTTATTCAACTATACTTCAATAAATTTTAAAATATATTTATATCTTCCATTTACACATTCATTGGGTGTTCATTGGAAGGACTGATGCTGAAGCTGAAACTCCAGTACTTTGGCCACCTCATGCAAAGAGTTGACTCATTGGAAAAGACCCTGATGCGGGAAGGGATTGGGGGCAGGAAGAGAAGGGGACGACAGAGGATGAGATGGCTGGATGGCATCACCGACTCGATGGGCATGAGTTTGAGTAAACTCCAGGAGCTGGTGATGGACAGGGAGGCCTGGCGTGCTGCGATTCATGGGGTCGCAAAGAGTCGGACACGACTGAGCGACTGAACTGAACTGAACTGATGGCTACTTTTACATAACTACAAAGGCTGACTGTATCCTTCACAGTAATGATACAGAAATATCCCATCACAGCAGATGCAGAATCTATTATCAAGTCACCCAGGTCCATGTCATTGTTCAAGCACATCTACCATCAGACGCTGAACTGCCTCATGCAACACGAGTTTAAATTTAACCCTCACAGGAAACGCTTACAAAACACATGCAGACACCATCCCAACATTTGACTCCAATTTGTTTTAAATAAAGCCTTTTGTATAAGCCATACATGTACTGGTCAAAAGCAAAGTCAGTACTATACCTGGTTATTTCTTCTTTAAGTTTACACGGATCTTCAGCATAGAATTTAATACCAAAATACAAAGTATATGGAGGTCCAGCTAAAATAAGAAATAAAAATTAAATTTCACATTATAAATTTGCCAAAGTGGTACTGTAGTATAACACAACTATTAAAAATTACACTCATCAAAAATATTTGCAAACCATATACTGGATAAGGGGTTAATACAAAATATATGAGGAAGTCACACAACTTAACAGCAAAAGACAAATAACCCAATTAAAATATGGAAACTAAATAAATATTTTTCCAAAGAAGACGTTCAAATGGCCAAAGATATTCAATACAAGAAAAGATATTCCACGTCGCTAATCATCAGGAAAATGCAAATCAAAACCATATCAGGACATTACCTCACACCTATAAGAATGGACACCTATGAGAATGGCTACTGTCAAAAAGACAAAAGTGCTGTGACGATGTAAAGAAAGAGGAACTCTGTACACTGTTGGCGGAGACATAAATTAATGGAACCATTAGGGAAAACAATATGGAAGTTCCTCAGAAAGTTAAAACCAGAGCTACCATATAAGCCAACAATCCCACTACTAGGTGTTTATCCAAAGGAAAGGAAATCAGGATCTCCAAGAGATGTATGCACCCCCAAATTCACTGCACTCCTACCACTAACTATTGCAAAAAGTACTCCCTAAAATCAGCAAAAAGCTAGAAACAATTTAAATGCTCAGCAGCAGGTAGACTCCCTGGAGAAGGAAATGGCAACCCACTCCAGTATTCTTGCCTGGAGAATCCCACGGACAGAGGAGCCTGGTGGACTACAGTTCATGGGGTCGCAAAGAGTTGGACACGACTGAGCGACTAACATACATACATACATAGCAGGTAGACTATTTAAGTCAACCACAGGACATATACATGGTACTGTGCAACTGTTTAAGTGAGCAGTCTCTGATAAGGTACAATAGACATACAGTGTATTTTCATTTTTAACTAAGTAAATAAAGTCACAAATTTAGAAGCCAGGGAGAGGAAGTCACATAGAACAACAGGTAACAAAGTCATAATACATTTATAATATATAGGTGATGTTATTATTTATTATTATGATGACACACACATGCTATGGCACACAGAAGACAACCACTAGCATCCTACCTCTCTCCCCTAGCCTATGCCTTCCTGTATAAGGCCCTCCTTATGTTGGAGCTTTTATAGAAACTAAATTTTAAAAGAAACTTTGTTATAATTTATCACTACAGTTGATTCCATATGTTCAATTTCTATGTTTACTTATCACTGTGTTTTCATTTCTGACAAATATAACTTCACCCCTAAACACAGATGTCAAGGAGGCACCGATTATTAAATATTCAGAAGAGCTAGGAAGTCCATCCTCTGCTAATCTGTCTGTGTCAATCAAGCTCTGTGTTACTGAGCAGATGGGTCTGCCTGTGCCTGCAGGCCACAAGGGTTCACATATCTGGGGATGGGAGGAGCACAGATGCTGCTGAGATGGTGTACAAAGGGAAGAAGGCCTTGTCCAGACTCTAGAGCTGCTTTTATTCCCCGGAACATGACAGATTCCACACTACTGACCAAGCCTAGCCAGTTCAAATGTGCTTGGTGATAAGCAGTTAAGCAGAAGTTTGAAAAACATATAGTTAAAAACATTCAGTTTGTACCAATTTTCTCTAAGGACTTTTGGCCCAAATCAGCCCTCCTTTACCCATGTACATATAAAATGTCTCACATCCAAATACACAAGTTACTATCTGATTGCATCTGATAATGTTCAAAAATGTTTCCTTAACATTTGATTCCCAGCAAGCATCTGGTAACATATGCAAGGCAGGAAAAGCTCCAAGGAGGTAAAGCAACTCACTCAAGATCCCAAAAGTGAGAACCACATTTGCAATTACCTAGAGTTTAGTGTGGAGAAGGCAATGGCACCCCACTCCAGCACTCTTGCCTGGAAACTCCCATGGATGGAGGAGCCTGATAGGCTGCGGTCATGGGGTCTCTAAGAGTCAGACACGACTGAGCAACTTCACTTTCACTTTTCATTTTCATGCATTGGAGAAGGAAATGGCAACCCACTCCAGTGTTCTTGCCTGAAGAATCCCAGGGACGGGGGAGCCTGGTGGGCTGCCGTCTATGGGGTCACAGAGTCGGACATGACTGAAGCGACTTAGCAGCAGCAGCAGCAGTAGCAGAGTTTAGTGCTTGCTGGCAACTACTGCATACAGGCTCTCAGGGGAAAAAATCATACACCTTCAGAGTAAACAAATTAAATACTTCATACATACATCACCGTTTTGTAGATCAACTGAAGGCTAAAGAAATGGAAATTCTGGAGCAAGGATATGTGTATCCAGGTATTTTTCAGCTTCTTAATCTGAAACTGACTATAAAAATCAGGTGCCAATGAAGCAAATTCCTAGATTATTATCTTGATCTATGTCATTCCTAGATTATTATCTTGATCTATGTCTTTCCAGGTCTATCTTTAAGAAATCATTTACGTAAAGTAGGTTAATAATGTTTTACTCTAGCAAAATAGAAGCCAAAAACTGGCTTCTATCTACCTCTAATCTACCTTCTGTGAAGGCCTTTAATGATAACAGCCTCCCTTTAGCTCAGGATATCTAAATCAAAACCTACCAATAAGAATTCTGGTAACTAGCAAATATTCTGTCATTTTTACAGATATTACTTCTGACTTATCTGCTGGAGATGTGAGAGGCATTCTCCTTCATTAATTATCAAACTATCTTTAAAAATAAAAAATTATGTGTTATTCAATTGTATACAGCTGCTGCTAAGTCGCTTCAGTTGTGTCCGACTCTGTGCGACCCCATGGATGACGGCAGCCCACCAGGCTCCTCTGTCCTTGAGCTCCCCAGGCAGGAACCCCGGAGCGGGTGCCGTTTCCTCCTCCAATGAATGCACACATGCTAAGTCGCTCAGTCGTGTCTGACTCTGTGCGACCCCATGGATGGCGGCCCACCAGGCTCCGTCGCCCTGGAGCGGGCGCCGTTCCCTCCTCCAGTCAATTGTAGTACCAGTGTTTTATTCTCCCTGTACATCAAGTTTCTGACAGGATGACATTCATTTAGGATGAGAAAGTTATAACTGCATTACAGATTATAGTTATTAAAAACACAATATTTCATACCATGGAAAGAAATAGATACTTCAAATGCTCTTAAAGGAACACTTGAATAATATACCTTAAATCAAATAATTTACATTTTTCTCCACATTTGCATAGAAATCTGCCTTAAAATACTAAAATTTTTCTAATTTTTAAACTAGTATCTTTTAAGTAAGTGGTTGAAATGGACAAGAATTTGTTGTATTTATTATTCTACCTGAATCTTTTGGAAAAGTGCAAATTTCTAGATCCTGAGGGATAAGGCTTGTTAAACTGGATCATCTACCATTCATACCAGGCTACCTCATGGAAGTTATCTGCATTCACATCTAAAATGGACCTCCTGCTTCCTCTCAGCCTTCAGTAGGCAGTTTGCTCACTCAGGAAGCATGTGGAATGAAAAGTCAGAAGGTCAGGGCTTTGGTCATCCCTCCAATACCAAGCAGCTTCTCATCCATGGCAGGTCGCAAACCCTTTCTGATTAGGACTTACTCTTGAGTAGGCTGAGGAGGCAGAACTTGATGTCTAAGGTATATATTTTGAGGGTGCTTTGTCATCTCATAGGCCACCAGCCCCATCTCTGAAACCTGTTGCCCATTCTCATCCAGAATGCTGGCCCCCTACCAGCTGTGTTTGTACTGACCTTGGAAAAGCCTAGACACAGCTGAGTGAACTGAAGTTAGCTACTAATGCAGACTGGCCAAACACCCTCCCAAGAGTTTGGAGTTGCAATTCAGAGACAGCCAGTTCACCTCTGCTTGTGGCTAGAGCTATAACTTGGAAACTGTGGAGCTTTCCACCACAGACACGGAGGGGCAAAAAGAGCTAGACCACAGAGAGAAACAAAAATGATGCTGATGTTCAGAGAAATGGTACGTGCTGAGTTCCTGACAATTTTGCAGTTCTTATTTCCCAATTCCTTCCGGAGGCACAGCTCTGTTCCTGCCCGTGGGGTCCATAGGGCACCATGTGACCCATTTTACCCCAAGGAATGAGTCAACACACAGGAAAAGTACAGACTCAGAATGGAGTAAGAAAGGCCAGAAGAATCCTCTAGGTCTTATCAGCAATAATTCAGCAAAATAGTTTAATGATATGGTTTCAGTTTGGGAAGACAAAAAAGTTTCAGAGATGGTTAGTGGTGATGGCTGCAAACCAATGCGAGTGTATTTAGCGCTGCTGAACTGTACACTCCAAAATGGTTAACTTGGTACATCTTATGTTATACATTTTACTAATAATTTTAATAATAAATATGATTTTAAAATAACTACTCTTCTACATACTTAAGGGCTGCAAGTGTGTGGGCATGTGTACATTCATAAATAAAAATTTGAGTCACGAAAATTAATGTTAATGAATATAACATTAATTAGATTTCTGAGTCAATTAGTAGGATTCATATTGATAAAGTCAAAACCAAAATAGATGGATCCTTTCTGAACTCATAGCAATCTTTCAGGTTATGAGGGCACTCCTTAATTATTGAGCCAGTAAATAATGTGAAGGGCAATACCACTCTTTAACACAAGAAACTCAAGCACTTTAATATATCCAATGCCCACTTGCTTTTCAAATCATTGCCTCTCTGCTTTTTCTGTCTGAAGGTGAAATTTCAAAAACAATGGAAAAGTCACAGACAGAAGTCCAGGTCAGGTGCCCCCAAAAGCCAAATTCAATACTCACATCTCCTCAGAATCCCTATCCACACAAACCTAATCAGAGTCTGCAGAGACCAAGCAATGTATAAACACCCATTTCCATATTCTAGCACTGAGGTGCTAATATTCACACCTGTGGTCTTAAAGCCATTTCTGCACTCATCTAATCATGGACATTACATCATTTTCAAATTTCAACAAAATTAAAATCAAATACCTACTGTTGATCAGTTCTTTGTGTTCAGACAGGGTTTTTGCAGGATCCAGCCAATACTGGTGTGAGGAAAAAAAGAGTAATTGCAGAAATTAGTTGTATTTCATTGGCCTTCTCTTCAAGAATATTTGCAAAATGTTATTTTTTAAATTACTTTTAAATAATAAGTAAAACATTTGATTTATGATACATACACACAAACATACATAAGAATTTTCTGCTGCTAGAACATTAAAAGAGAAATGTCAGTGTTTGGAGAGAAGCAGAGAAGAGAAACAGTACATTCTGGGTTCTTAGTTGAATTCTTGTGTTGGTTATAAGATCTGTAACATCAAGATGATAATGAGTGAGTTTCTTACTGTTTTTGGCTGCAGAGAATGCCGCCCAAATCTCTTTCCAGCATCCCCACAGCAACTCCACTAGAGACATGTCTCTCCCTAAAATCTCTGTTCATTTCCAGTCCCATCCCTGACAAGTATCTCTGCCAGGAGTAGGGAAGAAAGCAATCTAATCAAATTCTCATTAAGTATCCTGGAGAGGAGGCGCAGTTCAATGGGTGAGGGTACATACAAGTCCCAGAGCAGACCCATTTGGATTCCATCCTCTCTCCCTTCATTCAGCAACGTATAACTTACAACCAGTTACTGGACATCTTGGGGCTTCCCAGGTGGCACTAGTGGTAAAGAATTGTGAGAGTCACTCAGTCATGTCTGACCCTTTATGACTCCGTGGACTACACAGTCCATGGAATTCTCCAGGCCAGAACACTGGAGTAAGTAGCCTTTCCCTTCTCCAGGGAATCTTCCCAGCCCAGGTCTCCCACATTGCAGGTGGATTCTTTACCAGCTGAGCCACTAAGGGAAGTGTGAGTACTGGAGTGGGTAGCCTATCGTTTCTCCAGAGGATCTTCCCGACCCAGGAATCGATCTGGGGTCTCCTGCACTGCAGGCAGATTCTTTACCAACTGAGCTATCAGGGAAGCCCAGTGGTAAAGAACCTGCCTGCCAATTCAGGAGACATGGGTCGGATCCCTGGGTTGGGAAGATTCCCTGGAGGAGAGCATGGCTACCAACTTCAGTATTCTTGCCTGGAGAGTTCCATGGACAGAGGAGACTAGTGGGCTACAATCCATAGAATCACAAAGAGTCGGACATGACTGAAGAGACTTAGCACACATGCAAGCACTGGACATCTCTTTCTGAACCTTCTTCACAGGCTTGCTGGAAGGATTACATCAAATACGTCATGCAAAGTCTTTATAATAGCCCCTGGCTCACACTAAGCATGCAGCACATGCTAGTGATGATTATCATTAAGGTGTGAAGGTCATTCTTAGTAAGTATCATTAGCCAGTCTAAGATACTTGCTTATTAATTCAAATTAATCTTTGGAGGACAGAATTTTAGACAGTGACGGGAGAATTTGGGGCCCTGTCGAGAGGCCTTCCTTTAAATCTCACCTTTGTGAAATAAAATCACTGAAAGAAAAAGAAACAAACCTGCCTCATCTGGAGGAAGAGCAGAGGAGCAACAAGCCAAGTACAAAGCGGCAGAAGCACCCAGAGTTCCCACAGAGGGACACAGTCAAAGGGATTCCAGCGCCTGTTAAGTCAGGGCAGTGAGCAAGGTGGAACCTTTACCCCACTCTTCTTGCCAAATGTTGGTGGTTCCAAGGGCCAAGCTAACCAATTTCCAAAGTTTGCATTTTATCATGTTCCTGGATGAAGAAGGGGCAACTCTCACAGCATGGAGGTAGGAGCTGGTCCAACCTGAACCACTTTATTCCTAGCACTCTTGTGTTTGTCCAGTGAAAACATTCACTCTCTCTTGATTACCCTCGGTCAGGAATAACAAACCACAAAAGAAGCCTCAGAGAACCTCTTTGCCCAGCACCCCTTTTCCTGCCCCTCCACAAGGGCAGAAATGCTCACTCTGCTATGTAACAGTACCAGTAATTATAAATAGTTATTATAATATTTTATATAATCCCCTTACCTTTTATTCCTATTTACATATAATAAAAATCATTCATCCTAAATGAGTATCATAATCATTTTATTACAGATTTTATCACAATACTTAACTCTATTCATGTATACATAATCCTCACTATTTGCCACTCACAAAGCTGTTTCAAATTTTCCTACTTTTTCAAAAGGTAATCAATATAAATAAACTTGATTACCCATTACCTTTGTGAAATAAAATCACTGAAAGAAAAAGAAGCCTTCTGCCTCATCTTATATATTTGACAAATATATATGCTAGCCATCAATATAAAGGGCTTCCCTGGTGGCTCAGATGGTAAAGCGTCTGCCTACAATGCAGGAAACCCAGGTTCAATCCCTGGGTCACGAAGATCCTGTGGAGAAGGGAATGGCAACCCACTCCAGTATTCTTGCCTAGAGAATCCCACAGACAGAGGAGCCTGGAGGGCTATAGTCCACAGGGTCGCAGAGAGTCGGACACGAGCTAGCGACAAACACACATAGACATCAATATAAATGGGTAGCAACTTATAACACATGTTCATCATCCCACTCTTATCATGTCTTAATTTTTAAAGGTCTAGAAAAACTTACTTTTGAGTAAGTAAGAGGTATTTGAGTAAGAGGTCATAATCAGTGAACCGCTTTTGGAGTCCACAATGACTAAAGATGTGGCTTTGGTGTTAAAAAATAAATGGTTCCCAGGGAAACACTGATTCATTCAAATAGAGTAAAAATCAATCCAAATGCTCAGCTATGTGTTGGACACAGAGCAGACCTTCTCCCCTAGATAAAGCTGCTTCCTACAAAATGGAAACATTAGGTGGGTAGATTGTTTCTTGCCAATCATGTTAAACAAAAAGGTTTGACTCTCCCTGGATTTTTACAAATAAGATAAAACAGAGGAAAACACACACAACCATAAACACCTGCATCAGGTTTCTATTGCTGCCATAACAAGTTATCACAAACAACTTACACCACCACCCATTTATTCTCCCCAAGGTCTGTAGAGGTTTCTTTGCTCCAGGTTTCACAGGACAAAAAATAGGGTATCAGCTGGCTGGGGTCCTGGAGGGTTATTTGGCAAGGAGACCCTACTCACAGGAGCACTTTTGGAAGGAGACTTAGGAGTTGAGCCATGAGAGGCTTTCCCAGTTTTCTCCAGATGTCAAGGCACATATAATACTAGGCCTTAATTTTAGGCCTTACACTTCTGTGACAAAGGGCTGTCCAACATCCATTGAATCATCGAAAAAGCAAGAGAGTTCCAGAAAAACATCTACTTCTGCTTTATTGACTATGCCAAAGCTTTTGACTATGGACCACAACAAACTGTGCAAAATTCTTCAACAGATGGGAATACCCAACCATCTTACCTGCCTCCTGAGAAATGTGTATGCAGGTCAAGAATCAACAGTTAGAACTGCACATGGAACAACAGACTGGTTCCAAACCGGGAAAGAAGTACGTCACCCTACTTATTTAACTTATATGCAGAGTACATTATGGGAAATGATGGACTGGATGAAGCACAAGCTAGAATCAAGATTGCCAGGAGAGACAGCAATAACCTCAGATATGCAGATAACACCACCCTTATGGCAGAAAGTGAAGAAGAACTAAAGAGCCTCTTGATGAAAGTGAAAGAAGAGAGTGAAAAAGTTGGATTAAAACTCAACATTCAGAAAACTAAGATCATGGCATTTGGTCCCATCACTTCATGGCAAAAAGATGGGAAACAGTGACAGACTGTATTTTTGGGGGCTCCAAAAACACTGCAGCCATGAAATTAAAAGACTCTTGCTCCTTGAAAGAAAAGTTATGACCCACCTAGACAGCATATTAACAAGCAGAGGCATTACTTTGCCAACAAAGATCTGTCTAGTCAAAGGTATGGTTTTTCCAGTAGCCATGTACGGATGTGAGAGTTAGACTACAAAGAAAGCTGAGCACCAAAGAATTGATGCTTTTGAACTGTTGTGTTGGAGAAGACGCTTGAGAGGCCCTTGGACTGCAAGGAGATCCAACCAGTCCATCCTAAAGGAAATCAGTCCTGAATATTCATTGGAAGGACTGATACTGAAGCTGAAATTCCAATACTTTGGCCACCTGATTCGAAGAATTGACTCATTGGAAAAGACCCTGATGCTGGGAAAGATTGAAGGCAGGAGGAGAAGGGGACAACAGAGGACGAGATGGTTGGATGGCATCACCGACTAGATGGACAGGGACACGACTGAGTGACTGAACTGACACTGTACTAAGTGCTTCGGGCAAAAAGGAGGGAGGGCAGAGGCCTGTGGTCTTACTATTCCGTCTAAACTCATCTCAAAACTAGTAAAAAGAAATTGCAAGAGAGTCTCTTAATCTGTCCTTCTAACAACATCATCCCCTAAAAACAAACTTCACAAACATAACTCCTCAAACCAAATCTTTGTTTCTTTGTTTGTTCTTCCCTCCAGAATGACTTTCAGGCATTAAAAAGCCACAGAAAGAAAACAGGAAGGAAACTTTAAGCTAAATGTAATAGGAAAGACTGGTTAACCTATTAAAAATTTCCAAATTAATGGTAATCTGTACACTTTTAAAATAAATCTTTCCTTGTGAAGTGAAAAAGCAAAATGGTCTAAGAGGACTTAGAAATTACAATTTTGCAGCAAAAAAGGGAAGAGTCAAGACTCAGCCAAAGGCTGCCCACTGCCATTAAATTTGCTCGGTATACATCCATACGGATACATGTGGCATTTGATCCAAAGAGAACCTGGGATTACAGAAGTCAGACGGTGATAAATGCCCCAGAACATGCATAATAAACATGAGCCACCAGTTTCCATAAGCTAGCATCTTAAAGTGTAAAACCCACTTACACTCAACCAAGGTAAAGAAATGACCTTGGGACAAAAGCAGCCATACTATGATGGCCCTTGTCATCACACATTATCAACAAGAGATCAAATGTAGCACATGCGTGATCACCATGAAACACAGCAGGCAGCTGCTCCATAACCAGTGAGAAAAGAGGGCACAGAATTTGCTAATAACACAGCATTCCACTTTCAGCTTTAGGGTCTACATTCGAATATTCACCTATATCCAGAATGGATGTAGGCTCTAAAACTGGGATAACATTCATTCACTCACCATTTATGGAATGCCCACTACATATATTCTCTATATGTCATGTCAAATCTTGCCCTGAGGATTGTAGTGAAACACGAATGACTGAGAGCTTTCCCTAACCGTGAGACACGCACAGCCCAGCAGACACAGAGACAGAATCACTGATACGGTGTAACGTGGTGAGACTCATCTGTGTAAGATGAATACATGTAAGACAAATGCAAAAAGAAAAGGAGCTCTTCAAGGTTAAGGACAGCGAGGCATCACTGAAGAGAAAATCTTTGGACAGTGTGCTCACAAATAAAAAACTTTCCCAAAATACAGAAATGGAGACAGAGCCCTAAGTTTTTACAGAAGTGCTATCTAACAGCTCAACTGCTCTTAAAGCTGATGGGTCTATCTTTAAGTGATAACACAGAACAAGATACTCCAAGTCCTTTACAACTGAGGACTTACTGAAGTCAGTGCCATCTGATAGCTTATAACGATGCAGTTAAAAAAACAATGTTCCTGAGACTTACCTGGTGGTGCAGTGGCCAAGACTGCATGTTCCCAACACAGGGTCCCTAGGTTCAATCCCTGGTCAGGGAGCTAGATCCTGCATACCACAACTAAGACCCAGCACAGGCAAATAAATAAATAAACATTTTTTAAAGAAAGAAAAAAGAAATGTGTTTCTAAAGGACATCCAGAAAGAAAAAAAAAATGGCCCATTCAGTCCTTCTGTCTGTGCTGAGTGGGGGAAAATAGAGGAATGAAGGCCGAACAGGGTCCACTGCAATGCTGGGCTACCAAACAGCTTTCCTGAACTGTACTTGCTGCCCAGACAGTCAGGAGGAGAGTCTGCCCCATCTCTCTCATCCTCTCTCAACATGTAAGCAGCTCATTCTCTAAGAAAATCCACCACTCACTCTCCCCCTTCCCTTCCCCCACCTCCTCTTGCTCACTTATTTCAAACATATCCTATAGTTCTGTATATCTTCCTAAGCTGGACTGGATCCTATTCAGGAGGAAGATGAAGTGACAATTAACCAAAACAGACCGTGCTCTCTCACCCTGATTTCTACAGTGGGCTTCCTAACACAAGAACACATTAACAGACCACAATCCCAATGTGCTGTGCTGTGCTCAGTCGGCCAGTCATGTCCGACTCTTTGTGACCCCATGGACTGGAGCCCGCCAGGCTCCTCTGTATAATCCCAATATCCAGTCACTGAGGAGTGAAGATGACAAGCCCTCCTTGGCAATGACTCTTTGCCAGAGTACAAGAGTCCAATAGTTAGAGGGTCTTACCTCTTCAGCCCTGTTGATCTTAATAACAGCATTTATGCAACCCAAAGAGAAATGACAGATGGGCTCAAGTTCCTTACTACTCTCACAGTCTTGGCTAAATGCCCGAGCATCTTTTCACCCACCTTGGCTGATCATGTCTCAAATTCATCAATTTCCTAGGTAACAGTCTCTGAATTGTATTTTAAAACTCTAACACTGTCCAGTAAATCAATATCCTAACCTTCAAAAGATATATATTAAATTCAGGATCCAACCTTTCATTTGACAACTGTTCTTTTGGAGTCTCCTAGAGTTCTAATAGAATAAAGACTAAAACATTTTAGATAATGCATGGACAGCCTGGAGTAAGAAGAACTTTGCTACATCTTATTTCACACTGAGTATAATACTGACTCTTCTTTGGAGAATTTAAGAATACCACAATGGTATTTAATAATGTTTCCTGTAGATCCAAAAAAAGGCTTTAAAGCACACAGTCTGTATCAATATAACAAAATAACTTCTTGATCTAAGGGAGTATGAAGAGTTAGCAATCTCTAAGTGACAATGGCGCCAAAAAGATCTGAAACAATGACACTGCAAGTCATTCCTGGGGCGTTCCAGGACTTGACATAATTTGCATATACATTGTCAGAAATCCAGGGCTGCAACAATGGCTATTTGGCTTTTTCCATGCCCATTTCCCAATGTCCCTATACAGACACATCTCAGGCCCTCTAAGCAACATTCACAGGATTGATTTTAATTTGCTGCTTGGTATCAATCACAGCCTTGGAACCTCAGGTAAAACCACCATTACAGAGCTATTCATAGCAGGGACAGAAACCAGGACTTGTCATTAAGCCATCATGAGGGGATGGGGAGCGGGATGGGCCAGTTCGTAACTGGGCCTTATTTTTCAACAAAAGTGGATTCTATTGCACCATCTGACTACTCAAGAAGTGTCACTGGCCCCAGAAACAATTCCTCAGTTCGTTCCCACGGACCTCGGCACCAACTGAGGCTTAGAGAACTAACAACAGTGACAGCTAACACCTACTAAATGCTTACCATGTGCCAGGCATTACTGAAGACTTTACATGTTCACTTATTTAGCCCCTTTAATTATGAATTAGAAACTACAAAAATTACCCTCTGGCAAATGAGGAAACTGATTAAACAACTTGCCCCAAAATACAGAATAACAGACCCAAGGAACTGAACTTCCTTTTATTTTAGATTTGAACCAAGCCACTCTTCAAGAATACTGTCTGAACAGGAATGCAAAACTTCAATTTCAAGATTCATACACTTGACTACCCAACTTCTTTTTTCCCAGCTCACTCCCTCACATATTCTGACTCCACCAGGATACAACTCAGTTCCTACTACCTTTGCATAGTCTTTCCTCCCTGTTCCGATGCACGTCCTCACTTTGCTCATGATTCATTATCTTTGTTCACTCACAATTGTCCTCAATTCCCCTGCACAATCTTCCCTCCATATATCCACTGGAAAAAAACAAACACACACCTGTCAACTCTCCGCCTTCTCCATGCTAGCACCTGAGAGGCTAACTGTAACTGCAGACTCAAATTACACGACCATAGATGGGCTCACTTTAAAGTCATTATTAGGAACCACTGACACCCCCCAGAATCCTACTAAGTATTATTCTTTCACTTGCCTGGATAACTGCTCCATATTTTCTCTTCCCCCTTTCTCACTCTCAGCTGATGACCCTTCTTATTTCACTGAGAAAACTGAAGTCTTCAGGTGAGAACACGTATGCCTTCTCACAACATCTCCCAGCCTGTCTGCATCTGTGCTGGCCCTGTCTCCTCTGCTATTGCTGTGGGGGAATGGCCATGCTCCACTGAAGCCCATCCCTTCCCACCTTTTCAGGAACATGGTCCCAGCAATTTTGTGCTCTCTTCCTTGCACCATCAAAGCTTCCCTTTCCACAGAATCATTCCTGGTCAAATACATGATTTTATTTCTCCCATATTGAAACACACACACACACACACACTTTTGAGCTCATATCTGCCCATTTTACTTCCGTACTTTAAAACAAATCTCTGGTGGGCAAGGGGGTTCTATATTCTGCTTCCTCTCACCACATCGCTGCCCCCCACCCCTGCCCGGCCGCCACTTAGTGGTAATTTGCTGGACGCATCCCCTCTATACCCAGCAACATCCTATCTACTTTGGGATTTGCAGAGACGCAATTTAGGAGACGTAACACATGGACCATTAACAAAAAAATCTTAGAATTTACTTTGAGATTTAACAACTGTGTGTGTGCTCACTCATTCAGTTGTGTCCGATTCTTTGCAACCCCATGGACTGTAGCCAGCCAGGCTCCTCTGCCCATGGAATTTTCCGGGCAAGAATACTGGAGTGGGTTGCCATTTTCTCCTCTAGGGGATCTTCCTGACCCAGGGATCAAACTCACGTCTCTTGCATCTCCTGCACTGGCAGGTGGACTCTTTGCTGCTATACCACCTGGCAAGCCCCTTTAACATCTGCAGCTTGCTTTTATTGACCTTACCACATGTCTGGATTAATTACGTCATTTAAGTAGTTCAACTGAAAAGGTTCAAGTAGAACAGAAGTTTGACTTTTCCTCACATCAGGGTACTGGGCAGATGAATTAGTTGATAGGGCTTGTTAGGAGCTGACGAATGTGAAATCATTTCCCAAATTATAAAATATGGACTTAAGGGAAGTGTTGGGAATTTCATGTAGGCTAGGGGGGTAATTTGGAGAGTAGACTCAGATTAGTGAAGACTTAGGGGGGAAAAAAAAGTGTGGAGCTTGGATTATGAGTCCCTATTTACAGATGGGGTATTTCAGTCTCTGAAAGGCCTAGTGATGTATTCAAGATCCTATTGTAAATGAGTTAGGGAATCATTAAAGTTTCCTGATGCTGGGTCCAGTACCTTCAGGGTATGGAAAACTTTAATTAGTACTTTGAAAAAAAGAAAAATGAAACCAATGGTATTTTACATGACCTGCATACCTACTATGTGCCAAGCATTGTACTAGATGTTCTGCATATTATTTTTTCATGTTAACATTTTGACAACCTTGTAAGAAAAGTACTTGTATCCCCATCTTATAGGTGGAGACAGAGCAGTGGCCTACAGTTCCACAATGGGTCAATTAGGAAACAGAGATGCAAACTCAAACATGCCTGTATCCAAAATACACTCCATCTCCACTCTATCACTATGCCTTCACTCAAGTGCAATAAATCTGCTACATGAGCTGTTCTCCAGTATTCATTATCTATTTTTCCCAAATTTGATCATAACGGCTCACTCAAGGGCTGAGCTTCCCACGGCCTCTTGGGAACCCACTCTAGTGCCAGCAGCCATTGTTAGCCCTAGTGACAGGTGCAGGGCTGTCACCACTGTCTCGAAATACCTTTGTCACATGCTCTCTCCCTCCGGCCTTTCTTCCTGCTTCACTGACCACAACTTCACAGCCTCCTCTATTGGGTGTTCACTATCTCCTTAACCAGGAAAGGCTGGATTGTCCTGGGCTCACACCTTACAACCAGGCTCCTGGCTTTATGTCATCTATACATGACACCTCTCAAACATAGCCAGACCAGAATTGCCCCCAAAGCCAACTAACTTCCTGCTTAGATGCCTATTAGAATCTTTAAACTTTACATGTTCAAAGAGGAAATGATGATTCTACTCCCTTCCAGAAAAACCTGTTCTCCTGTAGTCTTTCCCATCTCAGTAAATGATACAAAACTCTTCCACTTGTTCCAGTCAAAGCCTCTTTACCGTCTATCTCTTCTATCAATCTGCAAATACTGCTGGCTTATGTTAAAATACAAGTAGAATCTGACAAATTCTTACCGCTCCCAGGGCCAAGCAGTCATCACCATTCACCTGCATTTCTTAACTCCTTTAATGGTACCGCGGGTTCTACCTCAGCATTTAGAGGAATGCTTAAAAAATGCAGATCAGATCAGTTTACTCTTCTCCACATCCTCCAGTTGTTTCCCTTCTTACTCAAATTAAAATCCAAAGTCCTTATGATGATCTGTGAGGCCCTACCTGACCTGGCCCCACTCCTGTCACTCTCCATTGTATGTTTTGATGATGAGGTGGCAGGAAGGACCTTAAGGAAAGTATTAGTGGAAGCCTTAGGGCCCCGACGCGTGAGTGTGTGTGAAGTCACTCAGTTACGTCTGCCTCTGTGACCCCATGGACTGTAGCCCACCAGGCTCCTCTGGTCATGGGATTCTCCAGGAAAGAATACTGGAGTGAGCTGCCATGCCTTCCTTCAGGGGCTCTTCCTGACCCAGGGATCGAACCAGCCTCTCTTAAGTCTCCTGCATTGGCAGATGGTTTCTTTACCATTAGCACCACCTCAGAAGCCCCCAAGGGGGGCTAAAGGAAAGCAAAGAGAAACCTGTTGAAAGCAGGAAGAAAGACCTGACTCTTCAGGAAGAAAGTTGAGCAATGCTGTTGCCTGGGGCATCATGGAAAATAAAAGATGCACCTATTGAACTGGATGATCTAGACAAAGAAATTTCCAGGCAGACTGGAGAAAGTCTTGACTGACGTCTTTTGCTCCCTATAATGAAAACTAAGAGGAAAGAGATATGCTAAAAACTGACTGTGAAATATCAACCAGGACTTAACAGGTTTAAAAATAAATTTCTCTCACTTTTAGACTTACCAAATGGCAAATGATGCCACAATTAAGAAATGGCTCCTGGGCAAAGACCAAATCCAGAGTGCCGTCAGGAAATTATGAATGTAACCATAAAACTTAAGTCTTCAAAACATCTAATATGACATATTATCATGTGTAAAACAGACAGTCAGTGGGAAGCTGCTGTATAAGACAGTGAGCTCAACCTGGTGCTCTGTGACAACCGAGCGGGGTGGATGGGAGGTGGGGCGGGATGGAGGCTCAAGAGAGAGTTCAGTTCAGTCACTCAGTCGTGTCTGACTCTTTGCAACTCCATGAACTGCAGCAAGCCAGGCCTCCCTATCCATCACCAACTCCCAAAGTTTACTCAAACTCATGTCCATCAAGTCAGTGATGTCATCCAACCACCTCATCCTCTGTCGTCCCCTTCTCCTCCTGCCTTCAATCTTTCCCACCATCAGGGTCTTTTCAAATGAGTTCTTCGCATCAGGTCCCAGGAGTCTCAGCCTCAAATAAGTCCTTCCAATGAACATTCAGGACTGATTTCCTTTAGGATGGACTGGTTTGATCTCCTTGCAGTCCAAGAGACTCTCAAGAGTCTTCTCCAACACCACAGTTCAAAAGCATCAATTCCTCAGTGCTCAGCTTTCTTTATAGACCAACTCTCACATCCATACATGACTACTGGAAAAACCATACCTTTGACTAGACGGATCTTTGTTGGCAAAGTAATGTCTATGCTTGTTAATATGCTGTCAAGGTTGGTCATAACTTTTCTTTCAAGGAGCAAGAGTCTTGATTTCATGGCTGCAGTCACCATCTGTAGTGATTTTGGAGCCCAAAAAATAAAGTCTGTCACTGTTTCCCATCTATTTGTCATGAAATGATGGGACTGAATGCCATGAGCTAAGTTTTCTGAATGTTGAGCTTTAAGCCAGCTTTTTCACTCTCCTCTTTTACTTTCATCAAGAGGCTCTTTAGTTCTTCTTCACTTTCTGCCATAAGGGTGGTGTCATCTGCATATCTGAGGTTATTGATATTTCTCCCGGCTATCTTGATTCCAGCTTGTGCTTCTTCCAGCCCAGCATTTCTCATGATGTACTCTGCATATAAGTTAAAAAAGCAGGGTGACAAGATACAGCCTTGATGTACTCTTTTTCCTATTTGGAACCAGTCTGTTGTTCCATGTCCAGTTCTAACTGTTGTTTCCTGACCTGCATACAGATTTCTCAAGAGGTAGGTCAGGTGGTCTGGTATTCCCATCTCTTGAAGAATTTTCCACAGTTTGTTGTGGTCCACATAGTCAAAGGCTTTGGCATAGTCAATAAAGCAGAAGTAGATGTTTTTCTGGAACTTTATCGCTTTTTCGATGATCTAACAGATGTTGGCAATTTGATCTCTGGTTCCTCTGCCTTTTCTAAAACGAGCTTGAACATCTGGAAGTTCTTGGTTCACATACTGTTGAAGTCTGGCTTGGAGAATTCTGTGCATTACCTTGCTAGTGTGTGAGATGAATGCAATTGTGTGGTAGTTTTAGCATTCTTTGGGACTGGAATGAAAACTGACCTTTTCCAGTCCTGTGGCCACTGCTGAGTTTTCCAAATTTGCTGGCACTTTCACAGCATCATCTTTTAGGATTTGAAATAGCTCAACTGGAATTGAATCACCTCCATTAGCATTGTTCCTAGTGATGCTTATGTATATATTTATGACTGATCACACTGTTGTATTGCAGAAACCAACATGTCGTTATTAAGCAATTTTCCTCCAATTAAAAAAAAAGAGAGGATACAAATGAACTCCTCACAAAACAGAAACAGACTTAGAGAAGGAACTTAACAGTTGTTGGCGGGGAAGGATGGGGAAGGGACAGTTTCAGGAGTTTGGGATGGACGTGTATGCACTGCTATATTTAGAAGGGCCTACTGTATAGCACCAGGAACTCTGCTTAATGTGATGTGGCAGCCTGGATGAGAGGGGGTGGGGAAATAGATGTACGTATATGCGTGGCTGAATCATTTTGATGTTCACCTGGAAGTATCCCAGCACTGTCAATCAATTGTGCCCATGCGCTTAGTCGCTCAGCCGTGTCTGACTCTTTGTGGCCCCATGGAACGCAGCCTACCAGGCTCCTCTGTCCATGGGGTTCTCCAGGAAAGCATACTGGAGTGGGTAGCCAGTCCCTTCTCCAGGGACAATTCCCAACCCAGGGAGAGAACCTGGGACTCCTGAGTTACAGGCAGATTCTTCACCATCTGAGCCACCAGGGAAGCCCTGGAGAAGGACACACATATATACAGAGCTGAGTCCTTCCCTTTTCTGCTCACCGGAAATTACCATAACAGTGTTAATAGGGTGTACTCTAATACAAAATAAAAATTCTTTTTAAAAAGAAATAGTAATTTGCATGGCCTTTGTCAAATAGAATTGATTATAAATTGATTCATAACAAATACACAAATTTTTTTAAAGAAATTATATCAGCTTTAGTTGAAAGGACAGAGATCATACACAAAGGGGCCTTTGGAACCCAACCTTCATCAGGCAAAAAGCAGACTGAAAATACTACTCAGCTGCAAACACACTTTACTTCTCATAGAAAGGGAAGGAAAACTCAGAGAACAGAACCAAAAGCCCAGAGGGCAGGGCCAACTGTCACAAGCAGTTAAGACCAAGCTTTAATCAAAGAAACGGCTGCATGCTCCTGGCTAGATTTCAGAACTGTTATGGCCTACTAACTGCTATGTGCCTCCTGTTTTCCCTCATTCTAAATGAAACTGTCTATACCAATTATGTGCTTTCCCGGGGGCTCAGCAGTAAAGAATCTGCCTGCCAATGCAGGAGATACAGGTTCAACACCTGAGTCAGGAAGATACCCTGGAGAAGGAAAGAACAACCCATTCCAGTATTCTTGCCTAGGAAATCTCATGGACAAAAGAGCGTGGTGGGCTACAGTTCATGGTGTTGCAAAGAGCTGGACAAAACTTAGTGACAAAACAACAACAAATACCAATTATCCTATCCCATGTGTGTCCCATCAGTATATGCTGAATGATGATCTGGGATATGTAGATACATACTTCTTACCTTCTAATTCACAGGTCTTCAGATCAAGAGGAACTATATTCACAAGACTGAACTGTAGGTACTGAAGAACAATACCCAAAGAGTCTGATTTGATGAACTCCTGTACCTTAAATCTGAGTCCAATGCCATACTAAATGAGATCTGGAAAGGCCTTGGGAGGGATGTGAGTGCATTTTATATGTAGGAAGAAGATAAATAATTTTTGGCTGGAAGATAAGACTTTCATGCTTTAAAACATGGGAAAATTTAGTTGATGCTCCTCTCATCAAGTGGGATCATCTAATCTCTCTTCCATTTAAATACAGACTGGCCGTTCCTCACTTCAAATCAGCAGAATACAGCCAAAGTAATACTCTCTGACTTCTGGGGTTAGTTATAAAAGGTGATACTGCTTTGTCTGTCCCTCCCTATCTTCCTGTGGATGCCTGCTCTGGGAACCCAAACTCTACCCTGTGAACAAGTCAAGCAACAACATGTAAGGTCCACATGTAGGTGTTCCATCACCAGTCAAGCCCAAGCCAGTGCCAACATCCACAATCAGACACGTGGCTGAGATTTCAGATGACTGCAGCCTCCAGGCTTTGAGCCTCTCCAGTTGAAAATAGTGATGCAGAGATAAGCTATCCCTACCAAGCCCTGTCCTCATCACAGGTTCAAGAACAGAGTCGCTTTTATTTTTTCCCTTGACTGTGCCATGTGACTTGTAGGATTTTAGTTCCCTGACTAGGGATTGAAACCACATCCTCAGCAGTGAAAGCATGCAGTCCTAACCACCAAGGAATTCCTAGAGTTGCCTTAATGTATTTATATTTTTTAAAAGAGAAAACTTCATGTATGTATCTATTTAGCTGTGCTGGGTCTTCCTTGCCGCATGCTCTTCTCTAGTTGTGGTGAGCAGGGGCTACTCTCTAATTTTGGTCCACGGGCTTCTCACTGCAGTGGCTTCTCTTGTTGGGAATCACAAGCTCTACGGCACAGAGCCTTCAGTAGTTGCAGCTCCTGGGATATAGAACACAGGCTCAGAAGTTGTGGTGCGCAGGCTCAGATCCCCTGCAGCACGTGGGATCTTCCCAGATCAAGGATGGAACCCGTGTCTCCTGCACTGGCAGGCAGATGCTTTACCACTGAGTCACCAGGGAAATCCGCCTTAATTTAAAGTCACTCAATTTTGAGGTGAATGTTACAGAGCCATGATTAACAGGAACACATGCTAATTCAGCAAGGTCTCTTTGATCCTCACACTTGCATTCAACAGGCCTGCTGTTTCCTCTGTGTTTAAATCATCTGTGAATCTGACGAGCATGCCCTAGCCCTCCACAGCTTTATCCTAGGAGCTGGTAACAATGCTGTAACCCCTAGCACATACCTAGAGACTTCCTTCTAAACTGATATCATTCAAAAATCAGTTCTCTCTGCTTAAGGCGTAGTCAACTAAACTATCTTTCCATTTAACCATCATTTTTTCATTTAATCCACAAATATATCAACTGCTCTGTATAACTTTCTGAATTCTAAATATACTAGTTTCATCAGAAATAAAGCAGTCAGACATGAGTTGGTTTTCTGGTTACTAATAGGACCATGTTGGATTATAGTGACCAACTATTATACCTCCTTGTAGCCCACAGATCATCCCTTGGACATGCCTTCCTGTCAAGCTATGACTATCTCCAGTTGTGCTTCTCCACAACTGCATGCATAAGCTGTTCCTAATCTCTCAGAAGCCAGGATATCTAACAACAAATGAGTTTGGATTTCTTCTTAAAATAAAAATAAACAGTGTCTTAAGCATGACAGATTTCATGAGAGAAGTCCTGAATCCTTGAATGGACTTTAAGACATTACCTTAGTGCTATAGGGCTTCCCTGATGGCTCAGATGGTAAAGAATCTGCCTGCAATGCAGGAGACCCAGGTTCAATCCCAGGGTTGGGAAGATCCCCTGTAGAAGGAAATGGCAACCCACTCCAGTACTCTTGCCTGGAGAATCCCTTGGATAGGGTCGCAAAGAGTAGGACACGCCTGAGCAACTATCACTCAAGAAACGTTAGTTTTTTTTTTTCAGTAAGTTTTGTCTACCTTTTGGATAAACGAAGTTGCTACCTATACACTTCTAACATGTGGGTAAGTGAAGCATCATGATGGCAACCCACTCCAGTGTTCTTGCCTGGAGAATCCCAGGGACAGGGGAGCCTGGTGGGCTGCCGTCTACGGGGTCGCACAGAGTCGGACATGACTGAAGCAACTTTGCAGCAGCAGCAGCATGATTTATCTTGAAATAAAATCTTACATCTGCCATACTTTGAAACTGTAGTAATTGAACTAGAGTTTGTTTTTAAACTCTGTTCAAGCAACTGAATATAAGGAACCATATAATTTGTTACAAAGAAGCCAAGCCAACCTAAGAGGTTATCCAATGAAGTAAACATGGGTACCCTGCTCAGGACCACTATACATAGTTGTGCCCAACTCCAGAGTCCAGAATTACATGGTTAGCCCAGATGTATACAGCAGCCCTGCCCCTCTTCTTCTGCATTTATAGTCTATTTCTCCCTGCTGCTGCTATGTACATGCTCGGTCATTGTCAGGAAGCATTTAACAAGAGGCTTCCTGTGTACTCTTTTGGATCCGTCAGGAACCCTCTGGTCCTTATTAATTCCTGAATATTCAGGAATTAAGAGGAGAGGCACGCCTTTCCCATGGCTGAGGAATCCAGGCATTTCTCATTACAGTGATAAGTACCCTCTTCCATTTTATAAGCCATAGGGTAAAAGGTGATTGTTCGCAACTCTCTCTTTGATAGGGATCATCTTATGTTTTGTAAGTCTGGAATTTTAATCTTCAATCTTTGCTGAGAATCGTCTAGTGGTTATCCCTACTCTCTTCAGTTTAAATCTGAATTTGGCAATAAGGAGTTCATGATCTGAGCCACAGTCAGCTCCCGGTCTTGTTTTTGCTGACTGTATAGAGCTTCTCCATCTTTGGCTGCAAAGAATATAATCAATCTGATTTCGGTGTTGGCCATTTGGTGATGTCCATGTATAGAGTCTTCTCTTGTGTTGCTGGAAGAGGGTGTTTGCAATGACCAGTGCATTCGCTTGGCAAAACCCTATTAGCCTTTGCCCTGCTTCATTCCGTACTCCAAGGCCAAATTTGCCTGTTACTCCAGGTGTTTCTTGATTTCCTACTTTTGGATTCCAGTCCCCTATAATGAAAGGGACACCTTTTTGGCTGTTAGTTCTAAAAGGTCTTGTAGGTCTTCATAGAACCGTTCAACTTCGGCTTCTTCAGCGTTACTGGCTGGGGCATATGCTTGGATTACCGTGATATTGAATGGTTTGCCTTGGAAACGAACAGAGGTCATTCTGTCATTTTTGAGAGGGCATCCAAGTACTGCATTTCAGACTCTTTTGTTGACTATGATGGCTACTCCATTTCGTCTAAGGGATTCCTGCCCACAGTAGTAGATATAATGGTCATCTGAGTTAAATTCACCCATTTCAGTCCATTTCAGTTCGCTGATTCCTAGAATGTCAACATTCACTCTTGCCATCTCCTGTTTGAGCACTTCCAATTTGCCTTGATTCATGGACCTAACATTCCAGGTTCCTATGCAATATTGCTCTTTACAGCATCGGACCTTGCTTCTATCACCAGCCCCATCCACAACTGGCCGTTGTTTTTGCTTTGGCTCCATCCCTTCATTCTTTCTGGAGTTATTTCTCCACTGATCTCCAGTAGCATACTGGGTACCTACCGAACTGAGGAGAATATACAGTGGAAGTGAGAAATAGATTTAATGGACTAGATCTGATAGACAGAGAGTCTGATGAACTATGGACGGAGGTTCGTGACATTGTACAGGAGACAGGGATCAAGACCATCCCCATGGAAAAGAAATGCAAAAAGGCACAATGGTTGTCTGAGGAAGCCTTACAAATAGCTGTGAAACGAAGAGAAGTGAAAAGCAAAGGAGAAAAGGAAAGATAGTCCCATTTGAATGCAGAGTTCCAAAGAATAACCAGGAGAGATAAGAAAGACTTCCTCAGCAATCAATGCAAAGAAATAGAGGAAAACAACAGAACGGGAAAGACTAGAGATCTCCTCAAGAAAATTAGAGATACCAAGGGAACATTTCATGCAAAAATGGGCTCAATAAAGGACAGAAATGCTATGGACCTAACAGAAGCAGAAGATATTAAGAAGAGGTGGCAAGAATACACAGAAGAACTGTACAAAAAAGATCTTCATGACCCAGATGATCACGATGGTGTGATCACTCACCTAGAGCCAGACATCCTGGAATGTGAAGTCAAGTGGGCCTTAGGAAGCATCACTATGAACAGAGCTAGTGGAGGTGATGGAATTCCAGTTGAGCTATTTCAAATCCTGAAAGATGATGCTGTGAAAGTCCTGCAGTCAATATGCCAGCAAATTTGGAAAACTCAGCAGTGGCCACAGGACTGGAAAAGGTCAGTTTTCATTCCAATCCCAAAGAAAGGCAATGCCAAAGAATGCTCAAACTACCACACAATTGCACTCATCTCACATGCGAGTAAAGTAATGCTCAATATTCTCCAAGCCAGGCTTCAGCAATACGTGAACCGAGAACTTCCAGATGTTCAAGCTGGTTTTAGAAAAGGCAGAGGAACCAGAGATCAAATTGCCAATATCTGCTGGATCATCGAAAAAGCAAGAGAGTTCCAGAAAAACATCTATTTCTGCTTTGTTGACTAGGCCAAAGCCTTCGACTGTGTGGATCACAATAAACTGTGGAAAATTCTGAAAGAGATGGGAATACCAGACCACCTGACCTGCCTCTTGAGAAACCTGTGTTCAGGTCAGGAAGCAACAGTTAGAACTGGACATGGAACAACAGACTGGTTCCAAATAGGAAAAAGAGTACATCAAGGCTGTATCTTGTCACCCTGCTTTTTTAACTTATATGCAGAGTACATCATGAGAAATGCTGGGCTGGAAGAAGCACAAGCTGGAATCAAGATAGCCGGGAGAAATATCAATAACCTCAGATATGCAGATGACACCACCCTTATGGCAGAAAGTGAAGAGGAACTAAAAATCCTCTTGATGAAAGTGAAAGAGGAGAGTGAAAAAGTTAGCTTAAAGCTCAACATTCAGAAAACTAAGATCATGGCATCTGGTCCCATCACCTCATGGGAAATAGATGGGGAGACAGTGGAAACAGTGTCAGACTTCATTTTTTTGGGCTCCAAAATCACTGCAGATGGTGATTGCAGCCATGAAATTAAAAGACGCTTACTCCTTGGAAGGAAAAGTTATGACCAACCTAGATAGCATATTAAAAAGCAGAGACATTACTTTGCCAACAAAGGTCTGTGTGGTCAAGGCTATGGTTTTTCCAGTGGTCATGTATGGATGTGAGAGTTGGACTGTGAAGAAAGCTGAGCACCAAAAAATTGATGCCTTTGAACTGTGGTGTTGGAGAAGACTCTTGAGAGTCCCTTGGACTGCAAGGAGATCCAACCAGTCCATCCTGAAGGAGATCAGTCCTGGGTGTTCACTGGAAGGACTGATGCTGAAGCTGAAACTCCAATACTTTGGCCACCTCATGCGAAGAGCTGACTCGTTGGAAAAGACCCTGATGCTGGGAGGGATTGGGGGCAGGAGGAGAAGGGGTCGACAGAGGATGAGATGGCTGGATGGCATCACCGACTCGATGGGCATGAGTTTGAGTAGACTCCGGGAGGTTGTGATGAATAGGGAGGCCTGGCGTGCTGCGATTCATGGGGTCGCAAAGAGTCAGACACAACTGAGTGACTGAACTGAACTGAACTGAACTTGCTGAGAATAATCACCTTGTAAGACAGTATATATGCACACACCATGTTGATTAAAACACCTTTGTTCCATCAGAGCTTGGGTCCCCGTGTCTTTCTATTTCTTCTTTCTGTCTTTCTCTCTCTATCTCTTTATTTCTGGCTAATTCCTTGGAGCGCGGAGGCCCGCTGAGCTCACTTTCTTGCCCGGGCTTCTAAGACCCTCTCGAGAAGGCGCACTGTGCCTTCCCCTACTCGAGAGGGCGCCCGGTGCCTACGTGCAGCAGCGCGAGCCCTAAGAACAGGGCTCAATTGGCTTTCCTCGTAAACCAGGGGATACCAGCCTCTTTCTCTTACTTTCTTATCGTCGACTCTGGACCACCAGGTTCCGGTCCATTAAAGGACCAACAGGTCATGTCCGACTTTTTACAACCCCATGGACTGTCGTCCTCCAGGCTCCTCATCCATGGGATTTTCTGGGCAAGAATACTGCAGCGGGTTGCCATTTCTTCCTCCAGAGGATCTTCCCGACCCAAGGATCAAACCCACACCTCCACGCCTTCTGCATTACAGGTGGATTCTTTACCACTGAGCTACCTGGGAAGCCCCTGTTTCTCCCTAAATGACCTTAAAAACTTTGAAGTCTTACAACTCTAAAAACGTAGGGAATCCTAAATGTGACACTGTCCTCTCAGGAGCCCAGCTACTTGCCCAACATCTCCACCTAGACGTCCACTGGGCATCTGAAACTTTACTCGTTCAAAGCAGACTACTGAGTCCCCACTCCCCAAATCCAGCTCCTCAGTCAGATGCTATCACCTCTTAGCTTCGACTTCCAATAGGTTCCCACATACCCCGGCTACCACAGGCTGACCTCCTATTGGTCAAACCTGTCAGCCCGTCAGCCTCCTTCTCACGATGACGCTTAGCACCACTGGCCTTTTTCTCACTTCTAGAAGACTTCATATTTGTCCCTGTTTTAAGCCACTGAACAGCTGCTCCTTCTGCCTGCCACAGCCCCTCACTTCTTGTCTTTCAAGCCTCAGTTTAAATGGTATCTCAGAGAGACTTTTTCTGACCACTCAACAAAAGAAGCCTCCCAGTCACTCTGGCACAAGTTATGTTATTTTTAAAGCATTTGTCACTACGTGATATTTGAACACATATTTACAATTTATCTCTCCCTAGAATATAAACTAGGGACCTTGTCTTTTGCTGACCACGGCATCCTAGTTGCTGAGACACAGTGGTCACCCAGTAAGAATCTGCTCCGTGACTCAGTGGAAATGAGAACTAGCATTTGCTCTTATCTCATCACAGTCCCAGGTCAGGTCTGGGACATCAACAAGAATAAGGATATCACACTGTAAGCAAAAAGTTTTCTGAGTAAATATTCTCTGTAAAATATCCTGCAACCCAAAAAAGTGGTGGGCATCATTTTTGCTTAAAAAATGCCTAAAAAATTAAGCTCCTATACATCATCAGCTTTTAAAGGGCATACTTTTGTTAACACAAAAGTTACTCTGAAATTTCACAATCCAAAAGAGAAAGTGGGTAAATCTTGCCTCTGTCCCCAAAGAAAGTACCTGCCCAACTTTGAACAATTTTTGGAGTACCTCTATTACTGGAATAGGTCATACAAAAATGCTCAAACTAGTCATCTTAGCTTTTTTCTTTTTTAAAGGGTTTTAAAAATAACATTTATTTCTTAAAAGTTAACATGTGCATAATAGGAAACCAAAAAACATAAGAAGCAAAAAAACAGTCATTCATAGTCATACGCAGTTTATCATTTGATGTGTCCTTCTAGCTCTCACGTGTGTGTTTTCACGACTAAGCACCCATTTTTATGTAATCAAGATCATACAGTTATGTTTCATGCTGTTTCACACATCATGAATATTTACCATTTCAAAGTCCCAAAGCTATGCGTATTTTGATAACCAAGTTGGTCATCTTAGCTTTTAGTGCATGCAATATATTTTAAATTTAATGAATCTCAAGATAAAATAATATAGGAAATAAGCATTTTATCAGTAAGCTACTGGCACATTCCAATCAAATCTCTTTTTCATGAAGAAAACCCTCTTAAGATTCTGAATAAGGTTAAATCAAGGTCAGTTTATCAGAGGTTTGCATCAGAACACTAGATTAAAAAAAAAAATCCTTGTTTCCTATGATAATCAGAAAAATGTCTAGAAACATTAACTCTAAAACCAGTGCTTCCCCATTAGCCAATCAATCAATCATCTGAAATTTCATCCTGCATAGCTCATTCTGAGTCAACCAGGTAGAAGACAGTCTAATAAAATGTTCATGGTAATGAAATTGGCAATATTCTTGTCATGCACTTAAACAACTAAGAAGGTGTGGATCACAGAAATTGATCACACAACACCTGTTTCATTGACAAAAAAACACAGCATACCCGCATACTTCGTTACATATGCAAATGTATATGGGTGTGTATATATAGTGAAGTTAGTACCATTTCTGATAGCTTTATTTTAAAGTATTTTGTACCTTTACTGTGTTCAACTGTTTGTCCTTTTAATCTATTTTTGATGAAAAAAGACACTACTTGCCATTAGTGAAGAAAGAACTCTGTGCAAGATAGAATCCAGTCTTTCACCTTACTCAATCTGGAAGACAAATTTATGGAAGCCACGGGATAAACTATTTTATTACATTTTATCAGTAAGCTGGCACATCCCAATCAAATCCTCTTAACAGTACATGACCCATGGAAGACACATTTGTGTCTATTATGATCAACGATCTGGGAGGGAAAAGGAATGGGGGGAAAAAGAACTACAAGAGGGTTAGGTTCAGATGCACCATGGAGCTGACCCTAGACAAATCTAGGTCCTTCAAAAGCATTTTTGAAACCACGTCAAAAAAATAAAGAGACAGGCTTCCCTGGTGGTCCAGTGGCTAAGAATCCACCTTGCAATGCAGGGAACACAAGTTCGACCCCTGGTCAGGGAACTAAGATCCCACATGCCGCAACTAAGACTTGATGAACACAAAAGATAAACAAATTTTTTAAAAATAAATTTTTTTTAAAAAAATCAACATACACAACAAAGAGAGCATGCTCTGCTGGGATTCTTTCCAGCAGGCCAGCTCCTGAATTCTCACTATGCAGCAAGTGACTGGACTCAGAAGAAATCAGACCCACTCTAAACAGAAACTGGTTCCAGAAAAGCATCACCACTTCCTTTCTTTTTCTCTTTTTTGGCTGCCCTGGGTTACTGTTGCTGCTTTCCCTAGTTCCGGCATATGGGCCTCTCCAGCTGTAGTGTGCCGGCTTAGCTGCCCTGAGGAGCATTGGATCTTGGGCTTCCCGGGTGACTCAAGAACTTGCCTGCAATATGGGAGACAGGGCTTTGATCCCTGGGTTGGGAAGATCCCCTGGAGAAGGGAATGGCTACCCACTCCAGTATTCTTGCCTGGAGAATTCCGTGGACAGAGAAGCCTGGTGGGCTACATCTATGAGGTTGCAAATAGTCAGACATGACTGAGCGACTAACACTTTCGCTTCATATGGGATCTTAGTTCCCCAACCAGAGATCAAACCGCTTAGTTCCCAAACCAGAGATCCAGTCCCCTACACTGGAAAGCAGAGTCTCAATCACTGGACTTGCCAGGGAAATCGTATCACTTCCTTCCTTAATAGAAACTGTTCATACACTACAGAGAAATAGAAAAACCTATTTTATTAAAAATACTATTTATTATTAACACATTCTTAAAAAAAAATCATAGGTTACACAACTGTATAGCCACCAGTGACATTACCTGAACTCAAAGTCTCATACACCTCCTTCTACTACATACTATTCTACCGCTTACAAAAGAGGAAGATTCTGAATAGAACTCAGTAACCTCCAGCATACTAAGAATATCATTCATCTGTAACTTCCTGCAAGTCCATATACTTCCAACATAACTTCCTAATATCTCAGTAACATTTATATATATATATATGTGTGTATATATATACACATATATAAATATACTTATGAAGTCTAGTTAAAATGAACAAGAGGAACGTCCCTTCTCAAGAGACCCAAGGCAATAAATTCAAAGAACAGTGGGAAACGGAGGCAGCAAACAAAGAAAAGCAAAGAGAGAAGCATTCTTGTCAAAGAGTGCCCTTTCTCTGACCTGCCATCTGTCCAGGTAAGAGAGCACCCAGTTGGCAGTGGCAGAGGTGGTAATAGAGCAAGAAATGGGGCATAATCCCCATCATCAAGGAGTTTTCAATCAAGTGGGAAATATTATTTAAGAGAAAAACACAAGGTAGTATTCCTTACCTGTCTTCTGTGAAACCTGTATGCAGGTCAAGAAGTAACAGTTAGAACCGGACATGGAACAACAGACTGGTTCCAAATTGGGAAAGGAGTACATCGAGACTGTACATTGTCATCCTGCTTATTTAACTTATATGCAGATGCCGCTCTGGATGAATCACAAGCTGGAATCAAGACTGTCAGGAGAAATAACAATAACCTCAGATATGCAGAAGACACTACCATTATGGTAGAAAGCCAAGACGAATTAAAGAGCCTATAGATGAAAGTGAAAGAGGAGAGTGAAAAAGCTGGCTTAAAACTCAACATTCAAAAGACTAACATCACGACATCCAGTCCAATCACTTCGTGGCAAATAGATGGGGAAACAATGGAAACAGGGACAGACTTTATTTTCTTGGACTCCAAAAGCACTGTGGACAGTGACTGCAGCCATGAAATTAAAAGACTCTTGCTCCTTGAAGTAAAGCTATGACAAACCTAGATAGCACATTAAAAGGCAGACATTAGTTTGCCTATAATGGTCCGTCTAGTCAAAGCTATGCTTTTTCCAGTAGTCATGTATGGATTTGAGAGCTGGACAATAAAGAAGGCTGAGAGCTAAAGAATCGATGCCTTTGAACTATGGTGTTGCAGAAAACTCTTGAGAGTCCCTTGGACTGCAAGGAGATCAAACCAATGAATCTTTAAAGAAAACCAATCCTGACTATTCACTGGAAAGACTGATACTGAAGCTGAAGCTCCAATACTTTAGCCATCTGACATGAAGAGCCAACTCATTGGAAAAGACCCTGATGCTGGGAGAGATTGAAGGCAGAAGGAGAAGGGGATGACAGAGGATGAGATAGTTGGATGGGATCACTGACTGAATGGACATGAGTTTGAGCAGCTCTGAGAGATGGTGAAGGACAGAGAAGCTTGGCATGCTGCAGTCCATGGGGTCATGAAGAGTCTGACACTACTGCGCGACTGAACAACAAAAATTTCCAATGCATGGTAGGAGTAAGCCTAGGGCATTTCTGGGGGATGAGAGAAAGCTTTAGGAAAGACACCTCAATCAGATGGTAAGGAAGAGCAGGATCACCACGTAAAAATGAGGCATGAAAGACAAGAAGGGTATCAAGCCAGAGAAGCAGAGGGTATATCACGAGACACTACAGCACAGGTAAGGAGCTGCAGGCAGTTGAGTGCAGTGTTCATGAACCTGTAGCGCAGGTTTGGGTGGAGGATGGCTGGGGGACTAAAGAGAAGAACTACAGTGCAAGAAAAGCTCTAGAACAACAAAGGGCCACATTTCTTAAAGGATCTTGTAACCCTTGTTACGGAATTTCTGAATTTTTCCTTAGGGATTCATTAAAGAATTTGAAGCCACAGAGAAGACATTCTTAAAGTAGTATTTCTGAAACAAAACTACAACTGCAAGGGGGAAAACATGAGAGGGAGCAAGAGCAAAGACAGGACGACCAATCCTGTCTTGGAAGAAAACTTCCACAGAAACCATGCTGGCACCTCAGCCAGGATTCAGGGCTGGGGAGGGGGGCTGGACGGTTAAGAGGCGACCACAGTCCTGCCGACACACTGCTCTCCCCGCGGAGCTAGGAACGGTGGTTCTTTTCACCCTCAACAGGATCCTACGGAAGGTTAATCACACAGTCACATTAGTTATTAAGAACTGACAGACTGGGTGACTCGTCAGCTCTGAGAAGGGAGACGATGGATTTAGGGATGACACCCTAGCTTGAAGGGCAGCATTCACCACGGTATTCAAGAAGAAGGGCAGGCACCTCTTATACAACCATAAGAACGTCCTAAAGGGTACACAGACAACAGATAGTTTTAAGGGGCTTAATTCCAGGATCCTCAATTTCCATAAACATTTTTCTTCCCACTTTTATTGAGAAATAATTATTGACACACACAAACTAAGTTAAAGCATCCAACATGATGGTGTAATTTATATATATTGTGAAATGATGACTGCAACAGGTTCAGCTAATGTTCACCTTCTCATACACACACAATAAAAAGAGAAGAAAAAGTAGTTCTCCTTTTGATGAGAACTCTTAGGATTTGCTCTCTTCACACACACATTCTTCACACACCAGTAGATCAGGGCGCAGTTCTCCCCACTGCCCTCCCCTTTCACAATACTCCTTTCCCATTTACAGTAGGAAGGCACCTCTCACCCTTTCAAATTCTCTAGGGAACACTGCCCCAGGATGTGGCAAATCCTTGAGCAGAAAAACAGAGATATTTTTAAATACCAGTGTTAGCAAAGTTGCCTTCAATAAAACACTCTTAAACCAGAAGAGCAGGGCGTTCTGTTTCCCAGCCTTCCATGTCCTTCTGGTGAGGACTAGACAAGGTGAGAGAAGTATGGTACTTTGCTCCTTGGCAGGTTGTTCTGAACTCAGGTATATTACAGAACAAGACAGCAAAAGGAACGGTGATTTTTGTTTAATGATCTTGCAACTTCCACCATCCAGCTATTATCAAAATACATAAAAATATGGCTAGGTCAGGAGATAGAGATCCAAAGAAAAAAAACAAATCAAAGCCCCGGTAAATCCATCACATCTAAGTGACAAAACACCATGCCTTATCCGTCTATACTCATCCAGAAACCAAATCCCAAGGTGAAATACTTGTCACAGGACACATGTTAACATTTTTATTTAAACTGACAAAAGACAGAATACATGCTGGTTTAGCTGAGTGGTTTGATAACTGATTTTGCCAAAGTAAAAGTTGGACTCTTTTCATAAATTGGATGAACTAAATCTGCAGCTCCATTATTCTGATGAAAATATAACTATGCAAGTATATAAAAGCATTTTACCAAAAATCATATATTGGCAAATGTTCATTAAAATGAACAATTTTTAATTTCCTAATCCTTTCAAATCAAAATGGATTCCATCAGGTGCCTCTAAGTAAAAGAGAAAAAACATAATAAATACTGCTTTGATAAATCTTGGTAAAGCATTTTTAATATATCTCCCAGAAACTGTGAAGTTGAATTACTCCAGTGATTACAAACTGTTCGCCACTCAGTAAGTTTTGAATCCCTTGTTTTCAAACTAAACTAAAGCATAACCTGATGAGTGGACTGAGATACCCTTGTTCTCAGAGTAGGTTGAGAGGGGATGGTGATGACTACAGTGCATTTGAGATGCCTAACAGATTACTGAAAATAATTTTAGATGACAGATCACTATGTGATTTTTTGGGGGGGTGGGGGGAAGCATATAACTCAGGAGAGTTCAAAGAACTGAGTGATCTTCCTTTATCAAAACTCCTTCCTTTTCAATCTACCTCCCTCAGTAGATAAGGTTACTCAGTGCCCATCCTTATAAAGACAAGAAATAGGAATAAAGTTGATGCTGACCCCTGTCTCACACCAGGGATATATTATAATCATCCAGGGGTATGTGAACTAACTGAGAAGAAGCAGTCCAGTATTTTATCAAGATGCACTTCCAGTAAATGTTCACTTTTTAAGTTTAAGAATTATTAAAATATATAATACTTTGCTGTTTTGATAGCCATAGTGTAAATATTCTTAAGGCTCATTAATAAAGCCTTAAGGTTTCATGAAATAAACTTTTAAAATTTCAATTTCTAATAAATAAATAAATAAATAAAATTTAAATTTCTAAAAATGGTAAAATGTGTAGCTACTAAATGACATGAGCAATAAATTAATATTAAAATAACTCAATATAGAAAAAATAAAATAAAATTTCAATTTCTATATATAACATTGTTATGGATAAATATAGTTTGTTAATAAAATATAATAAGAGAAAATTCTATGAAGAAAGTAGAATAAAAGTTTAAAAACATAAAAGAAATAAAGAAAATTCTCTGACTTTTAATGTAAAACTTTTTTAAAGGTTGAGGATCAGTACCAAAATTACAATGACATAGATTCATTTAAGACTATACATTTAAGATTCACTCAAGAATAATGCAACAGATTTTACAATGTCAGTGCTTATGATAAACCAAAAACCTGTATCTATTTAAATGTAGGATAAAATTTTCATTCTCAACCAAAATTCTACAAAGGTGCATAGCTTTTTTCTTTAATCTGGAAAATCATTACTCTCGAGAACATTTGAAAAAAAAAAGGGGGGGGCAGGTCTGGACGTGTGATGATGACTTCAGCTTTGAATATGTGGGGCTGGAGGGACCTGAGGGTCATCGAAGGACAGAAGAAGAGCTAACACTTAGGCCACACTGACCATACAGCTTAAAGCAGTAGTCTGGGTGTTTACAGACTCCTTTACTCTTAACTACCACCCTTGATACTATTACTCGATACTATTACTTGATACTATTACTATCCCCACTTTATAAGTGGGGAAACTGAGGCAAGGAGATTCACCCAATGCCTCACAGTTCTTCCAAGTAGTAAAGGCTATATGAACCCAGACAGTCTGAATGCAGAGTCTGTATGCTGTACAATACGATGCCTTGAGATGTCTGAATCGGTGATACAAATCTGAGGAAAAACTGAGCCTTTAGATAGTAATTTAAATCATACAGCAGATAAAATTACATAGGAGGAGTGACATAACCAACAGCAGGAAAAGGAGAGCTTCAGTAAGGATTCCTATAAAGACACTTCTGGTGTTCCTTTCCAGGCCCGTGGACTCATGAAGAACCTGAAGTCATGTCTTCCCCTCCCCGGCCAGGTACGCTTGATGTGTTGTCATCAGTCATCCCAGGCCACTGCACTGTTCACGATGCTCTTCATAAAGTCAGGGGGCTACTGAAGAAAATGTTTCCAGGAAAAGGCAGAGGAAAAGTGATGCTAAAGAAGACTGAACAGGAACAAACAAAAGAAAACTCGAAAAGAGAAAAACAAGGAGAATGTGTTGTCAGAAGAGCAAAATAAGATTTCAAGAACTGAGTCAATGCAATAGAAAGATTAAGGAAGATAAGGGCTTAAAGTTTCACCTGGATATAGCAACTCATGACTAACCTGAGCACCATTTCAGTGTAGGATGGGTATCAAAGCTGAACTGTTAAAGTTTATGAATGGGATCTGAGAAGTAGAGCAATGAATTTATGCAAAGCTTTCTGCGGTTTAGGTGTGACACAGAGGGAGTCAATATGGCAGTAGACAAAGGAGTGCATGAAAGTGGGAGAAGGGTGTTTTTAAAAGGAAAGGTGTTTTTGAACATGCCCAAATCTCGATAGAATAAAGGGAACACCGGAGAAGGCTGCAGATGCAGAAGCAAAATCCACGAGAGAGGCATTGCTGCTCCTCCATTGAGAGGAGGGAAAAGGATGATTAAGAAGCAACTAAGAGTCCCTTGGACTGCAAGGAGATCCAACCAGTCCATCCTAAAGAAGATCAGTCCTGAGTGTTCACTGGAAGGACTGATGCTGAAGCTGAAACTCCAATACTTTGGCCTCCTGATGCAAAGAGCTGACTCATTGGAAAAGACCCTGATGCTGGGAAAGACTGAAGGCAGGAGGAGAAGGGGACGACAGAGGATGAGATGATTGGATGGCATCACGGACTCAATGGGCATGAGTCTGGGTAAACTCCGGGAGTTGGTGATGGACAGGGAGGCCTGGCGTGCTGCAGTTCATGGGGTCGCAAGGAGTCGGACACGACTGAGCGACTGAACTGAACTGAAGTGTGTGCAGAGGGTTAAGAAGCTGGGGAGTTTCCATCTGATTGCTTTTATTGTCTCAGTGAAGAGAAGAGTTCACTGGGGGAAAGGGCATTCATGTGCTGGCTGAATCTGTAATGCAAGGTGTCTCCCTCCTCCTTTGACTTCTAAAGTTACAGGACCAGATCCGGCAGGTTGAATTCTATATTCTGAGAAAAGCTCTAACGAGATAAAATCTGCATTTGAAGGAGTAATTTGTAGAGAAGCCTCACGCTAACATTAAAATAGAATATGGGAACTCCTGTAGTGGACCAATGGCTAAGATTCAACGGTCCCGATGCAGGGGGCCCAGGTTCCATCCCTGGTCAGGGAACTAGATCCTGCATGCCACAGTGAAGATTAAAGATCCCACATACCACACTAAGACCCACATACCCAAATAAGCAAAATAAATAAATATTTAAAATCAAGTTGGACATGATTATAACTATTAATTTTAAAACCAGAAGTAGTAATAGGATATCACATTTACTCTTATTACTGCTTTCAATATCAACAAAATGGATCTTCAAAAATCTCCAGAGGTGTCCAGAGCTTATTTGATTTTCTCTCCTTTCCTCCAGTCCTCCATCCTAGTTTCAACAGGAAAAGTGTTCAAAATGTTTAAAACTGTATAATATACAACGAGCTTTCAAGTGTTCTCTAATTTGATCCTACAACAATCTTGAATGTCAGGGCAAGGAAAGCATCTCAGTATTGAGAAAAATGAAGTGACTTGACCTTTCTTAAAAGCAGACATAGGACTCAACCTATCTTGTGGCTCCAAAGGCAGTTATCTGTTTGACCACCACTTCACACTCCATTTATAATAACAAAGGCAGCTCATGTTGCCTTTCAGCTTCAGAGTAATTTCAAACTTGCCCAACTATTAAAGTGAATAAGCCTATATTAAAATCCCAATTCTCTGCCTATCTTGAACAGATCTCACTCCCTCCCTCATAATAAGGAAAGTAGATAATCCTTGAAGCAGCAATTAATGTACTCATAGACTTCTGTGGATGTACACACGCAGTCCTAATCACAGAAATTCTGGGCACCTGCAGGAAGATATATGCTAATATTACCCAGAGAAGTAACAGTGTCTCAGGTTTCTGCCTAGTGCAGTGAACCCAAACAAGAAAGCCCTCATGCTTCCACTGAGCAAGCAAAATAAAATTCTCCCCACAGTAGCCACGTGCATTGGTTTCTTTTTGATGCTACAACAAACGACCATAAACTTGTGGCTTAAAACAGCAGAAATTTATTATCTTACAATTCTGAAGGCCAAAAGTCCAAAATGATCTCAGTGGGTATAAGAGACTGAAGGTCTGTGTCCACTACAAGTTTACATGTTAAAGCCTCAATCCCATATGCATCCGTGTGTGCTCAGGCATGTCCAACTCTTTGTGGCCCCATAGACTGCAGCCCACCAGGCTCCTCTGTCCATGGGGTTTTTCCAGGCAAGAACACTGGAGTGGGTTGCCAATTCCTCCTCCAAGGGATCCTCCCGACCCAGGTATTGAACCCCCATCTCCTGCATCTCCTGCATCAGCAGGTGGGTTCTTTACCACTGAGCCACCTGGGTGATGGTACTTGGAGGTAGGGCCTTTGGGAGGTAATTAGGTCAGGGAGGAATGGGACCAGTGCTCTAACAAGAAAGCTCTTATACCATTACGTGAAATTACGTGGTATAATTTCAGCAGTCATCTGCCTGAAGCCTGGAAAAGGACCCTCACCAGAACCCAACCACAATGGCACTCTGCTTTCAGACTTTCAGCCTCTAGAACTGTGAGAAATCAATGCTTCTTGCTTAAACCACCCAGCCTACGGTACTTTGTTAAAGCAGCCCAAACTGACTAAGACACTGGGCTTAAAACTTAAGTGTAGGCAGGGCTGCGCTCCTTCTGGAAGAACCTGGGGAGAATCCTTGCCCTGCATTTTTCAACTTTTAGAGGCCACCTGCCTTCCTGCTATCAAGGCCTCCTTTCAGTAAATGCACCACTTTGACCTCTGTGTCCACTGTCACATCTCCTCTGACTCTCTTGCCTTCTCTTTCACGTGTAAGAATACACGTAACTATGTTGGTCCCACCTGGTTAATCTCCCAATCACAGGATCCTGAATTTAGCCACATCTGCCAAGTCCCTTTTGCCATGTGAAGTGACACAGCCCAGGCGCTGGGGATTAGGACACTGAGCAGAGAGCGCTGGTACCCACGTGAACTGAAGCCGCACCAAGTGGAGCTGCTGGTCACGGGCCATGAGGGAAACAGGAAGGTGTCCCCACGAGCAGCCACTCAACTGGCGACAGGCAGGCCTACAACACACTGGAGGGCATCCACTCTCCTGACAGTTCTGCTGTTCAAGACCTAGGGTTAATACTGGAAGAGAATTTTAAATATTTACAGCTAGGGAGTGGCATGGTCATTAGACAAAACTGATGTGTTCTTGTAATCCTTATGACAGACTGCCTCACATCCAGCTTCCATCAAGGCTGGAAATTTACTCTAAGTCAAACCAAGGTCCAGATATAAAAAGGACATATTCCACGCAGACCAGTCTGGATTAAGAATGAACCTGATAACCCAGTTCAGAGCAGAACAGAAAGGAGGTTCTAGATCCAGGCTAAGGTTAACTCCTTTCACCATTGCTATTTTAGAAAAAGAAACTGCAAGTACATGAACTCCATGGTGCATCTAAAAGAAAGCCTGAGGTAATGCGGGAGGCACTGTGTTAATTCAGTCTCAGTAAATGTGTCTTCATGAACAACTATTTTTATTATCCCAAGATTCTTTTACAGACCCCTCCTGAGAAATGAAGAAATCAGGAAGCCCAGAGTGTTCTAAATCAAGTCAGCTATACCTCAGAGAGACATTAGCCTTAACAAGGCGTATTTCTATCCTGAATACTCATTGGAAGGACTGATGCTGAAGCTCCAACACTTTGGCCACTGATGCGCAGGGTCAACTCATTGGAAAAGACTCTGATGCTGGGGAAGACTGAGGGTAGGAGGAGAAAGGGGGCAACAGAGGATGAGATGGTTGGATGGAATCACCAACTCAATGCATACGAATCTGAGCAAACCCCGGAAGATAGTGAAGGACAGGGAAGCCTGGCATGGGGCCACACACAACGGAACAACGGGACAACAACAAGTACTCTTTACACAGATAGAACACCTAAATCTAGGCATTTGCTACATAAATTTCCCAGGACTTGGTTCCATGGAATACGCAGTTTAATAAAATTTGAATTTTTTTTCATTTTAATATTCCAGGCATGAAACTCCCTTTCCTCAGAATTCCTCATCTTGCATGCATTCCAGTCAGGATATTATTGTACTGAATAACTGAAAGATCTTGAAGACATGAAGACTTGGGTTTGAATTCTGATCTTAACACTTGCTGGTTATGTGACCTTGGGGACATTGTTTAACCATTTTAGCTTCCTTTTTTTCATCTCTGATGGTAGAGTAACAATACTTAACTTGAACAGTTGTTCTGGATATGTAATGAACATAAGAAAATGTTCAACAGTTGCTGGTGTATTGATGACAATGATGGCGATGGCTGATTCATCTGGATTGAGGCCTGTTGGTTATTCCTGTTCTCCAGAAGAGAAAACAAGTTCCCTGCAACGTGGGGTCTACCTGTCACAGGGACATATTTATCAGGCATGTATGTATGTACTAATTGCTCAGTCATGTCTGACTCTGCGACCCCATAGACTGTAGCCCGCCAGTCTCCTCTGACCATAGAATTCTCTAGGCAAGAATCCTGAAGTGGGTAGCCATTCCTTTCTCCAGGGATCCTGACCCAAGGATTGAACCCTGGTATCTGGAATTACAGGCAGATTCTTGACCGTCTGAGCCACCAGGGAAGCCCCCTTGTTGCTGCCCAATTCTCTAGGGTAGCTGCCCACCTTCTCATGCAACACGCACCTACTCCCTGAGATGGGCATAAAGCCCTCCATAACCTTTCCTTGTCAGTTGTGCAGCCACTGAGCCAGTCTAACTCACCCACAGATGCATCCTTACACTTGGACCACACCTGGATGGCTAGCAGTGCTGCAGGCTGCCTCCTGCATTGCAGGCAGATTCTCTACTGTCTGAGCCACAGGAAAGCCCTCCACTCCCCCCATCCCCAGCCAAAGTTCAGGCATGGCCCCAAAGCATGATCCACTCCTGATGGACCGAGGCGGAGGGAGAGCTTTTCTTTGATGCTCCCATATCTTTTTCCTGTCCTCTTTCTTCCTTTCACCCTCAGTTCCTCTTCCCAATCTCTTTGTATTGGCTTCAAGAGTTGATCAAAGTGGTCCCCATTAGGACCTCAGAGTCTTCTCTTTGTAGGTCTTAATTACATGCAAGATCCTTACACAGGCATTGTTCATTAAAATAAACTTCTGGGCACAGAAAAAAAGTAAAGCAATAAATAAAATCCAATCTAATGGACAGTAATTCAGGCATATTCACAGAAATAATTCCTCTGTTTTGAAGACAAAGACTTTTTACCATGTCCTGTGCTATTCTAACATCAGGTTATTCTTAAACTCTCATTTACCATAAATAACTATGGGATACGAAGGGCTGTTTCTACTAGCATAGAGAGTAAATAAGGAAATAAGAAGTGAGGTTTACTGACAAGCCCCTCAAAAACTTACAGCTGGGGGGCTGCCCTTCTAGAGTGACAAGGCTGCCTGTACTTCTTCCCGAGAGAGGTCCCAACACCTATCTCAAAATCCAAGAGAAGCACATCAGGAACAAAATCATGTCTTCCTTCCCAGACATACTCTACCAACCCTGCAGAAATGACAGGCTTTGATCAAACAGTTACCTAAAGGAAGGGTAAATTGTCATGATCTTATTCTCACAACTTCTACAGTTAAAAGGAAAACAAGACAATGCATTTGAACATGCAAAGACTAAGTCATGTTTACAAATCACTTCTATTTTTTCTGAGTTTACTGGAAAGAAACAAATTCAGAAGGCCAAAAAATCATGTGATTTACACATCTGTTTTTACCACATAAAAAATATGCCTTAAGTAAGTTTTCTCCTTCAAATTATGTATTTTCTCCTAAACCTGTATCACAAACGCCAACCCTTAGAAACAAAGGTAACGGAAAAATAAATTTTGATCTTAACAAGCCCTAGAAAACTTTAAATATTGAACTATCAATACCACCTTCTAATTCTTTTGCAATGATACAAGCCATTGTTTGAAAGTCTCTAGCTTTTCACATTTTTTTCTTTGGAATGCTAAAAAAAAAAAAAAAAAAAGACAGATAAGGTCTATACAATTTTAGCAAGACAGTCAATCTTTCCAGGCAAAGTCTGACATACTAGATAAGATCAGGAAACTGAATTTCCCTCTGCTAGGAAAAATGCTATTTCAAAAATATGAATGTAATACAAGATATCTTCTATAGCCTTCAATTTAATCTCTCAGTATAGATTTACAGTTTTGCTATGTTGACTTACAGTCATACAAGACAGAATTCAGTGACCTTCTGAATATGTCCATTCCCTTTGAAGCACATACTAATGACCACTTGCCCTTAGAAAGCAATTCCTTTCTATGGAAAGCTAAGTAACACATCCAATTTTTCATTCCTACTTTGTGAAATCTTCTTGTGAAACAGAACAAGCTTGTTATGGAAAAAGCTCAAGAACATACTGCCATCAACAGCATTCCATTTGCCTGCCTCTTCTCATCCTACCATGTTCTTGGGAACAAAACAAAGAAACCCTACTCAGATAAACAGTGAACCACAATGAACAGACCCCAGACCCAGATGACTCAATGGAGGCTAGGAGAACTGAGGAAGAAAGAAGAGAAAATCTATTTCAACAGGCATATAAAAAAAGAAAGGTCAAATATGGTATTTTTAAGGTAAGCATATAAGCATTATAAGCATAATAAGACTTTCTAGCTCAGGTTAAGATCTGTCTTAGACTTTTAAACAGAAAAGTCATATTAATGAATATACTTTCATATCTCAAAACCCTCACCTCCAAAATCTTTTCTCTTTCATCATCCAAGAGAGCTTTCCAATCTTATAACCAAATAGAATCTACACTAACCAATTTGTTAACTTTGTTAATAACTCTCTCAGTCAGGAAGATCTTGAGTTAAATACTCCTGAACAAATGACATCCAACACCAAAAGCTTGATTGCCTTTATTACTCTTATTTTACCAAGTTTATGAATGAAAACCTCTACTTAGTTTATCTTATAATTGCTTGTCCAACTTACAAAACTTAGATAGGCACCATTTTACACTGTATTTCTTTTAAATACTCTTTAACCATTTACTTTCCTATAAAGCAATAATAACCACAAGGAGTTTAGCCTGATGTCCTGTGACAACCTAGAGGAGTGAGATTTTTGGGGGGAGGGGTAGAAGGGAGGCTCAAGAGGGAGAAGATTTGTGTATATTTATAGCTGACTCGTGTTGTTGTCCAGCAGAAACCAACACAGCATTGTAAGGCAATTATCCTCCAATTGAAAAATTTTAAAAAGCAATACCTATCACTTCAAGACATTAGTCATTTGGCTCCTAACACACTGAATGGCTAATTCAGTCCTCCTAACAACACAAAAGAAAAGTACTCCCTATAACTGTAAAAAACAGAAACCATGTAAGCCACCTATAAAGAAATCTACACATACAAACTATGAATCCTGTAACTCTATAGACTTCTGGCAGAAGAGGGAAAAACGCAAAGAAATTGCAATGGAAAACATGTTTAAGCTTTTCAGTTACAAGAAAAGCCAGAGATATGATGAAATTTACAACCAGAAAATTTAATATGAAGTCACTGTACTCACCGTCTGATGGTTTCTGTCACAGTAACGCAGTCCAAAATAATCTACCTCCACAAGGTTTATGTGACGAAATACGTGTTCAAGGACAATGGAACCTTTCGTTGACTTCTGCAAAAATAATTCACAGGTTGTGTCTTTTTTTTTTAATAAGGTGTCTTGTCTTTCTCAGTGGGACACAGCCACAGTTCTCCTCTTTTATTAGCTTTGCTCACATGGAAACAATTTTATTAGCCCATAGTTCCCTCTTTAAGTTTTGCCTCAATTACAAAGAGATTTAAGTATTAAATAAATACTTCTGAAAAACAATTTTAAATTGTTATATATTATAAATTAATGAGATGCTTTTCTTATGAGACTGTAAAATATCAAGACAAAATTATTATTTTAATAAAGATAATAGCCTATATGAAGTGCATCTAATAAATTCATCAAAAAAAATTTACTTTGGTTAAAATCCCATACTTCTCTCACTTTAGAAAGCAATTTTCACCATGATCATTACTCCCACAACTAATGCAGAAGATATATAAAGTTAAAATAGCAACTTTTAATTGGGTTTCCCTTGTGGCTCAGCTGATAAAGAATTCGCCTGCAATGCAGGAAACCTGGGTTTGATCCCTGGGTTGGGAAGATCCCCTGGAGAAGGGAAAGGCTACCCACTCCAGTATTCTGGCCTGGAGAATCCCATGGACTATACAGTCCATGGGGTCACAAAAAGCCAGAACAACTGAGCGACTTTCACACACATAGAGCCAAAGCTTTTTATAATTTTTATCTCATTTTCCTTAACAAGGTTTTATGTTTTATTTTTTAATTGAAATATAGTTGGCATACAATATTAGTTTCCAGTACACTATGATTTGACATTTGCATACATTACGAAATGATCACCATGATAAGTTTAGTAACCATCTGTTCCCACACACAGTTACAACAACATTATTGACCATATTCCTGGCACTGTATATTACATCTCTGTGATTATTTAACTGGAGGAAAATTACATCATTGTGATTATTTTCCCACATCAACATGAATCGGCCACAGGTATACATGTGTCCCCCATCCTGAAGCCCCCTCCCACCTCTCTCCCACCCCATCCCTCTGGGCTGTCCCAGAGCACCAGCTTTGGGTTCCCTGCTTCATGCATCAAACTTGCACTGGTCATCTATTTTACATATGGTAATGCACATGTTTCAATGCTATTCTCTCAAATCATCCCACCCTCTCCTTCTCCCACTGAGTTCAAAAGTTTGTTCTTTACGTCTGTGTCTCCTTTTGCTGTCCTGCATGTAGGATTGTTGGTACTATCTTTCTAAATTACATATACATATGTATATACATTAATATACTCTGTGATTATTTATTACATAACTGGAGGTCTGTATCTCTTAATTCCTTCACCAATTTCACCCCCTCCCTTCTGGCAACCATCCATTTGTTCTCTGTACTACAAGTCTATCTTCATTTTGTCTTAGTTTATTCTGGTTTTAGATTCTACAGGCATTTGTCTTTCCCTGTCTGACTCACTGCTTTTAGCACAATACCCTCTAGATCCAACTATATTGTCACAAATAGCAAAGCTTCTTTTTTTAGTGGCTGACTAGTATTCTATTGTGTATAGATGCACAACACATCTTTATCCATTCATGTATTGATTAACACTTAGGTTGCTTCTCCATCACAGCTATTGTAAATAATGTTGCAATGAACACTGGAGTCCGTATAGCTTTTCAAATCAGTGTTTTTGATTTCTTCATGTAAATACCCAGAAGTGAAACTGATGGATCATATGGCAGTTCTATATTTAATTTTTTTAGAAACCCTCATACTATTGTCCATAGTGGCTGCATCAATTTACATTCCCACCAGCAATGTACAAGGGTTCCCTTTTCTCCATAGTCTCATAAACACTTGTTATTTGTTGCCTTTTGTGTGACAGCCATTCTGTGTAAGGTGGTATCTCATTGTGGTTTTGATTTGCATTTCCCTGGTCCTTAGTGATACAGAGCTAGTAATATAGAGCATCTCTTCACATGTCTGTTAGCCATTAGCATGTCTTCTTTGGTAAAATATCTATTCAGGTGTTCTGCCTATTTTTAAATTGGGATGTTTGTATTTTTTGACATTAAGTTGTATGAGTTTCCCATGCACCTTGGAAATTAACCCTTATTGGATATATTGGTTGCAAATAACCTTCTCTCATTCAGTAAGCTGTCTTTTTATTCTGTTGATATTAATAATTTCCTTTCTGTGAAGAGTTTTTAGTTTGATACAGTTCCATTTGTTTATTTTTGCTTTTGTTTCCCTTACCTGAGAAAATATTTCCAAAAAATATTTCTCAGACCAATGTTGAAGGGCATATTGTCTATGTTTTCTTTTAAGAGTTTTATGGTTTCAGGTCGTACATTTTCATCTTTAACCCATTTTGAGTTTATTTTTGTATATGCTGTGAGAAAGTAGTCCAATTTGATTCTGTTTCAGGTAGCTGTCCAGTTTAACCAAGATTATTGACGAGGCTGTCTTTCCCCCATCTTGTATTTTCTTGCCTCCTCTGTCATAGATTAATTGCTCATGGCACAGGTTCATTTCCAGGTTTTCTATTCTGGCTCACTGATTCACACGTCTGTTTTGTGCCAGTACCATATTGCTTTGATTACTGTAGCTCTGTAGTATAGTTTGAAATGAGGGAGTGTGATTCCTCCAGGTTTTTTCAGATCGCTGCCTCTGTGCTGGGATTCAAAGCTTACGGGGCTTTGCATTCACCCTTTAAGAGTGGAGTCTTCGTTTCCTACAGCCCTTTAGCTCTTCTGTCTCCAAAACCAGATATTCTGGGGGCTTGCCTTCCCAATGCAAAACTTTGGGCTGGGGAGCTCAAAGTGGGGGCTGCACCCCTTGATCTTTAGGGAAAAATTCAGCAATGGTGGTTATCCTCCTGTTTGTGGGTCACCTTCCGAAGGGTGTTGGGTGTTAATTATACTGAAGCTTTGTCTCTCCTATCCATCTCATTGTGGCTCCTTCTTTACATCTTCACTTGTGGAAATCTTTGAAACTCTTCAGGTCATTCCCACAGCTATTCTGTAAATAGCTGTAATTTTGATGTCCCCATGGAAGAAGTGAGCTCAGGGTCCGCCTACTCTACCATCCTGGCCACTATCACCAAGGCTTTCATTTTCAGTCCTTATCTAACCATCCGATGATTAAAACCACCAGAGTTAATGTTCTAAAAATGTCTTTGCCTAGATATTAGACTTAATCTTTTTCATATAAACACAGACATAAGGAAAATATTTCCCTTGTCTGGTAAATGCTTATACCTATCTAAAACATCTAATCTCTCCCCCTTCCCACTACATATTCTTTAAAGATTATCATCTAGTATATTAAATATTATTCACACATAACCATTTAATCAGCAAACATTACTCCATATACACATTAATCTCGAAAAGAACCTACTTTGATGGTATACCTACAGATAGATTTTTTCTTCCTTTTTCCCAATCACTGACAGGTACAAGAAATTCCCAAGATGTTACACATTACGAAGCAGGGCTTTCTTCAGAGAATTACCATTTCACACATACTCATGTAAGATGAGAACACTGCACTGTTTTGAGAAAATAGATTGTAATATAAGGGAAATGTTTTTGATTAAATATAAAATGGGTGATAAGAGGTGATAAAATCACACACTGGGAGAAGACAGTGCTTCTTACAAATCCCATAAATTACTTTGGTTAAACTTAATTGGTCTTTTGTTCAAAATCCATTAGATAATTTATAAACAAAAACCCTTGCTATGAAGGATCTTTAGGTTGTTAGGCATTTTCTGCTATAATAACAACGCCACATCCAGAAAACGTCTCTTGGTGCTCATGTACCTATGTCTTTAACTACAGTAAAAATCTACTAGGGAAATTACTCTTTCGAAGGATAGGCCTACTTAAAATTAAATGGGCACTGCCAAAAAGACCATTACCATTCATGCGAGGACAGTACATGTCTCAATGCCCTTGCCAACATTTGGACTAAGCAAAACTTTTCCAATCTGACTGAGCAAGAAAGAGGAAAGGACTAATTATTTTAATTTGCATTTTCCAGACACTAATCAGTTCAGTTCGGTTCAGCTGCTCAGTCGTCTGACTCTTCATGACCCCGTGGACTGCAGCACGCCAGGCTTCCCTGACCATCACCAACTCCCGGAGCTTGCTCTAACTCATGTCCATCAACTCCGTGATGCCATCTCATCCTCTGTCGTCCCCTTCTTCTCCTGCCTTCAATCTTTCGCAGCATTGTGGTCTTTTCCAATGCTTCCTAGCACTTCGGTTAGTTATTCTCTAAATTGAAGTTTATAAGCAAATTCCCTTAAATACTTCTAATACCTATACAATTTTACTTAGTTTACTTATTTCTTCACTCCATCTGGAAACTATTTCTGTGCTTGGGATGAGGGTCTAATTTTGTTTCCAAACGGACAGACAACTACACCACTATTTACCTAAAAGGCCTTCATTTCCCTTTTGACTGAAGTAAATTTATCATCTACTAAACGAATCCTCATTCTATGCCATGGATTACTCCTAGACCAATCCTTCAAGATTTTATTAACTTTAGTTTAATATAGTTTGTTGATTTCTATCATTCTCTTTCAAATTTGTCTCTGCCAATTTTTAGACATTTTGCTCTACTACAGGAAGTTTAGAACCAACTTGCCAATGTAATAAAAAATTCTGTTAAGAATCTGACTGGAGTTAAATTGAATTGACAGACTAGATAACCTGGGAGGTAATGATATGATATTTACAAAGTGAAACCTATATGATTTTCTTTTATATCCATCAAGGAAACTTTATACTTTTTTCATGTAGGTCTTACAAAATTCAACTTAGGCTCTGTGGCAGATAGAAGTTATAAAATGTGCTCTGCTCCCCTGCAAAATAATAGTCCTGCTCTAATCCCTGGAACCAGTAAGTATGACCAAATATAAACCTTCTTATTGTGTTATGTGTCATAATTTTTACATTAAAATGGGAAGATTATTGGATTATGTTAGACCTAATCACTTGGGCCCTTATAAGCAAAGCACATTCTACAGCAAAAGAGGAAGGCAGAAGGGAAATCAGAGATGTTTAAAGCATGAGAACAACTCCATAGGTCCTTGCCACTTGAAAGATGGAGGGGGGCCATGTTAAACAGCCTCAAGAAGCTGAGAGTAAGCCCCAGTCGACAGCCAGGAAGGAAATGGGAACCTGAGGCCTACAACCACAAGAACTGGATTTTGCTAACACCCTGAAAAACTCTGAAAGTCATTTCTTCCCCAGATCCTTCAGATAAGAGACCAGCACCTTGATTCAGTCTTGTGAGCCTGAGCAGAGAACCCATTCATGCCATCCTGGACTTTAGACCTTCAGAATGGTAAGAAAACCAATAGGCCTATGTTTAAACCACTAATTAGTGGTAATTTGTTATGAAGCAAGAGGAAACTAGCACAGGCTTAACTTTAGCTATTTTATAGTTGCTATATTATACTTGCTGACTGGCTACTGTTAACCTCTTGGTAAGCAACTGATTTTCTCCACTGCAGGCTCTGTAGACATCACCTGGCAGTAATTTGGATCTTCTCTTCATCCTAGCAATACAGCCACTAAACCTGGAGTCCGTCACAACCTTCTTAACATGCTTCTTAACAACCTTCTTAACATGCTTCTCCTGCCCTGGTGCTGGGCTACAGTATTCACTTTCAATTGTTTTTACACTTGTCTTTTGCCTCAGGAATTTTTTTAAACAATCTCTGGTTAACTGAGATCAGCTTATTTTCCAAGAGGCTATGGAAAATGCACATGCATCTTTCCTATTCAAAATAGTTTCAGAAGGCTGCCATTCAAGCCAGTGCTCCACCTTGAACTAATCTCTTCTCTGGGTCTGTTCTTCTATCCAGGCACAGACAGGAACAGGTAGAACCACAGAACTCCACTTAATTCTTCTATCCCAAGCAGGTAAAGAAGTGCTTTGTGAACAAAAGAAGAAACATTGATGCTTAAAATTACAGCACTGAAATGGGACAGATCTTTTATACATATAAATTAAGGCTGCCTTTATATAAAAACATTTTATACTTCTATTTCTACAAGAAATGTTAGCCTTTTCACACATATCCTTTCACATACAGCCTTTTTATGCTACTCAAAAAGCATAAAAAAGAGAAAATGCCCTACTAATGAAGAAAATACACAAAGACAAGCTTGGAAAACCAGCTTAGAAGTTTGGAAAGTATATGGAGATTGCAAAAATTTCACACAGGAATCACTGTTTCCAAAACGATCATTCCCAAAAACCAGAATGTAAGTCTGTCAATCCTCTGTGACAATCTTGCATTTACATAGAATCTGGTGCTAAAAATACTTCACAAATATTACCCGTTCGCATACGTTATCCTGTACAGAGAAACCACAAGGAAAGTATGTGGTACTAGGCAATGAATCCAGAGCTGACCAAAGGAAAAGCGTGATGTTTCATGATTCCCTCTACAGCTTTCTGCACACTGCAGGTGTGTCTGCACACGCACCTGGAAAAGAGCCAGGTGGACCTCAGAAATACTATATTTCTGTCACTTCTTCAAGCAAACATGTACATGAAAAACTTTTAACTTCTCATCTATCATACTGCAATACGACAAGACTCAGAAAACCTGGATGCCAGCAGTACATTAGCTCCTGGGGTGAGATGACACCACCAGCTTATATATCTGCCCATCCTGCACCACTGACCCCCTCCAGTTCCCCTCCCCGTCATTTGTATTCCACTGCAATGCCTTCTGGTTTTACACTTATGGATAATTTCATTCTTCACATATGGGTCCTTCACAGAGATTGCCTGTGGGCTATATGTTGCAGTTCGAATTCAAAGTCTTCAAGTTCCAAAAAAATCATTCTTGAATAAAGAAATTAAGAACTGCTAGAGAATTGACGAGAGCCAAAGAACAAACCAGAAATACCCTGGGCAGAGAACAGGCCAGTTCAGGATTTATTACTAAAAAAGGACAAGTAAGTATCATCAAGGATATTATGAAAGGAATATAACCTCATTCAATCAAACATTTATTGAGGACCCACTACATGCCAGCAAGTGATTAACACTGTAAGACGGAAAAAGTACACTAATAAGAATGCCAGAGGAAAGTCAGACACACCTGGAATATAATACTAAGAACACCTCTATGGAGGAAACAGGTGACTGGCTTATAAGAACCACAAAGAAGCCAGAGGGTTATGGAGCAATAAGAAACTTCCAGAAAGTGAGACAGGGAAGGACTTGGTTTTCATCAGAAGTTTTTTCTTGTACATATGTCTGATAATTATGCACATGTCTTACTTATATAAAAAAAATTTTTTTAAGAAAAATATACCTAGTAGAAACTAGTCATTATCTTTTTTTTTTGCTCACAGCTATAATTGTTTTGTAGATTTGGTTCACATGCCATGAGGTATTAAGTACGGAAATGTAGAGGAGAGGACACTATGATGGTGAGTTGTCAACATGCTGACCACGTTTACACCAACAATTCATGGTCCCATCTGCCAAAACAGTGACTTCAAGACTTTTTAATCTTCTTAATTTTTTCTGAGCCCTCCGAGCAGGCAAACCTAACTATTCTAGGCCATCATATATGAGTCTGAAGGTCATGTGCCCCCAGTACTTGAACCACTGGAGACATATCTTCCAAGGGAGACAGTTCATTTCATCTGAAGTTTAATATAAACTTATTTTTTAACTTTACTTCCTTCAGTATTTAGCAAAGGAAACTCATAAATGTGATTGTATTTAGCACCCTGCCAGTTCTTTCTGAAAATTTCTAGAAGAATCTCTGCCAAAATGACAAAATCAACAGAGATGCCACAAAATAAGATACAACGACAACCAAAGCACTTGGCAACATGCCCAAGGATTTTCTGAATAATGAATAAATTAAAATATTGTCATTGATAAGGAACATCAACTAATGAGACTTTCGAGAGAATGAGTTGAGTGCCAACACAAATAACAGAAAAGGAAATTTCATGAGGTCTCCCCACATCTTGTGGGTTTGTCTGTACAGTTCCCTTTTTGTGGAACATCTTCTCTCCTCTCTGTCCTCTTCAAAACTCCACTTAGCCTTCAAAACTCAGCTCAAATACCACTTTCTCCATAAGGCCTGTCTTTATCCCCTCAACCTCATTATGACCTCAGCCGCACTGGACCTACAAAGTGTCTTGTTTTTGTCCATCTCTGAGACTTATGCTATTCTGCCTTTATTGAAGTCATTTGATTCTTCTCTTAACTTTGCCACCAATATGTAGAAATTTTGAAGGCAGGTACTGAGAATTACACACCTCTTCCTCTGCATGCCAGTCCAATAATCCACACACAGTAGGAACTCCCTAAAAGGTTACTGAATAAATACTAAGGGCCAACAAACAAGGAAGGGAAGGATGTAGTATTAGAAATATGGTGGGCTATGAAAACATCTCTTCCTGTTTCTCAATGAAGATCTCCATTTTTCTTGACCCATCAGACATGAGCGTGAAGAAAGATGATGGATTCAGGCATCCTGCCAACCTCAGTGCTACTTAGTTTACTTTTAATTTTAAAAATATACATTTGTTTTGGTGTTAATATAATTTCAAAAGACTTAATATTAATAGGCTCTGAATTTGGTATAAGTATTTTATATTTGAAATTTATATGATACAAAAAAAATCGGGGCTTGATATTCAACTTTAATGTATAAAATGTAAACATACACAGTTTTCTTTACATAATAAAATAAATCTGACAAGAATTGTGTTTCCTATCATCAGGAAAACGAAAACTATCACAATGAGGCAGTTAAGAAGAAAATAAAGAAGTAAAGGAAGCTTCTGGCCTTTTATAACTCCATTCAGAAAACTTCATTTGTTAGAATTGATTAATTTACCTTTCAAGTGACAGTAAATAAATGCCTGTGACATATTTCTGGATGGTAAATTATATGCCACTTAAATTTCAGCAAATAGCGATAGATTACTTTCATTACTGACATTTTAACAATATTCTGGAAAGAACAAAGCCACAAGAGGCTTATGATCACAGAAAAAGACTCCCAGGCAGGACAAGTTTATTTGAAAATACCATCAGTAAGACTTTCAACCAGAACAAAGGATTCTTCAAGTGAGTAACAACACCTTTGCAGATTAACATGACATTACCAACCAGAAAGGCAAGTTTTTACCAGCTGCACAGAATGATAACTATTACATTCTAGACAAACAGCTTACTCCCTCACAAAGGGGAAATGAAGCATTCAAAACATTCTTTAATCTCAGGCCTATAAAAAGTCACTATATTTTCATTCAGTATTTTTGACAGAATAGATTTCAGGTTCTCTGAAAAAGCAGAAATAACATTAAGTTTTTTCAGCTCAGGCCCATTAGGATAAAGTGAAGCAGGGGCATGGAGGGGACCTTCCTTAGGCACCAGTGGTAACTGCTTCTCGGGTCAAGCACTGTTACCACCACAGGAAGGCTTCTGACTAAGTTGCTTTCACCCTAGGTGAAGAAATTTGTAAGAAAAAAAGATTTTCTTAAACCTACATCTAATCATTAAATAACATAAAATGTGTATTTTTCAAGGTACTATGTATAATTTTCATATATAAAAGCTTGTTCACATTGATGGACTTTTCTCAGACTTTCATCTAGTGTTTCTGTCTATCACTGTGTCACAAACACCTCCAAGCTTAGTGGCTTCAAGCCACCACCATGATTTGCTCACGACTGTGCCCTCTGGGATTAGAGAAGGAAATGGCAACCCACTCCAGTGCTCTTGCCTGGAGAATCCCAGGGACGGCGGAGCCTGGTGGGCTGCCGTCTGTGGGGTCTCACCGAGTCAGACACGACTGAAGCGACTTAGCAGCAGCAGCAGCATACTGTGAAAAATAGGAGCCAGATTTCTTGTTAGAAAAAGGAGTTACACAAAGGAGAAAACAAGAATGAATCTTGTGGTGTACATACATGGTTTAGTATTTTCAGATTAACATATGTGTGTGTGTGTGCATACACACCCCAGTTCTCTAGACCTTCCCACTGAGCGGGCATGGGAGCAGTGACACCTGGAAGGCAATGACCAATGTCGTGCCTGGAACTTCAGTTCTAAATATCATTCTCTACTCCTTAGAAAACAGACCAAGTCAAGGCTCTGACAGGGAAGTAAAAGACCTGAAATGATTTTTTATTATAGAAAGGAATGGCATGCTCAAAGAATGATGGGGCCCTTCCAAAATAACAGAAGTGTTAGTTTGAAGGGAACTCTTACCAATCAAATGAGGGACAATTTGAACACCACTGTAAGTGAAAATATCAGACTGTAATCCTCTGAGAGGAATCCCTGAGTTCATGTGAAACAGAAACAAATAATGAATAAACAGAAGACAGAACACTTCTTTATAACAAAATGCCAACTTGTAAAGGCCGAAAAAATGACAGAATTAGAAAATGACCATCATGGTTATGACTGATTCAACTGAGAGGCATCAGAAAAGCTAAAATTAGTGGGTGAAAAGCCAGAGGAGGAATGGAATATTTTACAAGGTCTCAGAATATCTCCCCACAAAATACTTATTACAAAGAATAAAAAAGAAACTTTACAGTGAAAAAAATCTACAGTCTTTACCTTAATCAAACAAACAAATTTAATTTCACCAGTAGTGGGACAATTGACATCAAGTACTATCTAAAATAGGATGCAACAAATATAGCACCACTTCAGTGTTTTTCCTGCCAAAGATATTTAAGCTGAATTTAATACTGAGGAAACATGAGACAAGCCCAATTTGAGGGACATTGTACAAAACACCTGGTGTAGTCTCTTCAGAAATAAGGTCACGAAAGTACTGAGTAACCATTCCAGACTGAAGGAGAGTTGAACAACATGTTAACAAAATACCACGAATAATCTGATTTGGATTATTTTGTTCTAGAGGGGACAATGTTGGGACAACTGACAGAATTTGAATGAGGCTTTGGATTAAATAGCTAGACTATATCTCATTTCCTGATATTGGTAGCTGTGCCAAGACTGTGCTGAAGAGGTAATTTGGCACCGTTTACAGGTAATTGGCACTAACACATTCAGAGGTAAGAAGTCAGGTTTTCAACTTACAAATGGTTCAGTAAGAGAGAAAAAATAATGATAAAGCCTTTGTTGTAACATGTTAACTGCATCTATGAGTGAAGAGGATAAGAGTTTATACTATTTACAATTCACTCGGCCGTCTAACTTTAAGATTATATGATTTTTTGACAAAATTTCTTCAATTTGGGGGAAATTTCCAATTTAAAAGATAAAGTGGGGACTTCCCTTTATCCACTGTGGCATAGTGGACGGGAGTCTGCCTGCCAGTGCAGGGGACACAGGTTCGATCCCCGGTCCGGGAGGATTCCACATGCAGCAGAGAGGCCGAGCCCGAGTGCCGCACCCACTGACAGCCCGTGTGCCCACGTGCCCAAGGGCCCCAACCAGTGAGCGCCCGCGTGTACTCCTGAAGCCCGCGCAGCGAGGGCTGGAGCTCTGCAAGAGAGTGAGGCTCGTGAGCACTGCAACGGAGAGCAGCCTCCGCTCCCCTCAACCAGAGAACGCCCATGCAAAGCCATAAAGGCCCAGTACAGCCAAAAAAAAAGAAAATAAACAAAATATTTTTAAACTTATCAAAAAATGATAAAGTGAGGCTTTGTTAATATTTTGTTCTGTTCCATATACAATGGAAAAAAGACAACCTCTTTAACAAGTGGTGCTGGGAAAACTGGTCAACCACTTGTAAAAGAATGAAACTAGAACACTTTCTAACACCATACACAAAAATAAACACAAAATGGATTAAAGATCTAAATGTAAGACCAGAAACTATAAAACTCCTAGAGGAGAACATAGGCAAAACACTCTCCGACATAAATCACAGCAAGATCCTCTATGACCCACCTCCCAGAATATTGGAAATAAAAGCAAAACTAAACAAATGGGACCTAATGAAACTTAAAAGCTTTTGCACTACAAAGGAAACTATAAGTAAGGTGAAAAGACAGCCCTCAGATTGGGAGAAATAATAGCAAATGAAGAAACAGACAAAGGATTAACCTCAAAAATATACAAGCAACTCCTGCAGCTCAATTCCAGAAAAATTAATGACCCAATCAAAAAATGGGCCAAAGAACTAAACAGACATTTCTCCAAAGAAGACATACAGATGGCTAACAAACACATGAAAAGATGCTCAACATCACTCATTTTTAGAGAAATGCAAATCAAAACCACAATGAGGTACCATTACACACCAGTCAGGATGGCTGCTATCCAAAAGTCTACAAGCAATAAATGCTGGAGAGGGTGTGGAGAAAAGGGAACCCTCTTACACTGTTGGTGGGAATGCAAACTAGTACAGCCGCTATGGAGAACAGTGTGGAGATTTCTTAAAAAACTGGAAATAGAACTGCCATATGACCCAGCAATCCCACTTCTGGGCATACACACTGAGGAAACCAGATCTGAAAGAGACACGTGCACCCCAATGTTCATCGCAGCACTGTTTATAATAGCCAGGACATGGAAGCAACCTAGATGCCCATCAGCAGATGAATGGATAAGGAAGCTGTGGTACATATACACCATGGAATATTACTCAGCCATTAAAAAGAATTCATTTGAACCAGTCCTAATGAGATGGATGAAGCTGGAGCCCCTTATACAGAGTGAAGTAAGCCAGAAAGATAAAGAACATTACAGCATACTAACACATATATATGGAATTTAGAAAGATGGTAACGATAACCCTATATGCAAAACAGAAAAAGAGACACAGAAATACAGAACAGACTTTTGAACTCTGTGGGAGAATGTGAGGGTGGGATGTTTCAAAAGAACAGCATGTATACTATCTATGGTGAAACAGATCACCAGCCCAGGTGGGATGCATGAGACAAGTGCTCGGGCCTGGTGCACTGGGAAGACCCAGAGGAATCGGGTGGAGAGGGAGGTGGGAGGGGGGATCGGGATGGGGAATAAGTGTAAATCTATGGCTGATTCATATCAATGTATGACAAAACCCACTGAAATGTAAAAAAACAAACAAACAAAAAAAAACCCATGCAGTTATTATAAAAAGAAACTACAAACCTTTTTTTCCAAGATTTTAAAAAATTTTACTGAAGATAGTCTGTATCTCCCTCTCTGTAATAAAGGTATAATAGTAATACCTACCTTAAAAAAAAATAAAAATAAAAATAAAAAAAAATAATAATTCAGTCACATAAACCAAAATCACACAAAAAACCTGCTAACACTAACTTTTACTGGTACACACTAGCACTTTACACATACTAACTCACTCAGTGCTGACAGCAGCCCTGTGAGTTGGAGGTGATACTACAGCTAACACTCCCCATCTGCCAAGCCCCTGACACTGATCTAAGAACACCACATCTTCCCATAAAGAGGAGACTCATTTAATCCTCATATCAACTCAAGGACATAGGTGTTATCATCTTCCTCATTTTAGAGACAAGACAATTAGAACCCATAAGTAAAGTAAATTTCCCCAAGAGCACACAGACAGTAAATGGCAGAGTCAGGATTGAAACCTAGGCTGTCTGGCTCTAAAACTGTGCTCCAAATTGCTCTCACACTGTACCGAGAAAGTGAGAAAAGGGGTGTGAGACCAGAATTCTCTCAAATCTCCTAGGGAGCGTTTCTCAAAATCTGTGTTAGAGCCAAAGGATCGACCTAGTTAACCACAGATCTTAAAGCTCCCTAAAATGACCTTGCCAGAAATCTCAGTTGCTTCTATCTCAGAAGACACGGTGACTGGTCCTGGGAGGGGCTTCTCATTCTAGTGACTCCAGCAGACCCCCAGGGTCCCTATGCTGGTGAGGTAACCACTAGAGCATCTAGCAGCTCCTCCAGATACCGCGGTTGATGAGTCTCAGTTTCTTGGCTTATACTCATCTATTCACACACACACGCACGTACACTTTTACCTTCCAGTATTTGATTTACCACAGTTCAGGAGCCCTCTTAGCCTATCTGAGAATGAGGCATCCACTGCAAAACAAACTCAAATTATAGCAAGTAAGAAGGCTCAGCCACTTGAGTGGGGGAACCCAAGATGAAAAACTAGAACAGTGTCTATTAAAAACAAATGAAAAATAATAAAGGAGAAAAGGTAATGGGGATTTTAAAGAAGATACTATTAGAACACACCAAAAAAAGGCTTTCTGAAATCAAACAGCTTGACTTCTGAAATTAAGATTTCAACAGACACAATGGGAAAGAGCGTGATCACTACTGAGAACATTCAGAAAGATCAGATAAACATAAGTGAAAATAACAGAGACATAAAAGACATAATCAGAAGACAGAACATGCAGAAAACAGGCTCTCCTAGATGAGTAACAGAGAAGAAATAAACTGCAAGGGAAAGTGGGAGGGGACAAAACAAAAGAAAACCTCCCTGAGGTGAAAGAAGGGATAATTCTCTAGATGGAGAAGGCACACAGTATTAATGAGGAATAAAGATGACACATGCCTAGGCTTGTGAAATACTTTAACTGAGAAGGGAAATCATCTGCAAGCATACATCTTATTAAGTTATGTAAATGCAACTTTACTATTTCAAGAAACTCTTACCGAGGAAGATGAAGCTATAAACAATTTTATTGTTTTAGGAACTTTCCAAAAACCCACTTATTTAAACAATAGATGGCTCAACTAACCCTTATTAGAGTCAATATCCCTTACTCAGCCCACCAGTCTTAAATTGTTTTACCAAAAACCTGATCTAATTCTATGTCCTTGCTCTGAACAGGCTACCTAAAATCAGACCCTAACAAACCTCACAAACCCCGCATCTTTGTCCTCCCTCCTCTAAAAAACAGTCAGTCATTGGTCTCTCTCATTGCAGTAAGCAATAAACTCAACTTTGCTTTATCTATGGGCTCCCTGGTGGCTCAGGTAGTAAAGAACTTGCCTGCGGTGCAGGAGGCCCGGGTTCCATCCCTGGGTCGGGAGGAGCCCCTGGAGAAGGAAACGGGAGCCCACTCTGGAGAACCCACTCCACTGCCTGGAGAATCCCACGGACAGAGGGCCTGGTGGGCTACAGTCCATGGGTCACACACAGCTGGACAGAACTGCGCAGCTAACACTCACACACTTGCTTTATCCATCCTGTACCCTTCAGGCTTCTCATCAGCAGTCAGAGACTACGGAGGAAACCGCTCAGGCTGCCCAGCTGGCTCAGTGGTAAAGAATCTACCTGCCAATGCAGGAAACACAGGAGACAAGGGCTCCATCCCTGGGTCAAGAAGAGCCCCTGGAGTAGGAAGTGGCAACCCTCTCCAGTGCTCTTGCCTGGAAAACTCCATTGACAGAAGAGCCTGGTGAGGTACCATCCATGGGGCCAGAGTCGGACACGACTGACCACAAATAAAGTCACTCAAACAAGTTGAACAGAGGATTTGCAGAAGAGAAAGGATCAGATGAGCATCACATTTCTTGACTGCAGTACTGCAAACAAGAGCACAGTTGAACAGCGACTACTAAGGGACTTCCTGGTGGCTCAGAGGGTAAAGCGCCTGCCTACAGTGCGGGAGGCCGGGGTTCAATCCCTGGGCTGAGAAGATCCCCTGGAGAAGGAAACGGCACCCCACTCCAGTACTCTTGCCTGGAAAATGCCATGGACCGAGGAACCTGGTAGACTACAGTCCATGGGGTCGCAAAGAGTCGGACACGACTGAGCAACTTCACTTTCACTGAACAGAAAAAGCCTAACCCAGCTGTTCCTCACCTGTCAGGAAAGACAAAGGCCCTTTTTTTGAACATGAAAAAGTAAGACACTGCTTAACCAATGAACTCGACCTGAGGAAATCTTGGAGGTTGTGCTCTAACTGGAGACAGAACTCAAGATATGAAGGACAATAAAGAGGGCAGAAGTGGCACAATGTATCCACACTGTGGATAACGCATAAAGCTAATAGGACTCAATTTATAGTTTATAGCATAAATGTTTATTGTGAGACATACAATAAGAAGAAACGTAATAAATGGATGAGAACAAAAAATTCTAAACTGGCTAGGTAAAACTCAAAGCAGGGGTTCTCTAATTTCTGTTTGTTAATATGGAATTTTTAATTATAGCAGCTCTCAAAGTATTCAGTTGGGAAAGAACCACTAAAAAAAATGGATAAGCAAAGAATGTCCATTTTCATGCTGAGGTGGGTAGAAAACGGAGCAGAAATGTGACCATGGACCAAAGAAAGTAAAAGAGTGAACATGACAAACTGTAATAAAAGATAAGTAAAAGGTAGATGGAGAGAATAAAAACACACGTAGCATTTAGGATGATAAACGTGAGTTGTGCAAGAGTGACAATCTTTTCAGACTCTGCAGGATCTATTTTACGGACATGAAAAGCACCAGCTATACAGCCAAAGATATTTACCGCTGCACTGAGAGTGGCAAAATAAAATCCCCCAGCTTCGGGGACCACCAACTGAAAAATGATTGAATAAACCATCAGTTCAGTTCAGTTCAGTCGCTCAGTCGTGTCCGACTCTTTGCGACCCCATGAATCACAGCACGTCAGGCCTCCCTGTCCATCACAAGCTCCTGGAGTTTACTCAAACTCATGCCCATCGAGTCGGTGATGCCATCCAGCCATCTCATCCTCTGTCGACCCCTTCTCCTCCTGCCCCCAATCCCTCCCAGCATCACGGTCTTTTCCAATCAGTCAACTCTTTGCATGAGGTGGCCAAAGTATTGGAGTTTCAGCTTCAGCATCAGTCCTTCCAATGAATTTTCAGGACTGATTTCCTTTAGGATGCACTGGTTGGATCTCCCTGCAGTCCAAGGGACTCTCAAGAGTCTTCTCCAACACCACAGTTCAAAAGCATCAATTTTTCAGCGCTCAGCTGTCTTCACAGTCCAACTCTCACATCCATACATGACCACTGGAAAAACCATAGCCTTGACCACACAGACCTTTGTTGGCAAAGTAATGTCTCTGCTTTTTAATATGCTATCTAGGTTCGTCATAACTTTCCTTCCAAGGAGTAAGCGTCTTTTAATTTCATGGCTGCAGTCACCATCTGCAGTGATTTTGGAGCCCAAAATAATAAAGTCTGACACTGTTTCCACTGTCTCCCCATCTATTTCCCATGAGGTGATGGGACCAGATGCCATGATCTTAGTTTTCTGGATGTTAAGCTTTAAGCCAACTTTTTCACTCTCCTCTTTCACTTTCATCAAGAGGCTTTTTAGTTCCTCTTCACTCTCTGCCATAAGAAATAGATTTAAGGGACTAGATCTGATAGAATGCCTGATGAACTATGGATGGAGGTTCGTGACACTGTACAGGAGACAGGGATCAAGACCATCCCCATAGAAAAGAAATGCAAAAAGGCAAAATGGTTGTCTGAGGAGGCCTTACAAATAGCAGAGAAAAGCTGAGAAGTGAAAGGCAAAGGAGAAAAGGAAAGAGATACCCATTTGAATGCAGAGTTCCAAAGAACAGCAAGGAGAGATAAGAAAGACTTCCTCAGCGATCAATGCAAAGAAATAGAGGAAAACAACAGAACGGGAAAGACTAGAGATCTCTTCAAGAAAATTAGAGATACCAAGGGAACATTTCATGCAAAGATGGGCTCAATAAAGGACAGAAATGCTATGGACCTAACAGAAGCAGAAGATATTAAGAAGAGGTGGCAAGAATACACAGAAGAACTGTACAAAAAAGATCTTCATGACCCAGATAATCACGATGGTGTAGTCACTCACCTAGAGCCAGACATCCTGGAATGTGAAGTCAAGTGGGCCTTAGAAAGCATCACTACGAACAAAGCTAGTGGAGATGATGGAATTCCAGTTGAGCTATTTCAAATCCTGAAAGATGATGCTGTGAAAGTCCTGCAGTCAATATGCCAGCAAATTTGGAAAACTCAGCAGTGGCCACAGGACTGGAAAAGGTCAGTTTTCATTCCAATCCCAAAGAAAGGCAATGCCAAAGAATGCTCAAACTACCGCACAATTGCACTCATCTCACACGCTAGTAAAGTAATGCTCAAAATTCTCCAAGCCAGGCTTCAGCAATATGTGAACCGAGAACTTCCAGATGTTCAAGCTCGTTTTAGAAAAGGCAGAGGAACCAGAGATCAAATTGCCAATATCCGCTGGATCACTGAAAAAGCAAGAGAGTTCCAGAAAAATATCTATTTCTGCTTTATTGACTACACCAAAGCCTTCGACTGTGTGGATCACAATAAACTATGGAAAATTCTGAAAGAGATGGGAATACCAGACCACCTGACCTGCCTCTTGAGAAACCTGTGTTCAGGTCAGGAAGCAACAGTTAGAACTGGACATGGAACAACAGACTGGTTCCCAATAGGAAAAGGAGTACGTCAAGGCTGAATATTGTCACCCTGTTTATTTAACTTATATGCAGAGTACATGATGAGAAATGCTGGGCTGGAAGAAGCACAAGCTGGAATGAAGATTGCCGGGAGAAATATCAATAACCTCAGATATGAATAAACCATAGTCATCCAAAATGAGAAATTATGCAACAATTAACAAGTTGAATAAATATGTGTTGAGCTAAAGTGATGTTCATAAGGTAATTTACTTACAAAAGCAGAGTTGTGTGCTTTTAGTCACTTATTATAAGAAGTCACTTATTATAAAATAAGTGCTATTAGTCACTTCTTAAGTGACTAATAAGGAATTAAGTTTTTTTCTATGTATCTCTGCCTTTTGAATGTTTTTTACAACAGTTTGTTTTACTTTTGCAACTTCAAATTTAAGAATTTCAAATTTTGTCATATCTAAACAATCTAAAGAAAAGAAAAGGTTATGGGGAGGTCATTCCTTGACAAGAGAACAGCACAGAGGCAGCTGAAGGCGAGTCAGGGACCTGGGTTTTACCTGGCTCCATGTCACCACTCAGGGGCCCAGTCTCTTCACTTGTGAAATGGGTAAGCAAACTGAACTCTTTCCAGCTCTGGCAGTCAGTGATTATGCAACAAAAACTGTAGACTGAATCCTCTGGAAACACCCCCGTCTGCCTCTTTCTCTGGGAACTTAGAGTTATCCAAAATCTGGTCAAGGTCAGTGCTGCCAATCCACCTTGAAGGCATGACCACCTCCCACTCAGGAGAAAACTCCACCAGGAGGTTATCAAGAGAACTGACAGATTTACACAGAAATTGGACAAAAACTGTTTCCTAGAGTCCCTTGGTCAAACAGGGCCCTCTCAGTTTCACAGGAGAGGCAATAAACCATCTCCCTTGCGTATTACTGGCCAAGGGGTAATCCAAAATAATTAAGTATAAGATGTTTCTTTTCATCTCAAATTTCTGAAAAAGATATTTTAAAAAGGAAGCATACTATCAGAACCAAAGTTGTTTTTTTTTTTTTAACGTTTTATAAATTGACTTTTGTCATTAAAAGCATTCTACTCACCACGCCTCCAACAGACAGGGTCTTGTACCAGTCCCTGTTACTCCGTTTAGTGTTCTCACCTCCTGAAAAGTATGTGATATACAGCAGGTCGCAGGGCAAAGGCTGGGACTCTCAACTCACCCGCTCTCCTTTGTTTTCATCACGACTTTCTTTTTCCTGTTTCTGCTCTCCACTTTAAAGGATCAACCAAATGACTAAAACCTTACACACCTACACCAGGTAAGTTCTACAGTCCATCAAAAGTCTTCAGAGGCAACAGAGCACTAACAGTATCACAGAATCAAGTAGTTATTCACTCAACAAACATTCAATGAGCATCTACCATACACTGTGCCAGAGACATTCCGTACCTTATTTAACCCTCACAACAGCTGTGAAAAAAGGGCAACTCAGCTTTAATCTTACATATGGGGAAACTAAGACTAAGGAAGGTCAGCTGGGTGACTTGTCAAAGTCATGGAACCAGCTGAGTGCTGAAGCTCAGATGTGCACCTGGGCTCCCACGTTCACAGTCCTTTCTGAACATGATGTTAAGGCTCAGAAGAGCAGACATATTTCTGGCTAGAGTAATTTGAAAAGGCCTCCTCAAAGAAAATAAATTCAACATATTAGGGAGTAAAAATAGCTCTTTTAAGAAGGAACCCTCCATGTTTAAATTTATTGATTCTAAGATATAAATATCTTTTAAAGCTCCTTTTAGGGCTTCCCTGGTGGCTGAGTGATAAAGAATCCACCTGCCAATGCAGGAGACGGCAGGTTTGATCCCTGAGTAGGGAAATCCCATGGAAAAGGAAATGGCAACCCACTCCAATATGCTTGCCTGGGAAATGCCATGAACAGAGGAGCCTGGTGGGCTACAGTCCATGGGGTCTCAAAAGAGTCAGATACAACTTAGTGACTAAACAATAACAAAGTTCCTTTTAAGGATATAAAATGTTAAAACTATCTATACCTACTTAGTAAGACATTTTTCTATTTAACAGAAATTGTAAGCTACAAACTTTAGCTGTACACAGAAGCGCCTTGAATATAGTCAACAATTAACAACTACTCTTCGATAACAGAAAGAAAGCTAGGAGGGCAGCACTGGATTCGAAACGGGGTCTGGCTGTCCAGTCAATCCACCCTTCATGTTCACTGCAGTTCTACAACTTTTGATTAAATGCAGTCTCCACATATCAGTTTCTTTCTTCTTCATATCTTCACTGTATTTCTAATATTTGGGCAAGTTACAGTCCTTCAAAAAGATGCTGTGGAATACTGGAGATAAAGATTCTATGTAACAAAATAATCTTAGTTGAATGCAACTTTCCCAAAGAAATAACATTATGAGCAAAGAGTTGTAGTTCTTGAGCAGAAAAACTGGGTATCTGATAACTATTTTTCAATGGTTATATCTAAACTGTTCTTTTTAATGAAGTGATTTGTATAGTTATATAAGTAGTGAAATAGAGCTAACTTAAGAATTTGCCCCAGAATGGATTAATAACCAGAGTAGAGACTAGAATCCAACTCTCCTAACTGTTCAATATTTATCCTGCTCATTTAAAATGTTGTTCACTTTGTAAACACTTTGTAAGCAACTAGTATTTCCCTAAAAAGTGGCAAGAAAATCAAATTTTCATCATTCAAACTAAACTGTACCACTAACTTTTTCTGAAATTTTATTATTTTCTCACTAATCCTCAAGTAGCAAAGCACCTAGTGTGTGTGTGTGCGCTTAGTCGCTCAGTCATAACTGACTCTTTGTGACCCCATGGACTGCCAGAGTGGAGTGGGTAGGCATTCCCTTCTTCAGGAGATCTTCCCAACCCAGGGACTGAACCCATCTCCTGCACTGCAGGCAGATTATTTAATGTCTGAGCCACAAGGGAAGCCAAGTTAAGTTAAGTTGCTCAGTTGTGTCCAACTTTTTGCGACCCCATGGACTGTAGCCCACCAGGCTCCTCCATCCATGGGATTCTCCAGGCAAGAATACTGGAGTGGGTTACCATTTCCTTCTCCAGGGGATCTTCCCAACCCAGGGATCGAACCTGGGTCTCCCACATTGCAGGCAGACGCTTTAACCTCTGAGCCACCAGGGTTAGGGAAACCAAAGCACCTAATCAGTTCAGTTCAGTTCAGTTGCTCAGTCATGTCCGACTCTTTGCGACCCCACGAACCACAGCACACCAGCCCTCCCTGTCTATCACCAACTCCCAGAGTCCACCCAAACACATGTCCATTGAGTCGGTGTTGCCATCCAGCCATCTCATCCTCTGTCGACCCCTTCTCCTCCTGCCCCCAATCCCTCCCAGCATCAGGGTCTTTTCCAATGAGTCAACTCTTCGCATGAGGTGGCCAAACTATTGGAGTTTCAGCTTTAGCATCAGTCCTTTCAGTGAACACCCAGGACTGATCACCTTTAGGATGGACTGGTTGGATCTCCTTGCAGTCCAAGGGACTCTCAACAGTCTTCTCCAACACCACAGTTCAAAAGCATCAATTCTTCGGCACTCAGCTTTCTTCACAGTCCAACTCTCACATCCATACATGACCACTGGAAAAACCACAGCCTTGACCAGACAGACCTCTGTTAGCAAAGTAATGTCTCTGCTTTTTAACATGCTATCTAGGTTGGTCATAACTTTCCTCCAAGGAGTAAGTGTCTTTTAATTTCATGGCTGCAGTCACCATCTGCAGTGATTTTGGAGCCCAAAATAATAAAGTCTGACACTGTTTCCACTGTTTCCCCATCTATTTGCCATGAAGTGATGGGGAGATGCCATGATCTTAGTTTTCTGAATGTTGAGCTTTAAGCCAACTTTTTCACTCTCCTCTTTCACTTTCATCACGAGGCTTTTTAGTTCTTCTTCACTTTCTACCATAAGGGTGGTGTCAACTGCATATCTGAGGTTATTGATATTTCTCCCAGCAATCTTGATTCCAGCTTGTGCTTCTTCCAGCCCAGCATTTCTCATGATGTACTCTGCACCTAATAAAACTTCTCAATTCCTTGGATTTTGTGTTGGGGGGGTGGGGGCAGAGGAGGGGCAGTGAAATAGTTAATACGTTAGAAGGAAATGCAAATGTACTACAAGAATGAGAATCACCAACTCCTAAATCACAGGTCTTACAAATTTAAATTCTTTTGTGGCACTTATTAAAGCACAGTCCATTCAGTTTCTCCATTCCAAGGGAGTTTAACCAAAACGCACAGTGAAACGTTAACAAGGGCCACGAGGCATGGTCTCTGTTTCAAAGCAGCCTGAACAATGTACATTTAAGCAGCTCCTGGGCCCTGAGAGCTATGCATCCAATATGGAGCCACAGCCACATGCGGCTACTGAATCCTTCATGTGTGTCTGGTCCAAATCAAGAGGTGCTTAAGTATAAAATACACACTGGATTCTGAAGGCAATATAAAAAGAATAATTTTTATATTAATTATATGTCAAAATGATATTTTAGATCTATTGGGTTAAACAAAATGTTATTAATTAATTAATGTACCTACTAGAAAATTTTAAATTACTTGTGTGTTTCACAATATATTTTTATTGGACTCCTCTACACTGAAGCTTTTCTTGATAAAGGAATACAAATGGTGACAGCTGGTTTCCTGGGTTGGCGAGAGTTCTGACAGTCCTGATAACTAACTCTTTCATCACAAATCCTCCCAATCTAGTCCTGGCTCTGCTTTAACTAGCTGGATGACCCAAAACTGCCACTGAACTTCTCCAGCCCTAAATCCTCATCCATAAACTCAGAGAACATTCAACACCAAGGCATCATTTTAAACAATGAAGACACTGAGATCACATTTCCTGCCTTCCAGCTCATTGCTCCATTCACTGCACAACTCACCACACCCACTTCCTGATTTTATCTACTCAGTGACCCCCACAGTGCATCTCTAATCCCAGGGACTGGCCAGAAAATGGGTGTCACTCTACAGGAAAGGAGAGTGTAGACGGATCTGAGCAGATCTATTACACAACAGGGGATGTTTTCAGAATCCCCTCCCTCAGCTGAAAGTGAGAAGACTTTCCCACACCAGGTAGTCCACAGGATTATTTGTAATATCAAAGGGATGCAGAATACTGAGTACCATCACAGCTCTAGGCAAGGCTATGTGATCTCAGGGAAGTCTGCTGAATCATGGCAAACTCGATTTCCTCAACTGCAAAATGCATTAATAATATCTGTCCAACCCACATCATAGGCTGGTTTGGAAGATCAAATAAAACCTCTTGAAAAGCACAAAGTACCACAAACACAGTCACGGTCTCACTCCTGTCATATAATGCTAGCCTGTACAAAGGCACAGTGTGTTCTGGTGCTAACCAGGCTCCACAGCACTGAAAGATACTAAAGGCACACTTTGATACCTGGCTAAATTCATTTCTTTTTTAGGTGAATAAAAGAAGAGATATAGATCATGCTTTTTAAGTTAAAAAAAAAAGGATGAAGCTAAGTAATAAAGCGCTTACCTTCATCCTGCATATAGTATGCATCAGGCTTTGTTACCCATTTTGAATATTATCAGATTTTATCAGAACAACTTATTCTAGAGATGAGGAAACTAAGCTGCAGAGAGTAACTATTCTAATGCCTTTACATATGGCAGGAAGAAACCAGACTTGACCCCAGGCCGAGTGGCTATGGGCTCATGCTGGCAATTGTGCTGTCCCGCCTCCACGGTCAAGAGCACCAGTCAGTTCAGTTCAGTCGCTCAGTCGTGTCTGACTCTTTGTGGCCCCCATGAACCGCAGCACGCCAGGCCTCCCTGTCCATCGCCAGGCCTGACTGGGCGGGTGGGGTCAGCAGATGAAAACAAGTATATTGAGAATGGTAAACAACAAGGTGCTACTGTCTAGTACAGAAAACTGTATTCAATATCCCATGATAAACCATAACGGAAAAGAATACAAAAAGAATGTATGTGTATGGATAACCAAATCACTTTGCTGTACAACAGAAATTAACACAACATTGTAAATCAACTATACTTCAATTAAAAAAAATAAAGTCTGAATAAAACTCTGGACTACAAAAGATGTGGGTACTGTTGCTCCCATATGACATAGGGCCCTCTCTGAAATCACCCCTTCCACTCCCTAGTCCCAGCACTGTTCTTTGGTTTTTGCATTTCTGGTTACCTTTTAACTTCTCTGCCTGTTCATTTACTTTGGGGTCCTCACTGCTGCCAGGAGTGGGGGCTCTCTGTGTGCACAGCTTTCTCACCGCAGTGGCCTCTGGCGCTCTGGAGCACAGGTTCCAGGTGCAGAAGCTTCAGCAGTTGCGGCTTCTGGGCTCCAGGGCGTGGGCTCAGCAGTTACGGCTCATGGACTTCAGTTGCTCCATGTTGTGTGGAATCTTCCCAGACCAGGGATCAAACCTGTGTCTGCTGCACTGGCAGGTGGGCTCTTATCCACTGCATCACTGGGGAAGTCCCCCTGGTCGTCTTTCATTTCTCTTCTTTGTGCATTCTCTTTTCTAACTCATATTTGACTGCCACTACAATTTATATTTTAAGCCCTGATAGCTCTTAGAATAACGGAGATTACCAACAGGTAAAATTAGGAATGGAAAATATACACAGATATGGTGGAACTATGGCTTTTTAAAAATTGACCTATTTTGGAGGTATTTCCCTGGTGGTCTAGTGGCTAAGACTCTACCCTCCCAATGCAGGGGGCTCAGGTTCCATCCCTGGTCAGGGAACTAGATTCCACATGTCACAACTAAGAGTATGCATGCAGCTTGTGCCCCTAACTAATCCTGGTGCAGCCATATAAATCAATAAAAGCTTATTCTTAAAAACTGACCTATTTTGTTTAAGAAGCACGATTGTTTTTGCAGTTTTGCTTATGTACTTTGTTGCTGTGTTCAATCGCTAAATCATGTCCAATTCTTTGCAACCCCATGGACTGTAGCAAACCAGGCTCCTCTGTCCTCCACTATCTCCCAAAGTTTGCTCAAATTCATGCCCATTGAGTCAATAATGCTATCTAACCATCTCATCCTCTGCTGCCCCCTTCTCCTCCTGCCTTCAATCTTTCCCAGGATCAGGGTCTTTTCTAATGAGCTGGCTCTTCACATCAGGTGGCCAAAGTACTGGAGCATCAGCTTCAGCATCAGTCCTTTCAATGAATAGTCAGGGTTTATTTCCTTTAGAAATGACTGGTTTGATCTCTTGCAGTCTAAGGGACTCTCAAGATTCTTCTCCAGCACCACAATTCAAAAGCATCAATTCTTTGACACTCACCCTTCTTTATGATCCAGCTCTTACATCCATACATGGCTACTGGAAAAACTACCTTTGACCACTTTGCCTTTGTCAGCAAAGTGATGTCTCTGCTTTCTAATACACTATCTAGGTTTGTCATAGCTTTCCTTCCAAGGAGCAAGTGTCTTCTAATTTCATGGCTGCAGTCACCGTTGGCAGTGATTTGGGAGCCCAAGAAAGTAAAATCTGTCACTACTTCCACTTTTTGCCCTTCTATTTGCCATGAAGTGATGGGACAGCATGCCATGATCTTAGTTTTTTGAATGCTGAGTTTCAAGCCAAGCTTTTCCCTCTTTCATCAAGAGGCTCTTATTTCCTCTTTATTTTCTGCCTTTAGAGTAATATCACCTGCATATCTGAGGCTGTTGATATTTCTTCTGGCAATTTTGATTCCACCTTGTGATTTAGCCTATCATTTCAAATAACGTACTCTGCATGTAAATTAAATAAGCAGAGACAATGTAAAGCCTTGTCACACTCCTTTCCCAATTTTGAACCAGTCAGTTGTTCCATGTCCAGTTCTAACTGTTGCTTCTTGACCTGCATACAGGTTTCCCAGGACCTTGTGGCTCTTCACAAACAGCAGAAGGCTTTCTTCCTTCACTCTTTTAAAAGCAACACAACATACCAATCAAGAGATTAGTGTCCAAAGTTTGGGGAAAGGTTCTTCATAGATTCAGATCATACACAATGTGTGGTACATGGAGAACAGGGAAGTAGTGGGTACTATTTAAGCATAACTCACATTTAATACTATAGCATTCCCAATGCCTGCAAAGGCTGCTGCTGCTGCTAAGTCACTTCAGTCGTGTCCGACTCTGTGCGACCCTATAGATGGCAGCCCACGAGGCTCCGGCGTTCCTGGGATTCTCCAGGCAAGAACACTGGAGTGGTTGCCATTTCCTTCTCCAATGCATGAAAGTGAAAAGTGAAAGTGAAGCCGCTCAGTCATGTCCGACTCTTAGTGACCCCATGGACTGCAGCCCACCAGGCTCCTCCGTCCATGGGATTTTCCAGGCAAGAGAACTGGAGTGGGGTGCCATTGCCTTGCTAAGAGTACTGAAATCATTAGTAGCACTTTGCTGAGCAGTAGGCCTAACTGCAGAACTGTTTCTCCCTCCATCAACTTAATACCTGGAACCAACACAATATTATAAATCAGCTATGCTTCAAAATAATAATATAAAGTGGAGGCATCCCTCAAAGGCTTAAAGGTTTAGGAACAAGACTCAGACTAAGGAGCTACATCCCTGAGCAGGCTGCATTTCCCAGGCAAGACCCCTAATTCCTCCTGGTTCTGCTGGGCCCTCCCCTATAGGAAATGAATTGGGGAGTGGGAAGATGTCAAGCAAGGGGGATGGGACAATGGTAGAAATGTGCATGTCAGCACTGCTGACCCCACAGCCAATTAAGGAGCCACAAGCTGGTCTCCACGGGAAGCTGCAGCCAGCCTCAGACAGAAGGATAACGGTTGTGACACCAAGCCCCAGGAGATGTGGTGTTGATGAATATTAAACAAACACACATACACAGACAAAGTGGAGACAATCCAGGATGCTACATTTGCAGTTCCTGCTCTCAGAAATGGACAGGGTGGCCACACGGGAAAGATGTGTCTCCCCCAAACTGCTTGACTTCCTCTGGTCCTCTTTTCTTCCCCCACACTCTCCTGCACTTACAGGCTGTGTGAGATTCTCTCTCTGACTGCTAATACTGACAGCAATTCTGATCCCACTCTTTTCAGGACACATGTCACCAGCTCAGCTTTTGCATAAATCCTTCTCTGGCAACCTGGCTGCCTGCCAGGGCCCCTCATCAGCCTGGAGGGGTATCACATTGAATTATTCTATATCGATGTTGTTACCATCAGTTTCCCCTGTAAATATATGGAAACAGCTTGCCCAGCACCCAATTCAGGTCATCTCAAGGACCACAAAACAAAATTAACGGTGAGTCGAAGAAAATGAAAAGTAAGAGATGACAGACATCCCACCCGGCAAAGCCAAACATTAAATTTTGACAGAGAAAAGAACTGGAAAAAACATATGTGACAGACAACCTCAGGAAACATACTACTAAATCCTGGCCTAGAATGGGATTTTTTACTTCCATTAAGTTAACATAGAATAAAAAGAACCACTTTGTCATCAGGGGAAAAAAGACAGGTGGCTTTTTGCACTGACTGGGCATGAGGGGCCGGAACACAGGATGCCTCGCGAGGACCCAGCCAAGGCCCTGCACAGTGGATCCAAGAGCAGGGGAGAGATCCCCATCTCTGAAAAGCGGAAACTAAAAGCACCTCCACTAGAGTCTGGATCCTCCCGAGCACCAAACTCACAAGAAGACCCCCTTCTTCAGCAGTTGGAAATTGTTTCAGTCATATAAAGAATTAAACATCTATGCTCTTTTTTTCAACCAGGAAAATGTAAACATAATATAGATTCATCAGTGATCAGTGCAAAGAAATAGAGGAAAACAATAGGATGGGAAAGACTAGAGATCTCTTCAAGAAAATTAGAGATACCAAGGGAACATTTTGTGCAAAGATGGGCTCAAAAAAGGACAGAAATGATATGGACCTAACAGGAGTAGAAGATATTAAGAAGAGATGGCAAGAATACACGGAAGAACTATACAAAAAAGATCTTCATGACCCAGATAATCACAATGGCATGATCACTCACCTAGAGCCAGACATCCTGGAATGTGAAGTCAAGTGGGCCTTAGGAAGCATCACTACAAACAAAGCTAGTGGAGGTGATGGAATTCCACTTGAGCTATTTCAAAACCTAAAAGATGATGCTATCAAAGTGCTGCACCCAATATGCCAGTAAATTTGGAAAACTCAGCAGTGGCCACAGGACTGGAAAAGGTCAGTTTTCATTCCAATCCCAAAGAATGCTCAAACTACCACACAACTGCACTCATCTCACACACTAGTAAAGTAATGCTCAAAATTCTCCAAGCCAGGCTTCAGCAATGCGTGAACCGTGAACTTCCAGATGTTCAAGCTGGTTTTAGAAAAGGCAGAGGAACCAGAGATCAAATTGCCAACATCTGCTGGATCATCAAAAAAGCAAGAGAGTTCCAGAAAAACATCTACTTCTGCTTTATTGACTACGCCAAAGCCTTTGACTATGTGGATCACAATAAACTGTAGAAAATTCTGAAAGAGATGGGATTGCCAGACCACCTGACCTGCTTCTTGAGAAATCTATATGCAGGTCAAGAAGCAACAGTTAGAACTGGACATGGAACGACGGACTGGTTCCAAATAGGAAAAGGAATACGTCAAGGCTGTATCTTGTCGCCCTGCTTATTTAACTTATATGCAGAGTACATCATGAGAAACGCTGGGCTGGATGAAGCATAAACTGAAATTAAGATTGCTGGGAGAAATATCAATAACCTCAGATATGCCGATGACACCACTCTTATGGCAGAAAGTGAAGAAGAACTAAAGAGCCTTTTGATGAAAGTGAAAGAGGAGAGTGAAAAGGCTGGCTTAAAACTCAACATTCAGAAGACTAATATCATCTCATCTGGTCCCATCACTTCATGGCAAATAGGTGGGGAACCAGAGGAAACAGTGGCTGACTTTATTTTTTTGGGCTCCAAAATCACTGCAGATGGTGACTGCAGCCATGAAATTAAAAGACTCTTGCTCCTTGGGAGAAAAGTTATGACCAACCTAGACAGCATATTAAAAAGCAGAGACATTACTTTGCCAACAAAGGTCCATCTAGTCAAGGCTATGGTTTTTCCACTACTCATGTATGGATGTGAGAGTTGGACTATAAAGAAAGCTGAGTGCTGAAAAATTTATGCTTTTGAACTGTGGTGGTGGAGAAGACTCTTGAGAGTCCCTTGGACTGAAAGGAGATCCAATCAGTCCATCCTAAAGGAAACCAGTCCTGAATATTCATTGGAAGGACTGATGCTGAAGCTGAAACTCCAATACTTTGGCCACCTGATGCAGAAAGCTGACTCACTGGAAAAGACCCTGATGCTGGGAAAGATTGAAGGTGGGAGGAGAAAGGGACAATAGAGGATGAGATGGTTGGATGGCATCACCGACTCAGTGGACATGAGTTTGAGTAAACTCCAGGAGTTGGTGATGGACAGGGAGGCCTGGTGTGCTGCAGTCCATGGGGGTGCAAAGAGTCAGACCCAACCGAGCGACTGAACTGAACTCAACTGAATACAGATTCATAGGCAGAAAAATATCACCACTACCTTATTTTTGTTTGGGGTTTGGGAGTGGGTTATTTGTTTATTTATAACCATATCTATAAAACCAAAGACAATGAGGAATATGAGAAAAATCACTCAAATAGGTTTGGATGCTTCTAGATATTCGAATCTATTGACCCAGTCCCACAAGCTGGCATTTTCCTGATGATTCATTTTACCCCAGCACACCAGTCAGACACTTGGTGATCAGGACAAAATTTTCAGACACAAATCTATCCGTGGCTCTCATCACCACCATCAGCCAGTCTGAACCTCAGTGGCCGCCTAACTGGTCTCCGCGCAAGCAAAGAAGCTAGCTCTCTCTCAGTCAGTCTCAACACCAAGTTATCAAACTGCTCCTCTCACTCCCAAATATCCTATCTATCCTGCCTTCCAGGCAAACCGAATCTCTTCCTTTCCCTCAGTAGAGCCTCCTCTCATGCCCAGGCCCTCCACAGGCCGTCTCCTCTCCCGGGAAGCCCTTCCTCCCTGTCTGCTGGAGAGCTCCTGCCAACCTTCCCTTGGCAGCTGTCCCAGAGCCCCTGCCCACCCTTGCCCCTGTCACCTCAGCCCGTCTGGCCCCCCTGCTGTTCCCTGAGCAAGCTCGGCACACGGCCACGCCAGGGTCCCCGCATCGGGTTCCCGCCACCAGAAAGCCTCTCCCATCACAGGTTCTGTGGTCATTCCCCCACTTTCTCCAGATGAAAGGGCTTCCTCTTACAGCCTAGGTAGAAAAGAACACTCCCTACACTTTCACACCCCAGCCTGCCTCATTCCCTTCACACTGCTTTACTCTCTTTATAGCATTTCATCACAACTTTATACACACACAGAAAGACACACACACGTATTTTACTGTGTATTCTTTATGGCCTACGTCAGTGTCCACAATGGGCTGGCCAACTACGGTGCATGGGCCAAATGTGCTCCCCCAACTCACCCCCCTCCCAGGCTTTGATTAGAACAAAGGCGCCCCATTATTTTACATACAGTCTACAGCAGAGTGGAACAGTTGCGTACTCATGACCCACAAAGCCTAAGACATTTCCTACCTGATCCTTTACAAAAAATATTTGCCAACCATGCTGTAGTGCTCTCCAGTGTCAAGCAATCTGCCCCCTTCCCTGCTGTGCTCACAGTTTACCTCCAGATGTACTGGGGCATTGTCTAGCAGGCAGCAGGCACTTAGGAACCACTTGTTAAATGGAGAGAGGGAGACAGAGGGGAAACTGTGAAGGAGAAGGAGTAAATAAATGGATGCAAGAGATGCTGGAGGAGAAACCAACAGGCCTGGTAACTGCATGGAGGTGCCAAGAAAAGAGAAGGAATCATGCAACAGAAGGATTTCCAACGTGGCTATGTTCCTTGGTCAAAGGATGAGGCGCTAACCAAACACAAGCTCTGCATCAGGGCTGTCCCCCATTGATGGGTCTGAAATGAGGTGTCAGCTTCCTTCACAAGGCGAGTCAATGCCCCACAGACAGCCCCACTAATAAACTGGCTCCAGTGAAACAGACACTGGAAATTCAGTTTTGGTAACCAGAGATAACATTCTTAAATCTGAACAGCTACCAACAGAGTAACAAACAAATACATATAAGCTAATTTATAAATTCTAAACACATAAATGTTTACAGGCAAACAGAAAACCTTAGACCCGATTGAGGAGATCCTTTAGTGGTTAACAAGTGAGAAATGACGGCTCAGACTAGTTAAGTCACCCACACTAGTTAAGCCGCTGAAGAAGAGGAGGCTAGAACAGAAGCCAGCACCCGTGCCAGGTCAGGGGCTCGTCCCAGGCACCAGCGCTCACGGCAGCACGGGGAGCCGGGAGGGGGGCCTGTCCGCTCCCGGCACTCTCAGTGAAGTGCTGGGGACAGGAGCAAGGCCGCACAGGACTGAGGGGCAAGCGAGGGGAACAAAGAAGTGCCCACGCGGGAATGCCAGTGGGGCTCTCTGGCCCACATCTCACTTCACCTCTCTGTAATACAGTGCTTCTCAAAATTTAGGTTGCATCGCAATCACTGCTGTCCTTTTCAGATGGATGGCCCACCCCCAGAGTCTCCTCCTCAGGTGGGCCGGGGTGGGCCCAAGAACCTGCATTTTTAACAAGTCCCCATGTGACACTGATGCTGCAGGTCCAAAGATCATACTTCAGGAACCGCTGGGCAGCATTTGACCATGACCCATCCTGTGGCTTTCCTGACACGTCTCTCTCCTGGCTCTTCACCTCTCTCTCCAGTCACCAGTTTGAGAAGTCTCTCTATGAAGAGAAGAGGCGGGGAGGAAAGGGTGGTGACTGCTGCAAGTTCACGAAAGATGAAAGAACCTGAGCTTGTTCACAATACAACTAAGGAAAGAGCCACTCTCAGTGAGGGAGCACAGAGGTGGGGCCAGGAAAGAATGGCAGATGGATGAGCAGACAGAAGGGTAGAGAATCTACCCAGACAGTAGTGACAAGCCCCTTCCTTCTGAGAATGTAACACATTTTTTAAATATCCTCAACATTTGCTGACGATCATTTGAGGGTGGCTTCCCTTGTAGCTCAGTTGGTAAAGAATCTGCCTGCAATGTAGGAGACCCGGGTTCGATCCCTGGGTTGTGAAGATCCCCTGGAGAAGGAAATGGTGACCCACTCCAGTATCCTTGCCTGGAAAACATAATGGACAGAGGAGCCAGGTGGGCTGCAGTCCATGGGGTCACAAGGAGTCGGACACGATGAGCAACTAACACTTACTTACTTATAAGTTGGGAAAAATCCAAAAATTATCTGAAGACCAGTCTTAGTAAACACGTTGAGTAACAATGAATAACATAGTATTTCTTAGTTAAAAAACAAGAAATAAATCTAAAGTAAGACTGATTTCTTTAAACAATAATGAGAATACCATTAATATGTACCAAATCTGCTGAAAATATGCATAGATACATGAGTTATGATATTCTTAAAATTAGCCTCACAATTTTATAACTGCAAGATTGACACTTTAGTCGTGAAACAAACAAATATATAGGAAAAGAACAAACAATAGAGACTAACTCACCATCACCTTCCTCTTGTTATGATCCTCCCATGATACCACAGTGTTGGGGCACTAAGTCTAGGTCATCGCATCCCTACCTCAGGAAGAGAAGATCTCAAGTGGTTCACCAGTTGCTGGGGAGGGGGAGAAATTGGCATGATTCCCCCACAGCTGGAAGCCCCTGCTCTGTAATCAGACAGACCTGATGCAAATCCTGGCTCTACCACCTCCTTAACATGTAACTTTAGAAAACCAACCTTCCAAAGCACATGGTTTTCCATTTCAAAAACATAGCTGGTAATAAGAATCGCCTCACAGGAGGGCTCTGAGAATTAAATGACAGGATGCTGTCCTCTGTGTGGCTGGCACATGCTGCTTCATCACAAGGTGTCCTCCAGGCTAGCTGTCACTGTCATTTTTCTCATGGATCTGCTAAAGTCAGGATGCCCCTGGGGAGCCTGGACGTGCCCTGTGCTCTGCCTATCTGTGCTCTATGCTATCGTAATGACTAAAGCCAGCTCCAGAAACCTGGGAGAATCAGGGAAGCCTCTTACAAATCCTACTCCTTCCAAACAGGCTTCAGAATCATTCTTCAGCATCGTTGAGGTTCCTGCTCCCTGGGCAGTCCCCAGGAGCTGATGAGAGCCATCCTCTCCCAAGAGCGCCTTCCAGTCAGTGTACCTATGACTCTTCCCTGCAGATCTGCCTCTTCTGCCCTATCTTGCCATCTTACATTTTCCCTTCTAACCTGATTTTCTATTCCTCTTACTACTACTAATGATGGCCATAAATTACTGAGCACTTAATGGGACCAGACACTCTTCTGGATCATTTTACAGGGATCATCACATTTTATTCCGACAACAACTCCTTGAAGATGGAACTGTTACCCCAATTTTCAAAGGAGAAAAAACCGAGACAGAGAAGTCAGGTAACTTGCTCACACAGCCAGCAAATCATGAAGGCAAGATTCAAACACAGGCCATGTCATTCAGAGCCTAGGCTCCTAACTTCATACCTCCTCATAAAAACGACCAGATTTCAATGATCCCAAGTCACAAGCATTCTAAAGCTGTCTGACCACACCCAGCGATGACCCCAGCCTCCACTCTCAGTTTTCTATCTTCAATATGAAAAAATGACCATACATCTTCAACTTTGGTTTTTAAGAAGACTTCAACTTACTACTTCCCTTTCCTCTCTCTGAAAGGTATAATTTGGCCTCTTCTGAAGGCACAACCATGAGCTTGTTTTAGTTTCTCAGTGAGAAGGAAGTTTATTCGGTTCATTTTTCTCAAGTGTTAGAGCAGCAGTCTTGCAAAGTATTAACAAGCAGAAAATGGAAAACACATAACAGAGACAGCATTCCTGGAAAAGCATTACACTTCTTTCAGGGATTCTTCCACTGTGATATGTTTTATCTGGCTGCCATGTTGCCAAAAATCACATTACCCATTTTAGATAAAGAAATCAATAACCAAGTACAAACTACCCATCAAATGTAGGGAGAGCATGAGCTGGTAAAGGCTGTGATCTAGTTGGGGTTTGTAGGTGTTGATATTTGCCCTATTATATGGCTACAGTGGTCATGTATGGATGTGAGAGTTGGACGGTGAAGAAAGCTGAGTGCCGAAGAATAATGCTTTTGAACTGTGGTGTTGGAGAAGACTCTTGAGAGTCCCTTGGACTGCAAGGAGATCCAACCTGTCCATCCTAAAGGAGATCAGTTTTGGGTGATCATTGGAAGCACTGATGCTGAAGCTGAAACTCCAATACTTTGGCCATCTCATGAGAAGAGTTGACTCATTGGAAAAGACCCTGATGCTGGGAGGGATTGAGGGCAGGAGGAGAAGAGGACGACAGAGGATGAGATGGCTGGATGGCATCACTGACTCGATGGATATGAGTTTGAGTGAACTCCGGGAGTTGGTGATGGACAGGGAGGCCTGGCATGCTGCAATTCATGGGGTCGCAGAGCCAACTGAGCAACTGAACTGAAATGAAACTTCAATTGAATTTACTGAATAAATCTTTGTCAGGCTTCAAAAATTTCACATATAATTGTGTTCAAGTATAATGCATTAACCTTCCTACTTGAAACTAAGGAAGTTACCTTACCTCCTTCACAACCAATTCTTCAAGAAGTAAGTTTACAAAAATACATGTGTGTGTGTGTGTGTGTGTGTGTACAGAAAATGATTTTAATATTGGAGGTCATCAAATGCAGCTCTGATGCATTAGCTGTCAACTGAAATGTCATGGTAATAGGATTCTCTAATCCCTCCTTCATGACCTCACAAATGAACAAGGCATGTAAACTATTATAAATATCTTTGTTGATGGCTCAAAATATGAAAGGAAGTCATTTTAAATATTAAAAACTATATTGTTCATCCATAACTATATGCCTTAAGAAAACAAGACACTCTAAAGACAGAGCCTGGTATCTTTAAAAAAAAGTACTGAAAAAATAATTTTGGACAGTAATCTAAAACTCTGTATATCGGCTTAGGTGAAGACAGTATACAAGATTGAATATGCAATTAATTATGTCAAAAATCTTTCCAATATCTTTATTTAAAGTCAAGTATCAATTCCATCCTACAGAATGAAACAAAATAATTCATAAAACACCGTCAAAGATATGTGCAACTGGAAAATATAAACTGTCAGAGAACTGTATTCTTGGGAGACACTTAAATAAGAATTGTTAAAAACTTCACTTCTTAAAAACAGTTTATGAGGGGGGAGGGGGGATGGGGAAAAAAAAGATTAAAAAAAGTTTATCAGTAAAGTAACCCTTTCCATTAAAGATCATTTCCTTAAAGATACTGGGTAACAAAGACATGTAAAAGAATAAAATTAGAATACTCCCTAACACCAAACACTAAGATAAACTCAAAATGAATTAAAGACATAAATGTAAAACCAGGAACTATAAAATTCTTAGAGGAAAACATAGGCAGAGCACTCTCTGACATAAATCACAGCAAGATCCTCTATGACCCACCTCCTAGAGTAATGGAAATAAAAACAAAAGTAAACAAGTGGGACCTAATTAAACTTAAAAGTTTTTGCACAGCAAAGGAAACTATTAAATGAGGTGAAAAGACAACCCTCAGAATGGGAAGAAAATAGAAGCAAATGAAACAACTGACAAAGAATTAATTTCCCAAATATATAAGCAGCTCATATAAATCAGTATCAGAAAAACAAACAACCCAATCAAAACGTGGGAATAAGACCTAAACAGACACTCCTCTCCAAAAGATATACAGATGGTGAATAAACACATGAAAAGATGCTCAGCATCACTCATTATTAGAGAAATGCAAATCAAAACTACAATGAGCTATCATCTCACACTGGTCAAAAAGTCTACAAACAATAAATGCTGGAGAAGATGTGGAGAAAAGGCAACCCTCATGCACTGCTGATGGGAACGTAAATCGATGCCGTCACTAGGGAAGACGGTATGGAGATCCCTTAAAAACTAGGAATAAAATCACAATCAGCTCAGTTCAGGTCAGTCACTCAGCTGCGTCCAACTCTTTGCGAACCCACGGACTGCAGCATATCAGGCCTCCCTGTCCATCACCAACTCCCAGAGTTTAGTCCTCCCAATGAACACCCAGGACTGATCTGCTTTAGGATGGACTGGTTGGATCTCCTTGCAGTCCAAGGGACTCTCAAGAGTCTTCTCCAACACCACAGTTCAAAAGCATCAGTTCTTCGGTGCTCAGCTTTCTTTATAGTCCAACTCTCACATCCATACATGACTACTGGAAAAACCATAGCCTTGACTAGATGGACCTTTGTTGGCAAAGTAATGTCTCTGCTCTTTAATATGCTGTCTAGGTTGGTCATAACTTTCCTTCCAAGGAATAAGCGTCTTTTAATTTCATGGCTGCAGTCACCATCTGCAGTGATTTTAGAGCCCCAAAAAATAAAGGCTGTCACTGTTTCCACTGTTTCTCCATCTATTTGCCATGAAGTGATGGAACTGGATGCCATGATCTTAGTTTTCTGAATGTTGAGCTTTAAGCCAACTTTTTCACTCTCCTCTTTCACTTTCATCAAGAGGCTCTTTAGTTCTTCGCTTTCTACCATAAGGGTGGTGTCATCTGCTTATCTGAGGTTATTGATATTTCTCCCGGCAATCTTGATTCCAGCTTGTGCTTCCTCCAGCCCAGCATTTCTCGTGATGTACTCTGCATATAAGTTAAATAAGCAGGGTGACAATATACAGCCTTGACGTACTCCTTCTCCTATTCGGAACCAGTCTGTTGTTCCATGTCCAGTTCTAACTGTTGCTTCTTGACCTGCATACAGATTTCTCAAGAGGCAGGTCAGGTGGTCTGGTATTCCCATCTCTTTCAGAATTTTCTACAGTTTATTGTGATTCACACAGTCAAAGGCTTTGGCATAGGCAATAAAGCAGAAATAGATGTTTTTCTGGAACTCCCTCGCTTTTTCAATGATCCACACCTACCAACCCCACTCCTAGGAATAAACCCTGAAGAAAAAAAACGAAAAAGACACATGTACCCCAATGTTCACTGCAGCACTATTTATAATATCTAGGATATGGAAGCAACCTAGATGTCTATCAATGGATGATTGGGTAAAGAAACTGTGGTACATATAAACAATGGAATATTACTCAGCCATAAAAAGGAACACATTTGAGTCAGTTCTAATGAGGTGGATGAACCTAGAGCCTATTATACAAAGTTAAGTAAATCAGACAGAGAACAACAAATATTGTATACTAACACATATATATGGAATCTAGAAAGATGGTACTGATGAAATTATTTGCAGGGCAGCAATGGAGACACAGACATACAGAACAGACTTATGGACATGGTTGGGGGAGAGAAAAGAGAGTGTGGGATATATGGAGAGAATAACAAGGAAACAAACATTACCATATGTAAAATAGATAGCCAGTGGGTATTTGGCTATGTATGACTCAGGGAATTTAAACCAGGGCTCTTTAACAACCTAGAAGGGTTGGATGCGGAGGGAGGTGGGAAGAAGGGAGGGAAGGGAGGAAGGTTCAAGAGGGAATGGACATATGTATACCTACGGCTGATTCATGTTGATGTCTGTCAGAAAGTAACACAATACTGTAAAGAAATTATCCTTCAATTAAAAATAAATAAATTTTTTAAACAAGATACTAGGCAACAAAGAGAAATACCGCATACAGTGTGCAGGAAAATGAGCACGCTTACTGGATATAACAAATGCTGTCCTAGAGGGTTTGCCAATTTCCTTTCCTTCCCTTACTTCATTCCTTTTCACTATTCTTTCTCCTTCTATATTTCTTCCCACTGAACTGAAAGACATATGAAATACACCTTATCACATACATACACACACACACACACACAACACCTTATCACTAACGTTTCCTGATAACTTCTCTATAGCACTGATTACCATGTATTTCTAAGCAGGTTGGCTTTGAGATGCCTGGAAGTCCTGAGTGGGTGGGCTGGCAAGGGGTTTTATAGAGTAGCAATTGCACTGGGCACATTTTCCAGACCTGTTTATCAGCCAGGCCAATGTCCTCACGTGCTGCCTTTGGTAGCAATTTAATCCAATACATGTGAAAAGAATTAGAGCTGAAGGCACCCACCCCTCATTGGTGTGTTGAGTTGCAGCAGGCTCCACATCCACCTGGGTTGAGGAAGGAAAGGGTGGTCTTGAGGGAAGAGCAGCCACTAAGATTCACAGAGATTTAGCATGTAGACTTGTAGTTATCAGATCAGCATACAAAACAGGAAAATTTCAGCACACATAGACACTCAGATTTTGTTATCAAATTGCTATACTTCAGAGGCATTCAGTCCCAGGAGTGCATTTCAGCATTCCATCTTGTTGACACAGACAAATCCCAACCCAGATGAGAAAAACAATCTAGAAAATGCACGAGGCACTCTGAATAGAAAAGTTTTTAAACAAGTTTCTTAGAGAATTTCTATACTAAGGAACTTAAAATAAAGATGCCATATTCAGAATGTGGCCTGTAGGAATAGATTCCATTTTAAAGTAACTGACATACAAAACACAAGTAGGAATCTGGGAATTAAGCAGTTGACTTCATAGACAAGTAACACTTTCTGTAACAATCTCTTATGTTAAGGGTCCTCAAGTGTTTTCAAGCATAGCTGGTTTCATTCTCCCAATAGCCTTGGAAAGTCACTTGGTAAAATTTAAGTTTGTAATTTCAAACATGTTCAGGTTTCTAAGAGGCAGCCAAGATGAATTTCTCACCTTCCGTGTTTAAGGGGAAATACAGACTGTAGCATGGTGTGCGCTTAGTTGCTTAGTTGTGTCCAACTCTTTGCAAACCATTGGACTGTGGCCCACCAGGCTCCTCTGTACGTGGGATTTTTCAGGCAAGAATACTGGAGTAGTTCCCATTTCCTTCTCCAGGGGATCTTCCCAACCCAGGGATCAAACCCGTGTCTCCTGCTTCACAGGCTGATTCTTTACCTGCTGAGCCCTCAGGGAAGCCCACAGAATATAGCAGAGTGATTAAGAATTCAAACTCTGGACCCAGCAGCCCCACTCTGAACCTTAATTTGGAGTCAAACCTGGCTTTGAGTACAGCTTACACACCTGAACCTTGACCGTATCATCTATGAGTAGGACACGGAATCTAGAAAGGACAAAGTACGCCATATTTTCAACAAATAACTAACAAATTAGAAAAAGAGAACCTACAGTTTTGAAAACACACACATCTACCAATTGCAATATACTATTTCTGTATTCTGATCCAAACTATTACATACATGATTTATCACACCTATGAAATAAGTGGAAATGTTAATGCTGACTGGATATTTGATAATATTAAGGAATAACTATTAAAATTCTTGGCAAGATAACAGGATTATGTTACATGAAAAGAGCTCTTACCTTCTTAAGCCATGGTCTCCAGTTCCATGGCCACTAACCACATGTGGATACTTAACTCTCGACTAATTAAAATTAAACACAAGAAAAATTTTATTTTCTTAGTCTCACTAGCCATATTCCAAGTACTCAATAGCTACAGAAAGACAGTAAATACAGAAAGTAAATACAGAAAGACAGTAAATACTTCTGTCATCACAGAAAATTCTGTTGGACAACTCTAGACTAGAAATACATACCTACTGAGTCATTTGTGAATGAAACCTTATGATGACTAGGATTTGCTTCAAAATATAACAGGAAGGGGAGAAGTGGATGAGGTATGAATGAGGTAAAACTGATTTATGGTTGTTGCAGGGGAAATGAGGGTACATGAGGGCAGTTCATTAATATATTCTATGTGATAGTCACCTTTTTGAGTCAACATGGATGGCTAGGTGACAGTCTCCAGTTTTTCAAACAGTTATCTAGATGTTATGAAGGTATTTTGTAGAGCTAACAGACATTTCTTTGATTTCACTGATAAGGATGAGGAAGATCAATTCATTTGCACAGAGAACTTAGGTTCCTAGGAACACTAGGCACAAGACTGCTACGTCCCAACAATCCACAATTATTTTTGCTCTTTCCAAGATTTCCATTGCTTTGGGATCCTAAATCATTTATTCACAGAGATAAAACTATGTGCTGTATTTCCATCAAACATCTGATAGGAAAGATCCTTCAAAGTTAGATAAATTAGATACTTTTCACCTAACAAAAGAAACCAAAAGAAAAAGGACTCGTCTGATGTCTAAAGTTTAATCAATAGAAATTGAAAGAAGTCAAACTGTGAGAATAGATACTTCCTTCTGGTTCTCATAAAAAAATGCTAGCCACAGAGGTTCATAATCAGAAACACGGCAGGGTACACTATACTGTAGAAGTATACAAATCTACCAACACTTTGTTATTTTATAGTCATCACCTAAAATAACCAAAAATAAAGGTTAGTGAAAGAAAACTCACATATCATCATTTGCCTGTTCCATCAGACAACACAAGTTTTAGCCACTAAAATCCTCTCTGAGGCCTCTCAGGCCACAGCTTTGAAAGGAGAGCTATATCTCGAAAAATTCTTAAATCCCCAGTGATCTTTACAGCTTTTTAACATCAAAGTGGAGGACCCAAGAGTGATTGCCCAGTGTTCAGCATTTTGGCAGTTACAGTCCAAATATATATCTGATCCTAACCCCAAACAAGAGCCTGATGCTGGGAAAGATTGAGGGCAGGAGGAGAAGGGTGTGAGAGAGGATGGGATGGTTGGATGGCATCATTGACTCAATGGACATGAGTCTGAGCAAACTCCAGGAGACAGTGAAGAACAGGGAAGCCTGGTGTCTGCAGTCCATGGGGTGACAGAGTTGGACAAGATTGAGTGACTAAACAACAACAAACCCCAAACCAAAGTTGGGCACAAACAGTGCATTGTAAACCAACAGTGCTCTGAGCAATATGGATAGAACCACAAAGGCCTACACATAGTTCTGTAAGGAAACACTAAGCAAATAGCAAAGCAAGTGAAAGCTACAAGAAGCATCATCTCGCCACAGAAGCAAGCTGGAATAACCAAAAGAATGGTTAGACATACACACACACACACACACACACACACCAGCATTTTCAAAATGGATCCATTATGGGGGCCCACATTGTTTGCCTCTTTCACTTTGTTGACATTTGAACTGATGACAGAAAAGCAACAATGGGTAAAAAGATAAGAAAAATACAAAAGGAATACAAAATACAAAAGGAATCAGTTGAATGTTTAAAAATTGAGGAACACTTCACCAAGCAGTGTGGATAATTCATCTCTACTTATTAAAATACAAAATTTAGGCAAGTACTAATGTTTTAATTACAGATTCTCCACTGCCTCAAATCCATCTCCTACAGGAATGAATTTCCAAGCATCTTGGAGCCATTAACTGGGTTCAGCTAAGAACATGTGGTTACTCTGCTCCTATCAAACATGCTTTTGGACCTTCATCCAGCTTTTGATAATCCATTTTGTAAACGGCTTCTCTTCTTCCTCCTTTTCACTGCTTGACCTTTGAGTATCCATTTAAAACATAACTGAATACTTGTGGAGAAGAGTGGTGACAGAAAGACTGAACTAGCAGAAATTTAAAGAAAAGCTTAAGTCTAAGAAGCTGAACAGCCAAAGGCCACAGTTTCAAGTCTCAGATCAGAGTGGGGCACAGCCAAGGGGCAGCCCCTGCCTCCCATCACTCCAACAGAGTTAAAAAGAGAAAGCCCCAGTATTCCCTATGCTGGTCAACCAGCCACAGATGCCCAGCTTCCACCCTCCAATAAACCCTTCAATTTACTTCTTGCTGCCAGAGCATCTTCCCAGCATCCCATCTTCACACTTTTCCTCTGACAAAAGTCCAGAAAGGCTCCCCACCACTTACCACATCTTCACTACTTAGGCTGGCACTCTACTCTGTGGCTCAAATTATCCCTCAATGTGTCTCTCAATATACCCTTGTAGCAATCAAACTGAAATATCCAACACAAGCCAGCATGTGGCTTACTTCTTACCGCCACGACTCAGGTGCACCTCTCCCTGGACTATTCCAGCCTCACTCTCGTCTCTGCCCGCTGAAATTCTCACCTGTCCTTCAAGGTTCTCAAGTCACCTCCTTCATGAAACTTTCTGTAAAATGCCCCACCTTTGCTCAATGACCACCTTGTGCCTGTATTAGAATTAAGTGGTACACATATATTCTTTTCAAAGTAGCTTATAATCACCTCAAAAGCCATGGCTTTCATGTTTTATTTAGTTCTCTTTATATCTCTGAGAACAAAGACAGTCCCCATGAATTGCTAAGTAAGCATTTTCAGATATCAGTAACAATGGGCCCAAATCCTATTTCATGAAAAGTCATTTTGTTAGAAAGTTTGACTTAAAAACACAGTAGTCCTAAATGTTTCCTGGCTGCTGATAAAACCAAAAACATCCAGAAAGTCCCATGAATCCCTCTACAGGGACAGTGGGGAGGCAGCTAGAGGCAGGTGCGAGGCAAGCGGTTGAGCTCAAGGCACATCAGCAAAGTGAGACAATAGGTAACAAGTAACGTTGACAGTGGTATTAACGAAGCATTAAGCTGTTTTGTGCAGGGAGAAAGTAAATCTTGATAGTGGGTTCCCAAATATCTATTAGGGATTCCATCTCTCCATTCAGAAGCACACACATGCAGATCAAGAATGTGTTTCAAGTTATCCCCAAACAAGGTATTTATTCCCCACAGAGAATCATGCTAGAGCCTCATTCTCATTCATTAATGTTATTACTAAGTCTGTGAGTCTGTTTCTGTTATGTAAATAAGTTCATTTGTATCATTATTTTTTCACATTTTTGGAGCGGAGACTTGGCAAAGCCCCCATATAGCAAGATGGGGCCTGGGTGACCCACTGGAGAGGTGAGCCTTAGAAAAGAGCGAGGTCTCTCCTGAGATGAGGGAAGGGAAGAAGAATAGGTGCAGGTCCTAAGGCATGTGAAGGTGGAGCTGAAGGAAGCAGAGGAGTCTCTGTGGCTCTGCCTCCAGGCGAGAGGTGGGGGCATCTGCTGAGGCTGGCAGCGCTGGGCGATCGGGTGCCAGGGGTGAGAAGGTCAGTCACAGCCACTATGGAGGAAGAGAGGGAACTATATAGGAATGACTTAAAGGGCTGCTGTGCAGATATGAGTCTCCAAATGAGATAAAAACTAAGGCAACGTCTGTTTGCAGACAGATGATTTTCTCCAGCAGCACTGGGGCAGGAGTAGCAAGGAGTGTCGAGAGCTCTGTGTCCAGCATCAGAGCTGCCGCCATGGGTGCAGCAGCAAAGGGCAGAGAAAACGGAAGACACGGAGGGAATGTCCAGGACGTGACTGATCACGTGGTCCAGAACTGAATAGAAAAAAGCAGGAAGACCTGGAAAAAAGAAGAAAAACCTGGGAAACGGCTAGGAGGAGAGGTTGTGCTGGAAAGAAAACAAGAATTGGAGGCTCAGGTCAAAGAGGGATTTATGAGATTTCTGCAAAGCAGATGAGTTCCAGGAGATGACGAGGTCAGGGTTTAGCCACGTCAGTGGGCCACTATAAAGAAGAGTGAAGGTCACGGGGCCGAGGAGGCCGGCAGTGTGAGGGGTGAGAGGCGTCACAGTGCAGGGCAGCGCTGGCCAACAGGAGTGCTGCTGGGGCAGAAACAGTCTAAAGCCACCTCGTCCAACACAGCAGTCACAGCCACACTGGGCAACGGGGCACTGGAGTGTGCCAAGGAGATACAGGGACTGCGCTTTTACTATATGTAACCTTAGCTTATTTAAATTTCAACAAACACAAGCAGCTAGAAGCCACCATACTAAGTGGTGCAGATATAGAGCAACAGGTTCCCAACTTTGTGCAATTAAGTCACTTGGGGAGACTTAAGTACAGCACCTGGCTCCCGCTCACCAGAGATTCTTGCTTAATCAGTTGGGCAAGTGCCTCAGGCATCAGCACTCTTTAAAGGTCCTGGATTGTACTGGTTAAGAATACGAACTCCGGAATCAGCTTACCTGAGTTCAAAATCCACACTTACTAGTTGAGTTCTGTGACTTTGAGCAAATAACCTCATCTGTGAAATGGGAATAAGGAGAGTACCTACACCTCAGAGGACTGATTTTCATACAAACATGATTTAAAAATAGTACCTGGCACAGAACAAGAACTCATTAAATGTCAGTTATTACGATTCAAATGGATGTTGGAGTCATTAACGCTGACAGTTACAGGGGAAGAGAGTGGTGTGAACTGTCAAAATCTACACTGCAGAGGGACCCAGATGTCAGGAACAGATTAAGTTGAAGGTAAGGAGAAAGTAAGAGAGGAGAATATATGAAGGAAAGAGAAACAACCTGGAAGGGACAGTGATAAAGCAAGTTATGTAGACCCCACTCCCTGACAAGCGACACACTACCAGTGGGCCAGGGAGAACAGGGAAGAGGCACGTCAGAACGAACTCAGTGGGAGTCGGGGTAAGGAAGGGCAGGGAAGAGACATTCATCTCAGTCTGACAAAACCTTACCCACTCCCCCAAAAAGGGGAACATGAGCCAACTATCAGTCTAGCAGTGATTTTTGTACTGGTGTTTGTTTTCCTCTGCCATATAGTTACCCTGCACAAAAAAACATCCAGGAAAGGCTTCTGATGAAAATCCCATTTTCTAATTAGGACTCCAAAACAAACAGCAACCTTGCACAAGTGAACAGAAAATACTCCATGATTCATACTTAATCTAGTTCAAATCTAGCTGAATTGATGTTGAAGTCTTTGCAAACTATATGTCAAGATTTTACTACAAACCTGTTTTATTTCCATTTTTAACTATGTCGTCTATAAGTCTCAGACTTAAAACGCCATTAATAAGCACAGCATAGTACCATTAAGTAAGAAAAACTATCATGTATGACTAAAGAACAAAGTATGTTATTTAAATTTGATTTAAGAATAGGAACCAAAACAAACAAAAGAATAAAGGGGCAAAAAACCTAAAATGGAATCGGAGAGATGTGGAAGGAAGAGAAATCTCACCACCAACAGATGCCTTAGGTTACAGGGTTTTTTCCTCTTCTCTAGAATTTCACATAAAGACATGAATTTAATGAATACAAATTTATATTCAAATTTCATCTCCACTACCAATCAATTTTATCAACTTGCAAAAGAAGCAAAAAGTAGTCACATTTATTTGCAACTAGTAAAGTAAGTTAGTAGAAGTCAAAAATTATTTCAAAGACAGTTTCTATGCAGCACAAGTGACTGAATTCAAGCAGTGCAATTCACAGAGCTCAATGATTCAGATGAATCAACTGTATTTAGATTTTTACCTGAGTAAAAAAATAATAATTCTGAAATTTCTTTATGGACTAGTCATTTCTCATGAGAAAAAGAAACACCTAGCTACATCTTTTCCATAAGAGTGTTTCACACTTCAAATGGTATTTCACTTGCTTGTGGAGTGCTAAATGTATTCATGTATGGCACAAGTTGAGTTTCACAGTTGAAACTCAATTTTCAATATAATGAAGGTCACTTCTGGTTCCTTATTAGAAAGCATTAAGAATGTGTGGAAACAAACAACGCTCTTCCAAACCACCTCCTCACACAACTACAAGCTCTACAGGAATTATCTTTTGCAAAGACCACCGCCCACAACGAATTCCACTTCTTCACCTGCTAGCCCTTACCGTCTCCTAGGATTACTCTTCTTAGAGGTACACTAAGTGATCTTGGAGCTGGAAAAACAAGCATAACCAAAACACATTCTACTTGCTTTGATTCCCTTAGGCAGCAATCTTTACCTTTACACTTTTGAAAAGTTAGAGCTCCACTAAATTCTAGAAACCTAAAATACCACTGTCTAACAGTCAAAGTTAAGTTTGTTGTAGTCAGGTGAAACATATTTTGGCCTCCTGAATTTCACAATGAGTCCAATAAGTTCATGGACCCACTCTATGGTTATTTTTCAGTTTCTGAATGTGTTATTGAATAAACTTATTTGACCATTGACACATTTTCCACAATGGCTCCATGACCATGGGGTATAGGCTATTGTGACAGGAATGACCAAGTGACCTCCCTATTAGGACAGTAAACCAAAGAAAATATTACATCCATGGGAAAACTGTAGAGATTAATATCACTACCAAAAACTTGAAAAGGATCACATTCATGTTTAACGTACCTCTTTGGTCTATGCAGAGAACAGAGAGATCTTAGAGAATGGCTGTGGGTTACTGTAAACTCATCAACAGCAGCTCCAGTGTGACTGGCTTTACCAAATGAGGTACCTTCTCTGGACCAAACTTAGCTCTTGGCACCTGAGAGGAAGCTACTCATCAGGAAAATGCTTTAGCAATACGCAAGGAACACAAGAATCCATTTGCTTTTCTTTTGGGTCAAGGTTAAGAATATACTTTCAACATACTTGCCTCAGGGTTTGAACAACTCTCCGCTCTGCCATACTTACTCTACAGAGACTGTGCTTAGTCTAAGACACCATATAGATCATCACAACTGGTCCACTGAACTGACTGCACCATGCAGACTAGACTTGATGAACAGGACACAACAAATTCCTTGGTGTTTCAGTATAATGTGCCCAAGCTTCATGGTGAAAAACACCATGAAAATTCAAGGGCTGCTACATCAGTCAGGTTTCTGAGAATACAGTGGTCTAGAACATGTTGAAATATCCCCTCCAAAGTGAAATGCAAGATGCTGAACCCAGAACTTCTTACTGTCAAAAGAAAGAAGCACAACACTTCATGGGCAACTTTACATTTCACTAAAGACAATGTCTACCACACTTATCAGGCTTCCCTCATAGCTCAGTTGGAAAAGAATCCACCTGCAATGCAGCAGATGCCGGTTCAATTCCTGCATTGGGAAGATCTGCTGGAGAAGGGATAGGCTACCCACTCCAGTATTCTTGGGCTTCCCTGGTGGCTCAGCTGGTAAACAACCCGCCTGCAATGTGGGAGACCTGGGTTGGATCCCTGGGTTGGGAAGATCCCTGGAGAAGGGAAAGGCTACCCACTCTGGTATTCTGGCCTGGAGAATTCCATGAACTGTATAGTCCATGGGGTCGCAAAGAGTTGGACATTACGGAGTGACTTTCACCACACTGATACACACTTATAGGTTACTTATAGCGGTGAGAGTTAGTAACTTACTTAGAGGGCCCAGCACAAAATGTGGTTATATGCAGCATGTCTGGTCTTCAGTACCAACTGCTATGCCACTTGGGTCTTAAGATGCAGCAAGCTGAATTAGTTGCATCCAATAAAATCCAGAGAATCACAGCACAAATCTCTAAGGTTCTGGAACAAAGCCATGCCCTAAGAAAATACGCCTGGCTTGCAACTAGGCTTTAGCAGAGCCTGAGGAAAAGATATCAAGTGACTGTAACCTGAGCTGCCTGTAATGATCTGAATGTTATCTGACTCACCAGGCTATAAAGTTGGGCTTGCAGAGAAGCAATCAATCATCAAAAGACAATGGTGTAAAGAGACTGGGCTAAATCAGGTCTACACAAGGTAAGAAATCACATGAGCTCAGACACCTCTGATGCCCGCTTTTACTGTATTACCCTACCTAGAGCTTCATGGAGAATTCCTTATGGTCAGCTGACTGAGAAGGAAACTTCCTCAGTATCTGGCACCAAGCAGAAGTGGACTGCCGCAGTCTCACATCTCCAGTAAAGAACATCCTTGAAATACCTTGTGAAGAGAAGTCATCCTAGCAGACTACCTACTACTTTCACTCGTCCACTTTATCAACACAGAGAAACAGCCAGAATTATGGATCTATGGTGAGTCATGGGCAAGGGCTAATGGTTACCCTGGATGGTCAAAGTGAAAGTCACTCAGTCATGTCCGACCCTTTGTGACCCCATGGGCTATACAGTCCATGGCATTCTCCAGGTCAGAACACTGGAGTGGGGAGCCTTTCCCTTCTCCAGGGGATCTTCCCAACCCAGGAATCAAGCCAGAGTCTCCTGCATTGCAGGTGGATTATTTACCAGCTGAGCTATCAGGGAAGCCTTGTGGATGGTCAGGGACTTGGCGGAGGGCGGAGGAGAAAAAAAACAGTACTAGGAGAGGTGATAAAAGGAGATCTGGGAAGAAGTATATGGATGGACCTCTCGGGATGATCATAGTATGTGAAAAATGTTTTTCTCCAATATGAATATACACTAAAGGGCATCCACTGCAGAAGGTCCCCTCAGTAATCAAGTAAATAAAAGTACAAATCTTCAGATATCAGTTAGCCTCTGTCACCAGCCACTCCAGGACATCCTCAACAGACAGACTAGAAGTGGCCACGGTGACAGCAGCAGAGGCGATGAATGGATTCCACACAAGAACTTCTCATGAAAACTAACCTAGCTCCTGCCAACAATGAGTACCTAACTTGCCAACAGCAGAAACTAATCCCCAGTCCTCAAGATAGCAACATTCCCCTGAAGGATCAGGCAACCACTGGGGGGGTTGGGGGATAGGTGTGTGTGTGTGGATGAATAACAATGGACCCTTTCCATCAAGGAAGAGGTAATGAATCATCCTCACTGTTTAAGTCCAACTTACACACACACATATACATACATATACACCATGTTATTTGCCTCTCCTCACTTCTTTCTCTATTTTTTCCAAGAAGGATTGGCCATAGTGTTTAACTTTACAATTTAGTTTTTAGATTAAAGAATATTCCACAGAATTGTAAATAAGTTAGGAGAGATGAGAATATCACCCAGAGACAGACAAGTTAACTATCACCAACAATGAAGTTCTTAATCTGAAATCCTGATGGGGTGAGTACATGGTTAATCACTAGGAAAACTAAACCCACTTGCAATCATACAGGGTGGAAAAAAAAATCAACCATTAGAACAGCAAAAATTTATAAGACATAATACCGAGATTTGGCAAGCATATGGAGCAATTTGGAGCATAAATTGGTATATCCACTTCAGAAAACTAGCAGCTACACATACACCTACTCTGTGATCCAGTAATCCTATGTTTTAGCGATACACATGAGTGAGTACACACATCCACACATGTATAAGAATGTTCAGAATAGTTATGCATATAATAGCTAAATACTGTCAACAGAATGGATAAACTGTATTATACTCATATAATGGAATATCACACAGAAATTGAAAAAAGCAAAGAACTTCTGCTACAGGCAATAACATGAAAGAATCCCAAAGCATAATGCTAGGTGAAAGAAGCTGCACACAAAAGAATACATATTTTATTATTCTACTTATGAAATGTCAAAATGAGGGTAAATTAAGGTACAGTGCTGAAAGTCAGAATAGTGGTTTACTTCCGGGCAGGTCAGTGAAAGGGGAGAGAGGTACTGTTTGAAAAAGGACACAAGGGACCCTCCTTGGAAACTGAAAATATTCTGCATCTTGATCTGGGCAGTGTTTACATATTTTATTTATATGTAAAAATTCACCCAGCTATATACTTAAGATTTGTGTATTTCACTGTATATTATACCTCAGTAAAATTGTTTTTCAAATATTTATGTATATATACATATTCTTAAAATGAATCCAGAGTTGTTCTCCCTGCCACCTCCCACCCCCCACCCCCCACTCCCACATTCTCTAATAGGTCCAACAAGGTAAGAAAAACCAGAGATAAGTAATTCAGATTTTCAGCTGAGTCCTTGCTTAGAGAAACTTCCACCTTTCTGCATAGCCAGAGGCAGCCAACTATCTGCTATAGCTGATTTCAAAAGCACTAACTTCATTATGCGCTCTAATCTTAATATTGTTAGAATAACAATGATTGAGTTTCAAATTTGAAACCACTTCAGTTCAGTTCAGTTCAGTCGTTCAGTCCTGTATGACTCTTTGTGACCCCATGGACTGCATCACGCCAGGCCTCCCTGTCCATCACTAAATCCCAGAGTTTACTCAAACTCATGTCCATTGAGTTGATGATGCCATCCAACCACCTCATCCTCTGTCGTCCCCTTCTCCTCCCACCTTCAATCTTTCCCAGCATCAGGGACTCTTCCAATGAGTCAGTTCTTCACATCAGGTGACCTAAGTATTGAAGTTTCAGCTTCAGCATCATTCCTTCCAATGAACATTCAGGACTGATTTCCTTTAGGATGGACTGATTGGATCTCCCTGCAGTCCAAGGGACTCTCAAGAGTTTTCTCCAATACCACGGTTCAAAAGCATCAATTCTTCGGCACTCAGCTTTCTTTATAGTCCAGCTCTCACATACATACATGACTACTAGAAAAACCATAGACTAGACGGACCTTTGTTGGCAAAGTAATGTCTCTGCTTTTTAATATGCTGTCTAGGTTGGTCATAACTTTTCTTCCAAGGAGCAAGCGTCTTTTAATTTCATGGCTGCAGTCACCATCTGCAGTAATTTTGGAGCCCCCCAAAATAAAGTCTGCCACTGTTTCCACTGTTTCTCCATCTATTTACCATGAAGTGATGGGACCGGGTGCCATGATCTTAGTTTTCTGAACATTGAGCTTTAAGCCAACTTTAAAAACCACTTACTTCCCTGCTTTAGTTTCAAGGGTAAGTAGAGAAAATGTCCTTGAAAGCCTTGATGAGTTTATCTTAAATATAAAGTCCTGTATCACATACACACTTTTTTAAAAGAACTTTATATGATACACCATCTTCCCTTTCTATCTCAACATACCATGTTTCAAATTTCAAAGTATATATTGAACTCTGTGATAACTTAAAACCACATTTTATTTTAAAAAATTCTTGTCCAGACTAGATCCAATGGAAATTTAATACATTTGTAAAAGTGTAAACAGATAGGTAGGGGCGGTCCCCAGAGGAAGAAAACCAGGCATGGCTTTCTTGACCTAAGATAAGTCATTTTTGGCCTAAACCACTGTGTGATTTAAGCCTGGCCACAAAGCTTGTCCTTAAACAGGTCTCAGTGATAATTATTTTAATGGAACAAAAGAATGCAGAATCAGTCTTATCAGGCAAGAGAAGTAACAATAGCAAAGATAGCAAATCAGTGGCAAAGACTCCCAATTCTATACCAATTGTAAAGATTAGCCTAAAGCACTATCAGGAGCTATACAGCAGAATTAAATTCCACCCCCAGAGAGGGAGTTGATCTGGCTCAACCCAGATCAACTGGAACCTAAGACAGGATGATGTCCATCATTTTCTGATCCTCCTGACTTTAATCAACTAAACCTTGGACTCTGCCTTCCGCTCAAGCCCCTTCATGAATAGGGATGTACCCTTAGATTAAAACGTTCCCAGTTTTTCTGTTTGAGGAGACACTGCTTTGGGAAAGATCCCTGATGTTGTTCTTACTTGTTGCAATGAATAAATCCTTCTTTATCTCAAACTTTGACTTGGTTTTGTCTTTTGACTCAACAACCACCAAAAGGCAAACTCAGCTTTAGTAACATAAGCAATTAAGAAAATCCAATTTTAAAAATATTTTACCATGTTGACATTTTTTCTTCTTTCTTAATAAGCCAGGCTATCAAGGTAAACTTTTAAATTCTTGGGTTGTTTGCTATGCTAAACTAATTAGACTATTAAGTTTATAAAACCAGCAGACCATTAATTTTAAAAGTCAAGCAGAACACTGACTTCAGTTTATCAGTTGCACTGGGGTTAATGTTCACATTGCTCAAAATTAAACCTTGGAGAACAACACACAAGTCTTCAACTTAAGTTCCCTAAAGTAATTATTAACAATGGTCTTTACCCCTCTCTTCAGTACAATACCTTCCTTAAGACAACTCAATTTTTGAAACAATAAAGGCAGTATAAATGATATCAAGTCTGAGGGTTCATTCCAAATCTAATCTAATTGCTTAATATATTTTCTAAAAGTAGTAGATGACTTTATCTGTATCTTTATTTGATTACTGACTCTCAAATTTTAAATATTAACTTTACAATTGAAAATTATACTATTACCTAACAAAGTTGTATGCACATTCAGCAATTTCTACTAAAAGTTTGTGTTAATGTTTTCCCTCTTCAATCAAATATTCACTTTAACCACTGAAACTATTTATGCTGTATTTGCATACAAGTTTTTAGAGTAAAACTTTCATAAAATATATTGAATAATAACATTTACTTTTCAAAAAACAATAAATTCAGCACGGACTTAAGGTAGTATTGAACATATTATTTTATGCATAAACTTATTATATGTAGAACATTTATGAATGTTCACATCACAGTTGTAATGCTTAAATTTCAGTTTTATCCTACTGATCTGGAATCACTGCTAATACTATTTAGCTTTTCACAGGTACTACTGACATTATTGCCAAATTCCTACTTGATAGACACCATAATCTGAGCATGCTCTCACTAGAAATAAGACAAATTAAAGAGAAACTCAAAGAGGGAGAAAGGAGACTTTTTTCTTTCATATGTACTGTACTCAACGCAGCTCTTTACCCCCTATCATCTTAATGTTTCTGACAAAATTTCTGATTTTTAAAGAACACCTTCTCTCTAAACCTTAACTCTGAGGAAATATCTAAAAATTCTTTCAGACTTTAAAGTACCTTCTTGTGCTAATTACTATTTCAAATAAATTTATAACAGAAATATTTCCCAATTCATAATTTCAATCTCTAAGGTTAAGGTTAATCCCTGAATCTAGCCTCATTCTTTAAACTGAACATAAACTATAAAATAATACTTTTATTAGGTCTAAGTGTAATTTTTAAAATATACTCTTATATTCATAGAACTTTGAGCAATTAATGTGAGTATACAGTATTATGTGCTGAGACAAAATAAATCTGAGATACAGAATTAAGGAAATATCTACAACACAAAAGTTACCTATTTCTCAATTCCAATCATATGTGTCTTTATTACTCTTATTTCTAAAACCCAGTTCAGTTCCTGGCCAAAAAAAACAACAACAAAACAGGTAATAATAAATGTTCGCTGAATTATGAATAAAAATTCCAAACAAAAATAAGGGATCTTAATAGGCCTGAACTGTGCACAAGATTCATGAACTCTATACTTCACTTTGGGTCCAAATGTTATCTTTCTCAGCAGAGAAAAAAATCACATAAATGTCTTAAAGTATTTGATTTAATATCAACTTATTTAGATATTAAAGATTGATTTTTAAGGGAATTATTTAAAATAGTTTTAGACTTAAAGAAAAGTGGCAAAGATAATAAACAGTTCCCATAAACCTGGCACCCAGTCACCTCTTCTGCTAACATCTGACATTGCTATGGTGTATGTGTTACAACTAAAGAATCAACATTGGTACATTTCTATGAACAAATTTCCGGAAATCCAAATTTCACTAGTTTTTCCTTAATGTCCAAAACTCTACCCAGAACATCATATTAAATTTAGTGATCACATTTTCTTAGCTTTTGGTCTATAATAGTTTCTCAGACTTACCTTAAGTTTGATATCCTTGACAGTTTTGAGAAGCACTGAGTTGAGGAATATCCCTCAATCTGCATATGTCTTACGTTTTTCCTAGAAGGTTTTGGTTTTGAAAACATCAGATTTCAAAATATTCAGCTCAAAGACTTCTGAAAGGACAAAGTACAAAGCAAAAATTTTGTCCATCTCCCCATTTATTCAACAAAAAATGCACTCTTCTGGGAAGAAGCCATCTACAAGTTTAAACTACAGACTGCAGGCAGAGAACTTAAGCAGTAAGAAATTAAGTTCAACAGTGTTGCTGGGGGACAAATCCAAGGACCCTGGAGAGAGTGAGCCAGAAAAAGACTAAGAACCAAGGAAACCTTTGGGGAGAGCTGGGAGAAAATTCATCTGGCATCTACTCTGCCCCAGGCATCTCTTATAAAGTTAGAGTTCAGCTACAAAAACTGTACTGACTATTGTCCCCTGCCACTCCCTACTTTTGCCTCAGTCTCCCACATCAATTCATTGCAGCCTATCTCTCCTTCTGGGTAAGCTGCCTATAATCATTTTCAGAAAAAGAAAACAAAGTGGTCGGGTCCCAGCAGGAAAGAACATTACCAACAGAGTGACTCAGATTAATCAGGAGCGTCTACAAAGATGCAGGCAGAGGAGGCAACCTGAGTTGATACAGTCCCTTGGGGTGGGCCAGCACTGGGAGCTGTTCCACACGGAGCTCCACAGAACAAGGAAAGGAAGGTGTTGCTAAAACCCTGGGAGAACTGTGACTAGAAAGGCTACTTGGTGAGCTGAGGGGCACAGACATTCTCACCTCACTCTCCTGCCCTCCAGGCTCAACCCTGCTAGAGGCTTCCATTGACCAGAACCAAGGAGACCAGAAGGTAAATGAATTGACACACAAATCAGCATCCCAGAGCACAGAATGGATTAGGATAGGGAATGAATCTGGAGAGGCAAATAAAGGCTAGGCAGTTCAGAAAGGAAGGCACACTTCAGAGAGCTATTTGCAGGTTGACATTTGTTCTTCTGTCTTGTCACCCCTGCTGTCCTGTGAACGCCTGGAAGGGGATTTACAAAAATAATCTTAAGTCTCACACAAACCTCCTGGTAAGCCCTAGAAATCTATCTGAAAGAAGAGATGCAACAAGCCAATCTCAACTGCTGGTCAGGATGGAACTTAGGTCCATCACAGCAAGACTCTGTTGCAGGGAAGACTCACAAACACCCAGACTGACCACTCAGCTCTGCCCTATACCCATGTCCATCAGAACAGAGTCTGCACATGTGGTCACAGGGCACTGTCTATGTTCTCACAAGGAAAAAACCTAAACATTGGATCACCTGCCAAATACTCCAGGGCTAGACCTTGAATCTACACCTGATAGACTGAGAACAAAATAAAACTTCATTTACATTTCACTCCAATTCTCCAAATAATTTGTCCTGCTTAATAGCCTATAGACCAGTTGTCTGGAGACCTTCAATGAGGTACTAGTACACCTTCTATGTTTATATAAACACCAGACTTATCTTTCCTTATCACCCACTACTTGCATAAATCTCCCTGAATAGAGGCCCTGAAACGCTCTCCCCTCTCCATCCTTTCCCTGCTCTCCTGCCTTGGGATCCTAGCTATCTTTCTCAGTGGAACTTTCCACTCCACTTTCTGTTTTGGCAGCTCCTTCTAGGACAGGCAGATGCCTCGCAATTTCTTCCGACTTCCTCCCAGACAAGCACTGTACTGGGCAACACAGTAAGTACCTAAGAAACTCATGAGCTGAATATGCTATGCACAAATGCCTTTGCATTTAATAAAAACATCCATTCCTCTTTTCAGAAAAGCAATAAAAACATGAGGTTGAAGGTCCACAGGAATGACATTTACATTTCATTACAACTGTGCTGCCAATAAAGTTCCAAGTCCTGTTTTAACAAACCATGAACAGCTTGGGCTATCACATAAAGAGCACCTAATATCATCACCCACAAACAAGTCTCTGCTGTGGTGCGGCAATGAGTTATTATGTTCATCTTACCAGGAATACAAAGCAGATGATATAGTACTGTTCTTTATAAAAGGAGATGATCAATAATTGCATGTAATTTATCAAAATGGGATTCTACAGAGATTACTTAGTAGGAAAAAACAGCTCATAAGACTTATGATATAAAATAATTTAAAAGCAGCAATGATTTTTGTACCTTTTAACTTTTTTATTAACTTAGTACTTAATTACCATCTTTAAAGATATGAGGAATAAACTTTCACAACAGATTGGCCTTCTAATGAAATGTCTTTATTTATTTATTTCTCTCATCTTTCTGCTTTCCCTTGTTAAAATAATGATAATTCTATTCCCTCCACACCTTTGGTCTAAGAGCACGGACTGTCTCTTGCTGGACTCCATTCCTTCCGCAGTATGACTGACACCACCTCTCACCTCCTCTTCCCGTCTGTTGTCCCCTCCTGTCTATCACCGTCTTGTCCTCATTGGCTCACTCTTTCTTTACAGCCTTAGTCACTCAAATTCTTTTAAAAAAATAAAAGTCTCCCTAGCCTCTATGGAAGTCCCTCCAGTTGCTCCCCGTTGCATTCTTCCTTCTCTCTAGAAAGAATACCTGTGTTCTGGCCTTCTACATCTTGACCTCCTGGCCCCTCCTTTTCTTGAGCCAAGGCCAGACACCATCAATCTACTACAGCTGGTTCCCACAAAAGACACCAATTTCTTCTAGATGTCAAACCCACTGAATACATCTCAGCCTGTGTCTTGCTGGGCTTCTCTGCCAAGTTTGCTACCGCTGACTTCTCCTTCCGGTGACTACTGCAACATAAGTTTTCTCATTTCTGGTTGTTCTAGTTCTGAATCCCTCTGTGTTTTCCTGTTGTTTCTCTGCCCACTCTTTAAACACTGTTGTCCCTAATGGTTCTCTTTTGTTACTGCCTTTGTCTTTCTCTCTGCCTTCTCACCCCTCCGTCAATTCTCTTCCATCCCTCCCATTCTCCTGCCCCCTTCTCACTCTTTCCAAGCTCTCCTTGGAGTACAGTCATATCCACTTCCACGATTCTCTCACCTTTCACTAAAGGCTCTCTAAGTCTTTTCTCCCGAAGTCAAAGCTATGATTTTTCCAGGAGTGAGGTATGGATATGAGAGTTGGACCACAAAGAAAGCTGAGTGCTGAAGAATTAATGCTTTTGAACTGTGGTGTTGGAGAAGACTCTTGAGAGTCCCTTGGACTGCAAGGAGATCCAACCAGTCCATCCTAAAGGAAATCAGTCCTGAATACTTACTGGAAGGACTTTTTTGAAGCTGAAACTCCAATACTTGGCCACCTGATATGAAGAACTGACTCACTGGAAAAGACCCTGTTGCTGGGAAAGATTGAAGGCAGGAGGAGAAGGGGACAACAGAGGATGAGATGGCTGGGTGGCATCACCAACTCGATGGACATGAATTTGAGCAAGCTCTGGGAGTTGGTGATGGACAGGGAAGCCCGGCATGCTACAGTCCATGGGTTCACAAAGAGGTGGACATGACTGAGAGACTGAACTGAACTGAAGTCTTTTCTCCAGCTACAAAAATATACTTAGATGGCAACTTTGATGTCCACAGTGTTTTCAACTCAACATGGATAGCCCAAGGGTACCCTAGCCACCATCAGTCTAGCAAGCCAGCAATCTGGAATCATCCTAACCTCTACCTCCTTCCTCAATTTCCAAAACTTACAAGTCTTATCTCCTAAGTATTTTTAAAACTCACCCCCGTTTCCTTTTCAAACAGATCTCTCAGTACTAGTTTAAGTTCTTATTGTCTCTCACCTGGACCACTGCAAAGTCTCCTAGCAGAGCCTCCACGTTCTCCTTAATTTCAACCTGTATGTGTTATGTGATAGTTGCTCAGTCATGCCTGACTCTTTGCAACCCCATTGAATGTGTTAGATGTGCTCAGTCATGTCCGACTCTTTGCAACTCCTTAGACTGAAGCCATCCAGGTTCCTCTGGCCGTGGGATTTTCCAGGCAAGAATACTGGAGTGGGTTGCCATTTCCTTCTCCAGGGAATCCTCCTCACCCAGGGATAAAATTCGTGTCTCCTGGGTTGTAGGAAGACTCTTGACCACTGAGCCATCAAGGCTTTGAACCTGGTTTTCCTTAATTCTGAATCTCAATTTCACTTCCCTGACACACCCTGCCAGATCCACTGAAAACTCAAATGTCTATCAGTAGCCTCATCACTCTACTTCTGCTTTATTGACTACATCAAAGCCTTTGACTGTGTGGATCACAAGAAACTGTGGAAAATTCTTCAAGAGACGGGAATACCAGACCACCTGACCTGCCCCCTGAGAAATCTGCATGCAGGTCCACAAGCAACAGCTGGAACTGGACACAGAACAACAGACTGGCTCCAAATTAGGAAAGAAGCAAGTCAAGGCTGTATATCACCATCCTGCTTATTTAACTTATATGCAGAGTATATAATGCAAAATGCCAGGCTGCATGAAGCACAAGCTGGAATCAAGATTACTGGGAGAAATATCAATAAGCTCAGATACGCAGATGACACCACTCTTATGGCAGAAAGTGAAGAACTGAAGTTCTTGATGAAAGTGAAAGAGGGGAGTGAAAAAGTTGGCTTAAACTCAACATTCAGAAAACTAAGATCATGGCATCTGGTCCCATCACTTAATGTCAAATAGATGGGGAAACAATGGAAACAGTGAGAGACTTTGGGGGGTGGGGCATGGCACTCCAAAATCACTATAGATGGTGACTGCAGCCATGAAATTAAAAGACGCTTGCTCCTTGGAAAAAGAGTTATGACCAACCTAGACAGCATATTAAAAAGCAGAGACATTACTTTGCCAACAAAGGTCTGTCTAGTCAAAGCTATGATTTTTCCAGTAGTCATGTATGAATGTGAGAGTTGGACTATAAAGAAAGCTGAGTGCCGAAGAATCGATGCTTTTGAACTGTGGTATTAGAGAAGACTCTTGAGAGTCCCTTGGACTGCAAGGAGATCCAACCAGTCCATCCTAAAGGAAATTAGTCCTGAATATTCACTGGAAGGACTGATACTGAAGCTGAAACTCCAATACTCAGGCCACCTGATGTGAAGAACTGACTCATTGGAAAAGTCCCTAATGCTGGGAAAGATTGAAGGTGGGAGGATAAGGGGACAACAGGTTGAATGGCATCACCAACTCGATGGACATGAGTTTGAACAAGCTTCAGAGTGACGATGGACAGGGAAGCCTGGCATGCTGCAGTCGTCAGGTCTCAAAGAGTCGGATACAACTGAGGGACTGAACTGAACTGAATTAAGCCTATTAATTCAGTTAATTAACCCTTCAAATGACCTTCCATAACTCTGCACACAGAGCATAAAGGTTCTCCCATTCCAGGCCCACACGCTTCCCTAGGCCATTTATGGCCATCTAATCTTTACTTTTTTTGTTTTAATGTGGACCATTTGTAAAGTCTTTATTGAATTTGCTACAACATTACTTCTGTTTTTACCTGTTGGTTTTTTGGCCACGAGGCATTTGGGATCTTAGCTTCCCAACCAGGGGTCAAACCTGCACCCCCTGCATTGGAAGTGGCGAGTCTTAACCACTGGACCGCCAGGGAAGTCCCATATGTGGTCTACACTTGGCTTCATGTTCTAGTAATCAGAACTGACTGCTGTCACCTGCATGTGTTCCCCAGGGCTATGCCATAGTTCATCTTTTTTCATGCTATTTGACCTTCTGTGGAATTCTCCTAACTTTCGTTCCCTGAGAAAGTCATATTCTAGGTATTCTAGCCTCCTTGGCCTTATTAATTAAAATCATCTGTTTGTGTGCTGCCTCTAACAGAATGTAAGCTGCCAGAGGGCAGGGACTCTGTCCTATTCAGTGATGTATTCTCAGTCCATCGCAAAGCACAGAGGTGCAAGAAATGCTTACTGAGTCAAAGAGCCCTAATTAAAGTAATTGGACTTGAAGCAGAAGTCAGTATGTTTAAAAACATCTGAGGGGTATTTTGAATATCATCTGGATTTGGATCAAATTACTGGTAAATAAAGAGAATTTAAAGAATATTCTTGGAGGTAAAAGCTTCGATGAGCCCTGAGAACACATATCTTTTCCTTCATTAAAACTGCAAACAAAATAATACCAAAAATCAGATTAGCATATTTCATTGTTTCTGTTGCAATAGATTTTCAAAGGAGAGTTATTTCTCTTGTAGACATTCTTCTGTTCAGGGACTTGAAGAAATAGCTGCATAATCGGATCTAGATATATTTCTTTAACAAATGAATTAGAAAAACTTAGGGATGTATTGAGAGTTTATTTGAAATAGCTATAAATCTTGTAACTTTATTTTCAAATGCTATTTATACTAAATGATTTATGACAACATGATCCTAGTTTTATGTTAAGAAACATGGCTCATAAAATGATCTCAGAAAAGAGCTAAATTAATTCACTCACATGTGTTTCTCTACTTAAGAAAGGCCAGTGTCCTCATACCACTTTACTTGTTTCTACATACTGAATATAGACCATTCTGTATTCATACAAACTTGGGGCTCTTTACATAATGAGCACCACGTGCTATTCTGGGTTGTTTTCATTCATTTATTCAGTACTTTCCAAATCCTTAAGATAGCAAACATTGTGTACCTGAAGAAATCTTGAGAAACCACCAGCACTCCAGTGGCAACTGCTGGGAGCAGCAGGAATGCTGTCAGGGAGGTGGGACAGCTTACCCTCCAGGAGCCCCAAGCTTTCTGACGGGACAGGAGGATCCCTGCGCACAGACCACTTGGCCCACTTAGCCTGGAGCAAAAGCGACGGAAACTTGGGAAAGGCCCTGGCCTCTGAGTTCTGCGTTAATCTCTAAGGAACACCCCAGGGTGCTGACCTGCTTCTGCTGCTTCCCTATGTGGGATGTAGGTCTCCAGAAAGGGCTCTACCTCTACAACAATCCTTAGCTCCCTTTGACCACTTTTGCTCTCCTAGAGAACTGCTAACTTCCCCTTCTTTCAGGAATTACTCTATAGCTTTAATCTGTCAGTAGCATTCTATATATTTCTTGGATTTTATGGGTTTTCTCTTTTTAAAAGTTTATTTTTGTGTTGCATGGCTTGTGGCATCTTAGGTCTCCCACCAGGGATGGAGCCGAGACCTCCACAGTAAAAGTGCTAAGTCCTAACCACTGGACTGGCAAGGAATTTTCAGAAATTTTTCTCTTTAAAAAATTTTTTCTGTCATTTTCACAGCATTTTTAAGATATAGATGGTAATGGATGTGTTTCCCATATTCATAAAATGGCCTCCTAAGCAAATTAGATACTTGATTGATAACCAAATCATTAACCAAATCATCTATATTAAATTAAAATATTCATGGATTTCTTTTAAAAGGTTAATTTTTCAAGTCACAAATCCTCAAAGTCCAAAAGTCTGTACACTGGTTGTTCAGAATACAGATTAGTTTTCTATCAGAAATAATTTTATTCATTCATGAAACAACTATCAAGTACAAAGTACTATTTTAAATGATGGAGATACTGTAGGAAATGAAACAGAGAAGGCCCCATCTATTACAATTCCTGAAATTTAGGAAAACTTTGGTGTAAACAATGCACACTGTGTATTTACATATTAGCTTATTGACACCCTAGCAGTCATTAGCATTTCGAACTCTGTTATTGCGAGTTCACACTCCTGCTCAGCACTTTAAGTATCATTAGTATCATTATTTTAAAATACAACAAAAGGCTTGTTTCATTAGTAAAGGGGCTGCTCGATATAATTTTGATTTGTGAAATGAGTGGTGTCTAAGATATTTGGTTGGTTACAACTGTACAGAGTCCACCATCTCTGTAAGAACAAGGCACCAAAAACCTGGCAAAGTCAAAAATCTGACACCTATAGTGTGGAGCTCAAGATTCTGGAACTCTTGTCCTGCTTCTCTTCACTCTTCAAGAGACTATCCTGCTCAGCTTGAGTCACAACTCGCTAGCCTCATCATCAGAACATCACCGTTGCATTTGTACTAGAGGAAGCTCAGCGCGCCCAAGGGCAGAGCGCGACAAAACAATACCTGGCTCTGGAACTGCTGAACTGCTTTCTAATAAGTGACTGCAAACCTGGCAGAATTGAGACCAGAAATTGCTTTCCTGCTAACAGCTGGAAGCAAAAGCCTGGAGGGAAGGTTATAGAGCACTCACTTATTTCTAGATTCTGGAGGTCTCCAATGTTGAACAAAAGAATACAACAAGGCTGGAAGGCCAGACTAACGTAAAGTCAGCCTGTGACATGCCCTCATGGAGTTTATATTCTAGTGGAGGAGATGGACAACAGCAAGTAAAGAAATACATATCAATAGTGGTATTATTAGGAAGGAAATGAGCAGAATAATAAGGATGGTCCTTTCAGGAAGGTATATCTAAGCTGAGTGTGCACTAGTCATGAGAGGAGAACGTCCCAGGCATAGGAAGCTACAAGCACAAATTCACCTGTCACCCAATTTGGAATTGGTATTTTTCCCATATATACGTCTAGTGTGCAGAAACTGTAGCCACCTGTACTTTAAGGTCCATTTAAACAATAAAAATGGCTCAATTATTTGAGCACTTGTTTACATATGTCACTGTCAACCAAAAAAATATTACAAAACCTGAAAACTGAGAATTATATTTTATTTGGCAGACAAAACTGAGGACTTAAGCCCAGAAGACAGTCTCTTAGACAGCTCTGGAGGACTGCCCTGCAGAGGTAAAGGAAGAGCCAGAATATATAGGAGTTTTTGCAACAAAAATCAGGTAGTCAGACCATCAAAATATTACTGTTATTTAAAGAAAACCAGATATCTCAAGTTAATGAATTTAGCCCTTTTCTATGTATGGGAAGATACAAGAGTCTGGGCTGATTGAAATCATTCCTTTGATATGCATCTTAACCATCCAGGGCCAGTATCCTACTTTTCTACATCCTGAATCCCCTCGAGGTGCACAGTTGGGGATGGCTGCAGTAAATGCTGGCTTGGTAATTGTAACATTCTTTGTTTACTGATATGGCAGGCATTTTTCATCCACACCATGAACTGTTTTATAGCTTTCAATGTATTAACTAATGTCCTTCTCAGAAAAATTCTACTTCCGTTTTATAGAAGGAGAATTTGACACACAAAAAAGCTAAGTAACCAGCAAGTAACAGAGGTGGTATTAGAACTAGCCAGTTTGCCCATGGTCCCTATGCTCTTTTTTTTTTGGTCCCTATGCTCTTAACCACTTGAGCTGCCTCTTCAAAACTTCATTTGCTCATTCTTCAGGAATAAATTGAAACAACTACTGTCAACCACCAAAAGGTCCATGATTCAATGTAAAGACAAAGTATCCAACTTATATTTTAATGGAGAAATGCTGAGGTGAAAGTTTATATGGTTTCTATAGTGCTGAAATTTATATGAGTTTGATTCCACCAAGTTTTGAATTACTGCCAGAAAATCAGGTTAAAATGTGAAGAGGAGAAAACATTCATTTTTCACTGAGTATGTGGTAAAGAGAGCAACTCATGTACACACTTGTAAGTTTTGCCACAGCAAGCTTGTAGAGGAAGCACCCATCTTTTGCAAGAACTTCCCACAAAGAGAATTATTAGTGTGGAATGAGTGCTCAATTCAGAAATAAATGGCATTCTTCAACTGTCAGAAGGATCCCCACAAAATAGCAAAGGTCCCCAACAAGACTGTTAAGCCTGTGTTACAAGCTGTGGCCATACAGAAAGGAGCTCATCTCCACTGACAGTGATGGGGGCCGGAAACAGAAAGGCTGAGAATGTGTTCATTATCCAATAATCCCCTGCTTTAACGCTCTAAGAATGAGCAGAAGCAGTTCAGACCAAAAAAAAATATTCAGGGGGACGAATACTTTTGACACCTAAAGATGATGAAAAAGGGTAAACTGTTCTGAACAAACATGATTCATACTATAAAACATCACATAAGTCCAGTCACCTAGGTTACCCAACAATACGAGTTATAAACATCTCTCAGAGACAGCAGTATTTTGCCTCCCAGGCCTTCACCATACATTTCAAAACAATTCCACCAAAGTAACCCCAATAAGGGAGCCCTGCCAACGCCCATCCGTGGTGCTGGGGCGGCTCACCACTAGTGTGTGCTTTCTCTAGAATCCTACCTAGTTTGGTTTTTCTTTTAAAAATGCATGAAAATTTTATATTCTGCTCTTTAAAAAAAAATCTGTTTTGATTTTTGTCCTTTTTTGCAAGGTAATTTAAAACCTGATTATTCTACCAGGCAGAAATGGCACTCCAGGAAGATGGGTCAAGTTTATTCTGTAACTTTTCACACCTTCCCTCCTTCCCACTCACCACTGAGAATGCATATAAACAAAACTTCAAGTTTGAGGCCAAGGCTTTTAAAAATGTAAGAAGCCGTAATGTTATGGTCAACATTCAGGTTCTTTTCGTCTCCAGAAAGGTAGCTCTCAACTCCAGCTGCACATTACAATTAACTGGGGAGCTTTTTAAAAATACCACTGCCTAAGCTTCACTCCATACCAACTGAATTAAAATCTCAGGGCAGAAGACCATCATGTACAGTTGCTGATTTTAGCTTCACTGGGTGACTTTAATTGGAAGACAGGGTTAAGAACCACTGCACAGAAGATGCTAAAGAAATATTAAGGCCCCAGAGTAATGGTGGAACACTAAAGCCAAGCCCTAGGCTCAATCCTCTTGCCCCTTCTCCTAAGAACCCCTTGGAAACACAGATGTTAAGTAGGTGACAACTTCCCCACTTGCCCTTTGCAGTGGGGTCAAAACCAGAAGGTTGACATGGGATCCAGAATCTCACAGCATAATACAAAAATGTCCAAGTTTTGCTCAAAAGTCACTCATCATACCAAGAATGAGGAAGATCTCCAACAGAATGAAAAAAGACAAGCAACAGATTTCCATATCAAGATGACAGAGATACTAGAATTATGACATATTTTTATGTCAAGGAGCCATTAGGAAGATGTTACATAAACTGGGGGAAATGCTCCCATCTTCCTCAGGCCCTTGAAGTAAATTAAATTCATCACTAGCCCAGACAGAGTCGTGCAGGTGTGGGCTAGTACAGGTTGGGAGTTTGTTCGGGGGAAGGATACCATGGGATACCATCCTGTACACTAGCCTGCAATCTCCTAGGGGTCGTTCACTGTAAGTCACCCTTGTCTTAACGGAGTTAATCTGACTTTCTGAATGAAACTGTTGAATGAAAGATGAGGACCATTAGAAGAGAGCTCCACTACTGGGGAATGATTGACTGTGTCTCCAAAGGCTTCGGGTGTGAAGAAGGGACAAAAGGAGTGACCTCAGGGCTGGCTTTGACTAAACATAGAAAGTAAGAATGAAAGTTAAAAACTTCTATGGACTTCATTGAAATTAATAATTTCTGCTTAGCAAAACATCCTGTAGAGAGGATGAAAAGACAAGCTACAGACTGAGATAAAATATTTGCAAACTACTTATCCAAAGAAAGGACTAATACCTAGAATATGTGAAGCACTAGAAAAATGCAACAGTAGCAAAACAAACAATCCATTTAGAACATCAGCAAAGACAAAAAGAGACACTTCACCAAAGAAGATACACAGGTAGCAAATAAGTATATGAAAAGACATTCCATATGATTAGCTACTAGGGAAATGCAAATTAAACCTACAAAGAACAATTATCTGTTCAAAATAACTAAAAACTACCATAAGATATCACTATATACCAAACAGGATAGCTAAATAAAAATAGTGACACCACCAAATGCTGGTGAGGACACAGAGAAATTGGGTCACTCACACATTGCTGGTGGGAATATAAAGTGGTCAAGCCTCTTTGGAAAACAGTTTGGCAGCTTCTTAAAGAACTAAACATGCATCTGCCATGTGACCCAGTAATTGCACTCTTCAGTATTTATCCCAGAGGAATAAAATTTTATTTTCATATAAAAAATGTATTTATGAATATTTGTAGCAGCTTTAATCATAGAGTCAAAAATCATGAATAACTCAGTGTCCTTCAGCAGATGGAAAGTTAATCAAACTATGGTTACATCTATACCATGGAATACTGCTTAGTAATAAACACTGATACATGGAAAACCTGGCTGAATCAGCAGAGACTTACTCTGCATGGAAAAGTCTATCCAAATGACTCCATAGAACATTTTTGTAAAATAAGATTATAGAAGGAGATTTGTGGCAGAGAGTTTAAGGAAACAGAGAAGCAGCCAAGATGTGGCTGTGGCTATAAGAGGGCACTGAGAGAAAGTTCTGTGGTGTTGGGGAGGTCCTGGGTCTTGACCGCAACCATGTTGATGCCCTGGCTGTCATACTGGACTATATAGTTTTGCAAGAAGTTACAACTGAGCAAAACTGAATAAAGGGACACCGCATCTCTCTGTGTAGTATTTCTTACAACTGCATGTGAATCCTCTCAAAAGTTCAATTAAAACAAAAAGGCTGCTGGCCCACTGAACATTGACTACAACACATAGAGCAAACAGCAAGAACCTGGAAATGACCTTTATGTGTGTTCAGCACTGTTATTTACTGGCCATTTTTAGCTCTAACATTTCATTCATGATTCATGAGTTTCAGCAACCTAACTAATTTTATTCAATAAAGAAGGGCACCCCATAGCCTTGCCAAGACTAATATTTCCCTACTGACATTCAATATATTAGCTATCAAGCCTACAACACACCACAGACTCCAGTGACCAATTTCTATGCTGATACTTGCTTTGTTCTCTACCATCTCTTTAGAGAAAGATGCTAAAATGCCCATCTGTCTAGTACTACCACCTTTCCAGCCCTTTCTTTCAGACTAACATCTTCATATGGACTGGGGGGAAAAAAATCACTACTCCTAATGCTTCATCTTTCCTGTCACAAACCCAATTCTCAGAGGAAACTGAAAAGGATTATTACTCTACAGTGTATTTAGGACAGTAAGAATTCATCTGTAACTCAATTTCACATTTGAGAGATTCTGAATCCACATTTATTGGGTCCAAAAACAACAAAAAAACCTGCCACCTTCACTTTTACCTACAGGAATAGTCCTTAAAGGGGCTTCCCAGGTGGCACAGTTGGTAAAGAATCCGTCTGTCAAAACAAGAGACACAAGAGACATGGGTTCAATCCCTGGGCGAGGAAGATCCCCTGGAGAAGGAAATGTCAACACACTCCAGTATTCTTGCCTGGAAAATTCCATGGACAGAGGAGACTGGCAGGCTACAGTACACGCGGCCGCAAAGAGTCTGACACAACTGGGCAACTGAGCATGCACACATAAACACTTATTCTGAATTCAAAACGGTCCAGAGAGAGAAAATCTACAACCCATCCGAATACTTACTCTGACACTTCACAACCTTCATTTGTCAAGCCATGCTATCTTCTATGTCACAACTTGGTAAATATTATGTCTTTTTCCTCCCATGATTAAAGGAATTAGTATCCACACAATGTTAGCCACTCCTAAGAAGGCCGGGTTGGCTGGGTCTGAGAGCATTCAGCATTTGACTTTAGCACAATGAACTACATCAATGTGAGAAACAAGGAAATTCCAGGGGCCACTCCTGTTCCTGCAGCTTCAGTTCTGCAATGCCTCTCTCAACTGTGCTTCAAAACAGAGTCTGATCTTAGTGGTTCAGGTGCATTTTCTTTTTTATTACAACACAAAGCCGCCTTCTTATTTGTCTGATGCAGAGTTGAACATAGAATGATAGGTCCCAAGCAAGAGGAAACATGGGCCATGGTCAACAGCTGGTAGGGCAGCCTTTCTAAAGGCATTTTAAAGTCTAGTTCTGACTTCAAATTAAGTCTAATTTTGCATCAAGGGCTAAATATGGAAACCATTCCACTGTGATGTACTCCCTGAAAATCCTTACCTGGGGCTCAGGTGTGTGCAGGCGTGAGTAGGTGTGAGCATGCACGAACACCTTTACCTAAGTGGCAGAGCACACTGGGCCAGCACTAAAGCAGTGCCCCTCACTCTCTGCAGACTCTCATTCTCCGAGGGGCCAGCACACTAGGGAAGCCACAGCAGCCCCTCAGCTTTCAACAGACATGAATGCAGGCAAAAGAACACATATATTTCCCCTCAAACATTTGGAAATGTGTTCTTAAAATAATCAGAAGTTTGTTAAGCACTTCCTTTTATGTAATAAACTGATAAAACCATTGGCGGTGTCAAAATATATCCCCCCCACATATCCTGAACACCTAAAATTTATTATTAAAAAAAAGTGTCCTGCAAATAAAGTTAGGGCATAACATCAAAATACTTCTCAAAGCTATATGAAAGCCTAAAACTGTCTTTCCTAAGTACTGATTTGGGGGAAAGAAAGAGGCGAGGGACATAAAGGCCAGGCTGAAGAAACATCCAAAAGAGCAGCAGAGCTGGCGGCAGGAAACAAGTCTGAGACCACACACTGCCGCATCCTGGGAGTCTGCCCATAGCTGAGAGCAGGGAAGAACACTGGAATGTTCACGAGCCTCATCACGCCTACTTTGTCCTCAAAGGGAGCAAAAGATCTCGCCAATGGCAAACTGCATGAAGAGATCATCACTCTACTCTGAGATGAAACCTAGCCATTCTGAAAAGCTATGAGCAGCATTTCTCATGCTGACTTAGACAGCTTTGCTCTCAGGCTCGCCCAAAGGCACAACAATTTCTCCAGCATTAACAGGAGAGTTGTCAAAGTAACTGCTTAATGGAATCTGTCCAAATCTAGAACCAATCACTTTTGCCAACATATGATTAGTTACTGAAATTCTTCAAGATTTAAGACAGGCTATTTGAGTTGCCTTTTATTCAAAGCACTGACACAGTAAATTTTTGAGATGACTGTTTTAAGGAAATTAAGCTACAGAATTTCTCTATTTTAAGGGTAAGAAAATTTTCCCAGAGTATATTATTTATCTATGTTTAAATATAATGCTTCCTCTCTCCCTACTTGTTTTTTATTTCAACAAAATATTACTTAGTTGTTATAACTTTACACATGATGTTCTGTAAAATAAAGTTAAAATAACTACAAAGACAGAAACTGACCACTGATGCTTACTTTTCTCATCCATAATGTTACCACCTGAAAATTCTTTGACAAATGGATGATTTTTATGGGAACCAACAAAACAAAAAAACCATCCCTAAAAATTGGCATACTCAGAAAATAACCTCAAGAACAGAAAAAAACAAACCAAAAAACCCTCTAGTTTCAGATAGTTTAACATACACAAAGGACAGTAAGTCTCTCATTATGCAATGTATTACAAAGCATGGAAAAAAGACTGAATTGTCCCCAACTAATTTTCTGATGTTGGCAGAAACAGCCAGAGAAACCATTCCCCTACACATACAGACACATGAACACACAAATGAGGCAAAGGGAAAGGAGAGGCAAGTGCCCATGTCCTCATCACTAGAGGACAGTGATTTTTTTTTTTTTTAAACAAATAAAAAAGCTCCCCAGACCATTCTGACACACTCTCTGACTGTAAATCAGTATAACTCAACAATCCCTCACAAAACCTTTATCCAAAACCCATAGGGCCAGATGTGCTTCAAGATTCCAAACTCCCCAGAAAGACACTATGGGGCATGTGTACTATATTTCACACACCTTCAGAGAGTCTAGGCAGCTATAATTTTTCTGTAGCCAAAGTAAATATTTATAATAATGTGATAAAAAAATTTAATTGCCTCTCATCATATTTAGATATTTTCTTCAAATATTTGCAAGTCAGGTCAGGTTTTACAATCAAATGAGTTATTTAAAGTTTTCAGAACTTTTTGGATTTCAGAATTATGGAGAAGGGATTATTGACCTGTTACAGAACATTCTGTAAATAATAATATTAATTACTGATAATGCATCAAATGCCTACTCTGAAGGATGACGCGTTTGGCATATATTATCTTTCATTTTTTTCTACCATTCTGCAAGAATGAGGACATTCTGGGTGAATGTCCTCTGAACAAATGAGGTTCAGAAAGGTTATGCGACTTGCCCAAAGCCACTTATGAAAGAACTACAACTTGAATCAAGATCTGTCCATTCACCAATAATAGGACTTGTACCAAGTCCATCCCCTATGCTATTAAATAGTCAGATTCTTGACTGGAAGCTACAGAAAGCAACTCTAGCAAACCTAGGCAGAGAAGCAATTTTCTGAAAGCACACTGACAGCTTACAGAATAGATGGGAAACCTGGAGAATCAAGCTCACCGAGTGATCACAAAGGAGGTCAAGCTGCAGAAGTCACTACCTATATCAAGTCCTGAATTTAGGATGCTGCTATTGACATCTCCACCTCTACTGCTGCCTTTGCCCTGCCAAGGCAGGACACACATCATTACTGCTGCTGGACTTTAGATAACCAAGCAGAGCTATGAAAATTTTCTAACCTGTCTGTCTGTCTTTGCAAATTCAAGCTTCAGCCACATATCTCTATGCTTTCATAATGTGAAAAAGGCAACATGTCCCATCAAGTCCACACCAAGAAGGGGTTCTTCCCAAATTCTATCAAACATTTAAAGGGGTGTTAGGATACTTGGCAATTTCCCCTAAAAGGGGTGGGGAGAACAGTGCTGTTATTCTAAACAAAATATTTGCAAATCATACTGAATGGCAAGCAATAAGGTGCGTGCGTGTGTGTGTGTGTGTGTGTGTGTGTGTGTGTGTTTGGTTGCTCAGTTGTGTCTGACTCTTTGCGACCCCACAGACTGCAGCCCGCCAGGCTCCTCTGTCCAAGGGATTCTCTAGGCAAGAACACTGGAGTGGGTTGCCATTCCCTTCTCTGGGGGATCTCCCAGAACCAGGGATCAAACTCAGGTCTCCCTGCATTGCAGGCAGATTCTTTACCATCTGAATCACTAGGGAAGCAGGACTTCAGAAATAAAATTGCTTTAATTTTAAGAAATTTATAATAGGGTAATTCACATTAGTAAAATTTAAATAAAGAAATCAATTGGTGGTTTTAAAAATATTTTATATAATTTAACATTCGTTCTTCATTTTTAAACTCTTAATAAGTTAGGAAGAGAAAGCTCTTTTATTAACCTGGTGTTCTTCACTTCAATTTAATCATATTTGAAAGAGCAACACAAAAAGTATTTTAATCACTCACCATCATTTCTCCATGTCATTCAAAAGCTCTAACCAATGGCGATCAGAAGAGAAGGGCTACAACTGCCAGAAAATAGGAAGCAAATTGTCGTTGCCTGGCAGATGACAAGACATGCTATACCTGTGACAAGGATGAAGACTGCAACCCAGCACAGAGGCTGAAATCCACTCTTGTATGAATCCTGTCTGAGTCAAGAGATTGGCTGTTCTTGGGGGAAATTCTGACCCGGTGAAGTAATTCATATGCGGTTATTCAGACTGGGCATTAAATATTCCATTTTATAATACAAGAGTATCTCTTCAAGAATAATTATGACATCTTTTGAATTGAGTTTCTTTTGAGCACATGAAACTTGACTGGTGCCCAGGGATTCAATAAGAAAGGAGAAGGGAGTCTTATCTGCAGCTACAAGACCAGCATACAGGAAGCAGGTATATCTGATACAGTTTTCAAATTTCCTTAACTGCCTTCTAATCCTTTTAGGTTATCCTCAATAAAAACATTGTATATATGTGTATATATATATACATATATACTATACTTATGTACATTATATATTAATATTATCCTGAATAAAAAGTATATTAGACAGAGTTAAAACCAACCCAGACTTGAATTAGAAGTATCTGAGTGCAAAGAGGGAAACTGCTTTGGACAAAGACTTGCAGAAGTATGCCAAAGCAGTTTGAAGAAGCCAGAAGTGAACCATGGAGAATCTGGAAAGAAAAGTCCAGAGCAAGAGCTGACAAATGACAATCCGGACAAGTCCATCTCCAAGACCAGATAGTTTCCCTGGTGAATTCTACCAAACATTTAAAGAAGATTTAATGCCAGTCCTTCTCAAATTCTTTCAAAATATTGAAGAGGAGGGAACATTTCAAAATATTATTATTTTTTAATAGTAAAGTTAGCCTTGGTTTGCCATGTTAATTTTTGTTAATTAATGTTATTTTTTTGCCTTTCAATTCAGGTTTCAGAAGTTATAATTTTTTTTATGAAGGTATAATTGACACATAACACATAACATCATATTAGTTTCAGATGTAAAACATAATGATTTTATATATATATAAAATACTATATATCACTCAAGACAGGAAACTTCAGTCTCACAAGTTCATGGTAGGTGTTCAAATTTGTAGAATTTCTGAAAATAATGTGAGTAATGTGTACTGATTTCTTTTTAAGTAGAACATTACTCCTTTTCTCCAAGCTTTATTGTCTCAGAAATAAAGTTGTGAGCTCATTGTTAGCCAAGCTCATTGTTAGCCAAATAACTAACTTTTTAATATGGCTTAATTAGCCTTTTCATTTCAGATATTTCATTTTATTACACATATCTCTAGCTACTTTAATAAAGAATTCAGCCCTAGAACTTTATATTTTTAAAAGGCAAAACAGGATGAGGCAATGCCGTGCATCCTCTCAGCTGTGAGGCCTGTCCGTATGAAGCACAGCTGTTTGCAATGCTGCTGCTAAGTCACTTCAGTGTCCAACTCTGTGCGACCCCATAGATGGCAGCCCACCAGGCTCCCCCATCCCTGGGATTCTCCAGGCAAGAACACTGGAGTGGGTTGCCATTTCCTTCTCCAATGCAAGAAAGTGAAAAGTGAAAGTGAAGTTGCTCAGTCGTGTCCGACTCTTAGTGACCCCAAGGATTGCAGCCTACCAGGCTCCTCTGTCCATGGGATTTTCCAGGCAAGAGTACTGGAGTGGGGTGCCATTGCCTTCTCCGCTGTTTGCACTAAGACCTAACAAAGACACTATCACCCACGAATGGGCATCATATGTTAAACCCTGCAAACACATAGTGAAGAAATAAATGGCCCCTGAAGCACCAGCCTCGTAAACCCAGACAATAAAATTGCTCAAGCCTTACATAAAATATCAGTACAACAAATTACTCCTGTCTGATACTAAATTATTTCCAATGGGACATCAAACCTTCAGTAATACATTTTACTAGTTTAAAAATTAATAAATACTGTCCATTTTGATAGATTCTAAAAGTCTTACACATAAACTAATTATTTTAAGGAGTACAAGGACTTCCCAGCTCATCTATATGGCCCAATATTGATTTAAAAGGATGCTCAAGGAATGAGTTTTCTGGGTAATTGAATTTTCCAGGTTGTTTTAATCCAATTTATGATTGTCGAATTTAACTGTCAGGCTGACTGTGAAAGATGTAAGAGACTGGACTGAGCACTAACTTCAGGACATATTATAGAAATAAAGTTTTAAAATAAATCTCTGATATCAACTTTCTTTTTAACCCCATATTTAGGATCAAAAATATAGGACAGATCTCAAAATTGAGATTATAGATTCCAGTTACTTTGATTGGACAATAAAGGAAGATACTATAGATATAACATTGGAAGACTGAATAGATGAAAGGCTCAGTGAGATCAGAGAGTGATTCTCCTGCAAGAAAGCAGAAGCAACTGAGTTAAGAGACAACAAACAAAGACTGGTAGTAGATCCCTTCCCCTTCCGCCACCCTACTTGACATTGACTTCACCATTAACAGAGCCTACCAGTGGGTCCCCGCTAAAAAGACTGAGGAAAAAAGAAAAAGAAAAATTTTTAAAAAGAGCAAATTGCCACCTGGATACCTTAGTGTGTGTGTCCACCTGGAAGGCCCACATGTGCCCCAAAACACATGGGCCTCACAACTGACAGAGAAAACTAAAGCCCAGAGAAGAGAATTCCCATCCCACTGGGACTAATGATGGCATAAAAGCACTAACTTGTAAAGACTTAACCATCCAGACATGGAGGAGAAAGGCATAAAGGCCGCTTGCCCTTCAGACGTCAGTTAGTGCCCCAAGGGATGGTTGAGGGTCCTGCACATAAGGATGTGCAGGATGAAGCTCACTCACCTGGAGGTTCCCGATGGCATCTCCTCTCAAACTCTGCTCAGAAAGATCTCTAGGCTGACTCGCATGGTTGCTGACTTGGCCAGATCCAGATGCAACCAGGGATTAAGGTAGATGCATGAAGTCCTGGTACCTGAGGCCGACCATGTCCAACACAGGGGCTCTTCTGAGCCCACTCAGACTGTTACTGAAACACAAGTCTGTGTGCCTGATGCACAGTGAGGCCAAACAATACCAAAATGTTGCCGTTTGGAGCAGAGACAGGTTTATTGAGGGCCATGAAAATAGACAGGCGGCTCATGCCTTAAAAACCCCAAACTCCCCAAAAGCTTTCAGCAAAGCCCTTTGCCAGGAAAGGTGAGGGAGGAGCATGGTTGGTTGTAAACTTTTTGGTATCAGATCCTTTGTTCTAGAGGTCCTCTCATAGTCCGGTAATGATGTTTCTGTAAATCTCTTAACTAATGTTATTTTCTGTCCTGACAAGAAAGGGTGAGGTCCCGAGCGAGGCACAACTTTCCCCTCAGAGGTCCTCCTTCTGGCTAAGAGGAGGCAGGTCTCAGCTGGTGGCTTCCTCAGGGCCGGGTTCCCAGACCCTGCCCAGCTGTCATCGCTGAGGGAGCCAGGCGCCCAGGACCCAACCGGAGTCAGGAGCCTCAGGCTCCTCAGGCCGCCCATATGATAGGGACCAGGTCCCCCAGGCTGCCGCCAACAGGTCGAAGAGATGGGATGAGGGGGAGGTTCACCATCGCCTCAAGGTCTGAGTCCAGTCAGTGGGAGGCTTTGGCGAGGGTTCTGGAGCCCTGTAGGACGCAGGACACAGTCTGCTCCCTGGCGAGGGTTCTGGAGCCCTGCAGGACGCAGGACACAGTCTGCTCCCTGCCCCCAGCTCACCTGCTGGCTTGAGGCCGGGTGAACTGGAAGAGCCCCAGGGAGAAGGCTAGGAACCTCCTCTTACCTCATTGTCCACCCGAAGACCACCACTCCGGTGACTAAATCCCCTCACTAAGGGTCATTCCTTGACAGTTGGTTGTTTGTGGGCGGGGCCCACTGTGGTGTCAACCAATGGGTGAGCAGGACCAGTACCGGTCTCACTGACGTTGGTCGCTTGGGGGAGGGGCTCTGTGCAGCACCAACCAATGGCTGAGCAGGACTCGTGGCGTGATAATAGGGTGGAGGGTACTGGCGCATAGCAAGGGCGGTGTGCTGAGGCCTGCCCCCGCCCTGGCTCTATGATAAGACTACCATTCCCACAGGACACCCCAGCTTCCCTCGGGGCTCCAAAGCCTTCCCATCACTTTAGGTATCTCAAAAAGGTAATGAACTACCAATAGAAGGTAAGTGTCAGACTTTGCCCAGAACCATTAATATTAACAGTTTCTTATCAAGTGGCTATATTTTAAAGACACTGTGCTAAATAATTTGCAAATTTTTCCTTTGAGTTGCCAAAAAATATGACATTTATCACAAAGTCCTCCAAACTGTAGATTTGAAGAGTTTCTACATTTTCAAATATGCATTGTCTGTAAATGAGATTTTATATGAAGCAGTTCTATAGACTGTAGGCTTTATTAGAATATAATCACACTTAAAGAGAAAAATCAGAAATTCAGATTAACTCTAAGTAACTGATTCAAAACTCATGAAATACATTCTTAATGTTCCACCTTCACTTACATTAAAAAGCAATGTAAAAGTTGCCCACCCAAGTTTTAACAGGAATAATAAAAAGGAAGTAAGTCATCTCAATCTTATACCAGCACATAAGCACCAGCAGAGAGAAGTTTTAAGATATCAAATCCAAGAGTTTCTCACCAGGGGCTATGCCACAGAGGAGACTTGGATAGTCTAGTTGTTTGAGTAGAAATTCACAGATCATTAAATTCAAAGACCAACAGGGCAGCAAACTAACAAGGTACCCTTACAGTATCTGATTACAGACTGTGAATATTCACCAAAATAAATCACTTAAAGGGGCAAGCAGTCCAAGGGAAGGTTGAAGTTTGAAAGTGCAGGACAGAGCTATTGCTAGAGCAACCCTTAAATATACAGACTGAAGGAAGGCAAATGGTAGGGGAGGAGACTGGAAAGGCTAAGTCTGGAAACAGATTGTGGCTTAGGCTCCTGGTCATGGGGTGCACCTGAATCACAAAGGGGAGGTTTTTTAACTTTATCCAAGCTCAGATCCCACCCAGACCACTTAAATCTGATTATTTTCAAAACTCCCTCCAACTGACTGTACTGTGCAATCAGGGGTCAGCCCCACTGGCCTGAGGAGGAGAGAAAGGCAGGGTTAGGAACAGACAACCTGTGTTCTGAAAACCTCAAGTCCACAGGCTGCCCTGACATAAAGTGACCACATAAGGTGGTCACTGCTGTGACCACCTGGGCAGCAGAAGGCTCTCTCAAAGGCCTGGCCCAGGCTTCCATCCACCTGGTTCATTTCTGTATGCAGAGTCAATTGTCTCTAATCTTCTGAAGGGCATTTTGATGGGATCCCAGAAAACAGCAACACTGTGGAAACATTGCTGGTGAGGGGTCTGGTGACCAAGCTGAGCAGGGAGTTGCCAGGCTCATTAATCTCCCTTTTAGCCCCCTGCTATGAATTCTCAGACGTAAACACACACTTAAGTGTAAATTATTGGTTTGTGGACCTCTGAAGCAGTTGCTTCTTAAATTAATTTAATGAGCTGTGAACTTACGCTAAAGTAACTTCTCATCCCAGAAAAGAATCTTTGGATATGAAAAAACAACAAATGTCTAGGCCTCAGCAAGAGGTTCAGAGCACAAGAGTGGGGGGAAAAAAACAAAAGTAAGTACATAAAAAGCAAAACTCACATTTCCTAATAGGAGAAACTGATTTCATTCAAAATTATCTCCCTGTTTGAGGACAGATTTGAATTGACATTTTTAATAAGTTGGTTCTGGCTCAGGTTCTCTGATGAGGCTGTAGTCAGAATATTAGCCAGTGCTATTACCTGTTGAGTGCACGAATGGGGCTATGAGCCCAAATTCCAAAAGGGTTCACTCCCCAAGCCACTGGCAAGATATTTTCTTTTAAAGTTAAAAATGTATCTATTTATTTAATAAACCATTGATAGACTTGATCTAAAAACAATTTTTTACCAAAACAGAATAATCCTCACATATTATACACACATGTTTTAAAAATCCATATGGTATCTCAAAAACCACCTGTGCATTCTTTGTGCTATGTTTGGTGATCTTAAGGACACCAAGTACATGTAAAGTGAGTAGTGAGTACAATATGGATTTAAACTTAGAAAAAATCATTACCGAAATAAAGTAGTTTGAAACATCAAAATAAAAAAAAAAAAAAAACCAAAATGTAAATAATCATGAACATGAAAAAAAGCACTCAAAAGTAATCAAAAACTATAAAAACTCCACATTTTCCTTATCAAATTGACAAGGACATTTTATATGCTAATATTCTATGTTCATGAAACTCTAGAAGTACAAAATAAAATAATCGTGATAATAATAGCAGCCAGGGTGCATTCTCAGCTAATTTTCATCGCTACCCTGTAAGAATGGTAGAAAGAAATGAAGGGCAAGGGACCAAGTAAACTCAGCACATGGCTGGCAAGGGCAGATCAGGACAGATCACAGCTATACTAACTCAATAACCTAAGCATTAGCCATTATCTTAAAGTGCAGCCTATCTAAAAAATATTTGGCCCTATGAAACAAGAACCTCAAAAATCTCCAAGCATTTGGATTCAGAAATCCCCCTTCTAGAGTACTCAGACAATCATAAACTAAGCCACTAAGCTAAGGAATGCATGCAGCAAGTTCATACAGTGGTGTATAAAACAAACCGGCCAGAGTGGAATATTTAGACAGAGGAGGATCATACAGCTTTCAAGATGGAAAGTGACTTTAGTGATGACTTAATCCAACCCAGTCACCCTATAGGGATGATTATTTAATATGAAAAAAATTTTACTTTTTTCCCCAATGTGGGAAGACACGGAGGAATCTTTTTATAAAAAATAGCCTTTTCTTACTTTTTCCTAGGACTGCCCTATTTCAGTACTCAGGAGTTTAATGGGAGGGAAGGTCTATCAGCATTTACAATAAACAGCCCCACAATAAATGCATTTTTAGAACTGAGTTTTCTTTCTTGCATGTATGGCCATCCCAGTAGGCCTATCTTTGCTATAGATGCAAAAATTACAATTAAGCTATGTAACTGTTCATAAAATCAGACTGCTGATTTAAGTTCATGGACTCTGGGTAAAATGTACCTTGTCTTTAAAACACAGGCTTCTCAGTGGCTCATCCAGTACCACGGAGACCTTTTTCCCTTACTGTCAGGGTGTTTTCCAAAAGGAAGAAGCTGTTGGGAGCCTATCCTTAAAAGGAGAGTGGGGGGGACTCACAATACATCATCATTAGAGCCAGAAGCAAAATGAGTTTAGCCCATGTAAAAAGAGATGTTTATTCAATAAGTGTTTACTGTGAGCCCACTACATGCCAGATGCTCTAGTCAATGCTGAGGAGATCTCAGTGGACAAATCCTTAAAAAAAACTCCTGGCTTCCTGAAGCACACATTCTAGTGGAGAAAAGAGGCAACAAACAAAATCACCAAGTAAATGATCCACTATGTTAGAAGGGGGTAGATGTGGTGAAGAGAAATAAAGCTGAAGGGGTTAGTGAAAGTGTATGCAGAGGGCTCAAGGAAGGTCTCAGAGGGGAGACACTTGAGCAGAGACTTGAAGGGTGAGGTTAAGCCAGGCAGGTTTCTAGGGAAAAGCATTCTCGGCAGAAAGAACAGCAGGAGCTGAGCCCCAAGGCAGAGACAGGCTGCATGTGTGAGAAATGAATAGACTTGACTCCTAACATCTTCATGACCTTTAAGCCTTAGAATGCAGAGTATTTAAGATTAATTATTTCACTGTCTTTTAAGAATGCTCTTTAAAAATAAACCTAAAGCATTTTCCCCTTGCCTCCAGGTTTAGCCAGCCTCCTCACTGTCCCAGTTCAACAGGGCAACCCCTCACTTTCTGTGTATCTATAGCCCACTTATCCTTAAAAGTCAAATTCAAGACACTTCTCCATGAGACCCTTCAGGTCTCACACTTCAATATCATACTCCATTCTGTATTCCCCACAACAGGCTGACTACTGTCAAAGAGAAGGAAAAGGTAACATTTACTGAAGATGACTAGGTATCAGACATTTCACATGGTGTAAACTATCTGGGTACATAACAAGTACTGTGAAAACATCGACTGAATGGACTGGCTCACTTTTTCTTATGGGCAACTTTTAATGGCATATGGGCTTAATCTATGAGGTAGCCTTAAAGAAGAAAATAATAACCCTCTGCCAGCCACTCCCTACCCGCCACCCCCCATCCCCCGCCAAAATGAAGTAACCGAAAGTCCAAAATGCTCATGAGTCAGAAAAAACAAAACATTTCACTCTCCTTTCCCCAACAAATCATTCAGGTTGCTGAAAACAGGAAATTTCGTTGATTTTCCTGAGCCCTGTCCACTATATGCAGCGAACCAAACAAGCCATAGTAATATGTGAAGCCTGGGTAATGAAAAGGTGATTATAGCTCCAGACTAGATAAACCACAGACACAACTGATAGAAATGAAAACTTGCACCTGTCACGAAAGCCACATTGGACACAACACATCAGACTTTGACAGCTAGAAGGAAACTCGGCTATTTATACTTATGGTCAAATGCCTGTGTCAAATATGCAATTAACATGTTCACTACCCAGGGTCTGCAGAATCCTTTCTTCGTCCTTCACTCAGTTAAGAACTAAAAGTTCCTGTGTAAGGAAACTATTTCTCAATCAAGGTTGTCTCATTAATTTTGAAGACTTTTTAAAAAAAAATTACCCCTACATGCACTGACACAACCAGAAATATCAGGTTCATGTAATAGCAAACATACTTGTGGACTGTATATGATTTATTCTCAGCCCCAAAATTTTAATTTATGAGGAAGTGCAAAATCTATTAGTAACTGATATAAAAATTACAGCTGTTTCTAACTATTTGAGTTCTTACTGGCTCTTACTCCTTTTTTCTTCCTGCAAGAGGAATCTAACACAGCCTAAACACAAGAAAATGGCAGTCAAATTGACCAAAGTGGTTTCAATGAATCTTCCATGAAGAGACTGGCCAACAAATAGGAGCCAAACTCTGACAAATGCATGCAGCGAGACTCAAAACATGCCAGTCTATGTCATTTTGTTCATCATTTTCAGTTGAACATACTTAGAAAGCTAGCAACTTGGCATGTCTAATAAGCCATGGATTCCACTCAGAGCAGCAGAGTTTGCTAAATGTAGGGGGAAATGGTACATTTTGTTGTCACTTTGCTACCACAACCTCAGGCAGAAAGCACACAATTATCTAACCATTTGAGGACAAAGGTGAACACAGATACTAATGGTAAAGGCAAAACAGAGCGAGGCATGTGCTGAAACCACAGCAGCCTGTCAGGAACTTGGCTTTGCTCAACTCAGCACTGACTTAAGCAAGTGGAAAAGCAAAGGAGGACGCAGTGATCTGTAACCAAGTTGACACATAAAATCACCCTTCCCTTGGGAAAAAAAAACCTCTGTGTCATTTTCAACTTTCCAATTATACTAAATGAGAAGCATTTTAGAGCAAGAATCAACTCACAATGAAATTCTTCAAAATAATGGTTTTTTAAAGTATAGCAATGTCCATCTTGATGAATATGATACCTGTTTTCAGTAGCCACAATTCCCATATTAAAGAAAATGTTGTTTCAGAACATACTGATCATCTTTTGAAAACATTTAAAAGTAAGAAAAATGATTTTCTAGAGAGCAATGTCATACATTTACTCTTTTTTTAATTTACTTTAATGAAGTATAGTTGATTTACAATGTTGTGTTAGTTTCTGCTCTACATCAAAGTGATTCAGTTATACATATATATTCTTTTTCATATTCTTTTATTTATGGTTTATTAATATTCAATGTAGCTCCCTGTGCTATACACAAGACCTGTCACTTATCCATTCTATATATAATAGCTTGCATGTGCTAACCCCAAACTCGCAATATATCCTTCCCCAGTAGCCCCTCTCCCTTGGCAACAAGTCTGTCCTCTACATGCATTTACTCTTAAATAGAACTACCCAAATATTAAAATGGTAAACACCAGGCCATTTATCTTTCTTTCTCTGGCACAAACACACTCGTGTGTGCACGCAAGCATACACCCACATATGGTTCAGCATTTTCAAGCAGGGGGAAATCTCAAGAATTTTTAACCTGAAAACACAAAAAAAGCCAAAGATTTTTCACCACCATTCACAAAGGAAATTTGTGACATAAAGCAATTGATATGCTGTCAGCCTGGGGTCTGGTTTCCTTTATAGCTGTTGTTTGGGGGTCACCAAAATGCCCGTGTCAATACTGATGTTACCATGACACTCTCACGGCTCGCTCTCCCTGGGTGCATGGAATGGCACAAAGGCATTCTAAGGGGAAGTTCTTCAGGGTTTGCCAGACAAAGATTCTAGAAAATAATGATTTGTGCAAGTTCTCATGATCCACAAAAGAAGGCTATTCAGATTCTTACGAAGACTAAATCATAACAGACTGTCTTTATCACAGAAATCAACAAAATTGCAAGTCCTCATTTTTTACTCATAATTTAATCTAACAAGGAATTTTAATGAGTAAATTCTTCCAGGCTTCCATATCTAAGCTTCATTTTTGAAACACATCTTCATCACGTGAACTTAGCTCTAAATTGAACTTAGTTCTTTCTGCTTGGATAGGCAATCTGACTACTGGGTTACCGGAAAAGCAAAGGGATTTATTTTCAGCTATGACCTTCAAAATGTGAAAAGCTGTACATGAAGGTCAACATAAAAAAAAGAGACAAAGAGAGGAAAGGAAGGAGGAAGGAAGCTGGCAGTTGTTTTCAAAGTAATCTCTGTCCAACCCAATAAATCAGACAGCAAATACAAATAATAAAAAAGCATTTAAAGGAAAACTGTAATTTCTCTCATGGTTTCAAACTTTCTAAGGACATTCTAAATCATTTCATTTTTCTTTTAATCAATATAAGGCTTAGTACTATACTGTACTATACTTAGTTTAAGTACTATACTGTATTATACACTATATAAGTACTTACTGTACTACACTTAGTACTATACTGACATAATAATAATAGTTAATATTTACTTGTTATTTCTCATGTTATCATGTGCCAGACACTATTCTCAGTTCTTACATGTTTTTTTTCATTCAAACACCACAGCAGATGTGAAATAGACAGTATTATTACCCTCATTTCACTGGTGATGAGACTGAGGCCAAAGGTCACTAGTTAATAAATGCCAGGACCACAATATAATAATAATCAACACTCCAGAGCACCTTAAAATTTTCAAGATTTTTTTCAGCCATTATCTTCCTTTGGTCCTCACAAGGAATTCCAGGAAAACATCTACTTCTGCTGTATTAACTATGCCAAAGCCTTTGACTGTGTGGATCACAACAAACTGGAAAATTCTTTAAGAGATGGGAATACCAGACCACCTCACCTGCCTCCTGAGAAACTTGTATGCAAGTTAAGAAACAACAGTTAGAACTGGACATGGAACAATGGACTGGTTCCAGATTGGGAAAGGAGTATGTCAAGGATGTATATTGTTACCCTGCTTATTTAACTTACATGCAGAGTACATCATGTGAAATGCCAGGCTGGATGAATCATAAGCTGGAATCAAGACTGCTGGGAGAAATACCAATAATCTCAGATATGCAAATGATACCATCCTTATGGCAGAAAGCAAAGAAGGACTAAAGAGCCTCTTAATGAAGGTCAAAGAGGAGAGGGGAAAAACTGCCTTAAAGCTCAACACTCAAAAAACTAAGATCATAATACCTGGTCCCATCACTTCATGGCAAATAGGTGGGGAAAGAGTGGAAACAGTGGCAGATTTTATTTGCTTGGGCTCCAAAATCACTGTAGACAGTGACTGCAGCCATGAAATTAAAAGATGCTTGCTCCTTGGGAAAAAAGCTATGACAAATCTAGACAGTGTATTAAAAAGCAGAGACAGAGACATCACTTTGCCAACAAAGGTCCATATGGTCAAAGCTATGGTTTTTCCAGTGGTCATGTATGAATATGAGAATTGGACTATAAAGAAAGCTGAGAGCCAAAGAATTGATGCTTTTGAACTGTGGTGTTGGAGAAGACTCTTGAGAGTCCCTTGGACTGCAAGGAGATCCAACCAGTCCATCCTGAAAGAAATCAACCCTGAATATTCATTGGAAGGACTGATGCTGAAGCTGAAACTCCAATACTTTGACCACCTAATGCAAAGAGCCCAACTCACTGGAAAAGACATGATGCTGGGGAAGAGTGAGGGCAAGAGGAGAAAGGGGTGACAGAGGAGATGGTGGAATGGCATCACTGACACAATGGATGCGTTTGAGCAAACTCCAGGAGACAGTGAAAGACAGGGAAGCCCGCTGTGCTGCAGTCCACAGGGTCGCAAAGAGTTGGCCACAGCTGAGTGACTGAACAACAACTGAGCCTCACAGTACTTTGATACTGATGGAATAACATAGCCAGCAGTTTAATTTCACAAATGGAAAGAAAAAACTAAGGCTCCACAATATTGACTTTTGCAAGATAGGAAATCAAGGAGCTGGCAGAGAAATGCAGATTTTCTGAGTCTATATTCTCTCACTATGCAGGCTTTCTAACTATGCTGTCTTTCTCACTGTAGACAATACAGATGTCTTCAAAGCAAAATTCTAGATTTTCTCAAATCAAAATTCTAGCTCCAGATGCTTAATAATGTATCTGCCTATCTGCTTGCCTGCTAAGTCACTTTATTCGTGTCCGACTCTTCGCAACCCCATGAACTATAGCCTCCCCAGGCAAGAATACTGGAGTGGGCTGCCATGCCCTCCCCCATGGGATCTTCCCGACCCAGAGATGGAGCCCACGTCACTTACGTCCTCTGCATTGGCAGGTGGGTTCTTTACCACTAGTGCCACCTTCTTCACCTTTTTATCCCCCATGTCAGGTACAGCGCCTGGCACAGAGCAGACCATAAGTCTGTGTATTGCCTAGACACTCCTCGTCTTCCTCCACCGAAGTCATTTCTCTATGTTCACGCTATCCTGCAGTCCTAGACTGCCTTCAGAGCCACGGTTCATCCTCACAAATCATCACTTTGAGGACGCCAGAGTCTATAGGAATTCACAGTCCAGAACCCAAAAAGATACAAAAACTGAACTTTACCTAAAGTTTGATGCCAAACTCACTTGGTAACTATGGCAGTCCCTCTTCCAGATGTCTCTTAGTGATCTCTGCCTCCCAGTATTCACACCCTTATACAGTCCCCTCTCACTCCAAGGTTGGCTAGTATGACCAACAAAATACCACATAAGCATAATAACAGATGTTATATACAACTCGGGCTTCCATCTTGGGTTTTCCATCTAAGATTACTTGCTTTGGAGCAAGCCAGCTACCACGCTGTGGGGACACCCAGGCTCACATGGTGAGGAACCACGACCTGCCAACAAGCCCATGGCTTAGAAGCCAACAGGCTTAGAAGTAGACCCACCATCCGCTTCCCTTTTTCTGATGCCTCAGGCACAGTTTGAGTGCAGCCTCAGAAAAACCTGAACCAGAATCATCCAGTGAAGCTGGTCCTGGATTCTGGACGCAGAGAATCTGTACGGGATAATGTCTGCTCTAAGCTGCTAAGTTTTGGATGTAACTTGGCACACGGCAATAGATACACACCCGGGGCTTCCCAGGTGGCGCCAGCGATAAGAATCCACCTGCCAGAGCTGGCGATGCAGGAGACAGGGGTTTGATCCCTGGGTCAGGAAGATCCCCTGAAGAAGGAAATGGCAGTATTCTTGCCTAGAAAATTCCAGGGACAGAGAAACCTGGCAGGCTACAGTCCGTGGCGTTGCAAACAGTCAGACAAGATGAAAGATGAATAGATAAGAGTTAACTAATACAGAGACAAAATCTGGAAGAAGGCAACTTACAGTCTCTATTTATCCCCACTTATTGTGAATATTCAAATAATGAGTTGTGCAAAATATTGTGCTTGTTTTAAGAGGTATCACCCTAAACCTGGCCAAGGATATTGCATAATGCATCATTTATATACCATACTACCTTGCTAGAATCTGAAAGATCTTGAACCTTCAAAAATATCTAGCCTCAAGGGTTTCAAGTGAATCTATATTCACTTCTTCTAAAATACCTTTCCTGATTAACGGATCCACCTCAGTATGTAAGAAACATCATTTCTTATAAGGATGTCTGTAACTCATCTCCACTATATAATCCAGTACTTATTTATGAATTGTATTGAATTCTGTTTTTATAAGTAAATATTTGTCTTTCCACTTAAAACTTAAATTTATTTTAACCATTTAAACTTCTCTTAACTGTGAAGCAAACTCCATTACTCATATTAAACCTAAACTGTCATTTCTCATGACATCACCATTTTTAACTGACAGGGTTAGTAAAATATTAAGACAGAAAACTTGCTTCTGTCTCTTTCATCCCCTCCTCCAATTTGCCACCTAGGACCGCACTTGTCAGCATGGGGACTTTTCTGAATCGTATTGGGGTACAACAATTTTTAAAACTTAGGTTTTTAAACATGACTTACATGTTCTGTATAATGTTCAGTTTGTAATTCTTTAAAGTGTGGATACATAGAGGGATAAATAGGAAACATAAGAATTGGTTATTCAAGGGGCTTTTTTACTTACAGTATTTAAAAATTCAACAGTATGGATGTAAAAATTATGTAAATTTCATTCAAATCCTTATTAATCAAATCATTGCTGAACAAAAGACTTGTGGCTGTGTAATTACTATCTTTTATGCATTTGATAGAATTAAATATACCCATACTTATGTTTGAAGGAAAAAAAGGCTAGTCTTCCCTCTATTTCATCATCCCCACCAGAAATCCTGGGTGCTACTGGGTACACAAGCTCTGAATAAATTCTTATAAAAATGAGTTCACAAATCCATATTTAAAATTACAGACACACAGCACTGGTCCAGACCACCAAATACCCTCACACTCAAAACCTATTTATCTTCAAATAACTACCCCAGAACATTATGTAAGAACACTATCTGAAAGAAAAAGAAGCCAGCTCCCTGAGGAATTCTGGAAAATTTGCACAACCTCAAAGTGCCCTTGTAAACAGCAGCAGATGCATGAAATAATCGTTATGGGGGAAAGATCTATTAGCCTCCTGATGACTGGCCCATCTGAAACCTTTCAACGAAAGAGCAATTTTACCATTCTACTTTCCTCTCTTGCACCCTCCCTCAGGCAATAAGAAGGGTCACTAATCAGTTTTTAATTTTCTTTCCTGGAGCGATACCAGAATGGAGCTATAAGAATTCAAGGTAAAGACTTTACAAAACAGAAACCAAGGAAAAACTCTGAGTGATATGAGCTCTAAAACCATGGCCATAACCATACATTATTCTAGGCCTTTGAAATAAACAAGCATCTTCCAGAAAGTCAAAAAAAATAAAATGCAATGCAGTTAGTATCATTCTGAAAAGAAATTCCACATAAGCAAACTCCCAAATTGGAAGGGGAAAAAAAAAAAAAAAAGATTCTTTGAGACAAAAGAGTCTCTCCCTCATATAATCTACCCAGAGAGCTGCACAAATCCAAATGCCGAGACTGCAGAAGGCACTCAAGCCAGATGCGGGCCTAGAAGGACTTGATTTAAGGGGGAGAGGGAGGAAACGGGAAGGGTTGGCAGCATGAGAGGAGACAAGATTGGCAGCAAACCTAAATGATTCTCCATCAGTTCTGACCTCTTCCCCTATAATCAGCTCCCAGCTGTTCCTTGCAGGCTGCGAAGAAACCAAGGGCGGGTGAGCACAGAGAAATCAGCAGACAGGAAACCACGAGGCAGGGCTCCGGGACCACGCACTGGGCTCTGGCAAACCCTGCCCCTCACTGGGTGCCCGCTCCCTCAGCTGTCGGATGGGAGGGCTGCATCAGATGACTCTACATGCCCGTGCCTGGTCTACCTTCCGAGGGTAAGTGAAAGTCACTCTCTTGTAACGCATGTCATCCCTCCCACATCCTCCCCCTGGTGTCTGCTGCCTTTGGGGGCAGGCATCACAGGGCTGCACCAACTGAGGACATATGAACTCAACTGAGGACAGTCAGGGTTGGTGCAGAGAACCAGACAGTCAAACTACTGGGCAAAAGGATGAATGACTGGCAGAAAAAAGCGGTAACACATAGCAACCAGTTTGTGTGAAAGATTTTGTCACCCACGGCTGTGGTTTTATCTAGATTCTAGACACTTGAGATTTTCTTCACAGAGAAACTGCCTGTAGCCTGCATATCTACTGGGATTTGTGAAGTGTTTGAATCATTTCAGTTCAGTCGCTCAGCTGTGTCTGACTCTTTGCGACCCCATGGACTGCAGCATGTCAGGCCTCCCTGTCCATCACCAACTCCCAGAGCCTACTCAAACCCATGTCCATGAGGTCAGTGATGCCATCCAACCATCTCACCCTCTGTCGTCCCCTTCTCCTCCTGCCCTCAATCTTTCCCAGCATCAGGGTCTTTTCAAATGAGTCAGCTCTTCGCATCAGGTGGCCAAATTATTGGAGTTTCAGCTTCAACATCAGTCCTTCCAATGAATACTCAGGACTGACCTCCTGAATACTCAGGTCTGGTTGGATGGACTGGTTGGATCTCCTTGCAGTCCAAGGGACTCTCAAGAGTCTTCTCCAACACCACAGTTCAAAAGCATCAATTCTTCAGTGCTCAGCTTTCTTTATAGTCCAGCTCTCACATCAATACATAACCATAGCTTTGACTAAATGGACCTTTGTTGGCAAAGTAATGTCTCTGCTTTTTAATATGCTGTCTAGGTTGGTCATAGATTTTCTTCCAAGGAGTAAGCATCTTTTAATTTCATGGCTGCAGTCACCATCTGCAGTGATTTTGGAGCCCAAAAAAAGTCTGTCACTGTTTACACTGTCTCCCCATCTATTTGTCATGAAGTGATGGGACCAGATGCCATGATCTTAGTTTTCTGAATGTTGAGTTTTAAGCCAACTTTTTCACTCTCCTCTTTCACTTTCATCAAGAGGCTCTTTAGTTCTTCTTTGCTTTCTACCATAAAGATAGTGTCATCTGCATATCTGAGGTTATTGCTATTTCTCCTGGCAATCTTGATTCCAGCTTGTGCTTCATCCACCCCAGCTTTTCTCATGATGTACTCTGCATACAAGTTAAATAAGCAGGATTCCTAGTGTGATTGCAGGTTAAAACCTAGAGAGCAACTGTGGCTTCATGGAACTGGACTAACATCCCCTATGGTGTAATATCACACCAGTTTCAATACCACTAAGATGTGCTACCACTTTCCTCAGCCATTTTAACTCACAATCACACTAGGAATCCTGGAAGTTCAAGGCTGAAAAAAAGCCATGAGGATGAGAGAGGGTGTGGGCGTTCAAAAGTGATGACCTTCCAGCCATCTACATTACTTTCCCAGAGGGGAGAACACTGCATATTACACTGCTCAGGATCAATATCTAGCAATTTCTCAGTGTGTTGCAAGGTAATAGATGAAATCCACATACCTATTTAAATGACATTAACTTTCCTAACATACTACACCATTAACTACCAAGACTGACAAAGTTATTCATAAAACATATGCTAATACTCTTTTCCAGCCCTCCATCAAGTAGTTTACAGAAAGAGTCTGGAAGGACCAAAGGCAAATCCTTCACACAACATGAACAGCAACATTCAAAGCTTATACGGAAAAGATTTTAGAAATCTAAATATTCAACAACCAACGTTTCAATTTACAAAAGCAACAACAGCATGACTAAAACAATCCTTCTATCAATCCTTCTTCAAATATGACGAATATTTACTGAGCACCACCATGCGCCTGCCACTCTTCTAAGCTCCCGTGGATTTAAGAGTGGATAAAATATACAATGTTTTACTGCCACCAGGAAGTTGACAGGAAATTTTGCTCAAAATATTAAATGTCAAATTTGTTTTAACTGGGAGTGCTTTTTCTGCTGAATTATACACATCTACCCTACCAAGGAATTAGTAAAAATAAACAAGAGATATAGATAGGTATGTCAAGGGAATAAAACTGGGAGTCCAGAAATTAACCTTTAATTTATTGTCAATTGATTTTTGATAACTAAAAAAATTAGTTTTTTCAACAAATGAGCTAGGACAACTGGATGTCCACATGCAAAAGAATGAAGAAAAGATCACAGCCCTAAGTGTAAGAGTTAAAGCCATAAAACTCCTAGAAAAAAAAAACAAAACAGAAGTAAATCTTCATAACCTTTGAGTAAGTAAGTAAGTAAAAAATCAAATATGATCCCCAAAACACAGAAAACAAAAGGAAAGATAAATTGGACTCATCAAAATTTATAACGTTTGTATATGAAAGCACACTGTCAGGAAAAAATTTTCAGATCCCACAGAACAGGAGAAAACATTTCCAAATCAAGTATCTGACAGAAAGAAAAAAAAAAACTTGCCATGGGGTCAAGAAGAGTCTGACATGACTGGACAACTGAACAACATACTATACACACATAGCAAACACTTAATGATAAAAAGGAAAATAACTCAAGTTTTTTTAATCAACAAACTATAGATATTTCTCCAAAGATATACAAATGGCCAACAAACATATGAAAAGATGCTCACATCACTAATTTTTCAGGAAAATGCAAATCAAAATGACAGTGAGATACCACTTCACATCCAAAAGGTTAATAATAATCAAAAAGATTAAAGCAAGTGTTGGTGAGAATGTGGGGAAAATTGGAACCCGTAGACATTGCTGGGCTTCGCTGGTGCCTCAGACGGTAAAGAATCTGCCTGCAGTACAGGAGATCTGGTTCAATCTCTGGCTCGGGAAGATCCCCTGGAAAAGGGAATGGAAACACAAGGATTCTTGCCTGGAGAATCCCATGGACAGAGAAGCCTGGTGGGCTACAGTCCAGAGGGTCACAGAGTCAGACATGACTGAGCAACTAACACTTTCCCTTTCAGACATTGCTGGTGGGAACGTAAAATGGTGCAGCTACTGCGGAAAACAGTTCGCAAGTTCCTCAAACTATTAATTGCTGCTATGATCCAGCAATTCCACTCCTAGGCATATACGCAAGAGAAACTAAAACATTATGTTCACATAAAGACTTGTACATGAATCTTCATAGCAAAATTATTTCTAATAGCCAAAATCCATCAACTGGACAAATGGTATATCTATGGACAAATATGGTATATCTATGCAATGGATATTATTCAGCAATAATGTGGCATGAAATACTGATACATACATTATGAGTGAATGCAAGGTGAAGAAAGCCAGGCACAAAAGACCATATATTATATGAATCCATTTATAAGGAATGTCCAGAATATGCAAATCTACATGGACAGATGAGTGGTTGCCTAGCTGGAGCATTGCCTGGCTGAAGTAGCTGGGTAGGAGGGTTGGGAGGAATGGAGGAGTGACTGCTAATAAGATTTCTTCTGAAGTGATGAAATGTTCTAAAATTCATTTTGATGAAGGTGGCACAACTCTGTAAATACATGAAAAACCACCAAATTACACACCTTAAATGGGTAAATTATAAGGTATGTCATGTATATCTCCATAAAACTGTTTTTAAAAATTAAATAACAAACTAGGAGTCAAGCAGGTACACTTGTACCCAGGGAACCTAGAAAGTGTCAAGGTGAAAAGATGTCTTTTCCTTCTCAGATCCATTGCTTATATCAATCTGGAAGTACCTTTCCTTATTCAGATTAATTCAGCCAGTCCACAATCATTCATTGATTCCTCAGGAACTCAGCTTGACCTGGGGATCCCTTAAAAGAGATACAGTTCCCTCCCTCAAGGCTTTCCATGTCTATCACAACAGCTCCCACTCATTTGGCATGGGGCTAAGGGTTATGCATAACACTCAGGATAAGGTGGAGAATTTGACCCTAATTTTATAGAACAGGAAGCTGACTCTGAGGGTAGTGACTTGACCGTGGTTAAGTACTAACACACGGAAGGGAGACCTGAAACAAGAGTTACCTATGACCAAGACCCACGCCCTCGTCATCTTATGATATTGCTCCCAGGGCAAGGTGGGCAGGAAAGTACAGAAACTCCTGCAATGAAACGCAGGCTTAATTCAGATTAGGAGAGGGCCTTCAGAGAAAGTGGCACCTGAGCAAAACCCTGCTTGATGAGAACGGGGACTTCACTCAAACAAGAGGAGGTGGGATGAGGCTTTCCAAGCAGAAAAAGACCAGGGTGAGAGCGAAGGTAGAGAATTCAGACTAGAAAGCAGCTTGGCTTGGGCAGAATCCATGACAAGGATATGGCAGCTGGTGGGAGTAAGGTCAGATAGACGTGGGGTCCCATCATGAAGGGCCAGAGTGCGGCCCCCGTGCCCAGGAATATAAACTAAGCCAAAGAGATTGAGAAGCTACTGCAGCAATCCAGCTGAGGACTGAGAGCAATCTAGACCAGGGCAGAAGGCATCAGAGGAGGGGAGAAGAGACGAACGTGGAACATACTGAAGTGGTAGAACTCCAACATCTGGAAGGATGTGGAAATTTAAGAAGAGCCCAGATGCCAGAATCCTAACCACCTTCCCTCCTGCCTGAACCCCTTCCCCTTTCCCTTAGGAAAGAATTCCACCCCTACCCAACCCCAAGCAGAATCTGTCACCCTGAAGGTGACCCCATCGCCACTGTGGTTCAAGAACGGCCACAAGACTCTTTGCTAAAAGACACAAGGGCAAGTCTGCTGGTGAACTTCGGGAGAAGGAATCTTCCCTCCTACAATAGAGCCTGTCTCCACTCCCATCTCACATACTGCCACATACAAGTATCATCTCTAGAACCATTTACCCATCTGCTACCACCTGCATATACCCTGATTCCCAGGATGACAGCACAGAAGAGATAACGAGAAACTGGAAACCTGATCTGAGCAAATAAATCTCATGTTAAAAGAATCTTCAATGAAATCTCTGTAACCGAGAATCAAAGCATCTTAACTCATCAAGACCGAGTGTGGCCTCATTCACCAGACTAGGCAGCACCAGAAGAGAGAGTCTGGAGGGAACAGAAGGGCTGAGACATCTACTGTGACCTCCAGCAGGCAGTCAGAAACTCAAGTCAGATAAAAGGCAGGAAGGCTACAGATGCGAAGTTTCAGCATCCCAGTGGTAGCCGGGACAATGTGAGTAAAAATACAGAGATCTGAAAAGTCACTGGTATCTATGATATTGAACCACTCTGCTTCCCTACTTCTAATAACCAACCCATCCATGCCTCTCAGAGATCGAGCACCACTTTGGGCAGGATTGGTGGGTAAGATATCCTAAACTGGAATTCAGGGGGGAAAAAAAGGCAAATAATAGATCACACATAATGACAGCTATCATTTTAGGGGGCTTCCCAGGTGACACTAGCGGTAAAGAACTCGCCTGCCCACACGAGCACCTTTTAGCCTATGTGCCTAAAATTCTTTCCTCAAATTTGTAGTCATTCCATGAGGCAGTTTTCCCACCCTACAGCTCACGGATAAGGAAAGAAGAGTCTTGCGGTCCATCACAAGATCAGTTATTTCAGGATTTAAACACAGGGCAGGGTAGGGGAAGCGGGGAGCCCAAAAATGACCACCCAGCACCCCAGTTAGTAGGACGGTTCCAGTACAAAGTGGGAGCAGTGAGAATGGTGGATAAAAACCAATTCTGACAAGTGACAATTAAGGCAGGAGAGGCTCCAAGATTGCTTTTCAAACATAGCTCTAAACGAAGGGCAAGGTGGGACCCAAGTGTTTAAAGACTCAAACAGGGGGGCTTCTCCAAAGACCCAGCACAGCCACATACACACATTGGCGGGGGGGGGGGGGGGGGGGGGGGGGGCTGGATTTTCTTTAAAAAAATAAAAACTCACAGTCTCCGTGGGCTAGCTCAGGAAATTGACCCCCACTCATGTCACTGTTCCTATGCAAAGATGTATTCTAAACAAGGTACTTTCTCGGAAACCTCCGGGACACCGTGCCTACAAAGCCGGGCGTGCTCAGCATCACTGACAGAGCTGCCTCGCGTGCTTTGAACATGGTGTTTCTCAACAATCTGCGGCCACATTTGGTTCCCCCCTTGGTCCCGCTTGGCTCATTCCTCCTCTGACATCTGACCTTTCGGGCACTGTCAATATCCTTGAAAACAAATTTCTCACCCATTTGGAAACCACTGCCAGGCCCCCTCTTGACTTCAGTAAATTACTTACAAGAGCCATCTCAGCCTCTGGGGACTCAGCAAGAGTGTTCAGTTACAGAGAAAAGGATTAACAATGGGCAGCACTAAGGAAAAGTGACTATTTCACTTTAAAAAAGAAAAAAAAAAAACACACACAACAGGAAATGCATGGTTCAGGGGGCAAGGAATGCAATCCACATTTTTGAGAATGGTACAGACTTTCCAAACTGTGGTTACAGGCTTTGAGTCACAAACAAAACGGGCTGGTCCCTGACCTTAACACACCTAATCTAGATCCAAACGACTGATAACAGGGGCCTGGGTAAATTTAATATATGAGACTTAGAAACAAATCTTGTGACGCAGGAGCAAATGGCAATTACTCTTACCACCCAAAGCAGGCTAACTGGAGCACTAAGGACGAGCTTTACGTGTGGCTAAAATATCAGAGACAAGGCTCGGCCAAGGAAGTCAATCCAGAGAAGCTGCAGCGTCTGCATGCTTAGTTGCTCAGTCATGTCCGACTCTTCGCGACCCTAGGGACTGTAGTCCACCAGGCTCCTCGGTCCATGGGCTTTTCCAGGCAAGAATACTGGAGTGGGTTGCCATTCCCTTCTCTAAGGGATCTTTCCAACCCAGGGATCAAACCCAGGTCTCCTGCATTGCAGGCAGATACTCTACCGCCAGAGCCGCCAGGGAAGCTCCCAGAGAAGCTGAAGGGTTCTGGCAAGTCTGACATCTGACCTGTCCTGTTTATAACAGGCCTGCAGAAAAATCCATTGTGCATCAGAATGGAAAACCTGTCATTTGCCATAAAAACCCAGCATTTAACTCTGACCCTGTCTTTCCCATTATGCCTCAGAGTAGTGTCAGGTGAGGTTTATGCAGCTTTAGGGCTAAAACTGGCAGTACAGCAAGATTAAAAATTATACTAATGGTCCCCAATCATGTAAACCCACACTATGAGACCAACGGACACTGTTCTCCAATGGTTTACAGAATCAGAGACAAGGGGAAAAAAGCAACTACAGTGTGAGGATCTGTTCTCCCGTCTTGAAACAGGCCCTTCTTCCACAAGACTCCTAAGCTGTGAGGGGAAAGTGACAGTGTTAGAAGAGAGAGAGGAAAGAGTCAGGAGTTACTTCTGTAACACAAAAATGGTGTAACTCATGTTTTCTGAAATAGCTGCTCATCAGCTAGATCTTCAATGTCCTGTGCGCACTCAGTTCACTGCACCATCTCATTTTCTACCCACTATCAATGTAAAAATTAGAGTACCTTGGCAACAGGATTTCTCACAGTAAGATTCACTTTATTCTAGGATCTTTTCAAGTAAAAATAAAACGGCAAAGGAATCTCATTATCCAGAAGATTTTCAACATGGCCTATTCGGCCTATTCCAGTGGTAATACTCCATTCTTTCTTCTATTCAAATTACAGGGAATATGCATCTATTACATGTGCTTACAGCTCTAGCTGCTGCAGATCACAGGTAAGGGCTCTCAGGCTTCTGTGGGAGACAGGAGCATCTAGAAATAACGCTTGCAGTGTGATAAGTGCTATAACAGGATGTGTGCAAGGCACAGACAAGCACTTAGCTTTGCCAGGGCACACTGCCTTGAAGGCTTTCTAACAGATGGGATCCTCAGTTTAGGTCTGAAAGGATGAGTTCAGATGAGTGTGTACTTAAGGAAAGGTAAAAGGGTACCACTCAGCAGCAATCCCCAGCTAAAGGTGCAAGAAAGTCAGGTACGTTTGGAAGACTGCGAAGTTCTACCCACAGAGCAAGTCACCTGGGTACACAGAACTGCTGAAGGTCTAGGTCAGGTAGAACATTAATGCAAACAATGATGGTTGGACTTTATATGCAAACAGGAATGAAGCACTCAAAGAAGGAGAAGAGGACAAGGAAAGGAGGAGGAAGAATCAAGACCAACAATTTCTGAGTGTTTACCACATGCAAGGCACCTTGAATTCATGAAGTGGGTATTATTTTGTTTCCATTTTACAGATGGGGAAATTGAGATTCAGAGAAGAAAAGTAACTTTCTGAAGGCCTCACATCTAATAAGTAATCAGTGGAACCAATATGTAAATCCAGTGGTCTGATGCTATAAGCTCATCAATCCAGTATACTGCATGCTAGTCTAAGAATATTAAGCAAGTTAAAGATACAGATTTCATATTGTTTTCACTAACCTATGAGGCACATAACTCTCTTCCAAAAGAGAAAAAAGAAGGCATCTGAAAGTTAATCTGCATATAGTGTGGAAGGTTGGGTACCAAATACAGAAGAAAAAGGGAAGCTACTACCTTCCATGGCAGTGGTTTTCACCTGAGGGTGATTTCACCTATCAGGAGACATTTGGCAACATCTGGGGTTCTTTTTCCTTGTTACAACTTAGGCAAGCAGTGTGACTGGCATCTCCTGGGTAGAGGCTACAACTACAGCTAATTATCCTACAATGGAGCGGACAGCATCCCACAACAAAGAACTATCTGGCCCCACGAAGATACAACCTGACATGAACCACTGAACAAAAGATGAGTTTCCCATCTCGTTTTATAATAAAAATAACCAACCACTGTCCATATATCTAATGGAAAGTTGAGTCTGAACTTCTGACCCTGCAACTTAGATTTAATTTTATCACCATCTGCTATGGTCTAAATGTTTGGGTCCTCCTGAAATTCATATGTTGGAAACTTAAGCCCCAAGTGACGGTCTTTAGGAGGTGTGGGCTTTGGGATTAGTACCTTCCAACAGAGCTCCCTAGCCCCTTCTGCCACATGAAGACACAATAAGTTTCCAACCTGGAAGAGGGCCCTCATTCAACCATGCTGGAACCCCTGATCTCAGACCTCCAGCCTCTAGAACTATGAGAAATATATTTCTCTTGTTTATAAGCCACCCAGTCTGTAGTATTTTGTTATAGCAGCCTGAATAAATTAAGATACCACCCATGCTCAAAAACAACAAAAGCTGTGCATTAGTTTAAATTTAGTTCAAAGTTCAGTTCAGTCACTCAGTCATGTCCGACTGCAGCAAGCCAGGCCTCCCTGTCCATCACCAACTCCCGGAGTTTATTCAAACTCAAGGCCATTGAGTTGGTGATGCCATCCAACCATCTCATCCTCTGTTGTCCCCTTCTCCTCCTGCCTTCAATCTTTCCTAGCATCAGGGTCTTTTCAAAGGAGTCAGCTCTTCGCATCAGGTGGCCAAAGTATTGGAGTTTCAGCTTCAGCATCAGTCCTTCCAATGAACATTGAGGACTGATCTTCTTTAGGATGGACTGGTTGGATCTCCTTGCAGTCCAAGGGACTCTCAAGAGTCTTCTCCAACACCACAGTTCAAAAGCATCAATTCTTCGGTGCTCAGCTTTCTTTATAGTCCAACTCTCACATCCATACTGACTACTGGAAATTAAACTAACTTAAAGTTAGTTTAAGCTTAATATTGTAGAATTCAAGGACAATTATATTAATGGGGCTGCAAAAAGTGTGATCCAGTATCAATCAAGAAAATTATAGGCTCCTAGAAAAGGATAACTAGTCATTATCTGCTAAAGGTAACAAACAACGCTTTCCCCATTAAATCACTTTAAAACCATGGATAATAAATGGCATTTTTAATCTTTTTTTTCCAAGGAAAAAATCTTGTAAAATTGAGGGGGCATTTAAGTCTGAAAATCTAAAGGTATAACATGGTATCTATAGGGGATAAGGCTATAGTATATAACTGAAATTTGCTGAGAGAGTAGAACTCAAGTGTTTTCAATAAAGAGAAAGGTGTGAGATGTGCATGTGTTAACAATGGTGAGATGGTGCTAAGCCTTTCACAATATATACGGGTATTATCAAGTTGTACTCCTTAAACGTGACAATTTCATTTGTCAATTATACCTCAATCAAGCTGGAAAAAAATACTTTCAATCTTTTTTTTTTAATTTTTGAGGGAGCATTTATATAGTAGTTCATCTTAAACAGTTACTGCACAGATATCATGTTTGAAGCTTAGAAAACTAGAGGCAGAGTGGAAGAGGTGTACTATCCCAGTCACATGTAACTTACTAACCAGTCAAGACCCATAGTCAATCTTGTATTACCAGAAATGCTGGGGTACTATTACTTGCTTCAACCTATGTTTAGAAGGTCCTTGACTGTGTAGCTTATGTCATTGGTATTAAAAGATATAGGTATATGTGGATATAATACAATTTGCAAAAACTACTGCTTTTCACTTTTCTCAGTCCTCTTAGATGTTTTATTTACCAATCTAAATGGAATGTAAGAAACAATTGTTGGTAAGAGAGATGCATATAATTCAAGTCCCCAAGTTCTGCTTTTCTAATTTATTAGGAAGTTTCTGATCAAAGTATCAAAACTGATTCATAACATTCCCTCAGGAACCTCAGGATGATTTAGAAAGTAACTTCATTTAAAAGTTAATGGATGGGTTTAACTGTGTGAATTGGATGATATATCTCAATAAAGCATTTTTTTTTTAAAGTTAAAGGAAATTCCATCTTACTGTCATATTGGTTTCATTAATTTAGTCAAATACACTGAGGGAGAAACAAGCACCTCAGTGTTTATTACATTACTACTCAGAGGACTAAAATCTTGCTGAAATGAAAATACTAATCTAGTTCACAGTTGCAGTAGCAATTTTGTGGACTAAATCATAAAACCTTGTGATTTTTTTTTTCCCTAAAAATCTTTTGCTAATCAAATGACAAGTAATAAAAGTAGTCTGAGTCACATTCAAGTTTTGCTTTCCAAGAGAACAAAAAGAAAGATTTCTACCTCCCCCAGGACAGAAAACTACAAAGGACAAAACAAAAGTTTTCCTGAACAAACACTGCTCAAAAACTAAGAGACCAACCACAGCAGAAATTCCTACTAAAATAAACAACAGAGATAGCAGCAGAGAACAAATAGCTAAAAGCTATTGTGTGGCTTGACACATAACCAATAACATTCAGTTTATATAAACTTGGGTTTTTAACTCTTGGATAGGGCTCAAACTACAATCTGCACGCAAAAGACTTTCTGTTTGACGAGGTAAGGTTACCTCTAAAATAACTTAAGGCAAACAGCTATATCTTATTAGTATGAATATGACACCAGGTTTTATTTTTCTAATTATTTTTGAAACAGAAAATTATTTTCCATTTAAATGCTACTCATCTTAACAAGGGGCTTCCCTGGTGGCTCAGATGGTAAAGCTCTGCCTGCAATGCAGAAGACCCGGGTTCGATCCCTGGGTCGGGAAGATCCCCTGGAGAAGGGAATGGCACCCCACTCCAGTACTCTTGCCTGGAGAATCCCATGAATGGAGGAGCCTGGTAGGCTACAGTCCATGGGGTCGCAGAGTCAGACAGAACTCAGTGACTTCATTTTCACTTGAATCTGAACATATAAGATGTGTAACTATTGTCTTCAGGCTGAAATGCTTCCCATGGGAACAAATATGTTGATTTTTTTTTTTTTGCCTAAAGTCAATGAAAAACTTTGGAGTGGCAGAAAAAAATAATCACTTTATAACTAACTTTTCAATGAGTCACTTGGTGTTTAAACAAATCCACAGTGTTTTTCAAAATAGCACAGAGGGGGAAAAATGTTTTACAAAGCTTCTTTCTATGCCTTCTACTTCAATTTACTACAACTAATCTTTTTAATTTATAATGCATTATTATAATGGTAATGCAAGCAAATTCTTAAGGAACTGTTTAGGAATCAGTAAAATTCCTTCCATTAAGGGTTAAAATATGTAATTTTAACACAAGATTAGATGTCTTCATCTAAGATAGAATGTGAAAAAGGCTCATCTCAAAATAAAATTAGAAAATAGCTTTGAAAAAAATTCTATTTCAATTTCAGGGGAAAATGTCATATGCTTAACTAACTTTAGTTAGTGATAATCAAAATTATCAAGAATACTATCCTGGAAGGAAAACACTCTAATAGTAGTTATTGGCTATTGACTTTGTAGTAATTGTTTACTATTTCATTTACAAACTAAAGTAGTAGTTAAAGAAAATGCCAAGTATGTACAAAACAATAATATAGACAAACATACTTATTCATTCAGTGTTTGAATATCATGTAAGATGCTGTTCATACATTATACCATTTGTAAGTATATATATGTGTGTTTAATTTAGTACATACCACTAGCAGATTGGAGAAGGAAATGGCAAACCAGGCCAGTATTCTTGCCTGGAGAATCCCATGGACAGAAGAGCCTGGTGGGCTACAGTCCACCGGGGTGCAAAGACTCAGACACGACTGAGCATCTGGGCACGCGGGCACAAGCAGATAGGTGCTTAACACATGCATTTTATGGTAGCACAGTAGCCTCAGATAATGTGGTTAACTTCAGCAGACATCTGTGTTACGCATATGGCCATCAAAATAACTGTGGCATGCTTTGTGACACTGAAAGAGGGCATGCCTGCTGCAAAATGACTACTTCCAACAAAAGCATGCCTAAATTATTGTTTAGTTAAATGGCATATATCCAAAATAACACCATTATAAAGTTGTGAATGCCTCTGAATCACTCACCAATTTTCCACCTATTTGTAAAACAAGATAAGCACCATCAGGTTATAAAAAGTAATTATGGATTAGGATTTTTGATTCATGTTTCTTTGACAATATTATTCTATTTGATCCCAAGTCTTGGCTGCTCTCTTGACAGAATAATGTACAAGCTCCACAGCTGACAGGAATAGGGCTTTCATGATAAAATAGGAAGCTCACATACCAGATGACTTTAGACTTCAGAAAGATTGCTTTGTTGTTTTAGTATCAGATCATGAGTTATCTTTCTCTAATTGTTTCAAAGCCGAAGAGAATCTATGTGTTATCAAAAATGTATGATGTTTTTGTGAGTGTTGCCTATTTTATTTGCACAGCACACCAAAGAATGTTACATCGTCTTATAAGTTCTTTCTCTGATTTCATGTTGGGGGGTGGGGCGGGGAATGGGAGTTGCAACATAAAGAACTAAAAGTATACAATGAACATTCTTGCCCAAAGAGTCTTCTATTGAGGTTAAAAGGAAACTGAGAATCTGATTGACTTTTACTAATTACAATTACAGGGCAAACAATATTCAAAACAATTTCCTAAACGGTTAACTTTATCTTGTGGCTTTAACTGATCATTTTTACCTCCTTTCTCTGAGGAAAAAAAAAAAGCTGTAAAATCAGAATTCTGTATACGAAGAATGATACAAAGCTGACACTTTTGATGGAGAACAGTTACTCTAGTGTGTATCAAACTATGTAAAAACTAATTCACACGAGGAAATGCCCAGAGTCTAGCCATTAGGATTAAATTCTGAGATGACAAGACAAGGACAACACAATTGGCAGCCGTAATTTATTTTTCAGACGGCCTGCTGCATGAGAGAGAGGCGGGGGAAGGACGATTTCCCCTCAGACTCAGCAGCTAAGGTCTCTAAAATGCCGAAGTGATTTTAAACTGAAGGAGAAAGAGAAAACAACAGAACACACGGGACTGCGATCATCTCTAGGTAGCTACCTCGTTGCGAGACAAAAAACGAGCGCGCAGGCGCGTCCTTTAGGTTGTCAACCGTAAACACGAGCCCATCGAAATTAAGGAAGTGGACGTCTGCAAGCTCCCACAGCCTTTTTGTTTGGGTTCTTAAGGTTAACAGAGGTAATTGCATTTTAATGACCTACAAAGAGGTGCAAACTTATTACCTCGTTTGGAGAGATGTTTACTTAAACGCGGGGCTAAAACCAGGTTGCTTTTGGGAAAGGAAATTATTTTCCGGCCAAACGTAACATTACCCAACCACAAACACAGGCGACACAATCACAACCACCTAATGTGTTTCAACGAGTGAGCTGTTTTACTTTCCCAGTAATCCTATCAAGGAAAAAATAAGTCGTTCAACAAAGCCGAGGATCGCCTGTGTATTCAGTTCTGCGCCTCTGTGGGAGTTTTGGGGGCCCTGGCTGCTTTGGGAGGAGAACGGGGTAGGGAAGAGTTTGGGTCTCAGTTGCAGGACGGTGGATTGCAGCTGAGAGCTGGTGCACGGACGATCCCGCCAGACGTCAAACTTACTTTCCTTCATGAAGGACTCAAAGTTAACTCGGCCTGACACGTCCACCCCGCACCTGAGCGCGGGGGTAGGCTGCCGCGCCTTCCCACCGTGCGGAGACGCCCCGCAGCCCGCCCCGCCCGGTGACAGCGCTGGGACAAAGCGGCGGGCCCCCGAGCTCTCCCGGCTGCGCACCCCCTCCCCCGGAGCACGCCCCCGACCCGTGCCTACCTTGATGCCCTGCTGCTGGGTGGTGAGAGTTAACTTGGATTCATTCAGAAGCAAAACCTCGCAATAGAATTCTTCCGGAACCGCGCAGAAACAGCCCATGTCGGCTGCGGCCGGCCTCGGCCAGCGGAGAAAGCTGCGACCCAGCCGCTGAGCGACCCCTGCCCTCAAACGCGAGGCATGAACGGGCTGTCCGCGCCGCGGCGAGGCCGAGAGCACCCGTTACCGGCGGAGTCCGGAGCGGCGCGGACGGAAGGTAAGGAGGGCGGGGAAGCCCGGGAAAGCGTCAGCGCCCGGGAGCGGCCGGGGAAGCGCCGGCGGAACTGGGCGCGGAGGGCGGCGGCGAGTCCGCGCGCATCCTGCGGCTTCGGCTCCTCCGAAGGCGGGGGCGCCGCGGCCCCTCCCGCAGCCCTGGGGACGAGAAAAGCCGCCTGTCAAAGGGGTCACGGGGCAAGGAAAGGAAGGGACGAGCGCTGCGGGCCCTGCTCGGACCTGGAAGCCCCTAGAAGCCCTGCGGCCCCCTCCACCTACGCCCGCCGGAGCGCAGAGGCAGCGCACGGGCCTCGCCTCCGCCTCCGGGGTCCCCAGAGGGCACGCGTTTCCAGCTCCGACCCCTCCCCGCAGCCCCCGGTTCGGCTCGCCGGCCGCGGAGCACTCCGCTGCTCCTTTGTGTCGGGGTGCCCCCACGACGCCCCGGCCCCGCCGCAGGGGCAGTGGCGAGGGTGGTCTCTCAGCCCGCGACCGCCGCCTCCCCGGCCCACCGGCATCGAGAAGCCGGAAAAGGGTCCGAAAGGGTTTCGGGCTCCTTACCGCGACCGGCGAGTGGAGGTCAGCTCGTTGCGGGGCGCAGCTCCCGTCTGGGGATCCCAGAGTTCATCACGGGTCTGTGCGTGGCCAACTTGAAGCTTTCCCTGCCCGGGCGGCGGGGTGCTGCTTCCCCGGGAAATTCAGAGAAGCGGGCAGTCGCGAGGCTGGTGGGCGGAGGAGCCGGCGCCCCGGCTGGGAACGCGGCCGGCGGGCGAGCGGGGTGTGCCCCGGGGCTCGCCAGGCCGCGGCGGCTCCCGGGAAAGTTCTCTCGGCGGTGCGACGGGTGGCGCCCCGGGCGGGAGCGGCCCAGGTGCAGCTGGGCCGGGCCTGGGTGTCTGCAAAAGGCCCGGGAGCCGAGCCGGGACCCAGTGGCCGGGAAGGGGGCGCCCCTTCTGGGGCGGGGTCTCGGCTGGGGATGGAGGGCGGAGCAGAGATGGTCAAATGGCGAGGTGCTGGAAGGTCCGCACGGGAACCGCGCGGCGCGTGAGCGCTCCGCCTCGCGGCCCCGGGCCCGGGCTCTCTTCGCTGTATCGGTTTCCCGGGGAGATCTGGAGGCGTGATCTAGGAAGGGGCAGGGCGCGGCTCCACGCGGACCCCGGCGCGCGACGCTCCCAGTCCCACGCCCTCCGCGCCACTGGCTCTGTCCAGGACGGGCGGCCACAGCAGCGCCGAGGCTGCACTGCCCCCTGGTGGGCACTCCTGTCCGTGCACAAGCAACCCAGGCTGGGCTGCGGTGAGACCGGGCTCCCGCCGGCCTTCTGAGCAGGTGCGATCTGTGCTCTCCAGCTGGGAACCAGGAGTGAGTTAATGCAAGTGAAAGTTAGGGGAAGCAAGAGGGAGAACTCGGGCATGGTTGACGGCAGCCCTGCCGGAAAGCTTCTCTACTTTATCCTGAGTATTAGAAAGAGCAAGAGTTTGGGCGTCAGACAGTTTTGAGTTCTCTCCTCTACAACTTTTAAGGTAAGGAGCACAAGTGTGAAAAATTTCCTTAAAGCCTAGGACGTTACTAGTTTGAAGAAAAAAAAACAACAACCCGGCATCCGCAGCACAGTAAAATGGAAATACACAATGCAACTTTGGAAGGAATTTCCTCCCATAGTGATTTGCTACAAAGAACCTTCTGTAGAAAGCCTCTCTGTAAACATGAATTAGCACAACCCCCAAAGGGCAATAAATCCACTATATTTGGTGTGAACTTAACCTAAAGCTAAGAATCAAACCCTGTTTTTTCTTTCAAGCTCACTGTCAAATTGAAGCAGGTTTTAAGTTCTAACCAAATTGTGTGTCCAGCTTTGGATTGCACTGACAAAGTTTTGCCTCCCATGAGCTGACATCTTATTATTCTAGATTTTAGTGTATTTTCTTGTGGAAGCTTTTATGTCATATAATATGCCTCACCCAAATTACCAAATGTGATTGAAAGATTGATTGTTTCCCACAATATCCAATAGAGCCACCTAAGCTTGAAAAAGCTGGCTTAAAACTCAACATTCAGACAACTAAGATCATGGCATCTGGTTCCATCACTTCATGGCAAATAGATGGGGAAACAATGACAGACTTTATTTTCTTCGGCTCCAAAGTCACTGCAGATGGTGACTGTAGCCATAAAATTAAAAGATGCTTGCTCCTTGGAAGAAAAGCTATGACCAACCTAGACAGCATATTAAAAAGCAGAGGCATTACTCTGCCGACAAAGGCCCGTCTGTGGTTTTGACAAAGTCAAAGCTATGGTTTTTCCAGTACTCATGTATGGATGTGAAAGTTGGACTGTAAAGAAAACTGAGCGCAAAAGAATTGGTGCACCCTGCCCCTTCCTAGATAGAGCATGCCTTCAGATCTCCCTGGGGAAACTGATAGAGCCAGCAGAGCCAGGGCCTGGAACCACGAGGCTGTCCACTCACGTGCCCCGTGGTCCCTGTGGGCCTTCCCACACCTGGCCATTGTGAACTGTGGTGCTGGAGAAGACTCTTGAGAGCCCTTTGGACTGCAAGGCATCCAACCAGTCCATCCTAAAGGAGATCAGTCCTGGGTGTTCATTGGAAGGACTGATGCTGAAGCTGAAACTCCAATACTTTGGCCACTGGATGCAAAGAACTGACTTATTAGAAAAGACCCTGATGCTGGGAAAGATTGAAGGCAGGAGGAGAAGGGGACCACAGAGGATGAGATGGTTGGATGGCATCACCGACTCGATGGACGTGAGTTTGAGCAAGCTGTGGGAGTTGGTGATGGTCAGGGAGGCCTGGTGTGCTGCAGTCCATGGGGTCGCAAAGAGTCAGACACGACTAAGCGACTGAACTGAACTGGAGCTTGAAAAAACAAAAGATAAGTCCCAAGTGTCCTGATCTGTTTGCCAGTTTTGAGTTTACTGCCATCAGTTTTATGTTCTTTAGTATTGTGATTTTGTTTGCTTTACCTCCAGTGGTAATGGAAAAGCTAGCTTTTTGGGGTGGGATGGAGTTCTGTTCTAGGCCCTCACAAGGGAAAGTTCAAAGCTGTGGAGTCTTGTATATATGACAGCCTTTTCTGGATGAGGTGTTTTCTCTTCCATTATTTATCAAAATGGAGAAAAGAAAATCCACTTAACACAGAGTTGCCCGCAGAAAATAGGAGTGCCACAGGTTTTCTTTGTTTAATAGCCTATTGAGCTACTGAAATGAAGTGGGATACTGGGGGGCCTTCCCGGGAACAGTCCCCACCCTCTTGTCTCCTGGCCTCTTGTTTATAGAAAGGCTTTAGCCTCCTAGGCCTTCCAAGTTCCAAAGGGAAAATTTAATCAGAGAAGTGAGAAAATGCAGAAACACAGGAAAACAGTCAAGCGAGACAAAAGAATAATAGTTTAGCCTGGAGACCAAGTCAAGGACTTTTAGTTCCTCCTTGAGGGCTATAGATAATGTTCTGAGCCATATCCTTGAGTTGTTTTGAAGATACTAAAACTCCTACAGGGTGGAAGAAGTTAACTGCTGACCACTAGCATTTAGACTCCAGACCAGTTAGAACTAGAAGATTTATCATGTGAATTTTTGAAACACCACCCTGTTACTTCACCACTAACTAATCAGTAGGAGGTCTGCCTTCTCCCTCACCTAATCTTTATCAAAATCCTTCCCTGAAAGCCACTTGGACTTTTGAGTATGAGCCACTGGTTCTCCTAACCTTGGCTTTATGTTAGGTGCCTTGCAATAAAACATCAAACTTTCCTTCACCACAAACCAATCAGGAGATTGGTTTTACTTCGGCCAGGCTAGCAGACTCACGTTTGGTCCAGGAATACTATAACTGGCACACAGTAAACTGTGTGTATTTGAAGTACACAATTTGTAAGTTTTGACTGATGTATAAGTGAAACCATCATCAGGGTCCATCTGGTAACCCTGTCTGTGACGCTCTAGAGTTGGCTTCTGTATCTTTGTAATCTCTCCCTCTCACTCCTCACCACACCTCACCTCCCAGACAACCACAGATCTTTCTGTCACAATCAGCCATTGACATTTTCTGGAGTTTTATATAAATGAAATAGCAGTGCCAACTCTTTTCTTTTTGGTCTGCCTTAGTCCCCTTAGCATAATCTTCGGATATTTATCCATGTTGTGTATATCAATAGTTTGTTCATTTGTATTACTCAGTAGTATTGCTTTGAACATGTGTATACCACAATTTGCTTATCCATTCATGTGGTTTCTAGTTTTTTCCTGTTACAAATAATATAAATGCTACAAATCCTGCTGTGACTGATTTTCCAACAGTCAGCCCCAGCTGCCAAGACAAAAGGTTATAGACTGGGTGTCTCAAACAACAGACGCTTATTTCCTCACAGTTCTGAATGATGGAAGAGTAAGATCGGGATGCCTGCATGACTCTTTCCTGGTGAAACCTCTTCCCCTGACTTACAGGTGGCTGCCATCCCACTGCATGCTCACCTGACCTCTTCTTTGTGAGGAGCTATTGGGGAGAGTGTGAGCTCTGTGTGTCTTCTCTCACAAAAACACTAAACTTGTTCTATCAGAGTCGCAGCCATATGACCCTTTTAACCTTAATTACCTCCTTATAGGTTCTACCTCCACATACAGTTATCTTAGGGGTTAGCGCGTCAGCATATACATTTGGGCTTCCCTTGTGGATCAGCTGGTAGAGAATCTGCCTGGAATGCAGGAGACCTGGGTTCCATCCCTGAATTGGGAAGACCCCGGGGAGAAGGGAAAGGCTAGCCACTCCAGTATTCTGGCCTGGAGAATTCCATGGACTATATAGTCCATGGGGTCGCAAAGAGTTGGACACAACTTTCACTTTCATATAAATTTGGAGGAGGCAGAATTCAGTCTATAGCAAGGATCCATGTTTTTGTGTGGACATGTGCTTTTATTTCTTTTGAAATAAGAAAGAGTGGAATCACTGGACCAGAAGATAGACAGATGGCAAATAAGCACATGAAAATATGCTCAGTGCTACTTGTCATTAGGAAAGTGAGATTCAGATCAGCATAAAACGCCGTTAGAGTCCTAAGGGAATGGCCACACACCAGCACAAGCATTGGCGAGGGCGGGGACAATTTGTGTTTCCATACACTGCTGGTGTGAATGTAAGATGGCATCACCTTGGGTAACCCTTTGGTAATGTCTCAAAAAGTTGAACATATACTATCTACAGGATTTCGGAGGAAAACTTGCGCTGTCTATCCAGAGATACAAATTAACAAGATACTACTAAAACATATTTTTCTCCCCAGGAAAATCATATAGATTTTCAACATGTGCATAACATAATATACTCTATTTAAAGCCTCATGTCAAAACCTTTGATCTCTCTTCAGAGATTTTTAGGAAAACATTTTCTTTGGTCAAGATGACATTCTGTCATAATAAGCCCATGTAGATGAGTCAAATGACAAACAAATTCAGAGTAGATATAATTTTATAGAAATATGTAGACCATCTGTGATGGACTGCAGGAATCTCATCCTGGAAGAAGCAGTCTCACTATACATTAAACAGGCCCCCACCCTTGGCTGAAACGTGCACTCCAAAATGCCAGACACCACATTCTGTTTAAAGCTCCATATTCCCTTCAGGAAGATGTATTTAAACAATCTATGTCTTCTGTCATCTTTTTATAATTTTGCATTTTCCAAACTTCAGAAAGTTAACTAATTTGAAAAAGGAAAAAATACCTTTAAAACATTGACATACATAATTTAATTACTTAAACCCCTGAAGGCTATGCAGAAGAACCACCAGGAAGACTTGTTAAAATACAGATTCTGGCCCCACCGCCAGAGTTTTGAACTCAGTGGGTCTGAAATGGGACCTGAGGAATTGCATTTCCCACAGGTTCCCAGGTGATGCTGATGGTGCTGGGTGGGAACTACACTTTGAGAATCATTGCCTTAGAATCTACCTCTCAAAAAAATAAAGTTATTTCTAGTTACCTATGAATAATTTTTTAAAAGGGGACAATTCATTCTTAACCAGCAGCCTCCCTCTTATTCTACCTCATATATCAAAATAATGCCAGTCAGAAAAAGAGAGTAAGTATTGAAGACCCAGCTAAGCAGGTTACATCACAGAGTAGTTTTTAAGGAAGAGAGAGATTCCTGTTTGAGTTTCATCATAGTACCTACCACCTAGTCTATTTGGATACCCTCCTCATTTTATAAGATATTGTAAGATATTGAATATATAATAACTTGTGCTATACAGTACATCCTCTTGCTTATCTATTTATATATGGTAGTTTGTTATTTGTTAATTCCATACTGTTAATTTGTCTGTCCCTCCCTCCCTCCTCCCTTTTAGTAACCATAAGTTTGTTTTCTATGTCTCTGAGTTTCTGTTTTGTATATAAATTAATTTGTATTATTTTTTGTATTCTACATACAAGTGATATCACACAGTATTTGTCTTTGTCTGTCTGATTTACTTCTCTAAACAATATTCTCTAGGTCCATCCATGTTGCTATAAAAGGCAGTGCTTCATGTTTTATGACTGAATAGTATTCCACTGTGTGTGTGTGACAGTGTGTGTGAGTGAGTGTGAGTGTGTGTGTGTGAGTGAGTGTCACATCTTCTTAGGCCAGCTATCTGTTGATGGGCACTTGGGTTCTTTCCGAGTCTTGCCTGTTGTAAATGTTGCTGCGTGAACATTGGGGTGGATGTATCTTTTTGAATTAGTTTTCATCCTTTCTGACTATATGCCCAGGAATGGAATTTTAGGCCCATATGGTAGCTCTACTTTTAGTTTTTCAAGGAACTTCCATACTGTTTTCCGTAGTGGCTATACCAGTTGGTATCTTCACAAACAGTGTAAAGGGTTTCCTTTTCTCCACACCCTCTTCAGCGCTTATTATTTGTAGACCTTTTGATGATAGCCATTCTGACCAATGTGAGGTGATACTTTGTTATAGTTTGACTTGCATTTCTCTTTTAATTAGTGATGTTGAACATAGATTTATGTCCAAAAATATTTTGCCTGTTTTCTCTTCTAGTTTTGCATTGTCATGTACTATATTTAGGTCTTTAAACCATTTTGAGCTTATTTTTGTATATGGTGTGAGGGAGTGTTCTAATTTCATTGATTTGCATATAGCTGTCCAGCTTCCCAGTATCACTTGTTGAAGAAACTGTCTTTTCTCCATTGTGTATTCCTGCCTTCTTTGTCATAGTTGTGTCAGTTACACAGCTATTTTGTGTAACTGACTGTAAGTGTGTGGCTTTATTTCTAGGCTCTCTATTCTGCTCCATTCGTCTATATGTTTGTCTTTGTGTCAGTATCATGGAGTTTTGGTTACTCTAGTTTTGTAGTATAGTCTGAAGTCTGGAAGGTTTATGTGTCCAGCTTTGTTTTTCTCAGGATTGCTTCAGCAGTTCTGAGCCACTTGTGGTTGCATATAAATCCTAGGATTGTTTTTTCTAGTTCTGTGAAAAATGACATGGTTATTTTGATTGCATTAAATCTATACATTGCTTTGGGCAGCATGGCCATTTTAACAATATTAATTCTTCCAATCCAAGAGCTTGAGATATCTTTTCATATCCATGAATCAGCTTTAAATTCCTTTATCAATGTTTTATAGTTTTCAGCATGTAGGTCTTTTACATCTTTTGTTGTTTGTTACTAGGAATTTTTTGTTGACATGATTTTCAGTGGAATTTTTTTAAAATTTCTCTTTCTGTTATTTCCTTGTTAATGTAAAGAAAGGCAACAGATTTCTGTATATTAACCTTGTAACCTGCTAACTTGCTGAATTTAGTCATTACTTCTAATAGTTTTTGTGTAGAGACTTCAGCATTCTCTATATAGTGTATCAAGTAGTCTGCGCACTACATGAAGTTTTACCTCTTCCCTTCCAATTTGTATACCTTTTATTTCTTTTTCTTATCTTATGGCTATGGCTGGGACTTCCAGTACTATGTTAAATAGGACTGATCAGAGTGGGTATCCTTGTTTTGTTCCTAAATTTAGTAGGAAGGCTTTCAACTATTCACTGTTGAGTGTTATGTTGGCTGTGGGTTTGTCATAAATGGCTTTTATTACATTGAGATATGTTCTTACTATACTCACTTTGGTGAGAGTTTTTTTTAGGAAGGGATGTTGAAATTTTTCAGCTGCTTTTTTTTTCTGCATTTATGGAGATGATCATATGGGTTTTGTCTTAACTTTTGTTAAGCGATTAAAAAATAGAAAAGTGGCATATTACATTGATTGATTTGCTTAAGTTGAACCATATCCATAGGATGAATCCAACTTGATCATGGCATATGATCATTTTTATGTATTGTTGGATTTGGTTTGCTAATATTTTGTTGAGTTTTGCATCCTTATTCATAAAGGTATTGACCCGTCATTTTCTTTCTTTCTCTCTCTGTCTCTCTGGTTTTGGTACAGGATGATGGGAGCTTCACAGAATAAATTTGGGAGTGTTCCCTCCTCTCTTTAGTTTTTTGGAATAGTTTGAGAAGTATAGGTATAAATTTTTCTTTGTATGTTTGGCAGAACTACTCAGTGAAACCCTCTAGTCCTGGACTTCTGTTTGCACAGTTTTGTTTATTATTATTAAAAATTGTATTTCACTAATGATCTGTTCAAGTTATCTGTTTCTTCTTGACTCAGTTTCAGCAGATTTTATGCTTCTAGAAACTTGCCTATTTCTTCTAGGTTTTCCAATTTGTTGACATGTAAATGTTCATAGTATTCTCTTACGATTTTTTTTATATTTCTGTGGAATCTGTTGTTATTTCTCCTCTTTCATTTCTTATTTTGTTTATTTGAATCCTCTCTGTTTTCTTCCTGGTGAACCTGGCTAGAAGTTCGTCAGTTTTGTTTATTTTCAAAAAAAAAAAATCAAGAAAAAAAGAAAATTGCTCTTGGTTTTATTGATCTTTTCTATTTTTTAATCTCTATTTTATTTATTTCTTCTCTGATCTTTATTATTTCTTTTCTTCTGCTGCTTTTGGGTTTGTTTTTTCTTCTTTTTCTAATTATTAAACTAGGTTTAATAATTAAACTAGGTGATAGTTTAAGTTGCTTACTTGAGATTTTTCTCTTTTATTGAAGAAAGCCTATATCACCATGAACTTCCTTCTTAGACCTACGTTTATCACATCTTATCAACTGTGTGATGCTGTGCTTCCATTTGCATTCATCTCAGGGTGTTTTCTAATTTCTTCTTTGATTTTGTCATTGACCTAGTAGTTTTTCAGTAGCATGTCATTAGTCTCCACTGTTCATTCTTTTCCCATTTTTTCCTTCTGTGGTTGATTTCTAGTTTCATGCTGTTGTAGTCAGAAAAAATACTTGAAATAATTTCTATCTTCTTTAATTTGTTGAGGCTTGTTTTGTGACCTAGTATGTGATTTATCCTAGAGAATGTTCCATTCATGCTTGAAAAAAATGCGTTGGAGGATGTGTTGTTATATAGGCATCACGAGGTTGCAGCTTCCAGTGCAAGGCTCTCTACACTAATTATTAGCAAGCCGGCACACATGCACTCTTCTTGAGTAGAGACTCAGTTTCTCTGACAATTCTGTCTTATTGGATTTCTCAGCATATCCACCTGTTCAAACCCTTGTTATTTGTTTTTGGGGTTGTTTGCCTTTTGTTAAAGGTGGCCAAATGTAATCCTGTGTGAAACTCACACCCGTGTTTCTAACTGTATGGGATAGCCAGGAACCAAATAATCAACCTACATACCTATTTTTCAAGGACCACTTACTTATGAGCTCTATGCCATTTCTTGGAAACAAGTTTTATCTATTTTTAAATGAAAATATTTAGCTTCTATGATTTTGTGTATCTTTAAAATGTGCAAATTCCATTTCTTGGAGAATCTATTACTAAGAGTTCTTAACTGAAAAAGAATGAGGAGAAAAGAAGGCATTTCTTCCCCTGCAGAAGTCACTGCGGCTGCCGGGAGCCCGCCCTCTCGTTGCCCTTTCTGTGGCCACTCTGGATGTGGGAAGCAGGAAGGGAGACAGAAACAACGGTGGGTGAGGGGGTGCTCCAGAAGTTACTCCTTGTTCCTTGCAAATTGGCAACTAGCTTTTCAAAACCTCACAGCCCTTTTCTCCAGGCTTCGTTACATGATGAACTTCACTTAGGTTCTAAGCCTGTGACAGAATCAGGGCCAGGATCACCCTCCTTGTGAGGGTGCGGGGAGGGGCTGTGTGCCATTGGGCATGCTGTTGTTTCCTACGCACTCACAGGTCTGGCCCATTAGAGTAAAGACGCACCTGCTTAAGGTAAGGATGAAATAACTCGGAGGTGTGCTCCTCCTCAATCCGATTTGACAAAGGCTCCCAGGGGACCATCAGAGATTAGGCAATCAATATCCATCCTACTTTTCTTTTCTGGATTTCAGATTTCGCTAGTAGACTTTGGTGAAAGAATGAACGGAGCGGTGGATTAAAGCACCAACAGGAGAGCCTTGTTGACACTTCAGTCTCTTCCCATACTGTGCTTCTGAGTGACTTAGGCCCTGCTTGCTGGCTGGTGGACCCCCTGACTTATCAAACCTGCCAGCACACTTCAGTTGGCACCCAGCAAACATATGGTGTCAGGGTCAATATTTACCTTCATTTGAGTGTACAGCACTGCATCTGTTTATTTATTCAGCAGGCAATTAGGGTTCACGGAGCAAAATCCCCTTGTTCTCTGCTTGGGTTACTGGCAAAGAGCTTTCAGACAAGACCATCCAACCCTAAGTGTGCAGTATTTTTGTACCATTGCTATTCCTATGAGAGGAAAAAAGAATATATAAACATATGCAAAGTATATATTGAGAATATATTATTATATTAGAATACATTATTAGTAATAAGGTACATATATTTTATATATTATTTATATATTTATATTTATACATTTAGATAGAGAAATATGTGTATATACAATGTAAATATATATTATTTGAACAACATAATGTTCTTTTTAACTTAGGCATATATCATGTCAATGTGTTATATGTGGTTTTGGTACCTTGAGAGGCTTTTGCAAATAGGAAAGATTATTTAGGAACTTCATTTTTTAATAAGTTATATATTAATATTAAAAATGGAAAGTCTAGGCCTTTTTTGAGGTTTTAGTTCACTTACAAATATTATCATTTGGTTTTTACAGCTAACAAATTTTAACATGACTTTTAAGGAAGGCTTGATTAGTATATTAAATTAATGTACAAGCTGAGTTAATTAAAAAAAGAAATACCATCAAACATTTTAAGCTGTATTTATACATTTTATTTCCATGTTAAGTATCTCAACTATCTAACAAACAAGCCAAATATTTTAAGAATGTAAATTACTCTTATACATGGCTATTAAGCATACTTTTTAATGCTTTAAGATTTCTAATCCTATTTTTAAACTTACTAACATATCCTTATATTTTTCCAACTTAAAGTCACAAGTCACAAATTAACAATTCAACTACAAATTTATATTGGAAGCAAGGTTACTTATTTACTCTAATAGGCTCAGTTCCCTTAAAAATTTATAGCAAGTACTTCAAGTAACAAATATGCACAAGTCCCTTAAGACAAGAATTATTGATATCCTAACTTTGTCTCTGTATTTAATTCTGAATCTTCCTGAGAGTAAAAGATGCTTTATAACTAAGGAAACAGTGTCATTGCAAATAATTGGGGGGTTACTGTCTCAGTATGCTAACATTTCTTCAATATCACAAATATTACCTGGAACATGAGGTTAGAGCTTAGAAATATGTGGCACCATCTTCCTCCCAGCCCCAACAATCATGCTGAGCCCCTTCTCAGAGTCACTTTGTCAACACCAAGTGACTGGGTTTAAGACTCTCCTGACCCTACAGAGTAGTGGGATTTAAACAATGGATGTGCTCAAATCTGTTCTCTTCTGCGGTCCCGACCCCTGCATTTGAGGCAGTAACTTGGAAGATGTCTCCTGTCTCTACCTCCATTTATAATCTAGCCAATCCCCAGGTTATTCCATTTCTCCTACAACCTCTGAAATCTCTCTCAAATCTGCCCCTTTTCCCCTTCTCCTTTTGCCTGAGTCCAGGCTTCATTATTCCTGCCTCCAGTTACTCAGCAGCCCCCCACCAGGCTCACCTGTCCAGGGGCTCTACCACAAGCCTCCTCCTTCGATCATGTTAATAACGACTGTCCACCATCACCGCCATTTACAAATGCCTTCTGCCTACCCGGCAACAAGCTAGGTGTTCTACCTATGTTTTCACATTGGCTTTCATCAGACTCCTGCATAAGAAATTATTTGCTTCATTTTAAAATGAGTATATCAATGCTCAAAAAGTTTAAGTAACTTTTTTGAAACCCTAGAGCTAGTGCAGAGATAAATCAGGATTCAAACTCAATGCTTAGCATTTCCCCAAACAAATCTTGTCTCCATATTCTACCTGTAACACTCCTACTGTTTTCCAACACTATATTCATTGATCTCTTCCCTTGAAAAGACTGCCCTACTCCTGACACCCATCTAATTTCGGTATCTCAGCCTCGATTTTCCATAGCACTTACATACATTCTTTTGTCACTAAACATGAAAGACACTTTACTATAAATGATTCACTCACATTTCTTCACCTTTCCAGCACCAAGAAGAATGCCTGCCATGCTGGCATGTAGATGTGAGTGGGGATGGGGGTGGGGAGAGGCAACAGACAGCCCCTTGCTGTGGCTCAAGCACATGCTTTATTTACAGACCAGAAGATTCCATCACTTACCAGTCCAGCGACCTTGGACAAATCATGTAGCCTCTCTAATCTTAACTTAATGATCAAGCAAGACTAATGATTCCTCTTACTGGGTTGTTGTGAGAATAAAATTAAAACATATAAATATGAGGCATATTGCTTGACCCGTAAATAGCAAATAGCTTGCTGTTACCATATGACCATTATGATCATATGGTTACTGACTATCAAAGAACTCATTTCTGAGTAGATGATGTGAATGAGGTATATAAAAGTGGAGGATGTTGCAGGCCAAATCTTGGCTTCTCTGGGGACCAGCCATATATTTGTGATTTCAGCATCTGCTGTATCTCTAGAGGCAGCTCCTTTTGAACCCACTCAGAGGACACTGAAGCTCTCCTCTTTTCCATGGTTTATTCTAATTGAAACCCAAAGACATTTACTGAGCTGCTATTGTGCATCAAATACACAGCCTTGTAGAAGACGCTCTAGTTAGATACTCTAACCACCCTCCTGAATGGTCTAGTGGTTTTCCCTATTTTCTTCAATTTAAGTCTGAATTTGGCAATAAGGAGTTCATGATCTGAGCCACAGTCAGCTCCCGGTCTTGTTGTTGCTGACTGTATAGAGCTACTCCATCTTTGGCTACAAAGAATATAATCAATCTGATTTCGGAGTTGACCACCTGGTGATGTTCATGTGTAGAGTCTTCTCTTGTGTTGTTGGAAGAGGCTGTTTGCTATGACCAGTGTGTTCTCTTGGCAAAACCCTACTAGCCTTTGCCCTGCTTCATTCTGTATTCCAAGGCCAAATTTGCCTATTACTCCAGGTGTTTCTTGACTTCCTACTTTTGTATTCCAGTCCCCTATAATGAAAAGGACACCATTTTTGGCTGTTAGTTCTAAAAGGTATTGTAGGTCTTCATAGAACCATTCAACTTCAGCTTCTTCAGCATTTCTGGTTGGAGCATAGGCTTGGATTACCGTAATATTGAATGGTTTGCCTTGAAAGGAACAGAGATCATTCTGTCATTTTTGAGATTGCATCCAAGTACTGCATTTCGGACTCTTTTGTTGACCATGATGGCTACTCCATTTCTTCTAAGGGATTCTTGGCCACAGTGGTAGATAAAATGGTCATCTTAGTTAAATTCACCTATTCCAGTCCATTTTAGTTCGCTGATTCCTAGAATGTCGGCATTTACTCTTGCCATCTCCTGTTTGACCACTTCCAATTTGCCTTGATTCATGGACCTAACATTCCAATTTCCTATGTAATATTGCTCTTGACAGCATCAGACCTTGCTTCTATCACCAGTCACATCCACAACTGGGTATTGTTTTTGTTTTGGCTCCATCCCTTCATTCTTTCTGGAGTTATTTCTCCACTGATCTCCAGTAGCATATTGGGCACCTACCGACCTGGGGAGTTCTTCTTTCAGTGTCATATCATTTTGCCTTTTCACACTGTTCATGGGGTTCTCAAGGCAAGAATACTGAAGTGGTTTGCCATTCCCTTCTCCAGTGGACCACATTCTGTCAGACCTCTCCACCATGACCCGTCTGTCTTGGGTGGCCCCACACAGCATGGCTTAGTTTCATTGAGTTAGACAAGGCTGTGGTCCTGTGATCAGATTGGCTAGTTTTCTGTGATTATGGTTTCAGTGTGTCTGCCCTCGGATGCCCTCTCGCAAACCTACCGTCTTACTTGGGTTTCTACCAGACCACCTGACCTGCCTCTTGAGTAACCTATATGCAGATCAGGAAGCAACAGTTAGAACTGAACATGGAACAACAGACTGGTTCCAAAGAGGAAAAGGAGTATGTCAAGGCTGTATATTGTCACCCTGCTTATTTAACTTATATGCAGAGTACATCATGAGAAATGGTGTACTCCAGAAATGGGCTGGAAGAAGCACAAGCCAGAATCAAGATTGCTGGGAGAAATATCAATAACCTCAGATATGCAGATGACACCACCCTTATGGCAGAAAGTGAAGAGGAACTAAAAAGCCTCTTGATGAAACTGAAAGAGGAGAGTGAAAAAGTTGGCTTAAAGCTCAACATTCAGAAAACTAAGATCATGGCATCTGGTCCCATCACTTCATGGCAAATAGATGGGGAAACAGTGGAAACAGTGTCAGACTTTATTTTTCTGGGCTCCAAAATCACTGCAGATGGTGATTGCGGCCATGAAATAAAAAGACACTTACTCTTTGGAAAGAAAGTTATGACCAACCTAGACAGCATATTAAAAAGCAGAGACATTACTTTGCCAACAAAGGTCCCTCTAGTCAAGGCTATAGTTGTTCCAGTGGTCATGTATGGATGTGAGAGTTGGACTATAAAGAAAGCTGAGCGCTGAAGAATTGATGTTTTTGAACTGTGGTGTTGGAGAAGACTCTTGAGAGTCCCTTGGACTGCAGGGAGATCCAACCAGTCCATCCTAAAGCAGATTAGTCCTGGGTGTTCACTGGAAGGACTGATGCTGAAGCTGAAACTCCAGTACTTTGGCCACCTCATGCGAACAGTTGACTCATTGGAAAAGACCCTGATGCTGGGAGGGATTGGCGGCAGGAGAAGGGGACGACAGAGGATGAGATGGCTGGATAGCATCACCGACTCAATGGACATGGGTTTGGGTGGACTCTGGGAGTTGGAGATGGACAGGGATGCCTGGTGTGCTGCGATTCATGGGGTGGCAAAGAGTCGGACACGACTGAGCGACTGAACTGAACTGCCCTCCAGGAGTTGGTTCTGGTGCTTACATGAAAGAGACTAGTGCACACCAGTGTGGACCCACTGAGGACCGTTGCCGGCCTGGCCCCAGTGGTGCTGGGAGAATACAAAGGGGTAGAGAAAGAGACAGTCAAATGAGTCACTCATCAGCCTGAAGCAGGTATGGATTGTGGAAAGCCCAAAGCAGCTACAATATGAAATACTGAAATTGTAGACCAAGCTAGAGAGTTGTCAGTGTAAACTTCCCATGTTGGGTACCAGATTGATATGCCTAAACCAGAGTCCTCAAATATACCCAGATTCGGCCATTCTGTGTGTGACTTTGTGTAGAGCCAGACAGTGTTGTAACAGACTTGAATCTCTGTTCCACTTTACCCTCTTCTAAACATTTTTTGGTAGATTACTTCACTGGATTCTCATAACCAAACGTGGCACTTTCTCCTGCCATTAAAAAAAAATCCTAGTTAATACTCGGTTTTTGCCTGTGTTGTGTGATTTAACAGTCTTGGAGGACATCAATTCCAAAAGCTATCCATCTCCCAGAAATTTTACCACCACTAGTCCATTTCTTTGGGTTGAAGTGGACTCCAGGAAGGTCACATGTTAAGTTGCTATCTTGTATATTTTGGTGATTTAGTCAATTATCTTAGTAAATAAATGAGAGCACAAAATAAGCAAATACTCATTGAGCACCTACTATGTGACAGATAAGCTAGAGGGTGGGGCACAGTAAAGAATGGGATGCAATCCCGGCCCTGTAGCAGCTCACAACTTAATGCTTAGAGACTTTTGAAGCCTGAAGCACTCCTGAGGGTCACCCTGTGGCCCAGAGTTCTGGGTAATCCAGGATAGCAGGAGGGCTCAGACCAGAAAGGTAAGAGGAAGAGTTTAATGTAAGTTTGAGCTATCTCACAATTTGATCTAGGGCAGGCTTGTTTCCCGAACCTCTTCAGTCTGTTCTATCTCTGCCTCCTGAGACATCTGCATTGTACCAACCCACAGTTGAGTTCAGTCACTGAGTCATGTCCAACTCTTTTGCGACCCCATGGACTGCAGCACACCAGGCTTCCCTGTCCATCACCAACTCCCGGAGCTTACTCAAACTCATGTCCATCGAGTCGATGATGCCATCGAACCATCCCATCCTCTGTCCTCCCCTTCTCCTCCTGCCGCCAATCCCTCCCAGCCTCAGGGTCTTTTCCAATAAGTCAGCTCTTCTCATCAGGTGGCCAAAGTATTGGAGTTTCAGCTTCAGCATCAGTCCTTCCAATGAATTTTCAGGACTGATTTCCTTTAGGATGGACTGGTTGGATCTCCTTGCAGCCCAAGGGACTCTCAAGAGTCTTCTCCAACACCATAGTTCAAAAGCATCAATTCTTCGATGCTCAGCTTTCTTTATAGTCCAACTCTCACATTCATTCATGACTACTGGAAAAACCATAGCTTTGATTAGATGGACCTTTGTTGGCAAAGTAATGTCTCTGCTTTTTAATATGCTATCTAGGTGGGTCATAGCTTTTCTTCCAAGGAGCAAGCGTCTTTTAATTTCATGGCTGCAGTCACCATCTGCAGTGATTTTGGAGCCCCCAAAAATAAAGTCTCTCACTGTACCACCCTACTTTTGGGTATTTGTGTGGGTGGCCTGTGACTTTGCATCCTGAGTGCTTTGATAGTACCCACTCCTTTCAGATCACTGCTGTCATTTCAGACCCTCATTTTCTTATGTCTGGACTTGTCTTCACAGCCAGTTACTCATCTCCCTGTCTCCAGCCCTGTGACTGTCCATCACTGACTCCACCATGCCAGAGCAGCCTTCTGAAGCTCTGCATCTGATCTTCATCACTTTCCGCTCCCCAGGTAAGATTCTGCCAGGGGTTCCCATGGCAGATACAAGCTCCCCAGCACATACCCAATTCTCACCCTGTGTTCTTTTCCCCGCAAATACTCACTCACCTGGTTCTAGCCAAAATGAACCATAGCCCAAGGAAGATATGTATACTTTTATTTCTAATGGGTCCCTCCAGATTTCTTTCCCCGAAGTTGTAGCAGTTATTTCTCCCCATCCTCACTAGCCTTTTAAAATTCTGCCAACTTGATGTGTGAAACCAATATCTTGTTGTTTAAATCAGTGTTTTCCTCTGACCTCCAGTGTAGCTGGACATATTTTTATATGCTTATTGAGGATTAGGATTTTCTCCTCTTAAATTGTCTTTCCATAATCCTTGCTCAACTTTCTGTGTTTTCCTTTTCTCATTAATTTATAGAAGCTCCCTGTGATACTAACTTTTTGATTTTCTAGTAAGCATAATGCGTGCTAAGTCATCTCAGTCGTGTCTAACTCTTTGTGACCCCACGGACTGTAGCCCGCCAGACTCCTCTGTCCATGAGATTCTCTAGGCAAGAATACTGCAGTGCGTTGCCACGCCCTCCTCCAGGGGGTCTTCCCGACCCAGGGATCAAACCTATGTCTCTTTTGTCTCCTGCATTGGCAGGTAGATTCTTTACCACAAGCACCACCTGGGAAGCCAGTAAACATAATATCTAACCATTATTGAATACTTTTATGTACAAGGCACTGTTTCCCTAGTCAATTCTAGGTCTCTGATTTTGTTCATGTTGTATTTGCCTAAATGCAACATGAATTAATAATGTTTAACAAATGTTTAACATTAATAAATGTTTAGCAAATAATGGGTAAAGGAATGAGTGAATGAACTGGATGAATGAAATGGGTAAGTTTATTTGCCCTCAGAGACTAGCTTTTTGATCGGGGGCTATTTCATCATAGGATTCTTCTGCATTGTCTTGTGCCCCTTTGTCCCCTTTCAAATCACTCCTCTCTGCCTCTCGCTTGACTAGCTAATAAGTATATCAGAGAGTCTCAATAAATGCTCTCATAATGAGAAGAATGCCTTTCTCTCCCTTAAATGTTGGGCTTTGGAACAAGGCTCCGGAAACACACTCAGGTGAGAGGAGGAAATGCTTCTTGTTTCGTGAATTGTGTAGAGAGAGTCATTAATAGTTACCAGAAAATGATATGCCTAGCATGTAGGAACATAAACGATCTTGGCAATGAGGCTACTAATATTTTAATGTTATTTCTTTTATATACTGTATCCTTCTGGGAGGAGTTTATAAAATCCTTCCTGGCTTGTTTACCACCAACCAGCCTGCAGAACTCTAGAGGGATTTCTTCCTTGTTTCTACAAGGAAGCAAATCCACAGCAACTGAGCAAAACAGAATGGCCCCAAAATCAGAGAGGTTTCACCTCCAAAGCATGCACTGATGATTTTCTTTTAATTTTAGAAGAGTTTTTCCGTTGTATTTACACCAGTATACCCCAGTGTAATTCAAGATTAAGTTATTTGTTCAGGATCCTCTCCCTGTTCCTTCTGCTGAGACGGTAAAACAACCTCAACCTCTCCTTTCTTGTCTGCTCTTCCCTTCCTCCTCCCTCCCCGGTTTTCCTTTAACAGTGCTTTTTCTTAAATGACTCATAAATTAAAGTCCATACATTTGGGACACATTGTGTGTTATTTGCAGATAAAACACTTAAGTGTTTCATTTGGAATCAAACACAGTTTCCTGAGGAAATAACTGAAATCACAGAATTGTTGAATAAGCTGGTAAGCAAAATCAGGTCACCAGGCAAGTTATCTTTTTTCGACCAAAGTATCTAAAGCAGCTTTATAAAGATACATAAACAATAAGGCCTTGGTCCAGAAGTCTCCTAGGTCAGACCTTAAATATAGGACTGCAGGCTGTCAGTAAATAAAGGTTTCAGTAAAAATGAAGAGCAGCACCAGGTCCCACAAGCTCGTCGGGTATTACTGCAAAAACTGTCTCCCTGATCTCAGGGGGAGCCAGGGAGAGAAAATAGCATTGATTAAGCTCTCAGAACAAAGAAGATGGAGAAGCTCTACACAGTCAGCAAAATAAGACCAGGGGCTGACTGGCTCAGATCATGAACTCCTTATTGCCAAATTCAGACTAAAATTGAAGAAAGTAGGGAAAACCACTAGACCATTCAGATATGACCTAAATCAAATCCCTTACAATCTTACAGTGGAAGTGACAAATAGTTTCAAGGGATTAGATCTGATAGACGGAGTGCCTGAAGAACTATGGACGGAGGTTCGTGACACTGTACAGGAGACAGGGATCAAGACCATCCCCAAGAAAAAAAAATGCAAAATGGTTGTCTGAGGCCTTACAAATAGCTGAGAAAAGAAGAGAAGTGAAAGGCAAAGGAGAAAATGAAAGATATACCTATTTGAATGTAGAGTTCCAAAGAATAGCAAGGAGAGGTAAGAAAGCCTTCCTCAGTGATCAGTGCAAAGAAATAGAGGAAAATAATAAAATGGGAAAGACTAGAGATCTCTTCAAGAAAATTAGAGATACCAAGGGAACACTGCATGCAAAGATGGGCTCAATAAAGGACAGAAATGGTATGGACCTAACAGAAGCAGAAGATATTAAGAAGAATACACAGAAGAACTGTACAAAAAAGATCTTCTCAACCCAGATAACCACGATGGTGTGATCACTCACCTAGAGCCAGATATTCTAGAATGAGAAGTCAAGTGGGCCTTAGGAAGCATCACTACAAACAAAGCTAGTGGAGTTGATGGAATTCTAGTTGAGCTATTTCAAATCCTAAAAGATGATGCTGTGAAAGTGCTGCACTCAATATGCCAGCAAATTTGGAAAACTCAGCAGTGGCCACAGGACTGAAGAAGGTCAGTTTTGATTCCAATTGCAAAAGAAAGACAATGCCAAAGAATGTTCAAACTAACACACAATTGCCTTCTTCTCACACGCTAGTAAATTAATGCTCAAAATTCTCCAAGCCAGGCTTCAACAGTACGTGAACCGTGAACTTCCCAATGTTCAAGCTGGATTTAGAAAAGGCAGAGGAACCAGAGATCAAATTGCCAACATCCGTTGGATCATGAAAAAAGCAAGAGAGTTCCAGAAAAACATCTACTTCTGTTTTATTGACTATGCCAAAGCCTTTGACTGTGTGGATCACAGCAAACTATGGAAAATCCTGAAAGAAACAGGAATACCAGACCACCTGACCTGCCTCCTGAGAAATGTGTATGGAGGTCAAGAAGCAACAGTTAGAACAGGACATGGAAGAACAGACTGGTTCCAAATTGGGAAAGGAGTATGCCAAGGCTATATATTGTCACCCTACTTATTTAACTTATATGCGGAGCACATCGTGTGAAATTCCAGGCTGGATGAAGCACAAGCTGAAATCAAGATTGCTGGGAGAAATATCAATAACCTCAGATATGCAGATGACACCACCCTTATGGCAGAAAGTGAAGAGGAACTAAAAAGCCTGTTGATGAAAGTGAAAGAGGAGAGTGAATAAGTTGGCTTAAAACTCAACACTCAGAAAACTAAGATCATGGCATCTGGTCCCATCACTTCATGGCAAATAGATGGGGGAACAGTGGAAACAGTGACAAAATTTATTTTCTTGGGCTCTAAAATCACTGCAGATGGTGACTGCAGCCATGAAATTAAAAAGCACTTGCCCCTTGGAAGAAAACCTATGACCAAACTAGACAGCGTATTAAAAAGCAGAGACATTACTTTGCCAACAAAGGTCCATCTAGTCAAAGCTATAGTTTTTCCAGTAGTCATGTATGGATGTGAGAGTTGGACTATAAAGAAAGCTGAGCACTGAGGAATTGATGCTTTTGAACTGTGGTGTTGGAGAAGACTCTTGAGAGTCCCTTGGACTGCAAGGAGATCCAACCAGTCCATCGTAAAGGAAATCAGTCCTGGGTGTTCATTGGAAGGACTGATGCTGAAGCTGAAACTCCAATACTTTGGCCACCTGATGTGAAGAGCTGACTCATTTGAAAAGACCCTGATGCTGGGAAAGATTGAAGGCAGGAGGAAAAGGGGACGACAGAGGATGAGATGGTTGGATGGCACCACTGATTCGAATGACATGAGTTTGAGTGAGCTATAGGAGTTGATAAAGAACAGGGAAGCCTGGCATGCTGCAGTCCATGGGGTCGCAGGAATCCAACAGAACTGAGCAACTGAATTGAACTGAAGCTGGATTCATGACATCTGGCTTCAAAGGTTCGCCTCTCTCCTGGCTGGAAGCAGAGGTTCAGGTAAGATGATCAAAACACTGGACCATAACTTATTCTAGCCTGATAATGGTCACTGATATCAGACTGTAGTGAACCCTGAGCAGGATCAGTTTATTCATTCATTCATTATTCAGTGACTCTTTATCGAGCGCATACTCTATCAGCAATAGAATAGGACCTCACTGCAGTGGACACAGTCCCTATATGAAATCTAACAGGGCTAGTCTAGTCCCGTGCCGATAGGAACTGGCAGGTAATATAAATGATGCCGGATGGGAGGAGCTGGGAACTGTGGTGGCCGGAATAATAGAGACTCCATCAAAAAGAGGCTGCCTTGACCAAGAAAGACAAGGATCATATATCGTTTTTAAGTGGAATAAAAATGATACAAATGAGCTCATTTACAAAACAAAGGCAGACTCACTGACAGAGAAAACAAATTTATGGTTAGCAAAGGGGAAAGAGGATGGGGATAACTTAGAAGTCTAGGACTCACAGACACACAGTACTATGTATAAAATAGATAACAACAGTAAGGACCCATTTTGTAGCACAGGGAACTATACTCAGTATCTTGTAATAACCTATAATGGAAAAGAATATGTGTACATATATGAATATATGGAACTTCTCTGGTGGTTCAGACAGTAGAGAGTCTGCCTGCGGTGCGGGAGACCCAGGTTTCTATCCCTGGGTTGGGGAGGTCCCCTGGAGAAGGGAATGGCTGCCCACTCCTGTAGTCTTGCTGGAGAATCCCGTGGACAGAGGAGCCTGGTGGGCTACGGGGTAGGTTCATGAGGTTGCAAAGAGTTGAACACAGCTAAGCAACTAACACTTTCACTTTTCATATGAGTGTATATATGTATATGAAGAGATGTATGCATGCCTGGTTCACTTTAATGTACAGCTCAAAGTAACACAACATTATACATCAACTACACTTAAATTTTTAAAAAAAGAGCCTGCCTTTATTCAGCTCCATTGATTATTTTCATAAGGGAGCATGAGCTCAGTATTGTCACACTTTCCAGTTTTCAAAGAAGAAAGCCTCAAATCCCAATTTTATTGTAAAATTTCTTCTGTTTAAAGACTGACAGCTAATTGCAATTTTTAAAAAATACTATGTCAGCAAAATATGACTACAAGCCCAAATTTGACTGAACAGCCAGATAACAACCTCTGCAATAAGCTGCTGTATAATATTTAAAATATATAGCAGAAAAAACTGCAAGAAAATCAAAAGAAATGTAAAAATATATATATATAGCAGTGAATTTCACAAAGTGTTGCCATTTCCCTATTCTTGTCTCCTTAACTTTTGGAAATATCCAAAACATGCAACAGCTACTTTTACAATATGTTGACATAAAATAAGCTTTTTTAAATGTTTGAAATAGGATTCTGGAAATCTCCTTCCACCCCAACCCCCTAGCACCATTTGGGACTCCTGGGGTTTCCTATGCAGTGACTGAAAATATAGGAACCTTTCTAATTAAGCACACTTATCACCTGTATGTCATTGGTCTTCTTGTGGTGGTTTCCCCCTCCGCATGACTGTCTCAAGATCTACAAGGTACTCCTTTGCATATTCTAAAACTCATGCCCTCCTGACACTGCAAACCTCACTGATTTTTACAAAAGGGAAGGTCATTTTTTTCTCTTTAGCCCCAACCAGCCTGTCACATCCAAAATATAGCTAATGCAGCTGTTACTGAAACAGTGTGCAAATTAGGGAAAGAGAACTTTAACTCCGAAGCTCTTCACTAACATTTGTTGGGAGAGTATCAGAACGTGCAGAGCTCTGACTTCCTCGTGAATGGGCTCCCTTACAGTTGGCAGCACACAATCTATACACCAATAAGAGGTGGTCCTATGTTAGTCCCCTCCAGGGACACTCTCACCAATGGACCCTCAAACTCCTTTTGGCATCTCATAAACGCATGGCCCTTGGTTTTCAACTTCCTGTCTTCACAGTTAATCAACAGGCAATAATGAGGGACCTAAACATCTAAATCCCAGCCCTACATCTAAATCTTGCAGGGACTGACAAGCAGAGTCACCTTTGTTGGGCTGTGCTAGAGGGATGCTTTGAACAGCTTGGAACAGGGTGGGATGTACCATCTTTCTAAGGCTCCGGAAAAGAGACTGAAAATTGATAGCCAGAACTGAAAACTAGTTCAGTCTATCTTAAGACACATATTTTTGTTTACTTTTGTTTTGGCATGTACTTTGTTCCCTAAAACTTGGATTTTAATGCTTTTAAGACTTTAACCATTCCTTTCAATTGACTTACATACTATGTGAATTAAGAAATAGATTCTCCGGCCTCAGAGCGGGGTGGGCGGGGCCCGCGAGGATCTGAGTGGTCCTGGGGCTCTTAAAGGGTTCTCTGTCGAAGCACCGAGGAGGCAATGGCAACCCATTTCAGTACCCTTGCCTGGCAAATTCAATGGACAGAGGAGCCTGGTAGGCTGCAGTCCATGGGGTCACTAAGAGTCGGACACGACTGAGCGACTTCCCTTTCACTTTCCACTTTCACGCATTGGAGAAGGCAATGGCAACCCACGGCAGTGTTCTTGCCTGGAGAATCCCAGGGACGGCGGGGCCTGGTGGGCTGCCGTCTATGGAGTCGCACAGAGTCGGATATGACTGAAGCGACTTAGCAGCAGCAGCGGCAGTCCAAGCACCCTCCAGGACTGCGGTTCCCGTGTGATGTGCTCTCTGAGAGAACCTCAAGCCTCGCTGGCTGTTCTTCCTCTATTTATTGATCACCGCGCAGTGACCAAGAGGTAGACAGGCCTGGGAATTAATAGCCCACAGGACATGCTTTCACGCTCAGACTCGGTTTCTTCACGCTCAGAACTGAGGTGATATAGTATCGAAGGGTATAGTGAGGTCGTTAAAGGCACCTAGCACGGTATTTGGCAAACAGTAAGTGTTCAATTAGTGACGGTTATTTGCCAGACACTGTGCTAGGCTCCAGAAAAAAAAAAAAAAAAGAAATAGATTCTGCTCATGAAGCAAAAGGACCAAAGTAACAGTGACTTAAATGGGATGATTTGGGTTTTCTCTCATGCAATGTCGTTCTATCATGAATAGTACAGAACCTGGGTGACAGACCCATGGTGTCTGAGCCCCAGGCCCCTTCCGTGGTGTTGCTCAGCCAGCCCTGAGGTATGGTCCTGATCTGAGTGACCTACCATCTCTGACTACCACCAGGAACAGGGTCCTGCTGATGAGAAAGAGAAAAGGAAGGGGGAAGTGTGTGCATTCTCTGTAACTGCACAACCCAGAAGTCACACCTGTCATCTATGCTCATACATCATTGGCCAGAACTTTATTACGTGGTATCTTAGTCTTCTCAAGCTGCTGTAACCAAGTACCACAGGCTGTATGGTGCAAATAACAGAATTTTTTATCTCACAGTTCTGGAGGCTGGGAAGTCCCAGATCAAGGTGCTGGCTGAATTAATTTCTGGTGATAGTTTTCTTCTTGCCTTGTAGACATGGGTCTTCCCCTGTGTCCCCACCTGGTGGAGAAAGATCTCTTCATCTTCTTAGAGGTTACAGTCCTGTTGGATTAGTGGCCCACCCTTAGAACCTCATTTACCTTTAATTACCTCCTAATGGCCCTTTCTCCAGATACAGTCACACGGTGCTGGTGGGGTAGGGTGGGGGCATATTAGGCTTCAAATTGTGAATTTGGGAGACACAATTCAGTCCATGGCACATGGCTTCACATGGTTGCAAGGGAGCCTGGGAAGTGCAGTGTGTGTTCTGAGCAGGATGCTGTTACTAATCCTGGAGGTCCGTTAGCTGTCTCCTGTACAACCCAACTTTTACCTGCCTGGTTCTTCTAAGCATTTCCTTTGGCAACACTGTTTGACTGTCTTTGTTATTTTTTTTTCAGTTTTCTGAATCCCAACAAGAGTCATATCTATATTCAGAAATAAATACACTGTAAAGTCCATATAAGATGTTCTTATTACCCACCACAGATCTCCCCATTGCTGTAGCTGAACGCTACACTCAGCTAAATGTTGATTTAGCTTCTCAGAGAACAAAAGTAGCCAGTGAGCAAATGCTACTTGTATAAGACTACTTTAATATAAGAAAGCTGTGTAAAACAAAGGAACGCAGTGCCACGTTTTGTTTCCTGCTAATGACTGACTCGGCGTCTGCTCTGGAGCCTGGTACTGTGACAGGAGTGGGCAGTGCTCAGAGGCTCCTCGCTTGACTCAGAGAGCCGACCACATCCTGCAAAATCGGGTTTTACAAACATGCAAATTGAGGTCAAACAGTCCCACATCGGAGATTTAATGGCTAATCTGTTCAGACAGCTGCTTCTTGGCCATTAAATTACAAGGTGACTGAGTTCATTAAGATTTTCACACACAACTGACTCCTCGAATTGTGTCTCATACTTTTCTGAGGCTTTCCTGGACAAAGCTGGTCAGATGAGCTATGGTTATAGCAGAAAGAGCCAGTCTGTCGCCGTTTGTTTCCCAATAGACAAAGAGGCATTATTTTCAGGTTGATTAAAACTGGTCACTCCAGCCAAATTCCAGGATGAGGTCATGAAGATCAGTCACTGTGGGGTTTATTGCCAAAGGCAACTGGGGAAAGAGTCCAGTGTTCTTTGCTGAAAGATATAGTGCCAAAAATTCAAGTTAAACTTTAAAATTATGTTACCTTTATCTGCATTATCCTGCACACACTAAAAATAACAATATTCAATGCAGGTCCTTAAATATTAGTCTTATGTAAGGACATTGTTCAAAATTTATGCATCACTGCGTTAGATCAGGCATGGTTTATTATTATTGCTAAGCTCTTTCCTCTTCTCAGACAACTGAAACCTTATTTGTTTTATAAATACATTTATAAGCAAAATAATGTGGAACACATTTTATTCTGCTCATATAATTTATTTAATATTATTTTGTTATTAAATATGAGGGAATTTTAATAAGTGATTACTTCATCACTTGGTCTTTCTCATATGTAGCATGAATTACTTCCATAGAATTGTCTAGCTGATGAATTGAAATTACTTTGAATTCCTAAAGCAACTCTGAGTCTTTTATTAATACTATAAGAATGCTATGATAAAATCTCACAAATTGCCAACAATAAGGAAATGGCTGTTCTACCAAGTGAGCATTCTTAACCACAAAATATTTTTAAAGACAATTTACTCTTAATGTAGCACATACAATATGTAAATAAGGAGTAAAATAAGCTAGTGTTTTTTTGGAAAATAAACACAAGCCATTTAATACAAAAATAATGTATTGCTAAAAATCAAAAGTTGAAGACACAAAGAACAAATTGTTACTTTACAAGCTCTTGATTAGGAAAATTTTTTAAATTGAACAATTTTGGACTAAACTGCGTTTTCTAACCAGAAAGGCCATAAAATTCACAGTACAAAAATTACTTTCAATCATAATTAATAGGAATCAGTTATAATTTTGTCAAAAATTTGAAGTGAAATAATCATGAGACTTAAGAGTTCCATTGGTTCTTGGAATATAACCAAACAAATTAAGCTTTAAAATATGTGGAAAGTCCTATCCACATGCTTTGTTATTTATTTTAAAAAAAATGGTTAGTAATCAAAATATCTTTTTTTAGGATGTTCCTTTTGTTAGTCATTTAAAATGACACTCAAAGAAAATGAAATAATTTAGAAAATAGTTATGATATACTGTTAAGTATAAAAAACAAGTTCTTAGATTTTTTTTTCCTCCTCAAGGAATGAATTACTGAGGTGGGAAATAATTTTGGTTGTCATTGATAGAAACAATGAGAAAGAGCCATATTTAATGCCTCGTGATCTAACTCTGTGGCCTCCCCAGCGGCTCAGCAGTAAAGAATCTACCTGCAATGCAGGAGCCGCAAGAGACATAGGTTCAATCCCTGGGTCAGGAAGATCCCCTGGAGGAGGGCATGGCAACTCACGCCAATATTCTTGCCAGGAGAATCCCATGGACAGAAGGACTTGGCAGTCTGTGGTCCATGGGGTCACAAAGAGTCAGACACGACTGAAGTGGCTTAGCATGCAGCATGATCTAATGCTGTAGTTTTAACAGTGAAATACAACATCGCAAACATCAATTCCGCTCATCTCCAGTGTGGCATTTACTTGAAATCTGTGCATGTTAGCTACTTCTTCCAGTTTCTTCCCAGTATTCCAAATGTAAAAGGTTTGTGGAATATTGTGGACTCCAGGAGGTGCAGGCAGGAAGCACCTTTATTTTTCTCCCACTTGGATCTTCAGATATCTCCCATCAGGTTTCCCTGCTTATCCCCTGGATGAGAGCTTAAGCAGATCCCATAGATGTGCAGTCCCTTTCAGAGCTAACAAGGTTTTATTTTCTAGTACAGTGTTAACAAATCCTGTAAGATAAAATGAAAACTTTGGTCTCTCCAGCCTCTCCCTGCCACCATCCACAGACTAACAGTGGGGAGAGGGGCTTGGTCTACTTCATGTTTTCACAATTCCCCAGCGTGGCTCCTCCACTTTTCTCCTACTCTCTATGCACCCTTTGGCTCCTCCAAGGCTGGATGAGATAGCAGGGAGAGGAGATAGGTAAGGGATAAACACTGACTGGACAGATGCTGTTGTAACATGGTATTAGCGACCCTTGCATGGCAGATGCACTAAAGCTGGCTCCTTCTTTTGGGAGGTTCTTTGGGAACTCTGCCCTCAAATAACACGAGCACTGTGTATGCACTGATGTGGGCAGTGCATTCCCCAGACGACTGCTTACCCCCACCTCCCTAGCTCCTGTTTCCAGTAGAATATCTCACACTTGTCACTCTGGCCCAGGGGATCTACTGTCCCTCTAGGGAAGGACAGCCTGCATTGCCTCCACTGCAGCAGTTCCCCTTGCCTGCTTCAGGGACAGGCCCAGAGAACCTAAAACCTTAGAGGTTTACAGGCAGGAGTCAAGGCCCAGAGCCTAGTTTTCTGTGAACACTCTTACCAGGGGCTGCTCCAGGACCACAGCTTTTTATAAGGGCTTACAGAGGAGCCCACTCACTTGGCTGGAGTTGGGAGGGGGTAACTCTGTCTCCCTTCCGCTGGAACGGGAGACCATGCCACAGAGTCCAGCGCCCACCAAACTTCCAAGAAATCCTTGTTCTCAGTCCTTTTCACTAAACCTAGAGGGGGCAGCAGGGCCAGTTTGGAGTCACCTCTTACTAAGTCCTGTAGAGATGGTCCAGCTCCTCTACTAAAAACATGGGTCTACTTGCCATGAATTGTTCTCAACTTTGTGGCCTCAGTTGAAATGAAAAATCCTGTTTGCTGTTATGCAAAATACCCCTTGCTCATTAATAAATAATATTCCTCTACTATTTCTGCTCAATTCCAATAGATGACCCTAAAAATTAAATGGCAAGTCAGTTTCAAGTAATCTTGATTTTCTGCTCAATCACTCTAAGATCCTAAGGCTTTTTGAAATAGAGTATATGAATATTCAGGTCAGTCTGTTTTCTGCAGTGACTCATAACTGGGATTCAGACAGGACTAGACTTGTCTGCTGATCTGGTATGGCAGGCCTGCCAGAAGGCTTGCTTTGTTTTGTTGGCTGAAAAAGGAAATAAGCAGGCGCCCAAATCCCAAAGGGACGGAGCTGTAGGGTAAAGGGTTAGAATTTCAGTGGCGTTCCTTGGGCAGCCCCATGGATGTGGGACTGAGTTGATGGAGAGAGCGACTGCTGGCGGAGGCCCTGTTTTTATAGGGGCCTCTGTGTGACACCCTGAGACGTGAGGATGTAGGCAGTGCCACGTTTATGCCCAGGTAAGGGGAAGCTTCTTTTCCTCAGTTAGGCATAGGCCCCATGGGCCTTCACAACTCTGAGGACTTGGGAAAGGGCGGCAGAGCCATTCAATTGCAGCTTTGTAGACCAAGAGGCAGCCCCTTTGGCCAAGACACCAATTGAGGGCTTTCCTCGTGGCTCACCGGTAAAGAATGTGCCCAGCAGTGCAAGAGACGAGGGTTCGATCCCTGTTCCAGGGAGATCCTACATGCCAAGAAGCAGCTGAGCCCATGTGCCACAATAATTGAGCCTGTTCTCCAGAGCCCAGGAGCCGAAACTACGGAGCTTACGTACCACAGTCACTGAAGCCCACGCACCCTGAAGCCCATGCTCTGCAACAAGAGGAGCCCCCTCAGTGAGGAGCCTGCGCACCAGCTAGAGAGGGGCCCCCCTCTGCAGCCGGAGAGGGGCCTGCACCTCAATGAGGACCCAGGGCGGTCAGAACAAACAAATGCACAAAGATCTTACAAAGGAAAAGAACAAGACCCGACTCAGCCAAAATAAATAAGTAAATATTTCTTAAAGAAGACGTCAGGAGAGTCTCAGTGAGCCTCTGTGATGGTGGCAGTGGGTGGTAACAAGCCAGATCCTGGCAAACGCCCCAGGGGAGGTTAAACCATGTCCTCTGTGTGCGTCCACCAGCTCCACGTCCAGGTTCTCTGGGTGCTGTACAGTCCCCCTTCACATATAGCTCTCCATGTTTAACCAAGTCAAGAAACTCTTTATGTATAAACAATATTTGTGTATATTATTTTTTAAAATATTTCTGTACTTATTTGACTGCGCCAGGTCTTAGTAGTGGCACACAGGATCTGCAGTCTTCATTGTAGCCTGCAGGATCTTTTAGCTGGGGTGTGTGAACTGTTAGTTGCAACATGTGGGATCTACTTCCCTGACCAGGGGTGGAACCCAGGCCCCCTGCCTTAGGAGTGCAGACTCTTGGCCACTGGACCACCAGGAAACTCCTTAATATTATTTTTTAAATAATAATACTTTAATAGTAGAGAGGAAACAGAATAACTTCAGTGACAACTCTCATTTGGGAAAAGAGAGAACACAGAAGTCCCTGGACTATAGCATATATTCGCTCCTGCTGGACAGAAGTAGCAAGGAGTAGCTCAGCTGGTAAAGAATCTGCCTGCAAGGCAGGAGACCCTGGTTTGATTCCTGGGTCAGGAAGATCCCCTGGAGAAGGGATAGGCTACCCACTCCAGTATTCTTGGGCTTCCCTGGTGGCTCAGACGGTAAGGAACCCGCCTGCAATGCAAGAGACCTGGGTTCGATCCCTGGGTTGGGAAGATCATCTGGGGGAGGGCATGGCAACCCACTGCAGTGTTCTTGCCTGGAGAATTCCATGGACCGAGGAGCCTGGTGGGCTACAGTCCATGGAGTCACAAAGAGTCAGACACACCTGAGCGACTGAGCACGCTGTGCCCCGGCTGTCCTTGGTCTACGTGCCAGTTGCCCCAGCTTCTGATCTTGGGGGAGTCTCCTTTGCTCATAGATTTTCATCATCACCTCTCCAGCTTTCTGAAGATCTCCCTTGTCTAATAACCTAGAACTACAATGGAAGGCCATTCTGGTGGCTGCATGTCTTTCGGAGACCTATTTCTGCTGGTGTGAATTTTAGAGGTTCAAGGAAGTTGAGTTGCACTTAGGTGTTTCCTGACTGTGTTATTCACTAGAATAATGTAGTAGGCTTCAATTCATGGGCTACTAACCAATGCCTTAAATTCATTCGAGTCATAGACTTTGGGCATAGAACCTAGAATTCAAAACTTTTTATCCTACCAATAGATTGGGGTGCCTGTGCCAGTTTTTTTTTTTTTCCTGTGCCAGTTTTATGGTACCCCTTTGGCCTCTACCCCAGGACAATTTAAAACAACAGAAGTAAGACAGCAACCATTGATCTACCCCTCCTCTCTCACCACATCCAAGGTGACATCCATCGTGAGAGTGATCGTCCCCGTTGCAGAGGGCAGGAACTGCTTGAAAGGACTCAGGGAGTCAGGTTTCTCCCAGGTTCTATATAACCTCAGCCCATGGCTCTTGCTTCCCTGCTTTCCTCCACACTGACATCAGATTCGAGACAGAATCTGGTATTTTCACAAATATTGCAGGATTTGGATCTTAAGCTAGACGAAGTAAGTTAGATAGAATAAGCTCTCTCAGAAAAGTTCTGTTTTCTTTCCCCTCTATTAAAAAGTCATTTATTAGTAAAGTTAAAATGTGAAATTATTGCCATTCAGTTTTATATTGTGTGATGCAAGTTTTACATGCAAATATAAGGGCACTTAACTTGTATACAGGATTACTGAAATTACACCATTTGTATTTTGTACTTTATACATGTATATGCATTTTGTACATACCTGAACTGTGGAACACTACACAAAACTAACTCAACTCTTTTTATTTGCTTCTTGATACTTACATGTTCTATTAACATTCTCTATCTAAGGCTTCAGTTGAAGGAAGGAAAACTGCAAGGAAAAGCAACTATAGGTTGCCCTATACTTCTCTTTCCTTCTGTGTCATAATTTTCAGTGTAGGTTGGTTCAGTTCAGTTCAGTTGCTCGGCCGTGCCCAACTCTTTGTGACCCCATGGACTGCAGCATGCCAGGTTTCCCTGTCCATCATCAACTCCTGGTACTCAAACTCATGTCGTTCGAGTAGGTGATGCCATCCAACCATCTCATCCTCTGTTGTCCCCTTCTCCTCCTACCTTCAATCTTTCCCAGCATCAGGGTCTTTTCAAATGAGTCAGTTCTTCACATCAGGTGGCCAAAGTATTAGAGTTTCAGTTTCAGCATCAGTCCTTCCAATGAATATTCAGGATTAATTTCCTTGAGGATTGACTGGTTTGATCTCCTTGCAGTCCAAGGGACTCTTAAGAGTCTTCTCCAACACCACAGTTCAAAAACATCAATTCCTCAGTGCTCAGCTTTCTTTATAGTCCCACTCTCACATCCATACATGACTACTGGAAAAACCATAGCTTTGACTAGATGGACCTTTGTTGGCAAAGTAATGTTTCTACTCTTTAATATGCTGTCTAGGTGTGAGTGAGTGAGTGAAAATTTGCTCAGTCGTGTCCGACTCTTTGCAACCCCATGGACTGTAGCCCACCAGGCTCCTCCATCCATGGAATTTTCTAGGCAAGGGTACTGGAGTGGGTTGCCATTTCCTTCTCCAGGGGATCTTCCCAACCCGGGAATCGAACCCGGGTCTCCCACATTGCAGGCAGATGCTTTACCGTCTGAGCCACCAGGGAATCCCTAGTATCTAGGTAGCTGTCTAGGTAGGTCATAGCTTTTCTTCCAAGGAGCAAGCGTCTTTTAATTTCATGGCTGCAGTCACCATCTGCAGGGATTTTGGATCCCAAGAAAATAAAGTCTGTCACTGTGTCCACTGTTTCCCCATCTAGTTACCATGAAGTGATGGGATCAGATGCCATGAATGTTGGGTTTTAAGCCAACTTTTTCACTCTCCTCTTTCACTTTCATCAAGAGGCCCTTTAGTTCCTCTTTACTTTCTGTCATAAGGGTGGTGTCATCTGCATATCTGAGGTTATTGATATTTCTCCCGGCAATCTTGATTCTGGCTTGTGCTTCATCCAGCCCAGCATTTCTCATGATGTACTCTGCATATAGGTTAAATAAGCAGGGTGACAATATACAGCTTTGACGTTCTCCTTTCCCAGTCTGGTTGGTTAATACCAGTAAAGAAGAAAGATATGAAAGTGAAAAGTTGCTTGAAAAGTTGCTTGAAAGTGAAAGTTGCTCAGTCATGTCTAACTCTTTGCAACCCCATGGACTGTACGGTCCATGGAATTCTCTAGGCCAGAATCCTGGAGTGGGTAGCCTTTCCCTTCTCCAGGAGATCTTCCCAACCCAGGGATCAAACCCAGGTCTACTGCATTGCGGGCAGATTCTTTACCAGCTGAGCCACAAGGGAAGTCCAAGAATACTGGAATGGGTAGCCTATCCCTTCTCCAGGAGATCTTCCTGACCCAGGGATCAAACTGGGGTCTCCTGCATTGCAGGTAGATTCTTTACCAGTGAGCTATCAGGGAAGCCCATAGAGCTCCTTGGTTGTTCTTCTTAGAATGGCTTTCCCTTCTTTCTGCATAAAGAAAATTCTGGTTCAAACAGAAAGCATGTTCTCCTGACGCTGTCAGTGCCATCACTTACTCCGTTGTAGAAGTAACACACTTACTTTGTTCTTGCTTTGAGACTTGATCAACTCCCATGCACAATGGGTGGGTCCACAAGAGTTCTGTGCTCACGGGGTATCACAGGTCCAACATGCAAATGAGGCAGCAAAGAGTGGAGGAGACACAATTTACAAGTACCACCTCTGCTCCTGTGTGTGCTCTACTGTTCCATCAGAGTTTGTTTACAATACAAGAATTTAAAGATAAAAGTGTTAAGAATTTCAAGATGGCAGCAACAGAGCATTAAACCCAGCATGGTACCCTTCTGAGCACAGGGCCCTGTGTGGCTCCACAGGACTTGTGAAGCCAGCGGTTGTGTTATGCGGTAGTCGTTGTCCTCAGCATTTTCCCTATTGTGATGCATTTAACCCTCTGAGTGTGGTGCACAATTCACATTTGGGCTACCTTACAGTGTTGCACTGAATTAGTTCCCACAAACACCCAGGATTATGAGAGCGCAGGGAGAGCTCATGCACGCTGAGAGAAATGTAGAGTGCATATTTATTGAGAACTTATCTGGCATTCAGTAACAGCTCAGCAAAGTGATAGTAAGGCTTTGAAGATAAGGGCGTTTGTTTTGCGTACAGAACAACATCTGCTGAGGCTGACGTGTCAGCCAAGGTATCTGTCTTAAGAGCATGAGAAAGAGCATGTAAGGAAAGACAGAACAGCCTCTAGAAAACAGCCTTGAAAAAGTAACTTTTATATTCCCATAGGTCTATATGATATTCTGTGACTTAACATTTTCATGGTTAGGATTTATCAGAGTATGTCTTTGTCTGAAGCTGTAATGTCAAAATGTCACTTCTTACTGTATATCTGCTTAATGCATTTGGAGTGAAAAAGTTATGAAGACAACAAAAACAACAAAAGGAATGTTAATTCAAAAATGGATGACTTTTAAAGAGCTATATGGTAAAAAAAAAAAAAAAAGCACCAACTGCATAGTCATTATATGAGGTGAGTCATTAATTACATTGGCCAAAAATCTTGCTAAGTATAAGAAGAAAACCAAGCTTCACCTATTGTTTTGCTCTATCATCTTTAGCACAGGAAATTCATCCTGATGGTCAAAAGATTACCATTCCAACTTTAGGCATCATGTTTATAGTCTAAGGAAAGAGGACAATAACTCAACCGTAGGGATTTCTAGAAGTCTCTACATTTCAGTACCACAATTATGTTTTCTGTAGCTGCAAGGGAGCCTGAAAGATGTGTATTTTTAGCTTTTTGTCTCTTTAGTAGAGAAAGGCAAGGAAAGGGTGTTTGTGAAAGGCTCTTGGTCGTCCATCCAGGGTGTCCACCTCAGTCCATCCCCTTGGCCATGCATAATTCATGTTTCCTTATTTTCACATATTCATTTCATGCGGAATACATTTACTTCTTCCCCCAAGGAGTACAACCCTAGCTGTGCTCAGGTCAAAGTCCAGTATCTCCATGTGTGCTCCAGTCCTCTTCAACAGTTCTGGCTGGGGTTCCGTATGACTTGGTAAACTTAAGTTTGGAAGTAATGATATCTGATCCAGATCCACCCAGTATATGACGATGGAGGAAGAAACAGGATAACTGCAACTTTAAAAACTCCCATTTGATAAGGTACAGATGAGAAACTCACAGCCCATATTACATCCTGCTGGACAGTAAGAATAAGTATGAGGCCCTTGTGGTTAGGCAGTCGAGTTACTTTCCTCTGACCCTGGCTCTGCCTTCTGGGGAAATCCTGTTTATTTTCCTTTGTCCCATAGCTGTACGTTTGGAGAAGACCTTCCTGGTGACTGTCTCTTAGGGCCACATCTGACCTGAGCATTTAGGAGGATGCTCTTCCTAGAGGCTTCTCAGCCTCTGAAAATCTTTCTCTATGTTTGAGTCCAGTTAGGGACCAGCTGTCAACCAATCTTGAGTTTGTTTTTTTGTCTCATTGTGTTATTTTTGTTGTTGTGATAGAATTTCACCATAAAATAGTCTTCTACATTAATTTCTATCATTTGCCCTCCAGAACTGTACTCATCTCAGCCCTGCTCTGTGCTCTGGGAAGCTGACCTGTATGCATGGCCTCGATGATTCTCTTGCTGTCAGGCTTTCTGTTGGGCTTGGTCAATGGTAGGGGGATTCTGATAAAGATCACCAAGAGGGGAAAGGGAGATCAGGGTATCTTTCCCCTAGATATCTTTCTGCTGGGTCCCGTGGGCCTGTCGATGGTCATGTGCTGTGCTGTGCCTAGTCGCTCAGTCCTGTCCGACTCTTTGCAACACCATGGACTGTAGCCCACCAGGCTCCTCTGTCCGTGGGGATTCTCTAGGCAAGAATGCTGGAGTGGGTTGCCATGCCCTCCTCCAGAGGATCTTCCCAATCCAGGGGTTGAACCTAGATCTCTTGTATTACCTGTGGATTCTTTACTGTCTGAGCCACCAGAGAAGCCCATCAAAGGTCATAACTCCTGTCAAATGGCCTTCTCTGAATTCTGAGAGCTGCTCCCTCTCCTTGCCCTTCAGGTTTAACAGTGGCCATGAACTAACATATGTGCACTACTGTGTGTGAAACAGCTAGCTAGCTGGTAGCTACTGGATAACACAGGGAGCTGAGCGGGGTGCTCTGTGACAACCTGGGGGTGCAATGGGAGAGTAGAAGGGAGGGTAAAGATGGAGGGGACATATGTATACATATAGCTGATTCCCGTTGTTGTATAGCAGAAACTAGCACAACATTATAAAGCAACTATCCTCCAATTTTAGAAAAATTTTTTGAAAGAGTGGCACTAGCTCCCTGCCATGACTCCACCCCACTATCCTCTGTGATTTTCCTATACCCTCTCCGCATCTGTGTCAATAGTCCTTTTTATTTATTTATTTTTGGTTATTACTGTTTTAATTTTGGCTGTGCTGGGCCTTCGCTGCGGCACACAGGCTTTCTCCAGCGGCCAAGCAAGGGCTTTTCTTTTTGCAGTATCTGGTTTAGTTGCCCTGTGCTGTGGGGTCTTAGTTCTCTGACAAGGGATCAAACCCATGTTCCCTGCGTTAGAACATGGATTCTTATCCACTGGACCATCAGGGAAGTTCCCAATAGTCCTTTTTGAAAACTCTCCTCAAATTACCCAAATGCGTTATACTCTCCATTTCCTGCCAGAATTCTAATTACTACAACTTCCAGTTTATTTGCTTCTGGTCAAATGTGTTTATAGGTATGTATGTTTTAGGAAATTGCATAGTGTCATGATAAGTTGCATGAAAATTTTGAGAAATTTGAAATTTCTCTTACATAGTGGATAGAAAATCAAACCAATTGTGGATCACCATTATCATACAGTTGAGTGTATTATTATTATTATACAGCTAAAGGTCATGTAAATGAAAGTAATAGGATAAGAATGCAATGACGTAAATGCTATAGCATTTAAAAGCATGAGTGGTTTCAGAACTCAGCAAGGCATAGTGTATCATTATTACTTCCACTTTACAGTTGGGGATAGTAAAGTCTCAAGATGTTAAGTAACTTGGCCATTAACAAGCAGCTGCTGCTGCTGCTGCTAAGTCACTTCAGTCATGTCCGACTCCGTGTGATCCCATAGACGGCAGCCCACCAGGCTCCCCTGTCCCTGGGATTCTCCAGGCAAGAACACTGGAGTGGGTTGCCATTTCCTTCTCCAATGCATGAAAGTGAACAGTGAAAGTGAAATCGCTCAGTCGTGTCTGACTCTTAGCAACTCCATGGACTGCAGCCTACCAGGCTCCTCCGTCCATGGGATTTTCCAGGCAAGAGTACTGGAGTGGGGTGCCATTGCCTTCTCTGTAACAAGTAGCGGAGCTGAGATTTTTTTTTTTTTTTTCGGAGCTGAGATTTTAATTCAAGGAGTCTGGCTCCAAATGTTTGCTCTTACCTTCATCCACTGATTCTCAGGAAAGTACCTGGAAATAGTTGGACCTCAGGCAGGTTCAGGTGATTTTAGAAATGCCAGATTGTAAATTTTAAAGCCGCATGGTCAAAACTAAAAATAAATAAATAAATAAATCCGTATGGTGTCCTGTAATTTCTCACAGTTAAGCAAAGAGACCATTTTGGAATGAGAAACAAACTCAGGTTTTTTTTAAAACCACAGGATTCTGTGACTCTTAGAAACTAGCCAGAACATACAGGTTGAGTTAGGTTCTCCTTTCTCTTTGTTTTCATAACACTATGAACACACCATTGTTACAGCTTTTATTACAGTGTTGTAATTGTTTTTATGTGTCTACCTGCCAGTCTGTGAGTTCGTCAAAGGAAAAAAATTATGTCTTAGTCATCTTCATTAATGTCCTATAATATGGAATATTTAATGAAAGACAAATTAATATCTAATCTATAAATGCCCATCTAATTATATCTTAATTTAGCTCTCTATGCCGCTAGCCATGATGTAGGTGCACTTCTATTGATTTGATTGTCACTAGCCATTACATCTTTTAGGATCCAATTAGTATTTTTACTCTCATCAGTGTTGAGACAGTTATTAATGTAATATGGACATATACAAAAAACTAAAAACTAAGCAGCAACAACAAACATCAAAAGATTCAAAACCTGATTTCCCTAAGTTGAACCTTAGGAACATGGATTAGAAGAAAGACTATTATTAATTGTGTCCTAAAAATGTTTTGGCTTATATCCAGCTCAGCTAACCCCTTTAGGGGTCTTCACCCAGACTGGGGAAGCACATAGACGGCACAGCAAGAGATGACAAAGACACTTCTATTCAGTTCTGGTGGCTCAGACAGTAAAGAATCTGCCTGCATGCAAGAGACCCAGGTTCAGTCCCTGGGGCAGGAAGACACCCCAGAGAAGGGAATGGCTAACCACTCCAGTATTCTTGCCTAGGAAATCCTATGGACAGAGGAGCCTGGCAGGCTACAGTCCATGGGGTTTGCAAAGAGTCGGATACAACTGAAGTGACTTAGCGTGCACTCATGCCCTGTTGTAACATTGGATTTTTATAAACTTCCTGCTGAGTTATATTATATCACACCTTTCTTCACAGCTTCTCCAAGCAGGAGAAGGATTATCGAGATATATACTTTAGCTCATCTCTTCCTTCAGCATTTCAGTGGGGTGGCAGGTGGGTTGAAGATGGATTATCTAGGCATGGATATTAGGGCTGCTCTGGCTTGCTTTGTTTCCTCTGTCTTCTTGGTAATGGCAGGGTGTTGTCAGTGCTAAAAGTATATCTATTACCCAGATTCCCTCCATCTAGCTTGAGAAATGAAGTCTTATGCTTGTAACTACCTGTCCTAGGCACAGCGGAGCATTCATTCAACAATATTCATTCACCCAGCTATCTTAACACCTACTTTGTGCAAACTCCATGGCAGAGATCACAGTGGTGAGATAGTCCTTATTCTTAGTAGTTTAAAACCTATTAGGAAGCCAAGATGATCTTACTTGGAACCAATAGTAGACAATAAGGAAGATATTAAAATATGTAATAGCTTCTTTTAATTAAACCTTTTATTTTGATATAATTGTGGACTCACATGCATTTGTTAGAAAAACGCTTTCTTCCCAATGTCAGTATCTTACCGAGCCATAGTACAAAATCACAGCCAGGATACTGACATTGATATGGTCAAGATACAGAATATTTCCACCATCTCCGTGAGCACGAGCATCCCTCAGGTTTTCTTTTGTAGACATACTCCTTCTCCTCCTGATGTCAGCTCCTCCTTAACTCCTGGCAGACACTAATCTGTAATCCACTTCTAAAGCTATGTCGTTTCAATGGAATCATATAATATGTAACAACTTGAGATTGACTTTTTTCACTCAGCATAATTCTTTGTAGATTCATCCAGGTCATTGTGAGTACCAATAGTTTTCTTTTTTCCTTTTTTTGATTGGAGGATAACTGCCTTACAGTGTTGTATGGTTTCCTGCCGTACGACAATGTGAATCAGCTGTAAGCGTACAAATGTCCCCTCCCTCTAGAGCCTCCCTCCCACCCCACCCCTCTAGGTGGTCCCAGAGCCCCGGGGGAGCTCCCCATGTTACCCAGCGACTTCCCACTAGCCGTCTGTTTCATACATGGTGATGTATGTGTTTCAGTGCTACTCTCTCTGTTTGTCCCAACCTTCTTTTCCTGCTTCACTGGGTTCCCAAGTCCGTCCCTATTCCTGCCCTGCAAATAGGGCTAGGATATGATACTAAAAAAATAGTGCAGTTTGTTCTTTTTATTGCTAAGTATATTCTTATGAACATACTTTTCACTTCTCTCGGATACCCAGGAATTGCATTACTTGGTTACATTGTAGCTACACATTTTAAGAAACTGCCAACTTGCCTTCCAGAGTAAATGTACTTTACCTTCTTACCAACAATATATGAATAATCCATTTTGTTTGGTGTTTTCTTTTTGAGTTTGAGAATTCTTGTCATGGTGTAGATACTACCGCTTTGTTTGGATATGCAGTTTGCAAATATTTTTTCTCAGTCAGTAGCTTTTTTCTCAGCCTCTTACCAGGGTCATGTATAGAGGAAATTTAAAAAAAAATTTTTTTTTTTTTTGGCCACACTGTGAGGCTTTCAGGATGTTATTTCCTCAACCAGGGATTAGAACCCGGCCCTGGCAGCAAAAGCACCAAGCCCTAACCACTGGAGTACCAGGGAGTTCCTTAAAGTTTTTAATTTTGATGGAGCCAAATTTATCCATTTTTTTTGTCTTATATGGGTCATACTTTTGGTGTCAAGCTAAGAACATTTTGCCAAGTCCTAGTACCAAAGATTTTTTCCTATGCTTTTTTCCTAGGGCTTTATAATTTTACATTTCACATTTAAGTCATTATCCATTTTGAGTTACTTTTTGTATTAGGCATAAGACTTATGTCAAATTTCTTCTCTTCTCATTTGTTTATTTTTGGCCTATGAATGTCCCCTTGTGCCAGCACAGTTTGTTTTGCTATCTTTTCTCTGCAGAATTGTTTTTGCACCTTTGTCAAGAAACAATTGGGCATATTTATGTAGGTCTATTTCTGAGTTCTCTATTTTGTTCCATTGATCTGTGTTTATCTCTCTTCCAACGTCATATTGTCTTGGTTATTTTCATTATGTAATGTCTAGAGATTGGATAGACGTTTCCTCCCACTTTATTGTTCCTTTTGAAAATTTTTCAGTTACCTGTTCATATAGAATTTAGAGGGGGTTTCTCTGGTAGATCAGCTGCAATGCAGGAGACTCCAGTTCAATTCCTGAGTTGGGAAGTCCCCTGGAGAAGGGATAGCCTACCCACTCCAGTATTCTTAGGTTTCCCTTGCAGCTCAGACAGTAAAAAATCCACCTGCAATGTGGGAGACCTGGGTTGGGATGATCCCCTGGAGGAGGGCATGGCAACCCAGTTCAGTATTCTTGCCTGGAGAATCCCCATGGCCAGAGGAGCCTGGCGGGCTACAGTTCATGGGGCTGCAAAGAGTCAGACATGACTGAGCGACTAAGCACAGCATAGCACAGCATAAAATTTGGAACAATTTTGTCTTGGTCTACAGAAAGCCTTACTGGGATTTTGAAGGAATTATGTTAAACATGTATGTCAGTAGGAGAAAACTGACATCTTTATCATGTTAAGTCTTCTAATCCATGTTCATGATATGTCCCAATACACGTTTTGCTAGATTTACACCTAAGTGTTTCTTTTCTTTTTTCTTTCTTTTTTTTTTTTTTGAGCATTTACAAATGGCATTGCATTTTTCATTTTTATTTTCACATGTTCACTGCAACAGGAATGGCCTCATTACTGTTGGGTAATGATGAAAGTCTTAACTCTATTCTAGGACTCCTCTGAGACCTCTGCAGGGAAAGGGAGATGGGTGGAAGCCCAGGTTCCCTAGCTGACCTTCTCTGACACCAAGCCCCTGGGAGTGTTGGGTGTCTCATTACAGCCTTACAAGTGTGGAAGCCAAGGCGCCCCATTTGCCCTTTTCTGGCTTTGGTGAGAGTGAAGCCCTAGTGTTTTCTGTGGTATTTGGCTGGAGTAGAGCTGTTATTGTCTAGAAGTTTTCTGTCTTGCCAGATATCCCCTTTCTTGGTCCCTTGGATAAAGAGTCCTTTGGATATAGTCTTTTGTTGTTGTTGTTGTTTTTCTCTGCATCTTTGGCACTTCTAAATTACTTGTTTCTTCATCTCCAAGTTTGGGATATATGGGACATAAAGAAAATCCAGTAAACTCAACACAGTATTATTCTTTGTGTCCCTAAGTCTTTAGCTGTTGTGCCTTTTTTTCTCTAATTTTCAGAGTCTTCTCATGTGTTGGAGAAACACATCTATTCCTTTTCCCTGAAAGTGAAATTAACATTTTCAGTATAAATAAAATGCTGTCCACAGAGAAGCAGGTTGGGTTAATGAGGATTGAGATGATAGAAACAGGTTTGAATGTAGTTTTCAAAAATGGTAAAGAAGGAAAGAAGAGGAAAGGGAAAAAAGAGAAGAGGAAGGGAAAAAGAGAGAGAAGAGGGAAAGCAGGGGGAAGCATTTCTAGGAGGATGTGAGACTGGGAATGGATCTCAGCTGTGAGCAGATCAACTTGGCTAGAATGGGGAGTTCATATTGGAATAGAGCAGAAACGATATTAAGAGGCTATTTGTTTGGTACTTAGTACCTTCATGTATTCAGCTAAGAACTTGAGATATATTGTCTTATTTATCCCTCATGATTCTTTGAGGTGACTTGCATTTTTTTGGTGAGGGAAATGAAGCTCAGAGAAATAACACAATGCATCCAAGATCACGTATTTAGTAAACAATGAAGCCTGGGTTGAACTCATGTCTTTTCAATGCCGTAGATCATTTTTTAAAATTACTAGATCTTACCACATAATAAGATAGAGTACTCACACTATAAGCTCATGGAAATCCAAACAATGAGTTTAAAGTCAATGCCTCGGAAGAATGAATAAATTGATAAAATTGATGTTAAAGGAGCTTGATCTATTAGTGGAAGGCACTAATCACTCCCTAGCTATAGAAAACTTACTTGTTCATTTTGCATTTAATTAATTCATTCATAAATGTTTGTTACATGCTATGTTATTAATGATTCCACCAGAACAACAGAGCCAGTAGGATATAGCCAACAGGAGAAAAAGAGAGACAGAGAGGTACACAAGTAGGATCTTTGCAGATGTAATAAAGCTAAGATGAAGTTACACTGAATTAGCGTGAGTCCTAAATCCAGTGTCCTTATAAGAAGAGGGAAATTTGGACACACACAGAGACCCAGGTGAGGAGGCCGTGTGAGAATGAAGGTGGAGGTTTTAGCGATGCGTCTGAGAGGTGAACCAAGGACTGGCAGTGACCCCCCGAAATCAGAAGAGGCAAAGAAGGGCCTTACCAGGAGTCCTGGGAGGCTTTGCCAACACCTTGGTTTTGGACTTCTGGCCTTCAGAACCATGGGGCAATCCATTTCTGTTGTTTTAAAGCACACAGTATGTGGTCATTTCTTACAGCAGCCCTTGGAAGCTAGTACAGAAACCAGGTTCAGTGAGTAGTGTGGGAGAGGGATGGAGACCAAGTGGAGACAGAGCTGAAGGCTAAAGGGCTTCCCTGGAGGAGGGCGTGGCAACCCACTCCAGTGTTCTTGCCTGGAGAATCCCATGGACAGAGGAGCCTGGCGGGCTACACCATGGGGTCACAAAGAGTCGGACACGACTGAGCAACGAACACACACACACAAGGGGCTTCCCTGGTGGCTCAGTGGTAAAGAATCCTGCCCGTCAGTGAAGGAGACATAGGTTTGATCCCTGGTCCAGGAAGATCCCACATCTTAGTTACGGAGCAACTAAGCCCATGCGCCACAACTCCTGAGCCCACGTGCCCCAACTACTGAAGCCGGCCACCTAGAGCCCGTGCTCTGCAACGAGAGAAGCCACTGAAACGAGAACCCTGAACACCACAACAGCAGAAAAGCGGCAATAAAGACCCAGCACAGTCAAAAACAAGTATAAATAAGTAAGTAAAAATATTTTCAAACCTGAAAGCTAAGAATGAAGTGGAAATGGCTAGTGCAGGTTGAGGGAGATGTGATGAATCTTCTCGGTAAAGAAATATTAGAACTTCCGTGTCTGTGCCTTGCATTATTGTCCTGACTGTTGGTGTGACAGAATAGCTTAAGGTCCAAAGGTCAGCGAAATCAAGGGAATAAGCATTTTTTTGAAGATTTATATTTAATGGCCTTTGGCAGAGAAGTGTTGGGAAATAAGGACAGAGGGATGACTGATACCTAGCGTTAATTAAACATTCTAGAAGGAAGGGGAACCATCAGAGGAGACAGAGAAGGGATCCTGAATGAGATGGATAGATAATAATAATAATTTACTAACACAGGAGATGGGGGAAGAAAGGACAAGGGCGTCTGTTAACTAGACCACAAGCTCCTTAAGGGCAAGGTCTTTGTACTTTCAGCAGCCATGAGAGTGCCTGGCCCAGCCTAGGCGTCTAATAAATACTTGCTTTTGTTCAGTCGCTCAGTCATGTCCGACTCTTTGTGACCCCATGGACTGCAGCATGCCAGGCTTCCCTGCCCATCACCATCTCCCGGAGTTTGCTCAGATTCGTGTCCATTGAGTCGGTGATGCTATCTAACCATTTTATCCTCCATCCAATGAGTTGGCTCTTCACATCAGGTTTAATAAATGCTTACCAAATTAATAAAGAGTCATTTTCTAATACAGGAGAAATCAATAAAAATGAGAGGAAAAGGGTGATGACTTAAGCAAATATGAGACCCTAACATCCTAATTTAAAACTAATCTGCTGATCCTTAAAATCAGAAAAAACTCAAAACTTTAAATAGTCTACCTCTTCATTTTACAGATGAAGAAACTGAGGTCCAGAGAGATTGCTTTTGTGACTCTGGGGTTTTTGCACCAAGATGCCTTCTGTAACCAGCAGATGATTTTCTGCGTTGTAGCTGACACTAGCCCCTTTCAATCATCAGGTTTGTGATTAATTCTTTTTCTATCCTTCAAGGAAAGTATCAGTCAGACATAGATTGTTAAAAGCAAAACTGAGAATTTAGGGGCTAAAGAGCTAAAATATGAAAGTTCTGATTAGTGAAAAGAATGATAAAGGGTTAATCTCATGATAGTAATTTGAGGTCACCAACTAGAACCCAGACTCCTTTTGGAGGATAGATAGGGTCACAGGCAGGGTATTTAACATAACCCTCAGGGCTTAGAGATGAGGATAGCCAGTCTAGAACTACTTGAGTTTCCAGCCAGAAAGTGAAATTTTAACAGCAATTGAAAGGACTGTTGCTGAGGCAGAAGTTCCAATACTTTGGCCACCTGATGCGAAGAGCCGACTCACTGGATAAGATGGGCAAGGCTGACTCATTAGAAAAGACCCTGGTGGGAAAAATCGAGGGCAGGAGGAGAAGCGGGCTACAGAGAATGAGATGATTAGATAGCATCACCAACTCAATGGACACAAATTTGAGCAAATTCTGGGAGATAGTAGAGGACAGAGGAGTCTGGCGTGCTGCAGTCCATGGGATCGCAAAGAGTCAGACACGACCTAGCAAAAAGATTCATCCCAAGTTAGATGTTTTCATGGCTCCTTTCTGACATCTTTGCTGGGACTTGCCAAAGTCCCTGCTGCCAAGCAGATCAGCTTGCAGGGGACTGTTAGAGACCAGGACCTGTAGTGGGCCAGAGGGCACAAACCTGAAGTCCGCCAGAGAAGACAGCTCTCAGCTGAGAAAACCCTGCTAGCACAGGTCGGCTGCTGGAGCCAAGCACTGCAGCCCCTTTATTAACTTGCTACAAAAGAGTATAAGCCAGCCTTTGAAATATTTATCGTCTCTCAAGGTGTATTTTTGGTCTCCTAGGATTAACTCATCTATTCCTCCACCTTTTTTTCTTTGTTTAGTTTTTCACATCCAGGAGATAGGTTATTCTGCTCTGATAAAAAACTGCAGTGAGTGAATGATCTGACTAATCAGACACTAAAATAGGTTCTGCTTACAAAGCAGTTCTAGATTACAGACTATTATCCCAATCTCATTTCAATCAAGAATTTCAATTGATTTTGTTTTGAACTTCAGTTTCTTTGATTGGAGGTCTTAAAAAAAAAAGAAAGAAAGAAAAAATAAATAGGCTTAAGGAGGTGTGCTCAGGCTTCTGTCTTTCTGAGAAGGCAATTGGCTTTCTGCTTCCTGGGGGCTCCAAAAGCGTAGGGCTCTGAAGCCTTGAGGAAGAAGAGAAAGATGCCGATTAAGGGTTTTCTAGGACCATTCAGGGGTTCCCTGGAGGCTCAGACGGTAAAGCATCTGCCTGGAGTGTGGGAGACCCAGGTTAGATCGCTGGGTTGGGAAGATCCCCTGGAGAAGGAAATGGCAACCCACTCCAGTACTCTTGCCTGGAAAATTCCATGGACTGAGGAGCCTGGTAGGCTACAGTCCATGGAGTCGCAAAGAGTCGGACACAACTGAGCGACGTCACAGGTCAGGACCGCTCATTAAATGAGTTGGTTGGAAGAGAGAAATCTCTAAATGTAACAAAGTAAAGAACTGCCCCATGAGCACCAAAAGTTCAACTAGGTCCACATGCCAAAAAGTACATACAATATTCTATTTTCAAACTTTTTTTGCCGTGTAAGTTATGCAAATTAGAAAATAACAGAGGTAATTATCAAAATCACCCATTTGATACCAATCCTATGGCAATACACTGCTCTTGACTTGCTTTTCTGGATTTCTCAAGATTAAAAACAATTTAAATCTTCCATTTTGTACTTTGTGTTTGAAGATATCTTTCAAGTACTTAAAGTGACTACTGAGACATAAAATAGGGGCAAAAAATAAAGACAATGATCATTTTTATTGAAAGTTACCAATAAACAACTATTTCAGTGACTAACTGGAAATGATGGAAATAAGAAATCTGTCTGATTTAAGAAAATGTACTCTCTCTTACATTTGGGCTGGATGAAGCACAATCTTTAATCAAGATTGCCGGGAGAAATATCAATAACCTCAGATATGCAGATGACACCACCCTTATGGCAGAAAGCGAAGAAGAACTAAGGAGCCTCTTGATGAAAGTGAAAGAGAAGAGTGGAAAAGTTGGCTTAAAACTTAACATTCAGAAAACTAAGATCATGGCATCTGGTCCCATCACTTCATGGCAAATAGATGGGGAAACAGTGGAAACAGTGACAGAATTTATTTTGGGGGGGCTCCAAAATCCCTGCAAATGGTGACTGCAGCCATGAAATTAAAAGATGCTTGCTCCTTGGAAGAAAAGTTATGACCCACCTAGACAGCATATTAAAAAGCGGAGACATTACTTTGTCAACAAAGGTCTGTCTAATCAAAGCTATGGTTGTTCCAGTGGTCATGTATGGATGTGAGAGTTGGACTATAAAGAAAGCTGAGTGCCAAAAATTGATGCTTTTGAACTGTGGTGTTGGAGAAGACTCTTGAGAGTCCCTTAGACTGCAAGGAGATCCAACCAGTCCATCCTAAAGGAGATCAGTCCTGAGTGTTCATTGGAAGGACTGAAGCTGAAACTCCAATACTTTGGCCACCTCATGAGAAGAGCTGACTCATTGGAAAAGACCCTGATGCTGGGAAAGATTGAAGGTAGAAGGGGACAATAGAGGATGAGATGGCTGGATGGCATCACCGACTCAATGAACATGAGTTTGAATAAACTCCGGGAGTTGGTGATGGACAGGGAGGCCTGGCGTGCTGCAGTCTGTGGAGTCCCAAAGAATCGGACACAACTGAGCAACTGAACTGAACTCTCTCTTATAAAAGGCAGAAAGAGACACATTCAACTAGTCAAACACCTGGCATCACCTGAATCCATCTTACTGACCCAGAGGGCAACTGTCGCATTCATCACCACCAGAATCCTTAGTATAATAAAAAATGACTTATGGTTACCAGTTAGAAATATCACATGAAATAATGGAATGATAAGCCCATTCAGGAGAAATTGAAATTGACTGATAGATTTACAATAGCTACCAGGCTTAATTTTCAGTACGTAACCAGGAATGACCCTATGCGTGCTTCACAGGACAGACCTCTCCCCATGTCCTCTGCCTGCCTCTTGTAGAAAAACTTTAGCCTCCTAGGCCTTCCCTGAGTTTCAAAGAATACATTTTATCAGAGTAATGAGAAAATGCAGAAAGAAAGGAAAATAGTCAAGCAAGACAAAATAATAATAGATTAGCCATTAAACAGTCAGACTTTTAGTTCCTCCTCAAGAGCTACAGATAATATTCTGAGCCACATCCTTTGCGCTGTTTTGCAGATACTAAAACCCCCACCAGGTGAGAAAAGTTAACTCTATGCTGACCACCAGCAGATAGACCCCAGAATGGTTGGAACCTGAATATTGAGGATGTTTACTTCCAATTACCTCACCATCAACCAATCAGAAGGATATCCACAAGCTGATCACATACCTTACAACCCCTCTCCCTCACCCTGTCTCTAAAAACCTTTCTCTGAAAGCCACTGGGGACTTTGGGCCTTTTGAAAACTAGCTGTCTGCACTCCTTTCTTGGCACCCTGCAATAAACACTGCACTTCGCTTCACCAAAACCCAGTGGCAATAGATTGGCTTACCGCTCCCAGGCGAGCAGACCCAAGTTTGCTTTCATAACAAATACATGGCTGTTTGGAGAGCATTGCTGTTTATTGTTTAAATGAAAGACTAAATTGTGTTTAATGTGGTTTATTTTCCAGTACGTTGCTTGATTTATCCTAACCCACACAATCATAGCATTTGTCATACATTTTACAAAAAGAACCAATTCATTTTTTTTGGTGTGAAAAGATTTAAATGATCAATAGCTTGGAGCTGAAGAGGCTAATCAGTTTTACAAGTCAAAATAATACCTTGTAAAGCTAAATAGCATGTGTTTCCACAGTTGAATTGTATCAGACTCTATAGCACCAGAAACAGTACATTGCTGGCCTGCTAGATACCTCCTCAGAGCTTTAGACAAATCACTTCAGCTAGAATCTATGGTTCATAATAACAAAAAGAAGTCAAGCATATACAAAGAGGAATGCATATTTCAAGAATGTGCTTCTGGCATTTAATCCACTAAATTATCTCCTAAACTATTTCTTTGCTATTTTAAGTAGGTGCTTTGGGGACACATCAGTATGATTTGTGGATATTTGAAGCACTTCAGGAAATGACAGGAAGTGCCCTGATTACCTCTAGATGTTTTTCTTGCCCCTGAAGTGCTAGAGATCACACTCACAGATTAAGGTTTGTCAGATAAATGAGACCCTTCTCTACCCTCTCTACTGTTGTGTTCTGCACTCCTTGTCATCTCCTGTAGCCTGGTTTTCTGCCTCCGTGGCTCCAGCTTTGGCACTGGCCTGCCTGTGTCGTCTGTCTCTCTGGATCACCACTCTGCACGTACCAGGGGGTGCCGGCACATGCATCTTCAAGGACCAGTCGTCAGGGAGAATAGGAACTATCCCAGGATGTCTGAGGCTCTTAGACCAGTCTTCCAAATGTGCTTCTGTTTCTAGAACATTAGAGCTCCAAACTCTAACCCTGGTTCAAGGCAGCCTTCATTCCCAAAATTAGAGTGGCAAGACTACCAGACTGAATAAAGAATTAAGTTCCAACCTCTGGGTCATCAGCTCCAGGAAACTCATTTTTCTGTAACCACAGCTCCCTGTGTGTGACCTTTGGCATGCACTTGCTTTTTTATCAGTTTTATTGATGCATAATAAATTTCAAATTTAAACTATAGAAACTGATAAGTTCTGTCTGATTATACATCTGTGAAAGCAGCACCATAGTGAAGATCATATACATATTTATCACCTCATGCCCTCTTAGCCCCACCTCCCTGCACAGGTAAACACTGATCTGCTTTCTGTCACCATAGATTGGTCTGCATTTTCTAGAATTCTATATAAATGGAGTTATAAAGTGTACCCTTTTTTTTGAGGTCTGGCCTTTTACTCAAAATAATTATTTTGATGTTCATTCACATTGTAGTACACATCAATAGTTAGCTTCATTTCTGAGTAGTATTCCATGGTATGTATATGCCATAATTTGTTAACACATTTACCTGTTGATAAATGTTGAGGTTGTCTCCAGTTTGGAACTATATTCTGTGAATAATCATGTATTAATCTTCTGTATGGTTATGTACTTTCATTTCCCTACAAGTGGGATGATTGGATCTTTTAGCAGTGCATATTTAACACTTTAAGGCACTGTCACTATTTTCCAAAGTGATTATGCCATTTGATGAGATCAATGTACTAGTTCCTATGACTACTGAAACAAATTCCTGTGAATTTGGTCTCTTAAAACAATAGAAATTTATTCTCTCATAGTTCTAAAGGCCAGAGTCCACATCAGTACTGCTGGGTTGAAATCAAGATGTCCATGGGGCCACATTCCCTCTGCAGCTGGAAGAGAGTCTGCTTCGTGCTTCTTCCACCTTCTCCTGGTTGCCTGCATTCTTTGACCTGTGGCTACATCATCCATGTCCGCTTCTGTGGTTACATTTCTTCTTCCTCTTCTGTCTGTGAAATCTCCCTGTGCCTCTTTCTCATAAAAACACTTGTGACGACATTTCAGGCCCGCCTAGTTAATCTTCTCAAGGTCATCAACTCAATTACATCTCCAAAGACACTCTTCCCCTTTTATGATCAAGGAAGGTAACAGTCTCAGGTTCCCTGAACTAGGAGGTGGATAGCTTTTGTGAGGGGGTGTTTTTCAGCCTACCCACAGCCAGTCCTTTTATTTTAGCCAGTATAACAGGATTTGTGAGCAGGGTGGCGGGGCGAGGCAGTTGTTATTGTGGGGTTTGTTTTTTTGCCACACTACAAGGTTTGTGGCATCTTAATTCCCCAGCTAGGGATTGAATCCAAGTCCCTGCCAGTAAAAGCACGGTCCTAACCACAGGACCACCAGGGAATTCTCTTCATTGAATGCTTATTGTTCTTTTCTTCCATTCGTTACTCATCTTTTTCATAAGGTCACGTTTGAAAAGCAAAGTTTCTCACATTATTAACATAATTTTAGTGTGGTCTATGTTTTGTGTGTGTGTGTGTGGTGTGTGTGCTCAGTCATGTCCAGTCTTTGCAACCCCATGGACGGTTGCCCGCTAGACTTCTCTATCCGTGGGATTTCCCAGACAAGAATACTGGAGCAGGTTGCCATTTCCTACTCCAGAGGATCTTCCCAAGCCAGGGATTGAACCCGTGTCTCTTGCATCTCCTGCATTGGCAGGGGCAGGCGATTCTTTATCACTAGTGCCACCTGGGAAGCCCATGCAATATGTTGTTGTTGTTCAGTTGCTCAGTTATGTCTAACTCTTTGCGACCCTCTGGACTGCAGCTTGCCAGGTTTCCCTGTCCTTCACCATCTCCCAGAGTTTGCTCAAACTCATGTCCATTGAGTCAGTGATTTCATCCGACCATCTCATCCTCTGTCGTCCCCTTCTCCTCCTGCCCTCAATCTTTCCCAGCATCAGGGTCTTTTCCAATGAGTCAGCTCTTCACATCAGTGGCCAAAGTATTGGAGTTTCAGCATCAGTCCTTCCAATGAATATTCAGGGTTGATTTCCTTTAGGATTGACTGGTTGGATCTCCTTGCAGTCTAAGGGACTCTCAAGAGTCTTCTCCAACACCACAGTTTGAGGGCATCAATTGTTCGGTGCTCAGCCTTTTTATTGTCCAGCTCTCACACTTGTACATGACTACTGGAAAAATCATAGCTTTGACTATGATTTTTTGTAGGCAAAGTGATATCTCTGTTTTTTAATACACTAAGTTTGTCATTGCTTTTCTCCCAAGAAGCAAGTGTCTTTTAATTTCATGTCTGCACTCACCATCCACAGTGATTTTGGACCCAAGAAAATGAAGTCTGTCACTGTTTTCATTGTTTCCCCATCTATTTGCCATGAAGTGATATGACTGGATGCCGTGATCTTCGTTTTTTGAATGTTGAGCTTATTTTATTTTTTATTGAGATATAATTGGTGGTTTAGTCACTAAGTCATGTCCAACTCTTGTGACCCCCATGGACTGTAGCCCTCCAGGCTCCTCTGTCCATGGGATTCTCCAGGCAAGAACACTGGAGTGGGTTGCCATTTCCTTCTCCACGGGATCTTCCCGACCCAGGAATTGAACCTGGGTCTCGTGCATTGCAGGCAGATTCTTTACTGACTGAGCTATTGAGATATAATTAACAAATCATAAAATTCACCCTCTTAAAGTATACAGTTCATAAGGTTGGGCAACAATCACCACTGTCTAATTACAGAACATTTTTATCACCACGGAAAGGAACACCATGCCCATCAGAATCACACCCCATTCCCTTTTCTGCCCTCCCCACTCCATGACCCCTGGCAACATTAATTTACTCCCTGTCTGTCTGGTGTTGCCTATTCTGAACATGTCATATAAATGAAGTCCCAAGTCCCATGGTCACTATCTACAAGCTGGAGACCCAGGAAAGCCAACGGGATAGTTCAGTCTGAATCCAAAGACCTGAGAACCAGTGAAGTCAGTGGTGCAATTTTCAGACCACAGTCAAGAGAAGACCAGTATTTCCATTCACCAGTCAGGCAGAAAAGCAACTTCTTCCTCCCTGTGTCTTCCTGTTCTGTTCAGGCCCTCAGTAGACTGGATGATGTCCACCCACACTGAGAAGGACAACCTGCTTTACTCTCTACCAGTGCAGATGCTAATCTCACCTGGAAACACTCTCACAGACTCATGTGAAAATAATGTCTAGCCATATATCGTGGCACCTTGTGATCCTGGCAAGTTGACATATAAAACCATCATAAAGATCATCCATGTTGTATCATATGTTAGTACGTCTTTCTTTTTTATGATTATATAATATTCTGTTATATGCATATACCACATTTTGTTTATCCATTTATCAGTTAATGAATATATGGGCTGTTTAGCCACTCTGCATGATGATGCTATCAACATTCATGTAAAATTTTTGCTTTAGTATATGTTTTTAATTCTTTTGTGTATATACCTAGAAGTGGAATTGTTGGTTTGTACAGTAATGCTATTGAGGACCTTTCAACTGTTTTCCAAAGTAGCTGTACCATTTTACATTACAATCAGGAATATATGAGGGGTTCTATTTCCCTACATTCTCTTCAACATTTATTATTACCTTTTTTATCATGGCCATCCTAATGGGTATGATTCTTTAGATTTGTATTTTTCTAACAACTAATGATGGAGAAGGCAATGGCAACCCACTCCAGTGTTCTTGCCTGGAGAATCCCAGGGACGGGGGAGCCTGGTGGGCTGCCGTCTATGGGGTCGCACAGAATCAGACACGACTGAAGTGACTTAGCAGCAGCAGCAGCAACGACTAATGATGTTGAACATCTTTTCACACGTTTATTCGTTAATGGCTGATTTGAAGTCTCTGGTGATTTTAACATCTGAGCTTCCCCAGGGGCAATTCCTATTATTTGCTACCTTCTTTCCTGTTCAAAGGGCCATGTTTTCTTATTTCTTGGCACACTTGTAAATTTTTGGTTAAAAATTGGAGCATCTAAATAATAAATTGTGACCACTCTGGAAATCAGATTCTCTCCCCTTTCAGCATTTGTTGTTGCTCTTTGTTTGTTTCAGTGACTTTTCTGAAAAACAAGGTCTGTGTTCTTTGTTGTATGTGGTTGTTGCAATCTCTGCTCAGTTACCTTAGCGGTCAGGTAATTAATTATTGGGCAGAGATTTCCTTCAATACCTGCAACCAAAAAAATCTCCCAGTTTTTGCCAACAGGCCGCCTGTGTGTTGGAGCATGCCTTCAATGCTCACTCAGGAAGTTAACAACTCTGCCTTAGCCTTCACTGTTTATTTCTGCAGGCCTTCAAGGTTATCCAGCGCTGAAGCTAATGGCCTTCTTAGGCCTTGCCACGGCATGCATGGAGTTCTGGGCATAAATAGCCCCATACATGCATGACTTTCTAGATTCTTAGGAATATGTTAGAGCTTTTCAAAGTCCCTATGGACATCTTTCTCCCTGTATTTTCCTTTAAAGCTTTTCAGTTAGCCTACTGTTTATCCCAATTTCATCTATCACCCCTGGTAGTCAAAAAGTTAAACAATTGCCGCTAACTGTTTGTACAAACACCCCTGTGGAAAATGCTTTTCCCACTAGATGAATTCCACACCAAGTCACGTCAGATATAGATAGCCTTGCAAGTAGCGTCTTCCAGGGACCACCAGACAAAAGTTAGACGATGATAATTCTTTGGAAATGAGGCTTTGAAGGAGGTCCAACTCCATTCTGCAACTTCCAGTGGCTTCCAGGTGGCTAATTATCAACATGATTGCAGGCTATTGGTTTTCAAGGCTACCATGAAGCTGGAGAAGGGGGATTGGAATAAGGCAAGTTAAAATGCCACAAATCTCACTGTTTTTACTGAGACTGAGCCATTTTTCCTGAATAAACACTCCTCAGATTGCTGCAAGCCTTGAGTTTATATATAGAGTTTGGGGAAAGTTGACTGAAAATTTTTATTCCTTTTATAAAGAATTTTTGGAGTTCCTTAGTCTGCCATTTTCTCTGACATTACTCCTCTGTAGCTTATTTAAGAATGGTTATATCCAAATGCCATATTTTTGCATGACTAACTCCTATACATCCTTAAGACTCAGCTCAAGAGTCCCTTCTTTAAGCAATGGAACTCTTTTTTCTGCAAATTAAATCGGATGCAGAAGCTGATTAAGTGAATCAGATGCTAACCCAGCTGCTCTTGTTCACTGAGTGAATGAGGAAAACTGGATCTCTGCCAGGTTAGCATTCACTTTCCCCAGTTCCCCCCCCACCCACTTCCTTTCTATAGTAGCCCTTGAAACACTGCCTCTGAGAGCCTGGGGCTCTGCAGATCACGGCATGAAATTCTAAAGTGGAGGAATGCTTAGTAAGAATTTCAAAAAGCAAATTCAAGCAATAGGCTGTCATTTGGACTGGATAACATCAAGATCCTTTCTAACTAGAAATTACATGTTTTCTTGAATGCAAAAGATGAGCAGTTACTCTGATGATTCACTAACAAGGTCATAGTATTTTTTTTTTACAAAATTATGGAAATATGTAAATTACTGATATGTGTCCCTCACAAAGAACAGTCACTACCTACCAGAAATATGAATATCAGAAAAAATTTCTTAATTTATTATGGAGCTTCTTGTGGAGAAATGTTGGCTAAGACTTTTGAATACCATTGGCCCAGGTATATTGATATTACCACTGCTTTGGATCACATCTAAATTTTTCAAATTAGACAGTGTGAATCAACCTGAACATCTCCTGGAACATGCGGATCCTATTTTGGAGACCAAAGCATTTCATTTTTTAAAGGAGTGTTGTGTGTTTCTAAGTGGATTTAGAGCACTTTAAATGTACAGAATTAAGAAAATCAGGCATTATTTGGCTTTATGTAATTTAGTATATAATATAACATATGTATAGACCGGTATAACATGTGTTGTGGATAGAAAAACCTGGTGGGAAAACTAATATGAATAGTTGTTAATTATGGCACTGCTGATGTTTTAAACAGCTCTCTTCATATACTACTTAGACAAAATATCCAAAAGTATTGACTAATGGGATTATTGTGAAGACATTCATTATTTATACCTGAAGTTCTAAAGCAAAGCAAAGAGAAATTGAGACTGCCCTATTAGCCTGTGAAGTTTTTCATTGAAGAACCCCAGCCTCTGTGGCTCAGAGAAAATAAAAGGCTCTTCCTCTAATAACAGATATTTTTGCTCGAATAATTCAAACAACTTCGTTAATATTTCAGTTAGCATTATAAATGAAATCATTTAAGAAGACTTTAAGCTAGAACCTCTAACTGAGGCATTCAAAACAAAAGATACAGGATTTTAAAGCAAAATGAAAATTGGTCACGTGACCATTTGAAAACTAACTTTAGGAACTTCCCCAACAGTTCAGGGTTTCCATCCCTGGTCTAAGGTCCTCTATGTCATATCATGCAGTGTGGGGGAAAAAAAAAAAACACCTCATATTTTGAAATAGTTTAAGAGTCACAAGAAATTGCAAAAATAGTTCAGAGATGCTCAGGTAGACTTCACCAAGCTTCATCCAGTGTTAGTATCTTAGGTAGCCACTATATATGTCAAAACTAGAATTGTGTAATTCAAACTCCTCATCCATGCTGAGCATATGAAAGCATCTAGTTGCTGGAGATCAAAACTAAGGATTTTTTTTAATTAAGGATTTTTGAAGAGTGATACTTCTTTAGAAAGAATTCTGGATGTGCTGTGGGTCCCTCCTAGCGCTCCATCCACAAGTAACCACAGATCTGTAGCAAACAGTATTTTCTATTTCCAAGAGGCCCCAACTGCCTGATCTGAAAAACTGCAAGAGAAAAAAGCCTTGAGGTAACCGTATGGGCTTTGGTTTGGCTTTGGTTTTTTCCTTAAAGATTGGCAGCCTTTACTATTCTGTAATTCAAGGAGAATATTCAACAACAACAAAAAATTGTCTCCAGGTAACTGAGATACAAGACTTCAAAGGCAAAATTTCTTTAAACCTCTCATGAGCACATCTCTAACTTTATTTCTACTTTTGTAGCTCTCTCATTTTAGTAAAATTGTCATTGAAATCTACTAGGGAGTGAAGAGGCATGGCCGTCATGCCCAGCATGGTTTTTACCTGCATGAACCCAATGCCTGCAGGTCTCCACCCTGGCAAGTCACGCTTCATCTCTGAGCATCCTTGTGCCTCACTTCCCTGCTCAGTGCTTTCCTGGTCCACCTACCAAGTCTGTATCACCCATCTTCTCTCTACATAGCTGAACTTCTTTTGCTCCATCTTTCCAGTTTTGGCTTATTCCTGGGATTTTTGCAATCCCTCAAATCTTAGATTTGGTCCACTAAATTAGGGCATGTATATCTAATATCTTCATTTCATTTCTTTGGGAAAAAAGTAGTCATTTTCTTGCTTATGTTAATATTATTGATCTTATTTTCAGTTCATCTCTGCATTTCCCACTTTACCTACTAGAGTGCCTTGGACATAGAAGAAAATGAGTGAATGTCTAATAAATGGATGGAATCCTTCCATAAAGAGAGGAGCTGAAAGGGTGACTAATTAAGGCAATTAGCCAGATAATTTAAAACAAAACATTTTTTTCTAATATTTGGACATTTCAGCAAGATTTTTTGTTAATTGTACAGATAATTACTTTACTATACCATAGCACTCTTTGCATATGTATAGAACCCAATATTTATATACAGATACAGTTTTACAAAAAGTAGATAACTTCAGTTGGATTAAACATCACATTCATGGAATGTTTCTAAATGAATACAAAAGTTACTGTTACCAATATTATTTCTGGAGAGTGAAGAAAGGGAGTTGGATCAATGAAGTCACCAGACGTACACTTTTTACTGTATACACTTCTGTTTTTTGTGGGGTTTTGGCTGTTTTGTTTTGTTTTGCTTTGAGCCATGCTGCTCGGCTTGTGGGACCTTAGTTCACTTATCAGGGATTGAACTCAGGCTCTTGCCAGTAAAAGTGCAGAGTCCTAACTACTGGACCACCAGGGAATTTCCACTTCCATATGGTTTTAATTTTTTATGAGCATGTATTACTTTTCAATATTGATTTTTAAGGTTATATTGATTAAGCAGAAAATTAAGTAGAGGTGCTGTGGTCCTGAACTGTTGAGCTTCCAGCCTTCATTAACTCATAGTAGGGGATATACAAAATCAAATGCCCCCAGGGCACAGGCAAGTAACATAAGTAAGCGATTTGGGTAGCAAATAGATGAGGAAAGGGGACAGTCCTGTGCTGTCCAAAACAGCCAGGTGCTACCCAACGCTAAGTAACTGCTGCTATGCAGGAACATGGGTCCAGTGCTGTCAGATTCCTCAGTTTTCAAAGGAAGTTAGAGGTCTGGAAAATTTTTGGTGACGTTTCTTGATTTTTAAATGAAAGTAATTGATTTTAAAGTTTTGTAGTTTAAGATACAGACCAAGCAAAACATGTCTAAGGCCCAAATCCAACCTGTGGATCATCAGTTTGCAAACTCTGACTTAGGTGGTAGTCTAGAGTAATTTGTTTGCCTTTTAAAAACAGATGAAGATGTTTCAAGAAATTTACTCATCTCTTGCCTGTTTTCCTCCTATCCAAACATCAGCCAATGTTCCAAAGCACACACAAGACTCTAGATATTTCCATGATGACTGAACTTTTAGGACCCAGAAACTGCCAAGCCTTCGCAGGCTTACTAACTGATTGCCAATCAGCATACCATTATGGGGCCAGGCATGAAGAATAAGGTCTCAGGTGTGGTAGCAGCATTTCCTGAGAAGACTGTGAAGGCCAAGAACTGAAATGAGGTTAATAGAAAAGAATCAGATTGGAGTGGTCTTCAAGCCTTCATATAGAGTCATGGTCAGTTGGATTATAAACTTTAAAATAGTAATAAAAGCCAGAATTAGGATATGCGTAATGTGATATTTGGGTATGAGCAAGGGTCAGGACAAGCTCAGATGGTAAGGAATCTCCTGCAGTGCAGGAGACCCGGGTTCAACCCCTGGGTCAGGAAGATCGGCTGGAGAAGGGAATGGCTACCCACTCCAGTATTCTTGCCTGGAGAATTCCATGGACAGGGGAGCGGCAGGTCCATGGGGTTGCAAAGAGTTGGACACCATTAAACAATTAACACATTCCACATAAAGACATTGGGAGGTAGATATACAGGTGAAAAGATGAAGTACCTTCCAGCTTCAGGCTTAGTATTCTAAGTATTACAGGCAAGTTGAGCTGTAAGGGAAGAATAATTCAGAATAGCCCAGTGGAGTTTGATTTTCCACTTAAAATTGTCTGTAACACTATTCAATAAAGACCATGAAAATAATGCAGTTACCCTGCAAATGAATTCTGTCAAGCCGCTTTCCTAATTAAGATTTCATACCAAGTATTTTCCCCTTACCGATAACAATATCTGCCATGCCACTTACCAGCACTATTAAAAACTTCACTGAAAATCAAGAAACAAATGAACATTAACCGACAAAAGACCTCAAAGCACCCCAGATCACCTTGGCAAGGCCAACTAAAAAAGTCCACAAGGCTGATTAGAGGGGCATCTGTCTCTCCATGCAGCACACGTTAAAGTCTAGTTTGCACACAGTGCTGGGAAATGGGCTAGTTCTTCCCTTCGAGGACGTTGAAACCAGCAGACACATACAACAGAGCACTTAGTAGGCACTCCATGCATTTATCAAGTGATAAATATGAGCACTGGAAACAAAACCCAGCTAAAATTATCAGCCAACTGCCTGACAGAAACAAGGCAGATATCCTGAAAAGTTGACACGACTTAAAATAACCCCTTGGTCCGAAGATATTAGGGGAGGGAACACAGCTCTAGAAAGCTTCACTCTACTCCGCACAATATCAAGCTACTGCCCTTCCCTGGTTCAGAGGGTCTGCTCTGGGGCCTGGGGGCCTGGGTTCCATTGTGACCAGCTGGCTGGGTGAAGCGGGACAAGTAGCTTAACCTCTCTTTTTTTAACAGAAAATTTTTAAAATTGAAGTATAACTGATTTACAATGCTGTGTCAGTTTCAGGTACAGCAAAGTGATTCATTGTATATGTGTATGTGTGTATTTTCTTTTTCAGGGTCTTTTTTTTCAGGGTCTTTTTCCCTATCAGGGTCTTTTCCCTTATAGTTTATTACAAAATATTGAGTATGGTTCCCTGTGCTATACAGTAAGTCCTTGTTGGTTATCTATTTCATATATATATGGATACGTGTGTGTGTTTATTAACCTCTCTTAACTTAGATTTCTTCATCTAGAATTGTCTCATAGGGTTATGAGGATTCAAATGAGTTAACATTTGTAAAAAAAGAAAAAAAGTCTTCAAAGATCACCACATACATAAAAAGTACTCAATAAGGTTATCTTAGGATGAGGGTACTGTGTCATCCTTGAAAAAGAGTAGATTATGTTCAGTTATGACAAACCTAGATCGCATATTAACAAGCAAAGACATCACTTTGCTGACAAAGTCCACTTAGATCAAAGCTATGGTTTTTCCAGTAGTCATGTACAGATATGAGAGCTGGACCATGAAGAGGCTGAGTGCTGAAGAATTGATGCTTTCGAATTGTGGTGCCGAAGAAGACTCTTGAGAGTCCCTTGGACTGCAAGGAGATCAAACTAATCAATCCTAAAGGAAATCAACCCTGAATATTCACTGGAAGGGCTGATGCTAGAGCTGAAGCTCCAGTACTTTGGCCACCTGACGTGAAGAGCCAACTTATTGGAAAAGACCCTGGCATGCTGCAGTCCATGGGGTTGCAGAGTTGGACATGACTTAGTAACTGAACAACAACCAAGTATTCAGGATAATCTATTAATTAATAAGGCAGGAAGTAAGTAACAAATATAAGGCAAATGTTCTCCCAAAATTATTAAAACAAAAAGTTTTGGTTTGTAGAGAGTTCCTTTTTTAGCTGTCTGGAAAAGTCACGTGAAATACTTTATTGATGAGCGTGTCAGCCCGGCTCAGCTCAGGGCTCCATGGAGCACGGGAAGCAGGCTTCCTGACCTGAGTCTCAGCTGTCATCACCAGCCAAACACTGGCAAGTACTTAAGCATGCTTCAGTTTTCTCCTCTATCAAATTAAGATAATAGTGGCATTCTTATTAGAACTGTGTTACGATTTTCATGGGGTCTGCATAATGGATTTGGTGTTCACCTTGCCTTCCTGTTGTGTACTGATGTCAGGCTAACTCACTCCTTGGACAGTTATCACCTGCCCTCTTACCAGTGCTGGCTGCATAATCTGTGGAGTCCAGTGAAAAATGAAAAGGTGAGTCTTCTTGTTTAAAAGGCAGAAAAGGAACTTCCCTGGTGGTTCAGTGGTTAAGACACTGTGCTTCCACTGTGGGAGGTATGGGTGTGATCTCTGGTCAGGGAACTGAGATCCTGCATACTGCAAGGTGCAGCCAGAAAATAGAAAAAAAGAAAAAGCTTTTTCCCTTTTGTTTTTGTGGTCCCTCTCTTGACTTGTCATGGTGTTTTTATTTGCTGATTGATGTTGCACTCCATCGTGCTTGAGAACACCTGAGGCATGGGTGTGACCCAGTCCCACAACTCAACAGGTGGCCCCTGTGTGGCATGAGCTTGCCTGACATCAGCCCTTCCTGCTTCACACCCAGGCCCCAATCTGTGGTTGCTGGCAGCTATGAAGCAGTTAGCCAGAAGTGGTGAAAAGCAAGATCACTTATGAGCTGAGGCCCCAAGTCCCTGATTCATGCTCCGTTGTCCCATCCAACTTCACTTATAAAAGAAATTCAAAAATTAAGTTATTAAAAAGTTCAAGATGGCGACCACAGAGAGTTAAACTTGAGGCACGGGGTCCTTCTGAGCAGAAGGCCCCATGCATCTGCACTGGTTGCATGCTCTCAAAGCTTGAGCCCCACCTGCCACCTTGGAATTCCAAACCCAGTCTCCTCTTGGGCCCCTCAGCCAGTGCCCCAGTCCTCCAAGAGGAAGTCTGATTCAAATGCTGTCCTTCATGGTGTAAACTCAAGGCCAGAACCCAGTCAGCTGATTTGTGTGCCTTTTGCTTTCCTCTGTGTGTCTGGCTTCCCTGGATCCATATACCCAACATGAACAAGTACCTCAAGACAAGAAATGAATGGGCTATATTTGCCCCACGCTAGTCTTTGCTTTCCTTTCTAGAAGCATTTCTAAGCATGTGGGCTCCTAAGAGGGGTCTTGGACCAGATCCCAACACACACATATAACTAACAGGACACCCTTCATCCAAGACCTTTTTCTTTTTTTCCTTCTTACCTTTCTCAAGCTCCACCTTCTTACTTATATTTCAAGTTAGGTTGTGTTGAGTATAGGAAGTCACTGTTTATTCTTAAAAGAGGCATTCTGATCCAGCCATTACAAGACAGAGGCTCAAACAGAACCCACTGTAACACCTTTAGAGTAATTCTAGTAGGCTGTATGGATTTTATAATCAGAGCCATGGGATCTGGCTGCCAGCTCCCAGACTGAATTTCTCTGCTACCAGTAAATATTGGAGAGATCTTTTGCCAATTTTCTGGAGAAATAGAAACAAGATATACTGAGATCAGATATACCATATTTATTTCAGATGAATTGATGGTTGCTTTATCTTGAGCATTTAGAAAAATCTGTTAGGCTCAAAATAATTTGAATTTAAATATGAAAGTTATGTTGTCCTCGGCTAATTAAGTCACTGCCTTATCCTTTTATCAGGACCATCATATGGAATCATATCATTTGTCATTTCCTGTCATGATTTTAAAGTGAGAAAGAGCTTGAAATCCTCTCATCTACTCATTTCATTTTACAGATGAGGAAACTGATACCCAGAGAGGTTATGCCCAGAGTCACACACAGTGTGTTAAGTAGTGTTGGAAGCACAGCTGGAACTGGCTTCTGACTTCCTGCCAGCTCTGCCCTGACTCCATAGTACAAAGAAGTATCAGTTCAGTTCCATTCAGCCACTCAGTCCTGTCTGACTCTTTGCAACCCCATGGACTGCAGCATGCCAGGCCTCCCTGTCCATCAGCAACTCCTGGAGTTTACTCAAACTCATGTCCATGAGTCAGTGAAGCCATCCAACCATCTCATCCTCTGTCATCCCCTTCTCCTCCTGCCCCCAGTCTTTCCCAGCATCAAGGTCTTTTCCAATGAGTCAGCTTTTCCCATCAGGTGGCCAAAGTATTGGAGTTTCAGCTTCAACGTCAGTCCTTCCAGTGAATTTTCAGGACTGATTTCCTTTAGGATGGACTGGTTGGATCTCCTTGCAGTCCAAGGCACTCTCAAGAGTCTTCTCCAACACCACAGTTCAAAAGCATCAATTCTGCGCTCAGCTTTCTTTATAGTCCAACTCTCACATCCATACATGACTACTGGAAAAACCATAGCTTTGACTAGACGGACCTTTGTTAGTAAAGTAATGTCTCTGCTTTTTAATATGCTGTCTAGGTTGGTCATAACTTTTCTTCCAAAGAGCAGGAGTCTTTTAATTTCATGGCCGCAATCACCATCTGCAGTGATTTTTGGAGCCCAAGAAGATAAAGTCTGTCACTGTTTCCCCATTTTTTTGCCATGAAGTGATGGGACCAGATGCCATGATCTTAGTTTTCTGAATGTTGAGTTTTAAGCCAACTTTTTCACTCTGCTCCTTCACTTTCATCAAGAGGCTCTTTAGTTCTTTGCTTTCTGCCATAAGGGTGGTGTCATCTGCATATCTGAGGTTATTGCTATTTCTCCCAGCAATCTTGATTCCAGCTTGTGCTTCATCCAGTCCAGCATAATGTACTCTGCATATAAATTAAATAAGCAGGGTGACAACATACAGCCTTAATGTACTCCTTTCCCAACTTGGAACCAGTCTGTTGTTCGATGTCCAGTTCTAACTGTTGCTTCTGCATACAGGTTTCTCAGGAGGCAGGTCAGGTGGTCTGGTTTTCCCATCTCTTTCAGAATTTTCCACAGTTTATTGTGATCCACACAGTCAAAGGCTTGGCATAGCCGACACTGGTATTCAAATAAAACAGAAGGAAATTAGGTCATGTAAATACAAGAGTTAGTACATCTGGCAGCTTTAAGAGACTTTATGACACTGGTAGATTTACGACACCAAGTGAATTCTATTTCAAGTCCCAGAAGGAACCAGCAAACATGATTTAGGTTACTGTAGTCATCTACAAAAAAACTTGGGATCTGCTAGAATAGTAGAGACAGTTAAAGCTTCGTCAATCCTGAAGGAAATCAACCCTGAATATTCATTGGAAAGACTGATACTGAAGTTGAAGCTCCAATACTTTGGCCACCTGATGCAAAGAGCCTACTCATTAGAAAGGACCACAATGCTGGGAAGGATTGAGGGCAGAAGGAGAAGGGGGCAACAGAGGATGAGATGGTTGGATGGCATCATTGACTCTATGGACATGAGTTTGAGCAAACTCAGGGAGATAGAGAAGGAAAAGAAGCCTGGCGTGCTGCCGTCCATGTGGTCACAAAGAGTTGGACATGACTGAGCGACTGAACAACAAAAGCAGCAACAAAATAGTGTACAGATATTTAGTCTTCACATTAATCTCCAGAAAAAATATCCAATGTTCCTGTGTGTACTTTTATCAACACTGCTGGATTCCCAAGAACGAGCACTTGGAACCAACTAAGCTCATTTACATTCACAAAATGCTCTACAGCATGCTTGTGGGTAAAACAGGGAAATGATGAATGGGTGAGGATCACAGTCTTGGTGTGTAAATTGCTGTTTTGGAAGTAAGGGGAAAGTTTGAGGCACTGTTGGTGCCTGGGCTAGACCCAGTCAGTGGGTTTCAAAAGGCAAATCTGAGTTTTCATCATCACTGCCAGGCAGGCTCCTCCTATGTTCTCAGGATGATGAGTCCAGGATGGAGTAAAACCAGCAAGGAAGAAGTCATCTAGGTGATCCTGAGCATCAGATATGGAAGGTAAGGCAGACCTGAGATTATTAATAAAAAATGAGATAAATCTATCAGGCTTTGCAGTCACATGTTCCTTTCTAAGAGAGGAGCTCCAGGTTCCTCTTTGCATCCTGTCTCCAAGTGGTTAGGGCTTCTCTGATGGCTCAGTGGTAAAGAATTCTCCTGCAGTGCAGGAGACGTGGGTTCGATCCCTAGGTCTGGGTCAGGAAGATCCCCTGGAGGAGGAAGTGGCAACCCACTCCAATGTTCTTGCCTAAAAAAGTCCCGCAGACAGGGGAGCCTAGTGGGCTACAGTCCATGGGGTCTCAAAGAGTTGGACACAGCAGAGCATCTGAGCATTCCAGGTGATTACGATGGTAACCTCTGTGGTCATTTGTTGGTTTCACCACCAGCACCCATTCGTCCTCTTCTGGCAGCAGTTCCTTTATCTTTCTTTGCAGGAATGTACTTTGCTTCATTCTTTGTGAATATCAAGAGCTCCCACTGCCACTCCCAGCATGGAGTGAGCATGGAATCCAAGCCAGACCAATCTGAGTCTCTCTGCTTATAATTTGATCCCTGAGCAGAGACAAAAGACTAAAGCAGTTGTGGCTGAAACAATAGCAGCACCTTGAAAAGACTGTCTATTGGTTTCTGCTGTTTGGATTCCCAAAGCTGCCTCTTTACTATTCTTTCCAGACCTGATTCTTCCACTGCCCCTTCAATTTACTGAGCTGCTCCATTTGTCTCAAATAGATGCATGCTTTGCCAGGGCTTTTGTTCATTAGTTTGTTTGCTTGCAGCTGAGAAATCCTCCCTGACTCCACGATTTGTGCTAGTAAGGGAAAATTCTAAAGCTTCTCTACAAACTGTAGAAGACTCTCCTATAGGAAAAAAAGCATCAGCCTTGTTCTACATTGTTGCCAGTTGCACATACCCACAGCAAAGATATAGTAAAGCAGATTTTAACTTCTGTACATTCAGGGACTGAGTTCATTTTGTTCGCCACTAAATCTGAAATACCCAGCACAATCGTAGGTGCTAAATAAATATCAGTTACGGGAATAAATGGAAATAGAGAAGGGACTTTCCAGCAATTAGTTTAATAATGGAATTGCTACATCACGGAATAGTGAGTTCCTTGTAACTGCAGAGTTTTTGTTTTTTTTTAATTGGAGTGTAGTTGATTTATAATGTTGTCTTGTTTCTGGTATACAGCAAAGTGATTCAGTAATACATATACTAATTCTTTTTGAGATTCTTTCCTCATATAAGTTATCACAGAATATTAAGTAGAGTTCCCTGTGTTGTACAATAGGTTCTTGCTGATTATCTTTCTTATATTGGATTAGCCAAAAATTTCATTAGGGTTTTTTTGTGTAAGCTGGGTAGGGAAAATCCAAATGAACTTTTTGGCCAACCCGATATATGGTAGTGTGTGTTAACCCCAAATTCCTGATTTATCCATATCCCCTACATTTCCCCTTTGGAAACCATGAGTTTGTTTTAGATACCTGTAAGTCTGTTTCTATTTTGTAAATAAATTCATTTGTATCATTTTTTTAAATTAGATTCCACATATGAATGATGCCATATGTTTGTCTTTGTCTGTCTGACTTCACTTAGTATGATAATCTCTAGGTTCATCCATTTTGCTGCAAATGGCATTATTTCATTTATATCACATCTTCTTTATCCATTCATCTGTTGATGGACACTTAGATTGCTTCCAGGTCTTGACTGTTGTAAATTGTGCTGCAGTGAACATTCGGGTGCATGTATTTATAGGCTTTTTGATGATGGCCATTTTGATCGTTGTGAGATGATAACTCACTGTAGTTTTGATTTGCATTTCTCTGATAATTAGTGATGTTGAGTATCTTTTCATGTGCCTCTTGGCCGTCTGTATGCCTTCTTGGGAGCAATGTCTATTGAAGTTTTCTGCCCATTTTTTGATTGGGTTGTTTGCTTTCTTAATATTGAGTTGCATAAACTTTTTATATATTTTGGAGATTAATCCCTTGTCTATTGTTTCATTTGCAAATATTTTTTTCCCATTCTGTGGGTTGTCTTTTCATTTTGTTTATGGTTTCCTTTGCTATGCAAAACTTTTTAAGTTTAATCAGGTCTCATTTGTTTATTTTCATTTTCATTACTCTAGGAGATGTATCAAAAAAGATATTGCTGTAATTTATGTCAAGGAGTATTCTGCTTATGTTTTCCCCTAAGAATTTTATAGTGTTTAGCCTTACATTTAGGCCTTTGATCCATTTTGAGTTTATTTTTGTGTGTGGTGTTAGAGAATATTCTAATTTCATAGCTGTCCAGTTTTCCCAGCATCACTTATTGAAAGTACTGTCTTTTCTCCAAGGTGTTATATATTCTTGTCTCCTTTGTCACAGACTAATTGACCATAGGTGTGTGGGTTTATTTCTGGGCTTCTGTCCTGTTCCATCGGGCTCTGTTTATGACTTTGAGCCAATACTATACTGTTTGATGGCTGTAGCATTGTAGTATAGTCTGAAGTCAAGAAGCCTGATTCCTCCAGCTCTGTTTTTCTTCCTCAGGATTGCTTTGGCTATTTGAGGTCTTTTGTGCTTCCATACAAATTTTGAAATTTTTTGTTCTAGTTTTGTAAAAAATGCCATAATTTGATAGAGATTGCATTGAATCTCTAGATTACTTTGGGTAGTATAGTCATTTTGAGTCTTAGTCATTTGAGTCAATATTGAGTCTTGCAGTCTGAGAACACAGTATATCTTTCCATCTGTTTGCATCATATTTAATTTCTTTCATCAGCATCTTTTGGTTTTCAGATTACATATCTTTTACCTCCTTAAGTATGTTTATTTCTTTTTGTTGCAGTGGTAAGTAGGGCTATTTCCTTAAAGTTTCTATCTGATCTTTTGTTATTAGTATATAGGAATGCAAGAGACTTCTGTGTATTAATTTTGTATCCTACAGTTATGCTGAATTCATTGATGAGCTCTAGTAGTTTTCTGGTAGAATCTTTAGAATTTTCTATGTATAGTATCATGTCTTCTGCAAACAGTTTTATTTCTTTTTCAGTTTGGATTTCTTTAATTTCTTTTTTTCTCTAATTGCCGTGGCTAGGATTTCCAAAACTGTGTTGAATACAAGTGGCAATAGTGGACTTTGCCTTGTTTCTGACTTTAGAGGAAATGCTTTAAACTTTTCACAATGAGAATGATGTTAGCTGTGGGCTTGTCACGTATGGCCTTTATAATGTTGAGGTAAGTTCCCTCTTTGCCCACTTTCTGAAGAGTTTTTATCATAAATGGGTGTTGAATTTTTGTCAGAAGCTTTTCCTGCATCTATTAAGATGAATATATGGTTTTTAAGTAAGTGTTAGTCGCTCAGTCGTGCCCGACTCTTTGCGACCCCATGGACTGCAGCCCTCCGTGCTCCTCTGTCCTGTCAGGAAGCATTTAACAAGAGGCTTCCTGTGTGCTGTTTTGGATCTGTCAGGAACCCTCTGGCCCTTATTGATTCCTGAATATTCAGGAATTAGGCACGCCTTTCCCAGGGCTGAGGAATCCAGGCATTTCTCATTACAGTGATAAGTACTCTCTTCCTTTTTATGAGCCATATGGTGAAAGGTGATTGTTTGCAACTCTCTCTTTGATAGGGATCATCTTATGTTTTGTAAGTCTGGAATTTTAATCTTTGTCTTTGCTGAGAATAACCACCTTGTAAGACAGTATATATGCACACACCATGTTGATTAAAACACCTTTGCTCCATCAGAGCTTGGGTCCCCGTGTCTTTCTTTCTATTCCTTCTTTCTCTCTCTCTCTCTCTCTCTCTCTATTTCTGGCTAATTCCTTGGAGCGCAGAGGCCCGCTGAGCTCACTTTCTTGCCCGGGCTTCTAAGACCCTCTCGAGAAGGCGCACTGTGCCTTCACCCACTCGAGAGGGCGCCTGGTGCCTACGCGCAGCAGCGCGAGCCTGAAGAACAGGGCTCTATTGGCTTTCCGCGTAAACCAGGGGATGTCAGCCTCTTTCTCTCTCTTACTCTCCAGGCCACCAGGTTCCGGTCCATTAAAGGACCAACACTGTCCATGAGATTTTCCAGGCAAGGATACTGGAATGGGTTGCCATTTCCTTCTCCAGGGGATCTTCCCAACCCAGGGATCGAGCCCAGGTCTCCTGAACTGCAGGCAGATTCTTTACCAACTGAGCTACAAGGGAAGCCCCCATAAAAACATCTCCAGTTCGTTGATGTGGTATATCCCATTGGCTGTTTTGCATATATTGAAGAATCCTTACATCCCTGGGATAAATCCCACGTGATTATGGTACGTAATCTTATTAATGTATTGTTGGATTTTGTTTGCTAGTATTTTGTTGAGGATTTTTGTGTCTATGTTAATCAGTGAGCTTGGCTCGTAATTTTCTTCTTCTGGTAGTTTCTTTATCTGGTTATGGTATTACGGTGATGGTGGCCTCATAGAATGAGTTTGAGAGTGTTTCTTCCTCTGCGAGTTTTTGGAATAGTTTCAGAAGGATAGGTATTATCACTGTAGAGATTTAAACAGAGCCTAGATCTCTTAGGATGACAAAAAAAAAAAGATTCCTGCATTTTCCTGCTTGAGTAGATGGTTTCCAAAAGTTATTCTAATTTTGGCTTTGTAATTTCAGAACTATTTCTTATTTACTCTTAGAAAATACACTTTAAAACAAAGAAAGAACACTATATGCATTAAGATAATATATAGAGCACAGACTATATGACTAGAACAAAAGATATATGACACGGTTTCAATATTAGGAGAGCATTTCTTTGCAGGCCCAGAAAAAAGCTAGCGAAATTTGTAGCAGGAGACATAAACTACTGCTGAAGTTTTTTGCAGTGACCTACACTTGATCTATTTTTAGTCTCAAGGAAAGTGAAATTTAAAAAAAAAAACGAATAGTTTGGTTGCCATGGTTATTCCCATCCACCAGCTCATCTCACCACCCATGTTCCATCATTTCTAATAACCCAGTTTCCCGGAGTGGTATTTTAGGAGCCTGTAACCAAGTCTCTTTATTAAATGAGTTTCCTTCATGCCACCCTTACCTGGCCTCTTTTCACAGCTTCCCTTTGTCTTAGATTCTTCAGCATGGCTGGAAAATGGGAAATACCCAGCTTAAGGCTACCAAGATTTTTCAGCACAGCCTACCTTGTGCTTGGTTGCAACCACTTAAGGGTCTAAATGGTTCATGAGTTCCTATGCCTTGAGGATGCATCCTTCCTATGTCACCAGGACGAAAAGCAGCTGAGATAGTGGATTGCTGTTCTCTTTAATTTCACTTATTCTATAAGCAGCACATCTTGGTGGAGGAGGCAAGTGGAATTTAAGAAACCACAGTCTAGAGATTATGCGACTTTGTGAAGCTGAGCTCGACAGCTCTCTTGGTTGCTTGGAATTTCTTTAGTGGCTAACAAAGACAGTATCACAGCTTGGCAGAGGCCCATGAGACTGGAACATTCAGGGCCCCTTAAGAGACATGCTGTGGAGAATTGTGCTCCGTTGGTAAATTCTGGTCTGTGTTACAGCAGGTTGTGGAAGTGCGCTTTCTATACATTTCATTCTTGCAGTGCCAGACAACTACACATCTGACGCTAGGTGGCAACCTTGTCTCTTGTGTCACAAGTCAAAGCCTTGCTATAAATGCCACAGTCATTAAGGAAATAGGTTATACCACCAAATCTCAGCCTTCCTCTCCCGTGATTTAATTTAATATTGCCATCCAGAAATTACAAATAGTCAAAGGCCATTGTTAAAGGCAGAACCAATGATGTGTATTCAGTTCAGTTCAGTTCAGTTCAGTCACTCAGTTGTGTCCGACTCTTTGCGACCGCATGAACCGCAGCACGCCAGGCCTCCCTGTCCATCACCAACTCCCAGAGTCCACCCAAACCCATGTCCATTGAGTCGGTGATGTCATCCAGCCATCTCATCCTCCATCGTCCCCTTCTCCTCCTGCCTTCAATCTTTCCCAGCATCAGGGTCTTTTCAAATGAGTCAGCTCTTCGCATCAGGTGGCCAAAGTAGTGGAGTTTCAGCTTCAGCATCAGTCCTTCCAGTGAACACCCAGGACTGATCTCCTTCGGGATGGACTGGTTGGATCTACTTGCAGTCCAAGGGACTCTCAAGAGTCTTCTCCAACACCACTGTTCAATAGCATCAATTCTTGGCACTCAGCTTTCTTTATAGTCCAACTCTCACATCCATAACATGACTACTGGAAAAACCATAGCCTTGACTAGATGGACCTTTGTTAGTAAAGTAATGTCTCTGCTTTTTAATATGCTGTCTAGGTTGGTCATAACTTTGCTTCCAAGGAGTAAGCGTCTTTTAATTTCATGGCTGCAGTCACCATCTGCAGTGATTTTGGAGCCCAGAAAAATAAAGTCAGCTACTGTTTCCACTGTTTTCTCATCTATTTGCCATGAAGTGATGGGACAAGATGCCATGATCTTAGTTTTCTATTGAGCTTTAACCTAACTTTTTCACTCTCCTCTTTCACTTTCATCAAGAGGCTCTTTAGTTCTTCTCTGCTTTCTGCCATAAGGGTGGTGTCATCTGCATATCTGAGGTTATTGATATTTCTCCTGGAAATATTGATTCCAGCTTGTGCTTCTTCCAGCCCAGCGTTTCTCATGATGTACTCTGCATGTAAGTTAAATAAGCAGGGTGACAATATACAGCCTTGATGTACTCCTTTTCCTATTTGGAACCAGTCTGTTGTTCCATGTCTAGTTCTAAATTTTGCTTTCCAACCTGCATACAGGTTTCTCAACAGACAGGTCAGGAGGTCTGGTATGCCCATCTCTCAGAATTTGCCACAGTTTGTTGTGATCCACACAGTCAAAGGCTTTGGCATAGTCAATAAAACAGAAGTAGATGTTTTTCTGGAAATCTCTTGATTTTTTGATGATCCAGCAGATGTTGGCAATTTGATCTCTGGTTCCTCTGCCTTTTCTAAATCCAGCTTGAACATCTGGAAGTTCACGGTTCACGTATTGCTGAAGCCTGGCTTGGAGAATTTTGAGCATTTCTTTACTAGCCTGTGAGATGAGTGCAATTGTGCGGTAGTTTGAGCATTCTTTGGCATTGCCTTTCTTTGGGATTGGAATGAAAACACCTTCTCCAGTCCTGTGGCCACTGCTGAGTTTTCCAAATTTGCTGGCATACTGAGTGCAGCACTTTAACAGCATCATCTTTCAGGATTTGAAATAGCTCAAGTGGAATTCCATCACCTCCACTAGCTTTGTTCATAGTAATGTGTATAGACTTGATTTTTTGGAAGCATTTGCCTTAATGACTGCAGCCTCTTGATTGTTAGAATTTCCTCACCATTCTGGGTGCAGACATTCATGGATTAAACACTTGTCCCAGGAATGAGGGATTCTGTGGTGAACAAGAGACAAGGGCCTTGCTTTTGTGAAGCTTGCATTGAATTGGAAGAGTCAGTAACGAGAAATGAGCAAGTAAATGAAATTAGAGAATTCCTACAATGGAATTGAGAGCTGGACTATAAAGAAAGCTGACCACCAAAGAATTGATGCTTTTGGACTGTGGTGTTGGAGAAGACTCTTGGGAATCCCTGGGACTGCAAAGAGATCCAACCAGTCCATCCTAAAGGAGATCAGTCCTGAATATTCATTGGAAGGACTGATGTTGAAGCTGAAACTCCAATACTTTGACCACCTGATGCAAAGAACTGGCTCATTTGAAAAGACCCTGATGCTGGGAAAGATTGAAAGCAGGAGGAGAAGGGGACGACAGAGGATGATTTGGTTGGATGGCATCACCGACTCAATGGACATGAGTTTGAGTAAACTCTGGGAATTGGAAATGGACAGGGAAGCCTGGCGTCCTGTCGTCCATGGGGTTGCAGGGTCAGACACAACTGAGCGACTGAACTGAACTGAACAATGGAAAAATGAGGCTGTAATGTGAAAAGTTGTGTATAAGTGAAAAGGGATGATGGTCAGGAAAGGCCTCTGAGGGGGCGAGTCTGCCACCTGAAGCCAGAAGAGGGAAGCAGTCAGCCAGGCCAAGAGCTGGTGGAATCGTGGTCCAGGGCTGGGTCAAGCTGTGGTGGGTTGAGAATCAGAAAGAATCTATCTAAGAACTGGAAAGTAGGCCTGGAGCCCAGAAAGGGGAAGAGTGGGACAGTTTGAGGCTGGAAGACGTGCAGGGGTCAGACTGCATAAGGACAGTTGTCCAAGGGAGAAGATGAAATTGATTCCAAGCTCAGTAGAGAGCACTAGAGACAGAAGGGCAGAGGGAGCAGAGTTCACTGTTAGTGTCATCACCAAAGAGGATGGGCCATACTCTTGGCAGCACTCACAGTGACTAATCATCAGTGAGTCTAATAGATCTGGTTCTCACTCTAGGACCTCCCAACCCAGAACAGGCCCTGGAGGCAGAAGCATCGTTCTGAGTGTGGATCCCTGCAAGGAGAAGGCAGAAGCAGAGGAAAAGAATCAGTTTTTAGAAACACTGAACACTGGGGCAAGCATCCATTCGCCTCTGAGGAAGTATTTGAACCCACATTCCGCCTTTATGTGAGAAAGTGAAGTGAAAGAGGTAGATTGTTCCCATTGCGATAGGCAAAGATCCCATTTAGGCTCTAGGACAGCTGAGCTCTGCTTGACTGTCTTTGCCTGGCATCCAACAGTGAAGCTCTATGATAAATGATAATGGCAACAAATTGATAGGATATGGTTTATTTGGTCACTAACTGAGGCATTTTAGTCAGGAAGCAAACATTTTAAAATAAATGCAGTCTTGCTCCGCTAGTCCCAAGACCTTTTTTTTTTTTTTTTATGTAGCCACACCCAGAGCTGTTTATGGGCAACTGTTCCCACTTAGCCTCACCGCTTGGCACTGAACATCATCTCAGGAGGCTGTGAGCAGAAGGCCAAGGAGGAGGCTTTGTCCCACCCCCACCCCTGACCAAACAAAACAAGGATGCATTTTCCTGCCAACAGCATGCATGCATAAACACATCCGCCATCCTTTAATGTCTCTCCCCACCTCCAGGTTGCTCTATATCAGTGTCACCAGCTGAGAAGCCGGCCCGTTCAAGTAAGGTAAATGTAGAGTGCATGTCTAGTGGGTCTGTCCAAATGGAGAGGACATGTCCCACTGGGAGGGGACAGCCACTCCCCAGCTCTAGCCAAATGTTTCCATGGAAGAATGTGGTGCCTGATATTGAATCTCTTTCCATTTTTCTAGAAAACCTGGAAGTCTAGATTTTCATTTGAAGTCTCTTGCCCTTTAAAATGCTTGCAACCGATTGAATTTTTAAGAAGTCTTCCCGGGGTCAACAGTGGTCCCTGCCCTGTCTGCTCTCCAATCCCCACACTCCAGTGCTCAGCCCCATGCACACTGGAGGACACACGCCCCAGGCTGGCACACGGCACTACCATATGTACAAGAGATTGCTAATGGGAAGCTGGGGTATAACACGGGGAGCTCATCTTGGTGGTCTTTGATGACCTAGAGGGGTGGGATGGTGGGGTTGGAAGGGAGGTTCAAGAGGGAGGGGATATATGTATGCATACAGCTGATTCACACTGCTGAAGCAGAAACTAACATAACATTGTAAAGCAAGTATACACCAATTATTTTTAAAAGTCAACAAACTAGTGAATACAACAAAGAGAGGCAGACTCAGAGGTATGTTTTTGTGGTTCAGTTGCTATGAGTCTCTAACTCTTTGCAACCTCATGGACTGCAGCATGACAGGCTTCCCTTCTTTCACTATCTCCCAGGGTTTGCTCAGGTTCATGTCCCTTGAGTTGGTCATGCTATCTTACCATCTCATCTGCCATCCTCTTCTATTTTTGGCTTAAACCTTTGCCAGCATAAAGATCTTTTCCAATGGGTTGGCTCTTTGCAACATGCGGCCAAAGTATCAGAGCTTCAGCTTCAAAATCAGTCCTTCCAATGAATATTTAGGGTTGATTTCCTTTAGGATTGACTGGTTTGATCTCCTTGCAGTCCAAATGACTCTCAAGAGCCTTCTCCAGCACCACAGTTCAAAAGCATCAATTCTTCACCTCTCAGCTTTATTTATGGTCCAGGTCTCACATCCATACATGACTACTGGAAAAACCATAGCTTTGACTATACAGAAATTTTCCTAATAAATATTGGAAAATATTTGACCGAAGTAGAGTTTGCAAATAGGTGGCCCATAGGCCATGTAAGGTTCAGTTCAGTTCAGTCACTCAATCGTGTCCGACTCTCTGTGACCCCGTGGGCTGCAGCACACCAGGCCTTCCTGTCCATCACCACCAACTCCCAGAGTTTACTCAAACTCATCTCCATTGAGTTAGTGATGCCTTCCAACCATCTCATCCTCTGTCATCCCCTTCTCCTCCTGCCCCCAGTCTTTCCCAGCATCAGGGTCTTTTCCAGTGAGTCAGCTCTTCCCATCAGGTGGCCAAAGCATTGGAGTTTCAGCTTCAATGTCAGTCCTTCCAATGAATTTTCAGGACTGATTTCCTTTAGGATGGACTGGTTGGATGTCCTTGCAGTCCAAGGGACTCTCAAGAGTCTTCTCCAACACCACAGTTCAAAAGCATCAATTCTTTGGCGCTCAGCTTTCTTTATAGTCCAACTCTCACATCCATACATGACTACTGGGAAAACAATACCTTTGACTAGACGACATTTGTTGGCAAAGTAATGTCTCTGCTTTTTAATATGCTGTCTAGGTTGGTCATAGCTTTTCTTCCAAGGAGCAAGTGTCTTGTAATTTCATGGCTGCAGTCACCATCTAGAGTGATTTTGGATCTAGGAAAATAAGTTTTGTCACTGTTTCCACTGTTTCCCCATCTATTTGCCATGAAGTGATGGGACAAGATGCCATGATCTTAGTTTTCTGAATGTTGGGTTTTAAGCCAACTTTTTCACTCTCCTCTTTCACTTTCATCAAGAGGCTCTTTAGTTCTTCTCTGCTTTCTGCCATAAGGGTGGTGTCATCTGCATATCTGAGGTTATTGATATTTCTCCTAGCAATCTTGATTCCAGTCAAATCTTGTGCCTCATCCAGCCCAGCATTTCTCATGATATGCTCTGCATATAAGTTAAATAAGCAGGGTGACAATATACAGCCTTGATGTTCTCCTTTCCCAATTTGGAACCAGTCTGTTGTTCCATGTCCAGTTCTAACTTTTGCTTTCTGACCTGCATACAGATTTCTCAAGAGGCAGGTCAGTTGGTCTGGTATTCCCATCTCTTGAAGAATTTTCCACAGTTTATTGTGATCCACACAGTCAAAAGCTTTGGCATAGTCAATAAAACAGAAGTAGATGTTTTTCTGGAACTCTCTTGCTTTTTTGACGATCCAGCGGATGTTGGCAATTAAGGTACAGACATGATTTATTTGGCCATCAGACTTTTTTTTTAATTTTTAAAAATTTTTATACAGTTTTTTTTTTTTTTTTTTGCTTTTCATACTGGCAAAAAAACATTGCATTAAAATTTTTTTAAAAAATCTTGATGGCCAAATAAATCATGTCTGGACCATACATGGCCTCTGGGCCACCCATTTATAAACTCTACTTTGGTCATTTATTTCCTAATATTTATTTGGAAAATTTCAAATATGTAGAAACCTTGAAATAATTTTACAATGGATACCTCTGTATACCTATTACCTAGATTCTAGTTGCTTTATTGCCTATCTATTCAGTGACTTACTGTAATCAAAGTTTAGCTGTGGAAATTTAAAGGGGCAGGGAAGAAGAAAAGAGAGGGTAAATCCTATAGAGGAGACTCTCGTCTATTAACTCATTTCTTAGAATTCACCTTCGAGGGTCGAGAGAAATAGGAAATTGCTAATCAACAGGTATTATGTTTCAGCTGTGCAAAATGAGCAAGTCCTAGAGAACAGCCGTACAGCCTTGTACCTAGAGATAGCAACTATATTGTACACTTAAAAATCTAAGAGGCTAGATCTCATGTTAGGCATTCTTCCCACAATAAAACTAGTAATCATGATGAAAATAATAAATTTTTAAAAATTCAGCTTATTAGCCCAGTTTTCTATTTGGCCATGATTTTTTGTTTGTTTGTTTTTTTCTTTTTTAAAAATTTTTCTTCTTTATATTAAAAATTTTGATAAAATTTTATATAATTTTTGAAGGTTACTTCCCATTTACAGTTATTGTAAAATATTGGCTATATTCCCCATGTTATACAATACACTCTTGTAGCCTATCTTATACCCAGTAGTTTATGCCTCCCAGTCCTTCACCCCAACTTGCCCCTCCCACCCTTCACCGATAATCACTATCTGTGGTTTGTTCTATCTGTGAGCCTGCTTCTTTTCTGTTATACTCTGGCCATGGTTTTAAAATGGACCTTAGAACCTGTTGAAGCAGATCAGCCCCGGGCAGATCCAACCTGCCTCTGAAAGTGACGTCGCCAGGAGGGAGCCCCGGGTGCTTCACTGGAGAGAGCAAGCATTCTTCCGATGCCTCGGAAGTGAGGCGGCCTGGAAGGTCCAGGCGGAGCACTGCCCTCCGTCTAGTCAGAAGGGACCCCAAGACCCCCCTACTGGGGATCCTGAGCATGCAGTTAAGGGGCGTCAGTTGCTCTGAGTGCCGGTGAGCTGGCCTCTTTGGACGTGAGATGCTCGTTTTGGGTAGGGGGTTAGAGTCAAAAGCCTTGGCTGTGAAAACTGATCATTTGAAGTCCCATGAGACTTGACGTGGAACACTTTTCAAAGGTTGAAAACAGCTTTTCTTAGGACTCCCACCTGTGTGCTGGGACCCAGGGAAGGTATTTCCCTCCCAACAGCACCTCTCGTGTTGGCTTGTCTAAAGGCATTGATGAGCAGCCTGCTCTTGTTCTTTGTGGTGACGGAGTAGCACCCAGGGACGGAGAAGGGAGAAAGCTTTTATACCTACTCCTGTTACCTGACGCTTTCCACCACGTTTAAAGAAAATTACATCCCTAGTGCGGTAGCAGCTATATCATTAAGGGATGGTAATCACCATGGTAACCAAGGATCGTCTGCTACAAGCCAAAGGAAAAAGAAAGAAAACACCATGGAGCCAGAGCTTGATATACTCACAGTAGCTCCACATGCCCAGGCTTTTAAGTAATATGGAAAAGGAATACATTTCCTAGACTGACAGCTTGATAGAATTTTAAAATCATTAAACTGTAAAATGAAAGAAGCCTTACAGAATGACCACAGGTTGCAAGAAAATGCCTTCAGGGTCAGCTGGTCAGGTAAATAATCAGGCTGGTGAGGCCAAGGCGGCGTCACCATGAGGGTCAGGGGATCGGGCCTGCACACTGGGGCCGGGCTCTGAATGAAGGGACCGCTGATTCTGCAGCTGCAGCTAATTGGACCAATGGGAGAGGCCAGGCCTGTTACGTCACAGTGAAATTTCCAAAGGTAGCTGAGAATGCAGATTTTTACTGAGGTATCCCAGTTTTTACTGAGTAAAGATGATTTCAAGCCGGTCACATGAAGCACATCTATGAGCTCCAGTTTATGACATTTGATTCAATACGTGTGACCCACTCTTCTTCTTAAACCCTGGGCTACTGAGGTCACACAGTGAGGGACCTTCTGTAGGTCACATAGTCAGTGAGCAAGTCAGGCCTCTGGGGTCTGGACTCTGGGGACAGTGCTCTTTCTCTTCTAAAATGGGATGACGAGACAGCCTGGCTCAAGGAGGCACAGTTTCACTATAACTGGTCGTAGACTCTGCCGAGAGTCAAGCCTTCTCATAGACGAAAAATGTAAAAACCATAAAAACAGTTCTCAGAAAGTATGAGATGTGTGAATCTGTTTTTCATTCCTATCCATTCCTTGTTAGATCATTCCCTGAATGGTTTGTGTTTACTGTTATTGTAAATGGAATTTTTAAAATTAAAACTTTACCGTCTGAGCCACCAGGGAAGTCCCTAAAATTAAAACTTTAATAAGTAGCTATTTACATATAGAAAGCTATTAGTTGTCTCATTGTATTTGTAATACCCACTGTACTGAACTTTCTTATTTTTCTCTAATCAACTCATTGTGGTGGAATTTCTAAATAATCAAACCTTCCACAAGTAATTCTTGTCTTACAACTTCATTTCTTTGTCTTTTCATTAATTAATAATTATATAGGATAGTATTATCTAAGAACTAAGAATAGTTTGTGGGCATCTATGTCTTAGTCCCAAATTTAGCAAGAGTTATTCTTTCATCTTGCCTTTAAGTGTGATGCTGGCTTTTTATTTAAAAAATTTTTTTATTGAAATATATCTAATTTACAATGTTGTTTTCTGGTATACACCAAAGTGATTCAGTTATACATACATGCGTATTTTTTTCATATTGTTTTCTAGATGGTTTATTACAAGATGTTGAATATAGTTCCCTGTACAGTGGGACCTTGTTGTCTGTCTATATTATACACAATAGTTTGCATCTGCCAATCCCAAGCTGCCAATTTACCCCTCCTCCACACCCTTTCCCTATTGATAACTGTAAGTTTATTTTCTATGTTTGTGAGTCTGTTTCATAAATAAGGTCATTTTAGATTCCCCAAAGAAGTGATATCACGTAATATTTGTCTTTTTCTGTCTGACTTACTTCACTTAGTATGATAATCTCTAGGTCCATCTATGCTGCATCAAATGGCCTTATTTTGTTCTTTTTTATGGCTGAGTCGTATTCCATTGTGTGTATATACCACTTCTTCTTTATCTGGCCATCTGTCAATGGACATTTAAATTGTTTCCATATCTTGGCTATTGTAAATCATACTGCTGTGAACACTGAGTTGCATGCATCTTTTCAAATTATAGTTTTGCTGAGTATATTCTGAGGAGTGCAGGATCTTAGGGGCCTCCCAGGAGGCTCAATGGTAAAGAATTCACCTGCCAAGCAGTAGACACTAGTTTGATCCCTGGGTCAGGAAGATCCCCTGAAGAAGGAAATGGTCACCCACTCCAGTGTTCTTGCTGGCAAATCCCATGGACAGAGGAGCCTGGCAGGTCCATGATGTCACAAAGAGATGGACACAACTTAGCAACTAAACAGCAGCAGGATCATGTGATAACTCTATTTTTAGTTTTTTTAAGGAAACGCCATACTTCTTCCCATAATGGCTACACCAATTTACACTGATGTTGACTTTTTATATATATTTTAAACATATTAACAAAGTTTCTATTCCTATTTTATTAAGCACAGTTTAAAAAATAATGAAATATGTCACATTTATCTTTTTTTTTTTTTTTAGCACCAATGGTGATGACTAAATTATTTTACTCCTTTGAGAAACATGGGAAATTATATTACTGCATTTCCTAGTATAGAATGACCTTTGCCCTCCTGGAATGAAGTCTCTTCTTCTGAAGTTCTGCTGGACTCTGGTGACAGACATTTTGTCTGTGTTGCTTATATTCATATATGGTCTATAGTTTCTTCTGTTTTGATAGCTTTGGAAAGTTTTGTCACAAATATTGTTCTATATAAAATACTTTGGAGCCTTTACTTCCCTCATGTAAATGCTTGAATGGTTTAAATACATGTGGATTTCCTGGTCTTTAGAGATCTAATTGACTTAAACTGTTAAAATTTGAAGTCCCCATGGCTCTGTCCGAGTCTTGCTCCCACTCTTGTCCAATGACCAGTTCTCTTTCCTGCAGTAGGGTCTCTGTCCTTCCTGTCCTCCACCCCAGAGTGTGCCTCCTTGTGCAACAACAGCTGTTTCTCTTCTCCTTTAATCCATTCTTAATCCTGGTGGCTGAAAACTCCATATTTCCTTCAGAGTGTCTCCCAAGTGGCCTAGGAGACTTTGAAGGAACTGCAGTCTACAACCCAGATGGCCTAGGTGTAAATGTAGATTAGTTTCATTTAGCCTGCCCCTTTCTTTCTGCTTGAAAGAGCACCAGACCTGGGGTTCCTGCTACATTTAATTACTGATCTTCAGTATTTGTTAAAGCCCATGTATTAAGTGTGATTGTACCAGGCCAGCATGGAGATGTCTCTTCTATTGCTTTGTCCAATTCTTATTCTCTTCACTTCTTCCCTTACTTTCTTTTCTAGCCCTTTCCTCCTGCTAATAGCAGAGGTATGCATAGATTAGATTCCAAGAGCAAGAGACATTCTGGTCTGTCTTAGCTTAGATTACATCCTGGATTCTCACTTTTCACCAACATTTTTATTGTAATAAAACGAGTTCTTTGCACAGTATTTCCTAGTCACCCCAAATGAATCATATCAGAAATGAAACTTAAATAATTTCATTTTTTCCCACCATCCTTCACATAAATAAACCACGATTGGAATTAAATATATATGGGCAAAAAGAGACCTTTTGCAAAAAGTATCCATTTCCTCATCCTGCTGCTCTCAAGCTAACATGAAAGCCCGGGAGTTTTCCTGACCCTGTGAATATTTGTGATGGGAAAGGATGAGGGTCAGAGGAAAAAAGCTCAAGGACTTGATCACATGCATGTTAAACAATTTGTCAGTTCAGTCATTCAGTTGTGTCTGACTCTGCAACCCGATGGGCTGCAGCGCGCCAGGCTTCCCTATCCATTACCAACTCCCAGAGCATATTCAAACTCATGTCCATCAAGTCGATGATGCCATCCAACCATTTCGTCGTCTGTCATCCCCTTCTCTTCCTGCCTTCAATCTTTCCCAGCATCAGGGTCTTTTCCAGTGAGTCGGCTCTTCGCATCAGGTGGCCAAAGTATTGGAGTTTCAGCTTCAGCATCGGTCCTTCCAATGAATATTCATGACTGATTTCCCTTAGGATGGACTCGTTGGATCTCCTTGCAATCCAATGGACTCTCAAGGATCTATTCCAACAGTACAGTTCAAAAGCATCAATTCTTCAGTGATCAGCTTTCTTTATGGTCCAGCTCTCACATCCATACATGACTACTGGAAAAACCATAGCCTTGAATAGACGAACCTTTGTTGGTAAAGTAATGTCCCTGCTTTTTAATATGCTATCTAGGTTGGTCATAGCTTTTCTTCCAAGGAGCAAGCATCTTTTAATTTCATGGCTGCAGTCACTATCTGCAGTGAGTTTGGAGCCCCCCAAAATAAAGTCTGTTGCAATTGTTTCCCCATCTATTTGCCATGAAGTCGTGGGACCAGATGCAATGATCTTAGTTTATTGAAAGTTGAGTTTTAAGCCAACTTTTTCACTCTCCTCTTTCACTTTCATCAACAGGCTCTTTAGTTCTTCTTCTCTTTCTGCCATAAGGGTGGTGTCATCTGCGTACCTGAGGTTATTGATATCTCTCCTGGCAATCTTGATTCCAGCTTGTGCTTCAACCAGCCTGGCATTTCTCATGATGTACTCTGCATATAAGTTAAATAGGCAGGGTGACAATATACAGCCTTGACATACTCCTTTCCCAATTTGGAATCACTCCATCATTCCATGTTTGGTTCTAGCTGTTGCTTCTTGACCTGCATACAGATTTCTCAGGAGGCAGGTCAGGTGGTCTGGTATTCCCATCACTTTCAGAATTTTCCACAGTTTGTTGTGATCCACACAGTCAAAGGCTTTGGCATAGTCAATAAAGCAGAAATAGATGTTTTTCTGGAACTCTCTTGCTTCTTCTGTGATCCAATGGATGTTGGCAATTTGGTCTCTGGTTCCTGTTCCTTTTCTAAATCCAGCTTGAACCCCAAGGCCCATATTAATCAAATTAACAAAGATCAAACACAGATAACAAATATTAAAAGCAGCAAGGGAGAAACAACAAATAACACACAAAGGGAGTCCCATAAGGATGACAGCTGATCTATCAGTAAAACTCTTCAGGTCAGAAAGGAATGGCAGGACATACTTAAAGTGATGAAAGAGAATAACCTACAACCCAGATCACTGTACCGAGCAAGGATCTCATTCAGATATGAAAGAGAATTCAAAAGCTTTACAGACAAGCAAAAGCTGAGAGAATTCAGCACCACCAAACCAGCTCTTCAACAAATGCTAAAGGATCTTCTCTAGACAGGAAACACAGAAAGGCTGAATAAATGCGAACCCAAAACAACAAAGCAAATGGCAATGAGACCATACCTATCAATAATTACCTTAAATATAAATGGGTTGAATTCCCCAACCAAAAGACAAAGACTGGCTGAACGGATAAAAAAAGCAAGACTCCTATATATGCTGTCTACAAGAGACCCACCTCAAAACAAGGGACACATACAGACTGAAAGTGAAGGGCTGGAAAAAAATATTTCATGCAAACGGAGACCAAAAGAAAGCAGGAGTCACAGTACTCATATCAGATAAAATAGACTTTTAAAATAAAGGCTGTGAAAAGAGACAAAGAAGGACACTACATAATGATCAGAGGATCAATCAAAGAAGAAGATATAACAATTATAAATATATAGGCACCCAACATAGGAGCACCGCAATATGTAAGGCAAATGCTAACGAGTATGAAAGGGGAAATTAACAATAACACAATAATAGTGGGAGACTTTAATACCCCACTCACACCTATGCATAGATCAACTAAACAGAAAATTAACAAGGAAACACAAACTTTAAATGACACAATGGACCAGCTAGACCTAATTGATAACTATAGGACATTTCACCCCAAAACAATCAATTTCACCTTTTTCTCAAGTGCGCATGGAACCTTCTCCAGAATAGATCACATCCTGGGCCATAAATCTAGCCTTGGTAAATTCAAAAAAATTGAAATCATTCCAGTTATCTTTTCTGACCACAATGCAGTAAGACTAGATCTCAATTGCAGGAAAAAAAACTATTAAAAATTGAAACATATGGAGGCTAAACAACATGCTTCTGAATAACCAACAATATCATAGAAGAAACCAAAAAAGAAATCAAAGTATGCATAGAAATGAATGAAAATGAAAACACAACAACCCAAAACCTATGGGACACTGTAAAAGCAGTGCTACGGGGAAGGTTCATAGCATTACAGGCTTACCTCAAGAAACAAGAAAAAAGTCAAATAAATAACCTAGCTCTATACCTAAAGCAACTAGAGAAGGAAGAAATGAAGAACCCCAGGGTTAGCAGAAGGAAAGAAATCTTAAAAATTAGGGCAGAAGTAGGGAATTCCCTGGTGGTCCAGTGGCTAAGACTCTGCGCTCCTGATACAGAGGGGCTGGGTTCGATCCCTGGTCAGGGAACTAGATCCCACATGCCACAACTAAGACTCTATGCAGCCAAATGAATAAAAATAAATGTTTAAAAAAAAAAATTAGGGCAGAAGTAAATGCAAAAGAAACAAAAGAGACCATAGCAAAAATCAACAAAGCTAAAAGCTCGTTTTTTGAAAAGATAACAAAATTGACAAACCATTAGCAAGACTCATTAAGAAACAAAGGGAGAAGAACCAAATCAACAAAATTAGAAATGAAAATGGAGAGATCACAACAGACAACACTGAAATACAAAGGATCATAAGAGATTACTACCAGCAGCTCTATGCCAATAAAATGGACAACTTGGAAGAAATGGACAAATTCCTAGAAAACTATAACTTTCCAAAACTGAACCAGGAAGAAATAGAAGATCTTAACAGAGCCATCACAAGCAAGGAAATCGAAACTGTAATCAGAAATCTTCCAGCAAACAAAAGCCCAGGACCAGATGGCTTCACAGCTGAATTCTACCAAAAATTTAGAGAAGAGCTAACACCTATCTTACTCAAACTCTTCCAGAAAATTGCAGAAGAAGGTAAACTTCCAAACTCATTCTGTGAGGCCACCATCACCCTAATTCCAAAACCAGACAAAGATGCCACAAAAGAAGAAAACTACAGGCCAATATCATTGATGAACATAGATGCAAAAATCCTTAACAAAATTCTAGCAAACAGAATCCAACAACATATTAAAAAGATCATACATTATGACCAAGTGGGCTTTATCCCAGGAATGCAAGGATTCTTTAATATCCACAGATCAATCAATATAATACACCACATTAACAAATTGAAAGACAAAAACCATATGATTACCTCAATAGATGCAGAAAAAGCCTTTGACAAAATTCAACATCCATTTATGATAAAAACTCTCCAGAAAGCAGGAATAGAAGGAACATACCTCAACATAATAAAAGCTATATATGACAAACCCACAGCGAACATTATCCTCAATGGTGAAAAATTGAAAGCATTTCCCCTGAAATCAGGAACAAGACAAGGGTGCCCACTCTCACCACTACTATTCAACATAGTTTTGGAAGTTTTGGCCACAGTAATCAGAGCAGAAAAAGAAATAAAAGGAATCCAGATAGGAAAAGAAGAAGTGAAACTCTCGCTGTTTGCAGATGATATGATCCTCTACATAGAAAACCCTAAAGACTCTACCAGAAAATTACTAGAGCTAATCAATGAATATAGTAAAGTTGCAGGGTGTAAAATTAACACACAGAAATCCCTTGCAATCCTGTACACTAACAAAGAGAAAACAGAAAGAGAAATTAAGGAAACAATACCATTCACCATTGCAACAAAAAGAATAAAATACTTAGGAGTATATCTACCTAAAGAAACAAAAGACCTATACATAGAAAACTATAAAACACTGATGAAAGAAATCAAAGAGGACACAAATAGATGGGGAAATATACCGTGTTCATGGATTGGAAGAATCAATATTGTGAAAATGAGTATGCTACCCAAAGCAATCTATAGATTCAATGCAATCCCTATCAAGCTACCAACGGTATTTTACACTGAACTAGAACAAATAATTTCACAATTTGTATGGAAATACAAAAAACCTCGAATAGCCAAATCAATCTTGAGAAAGAAGAATGGAACTGGAGGAATCAACCTGCCCGACTTCAGGCTCTACTACAAAGCCACAGTCATCAAGATAGTATGGTACTGGCACAAAGACAGAAATATAGATCAATGGAACAGAATAGAAAGCCCAGAGATAAATCCACATACCTACAGACACCTTGTCTTCGACAAAGGAGGCAAGAATATATAATGGAAAAAAGACAACCTCTTTAACAAGTGGTGCTGGGAAAACTAGTCAACCACATGTAAAAGAATGAAACTAGAACACTTTCTAACACCATACACAAAAATAAACTCAAAATGGATTAAAGATCTAAATGTAAGATCACAGCTAGGTCCTCTATGACCCACCTCCCATCGTATTGGAAATAAAAGCAAAAATAGACAAATGGGACATAATTAAACTTAAAAGCTTTTGCACAACAAAGGAAACTATAAGCAAGGTGAAAAGACAGCCTTCAGAATGGGAGAGAATAATAGCAAATGAAGAAACAGACAAAAGATTAATCTCAAAAATATACAAGCAACTCCTGCAGCTCAATTCCAGAAAAATAAATGACCCAATCAAAAAATGGGCCAAAGATCCAAACAGACATTTCTCCAAAGAAGACATACAGATGGCTAACAAACACATGAAAAGATGCTCAACATCACTCATTATCAGAGAACTGCAAATCAAAACCACAATGAGGTACCATTACACGCCAGTCAGGATGGCTGCTATCCAAAAGTCTACAAGCAATAAATGCTGGAGAGGGTGTGGAGAAAAGGGAACCCTCTTACACTGTTGGTGGGAATGCAAACTAGTACAGCCACTATGGAGAACAGTGTGGAGATTCCTTAAAAAACTGGAAATAGAACTGCCATATGACCCAGCAATCCCATTCCTGGGCATACACACCGAGGAAACCAGATCTGAAAGAGACACGTGTACCCCAATGTTCATCACAGCACTGTTTATAATAGCCAGGACATGGAAGCAACCTAGATGTTCATCAGCAGACGAATGGATAAGGAAGCTATGGTACATATACACTATGGAATATTACTCAGCCATTAAAAAGAATTCATTTGAATCAGTTCTAATGAGATGGGTAAAACTGGAGCCCATTATACAGAGTGAAGTAAGCCGGAAAGATAAAGACCAATACAATATACTAACACATATATATGGAATTTAAAAAGATGGTAACGATAACCTTATATGCAAAACAGAAAAAGAGACAGAGATGTACAGAACAGACTTTTGAACTCTGTGGGAGAAGGTGAGGGTGGGATGTTCTGAGAGAACAGCATTGAAACAATTATACTATCAAGGGTGAAACAGATCACCAGCCCAGGTTGGATGCATGAGACAAGTCTCAGGGCTAGTGCACTCGGAAGACCCAGAGGGATGGGATGGAGAGGGATGCGGAAGGGGGGATTGGGATGGGGAACACATGCAAATCCATGGCTGATTCATGTCAATATATGGCAAAAACCACTACAATACTGTAAAGTAATTAGCCTCCAACTAATAAAAATAAATGGAAAACAATAAATAAATAAATCCAGCTTGAACATCTGAAGTTCTCAGTTCTCATACTGTTGAAGCCTGGCTTGGAGAATTTTGAGCATTACTTTGCTAGCATGTGAGATGAGTGCAAGCACTGCTACACTCAGTGCCCCCGACCCTGGAGCAGGCCACTGCCGACTCATGCCTCCACGGGAGACTCCTGGACACCATGGGAAAGACTGGGTCAGTCTCTTGGGTCAGTCTCTCTCTCATGATCATGATGATATGATCATTCACCTAGAGCCAGACATCCTGGAATGGGAAGTCAAGTGGGCCTTAGGAAGCATCACTACGAACAAAGCTAGTGGGGGTGATGGAATTCCAGTTGAGCTATTTCAAATCCTAAAAGATGATGCTGTGAAAGTGCTGCACTCAACATGCACTCAACATTTGGAACACAGCTGTGGCTACAGGACTGGGAAAGGTCAGTTTTCATTCCAATCTCAAAGAAAGGCAATGCCAAAGAATTGTCACACTACCACACAATTGCACTCATCTCACATGCCAGTAAAGTTGTGCTCAAAATTCTCCAAGCCAGGCTTCAACAGTACATGAACTATGAACTTACAGATGTTCAAGCTGGATCTAGAAAAGGCAGAGGAACCAGAGATCAAATTGGCAACATCACTGGATCATTGAAAGACCAAGAGAGTTCTAAAAAAAAAACATCTACTTCTGCTTTATTGACTGTGCCAAAGCCTTTGACTGTGTTGATCACAACAAACTGTGGAAAAGTCTTCAAGAGATGGGAATACCAGACCACCTCACCTGCCTACTGAGGAATCTGTATACAGGTCAGGAAGCAACAGTTAGAACTGGACATAGAAAAACAGACTGGTTCCAAATCAGGAAAGGATTATGTCAAGGCTGTATATTGTCACCCTGCTTATTTAACTTATGCAGAGTACATCATGAGAAACGCTGGGCAGGATGAAGCACAAGCTGGAATCAAGATTGGCGGGAGAAATATTAATAACCTCAGATATGCAGATGACACCACCCTTATGGCAGAAAGTGAAGAAGAACTAAAGAGCCTGTTGATGAAAGTTAAAAAGTTGGCTTAAAACTCAACATTCAGAGAACTAAGATCATGGCCTCTGGTCCCATCACTTCATGGCAAATAGGGGGGCGGGAAACAGTGGAAACAGGGATAGACTTTATTTTGGGGGGCTCCAAAATCACTGCAGATGGTGAGTGCAGCCATGAAATTAAAAGACGCTTACTTCTTGGAAGGAAAGTTATGACCAACATAGACAGCATATTAAAAAGCAGAGACATTACTTTGCCAACAAAGGTCTGTCTAGTCAAAGATATGGTTTTTCCAGTAGTCATGTATGGGTGTGAGAATTGGACTATAAAGAAAGCTGAGTGCTGAAGAATTTATACTTTTGAACTGTGGTGTTGCAGAAGACTCTTGAGAGTCTCTTGGACTGCAAGGAGATCCAACCAGTCCATCCTGAGGGAAATCAATCCTGAATATTCATTGGAAGCACTGATGCTGAAGCTGAAACTGCAATACTTTGGCCACCTGATGCAAAGAACTGACTCACTGGAAAAGAACCTGATGCTGGGAAAGATTGAAGGCAGGAAGAGAAGGGGACAACAGAGGATGAGATGGTTGGATGGCATCACCTACTCATGGATATGAGTTTGAATAAACTCTGGGAGTTGGCGATGGACAGGGAAGCCTGGCGTGCTACAGTCCATGAGGTCGCAAAGAGTCAGACACAACTTAGTGACTGAACTGAACTGAGATGAGTGCAATTGTGTGGTAGTTTGAACTTTCTTTTGTGTTTCCTTTCTTTCGGATTGGAATGAGAACTGACCTTTTCCAGTCCTGTGGCCACTGCTGAGTTTTCCAAATTTGCTGGCATATTGAGTACAGCACTTTCACAGCATCATCTTTTAGGATTTGAAATAGTTCAACTGGGATTCCGTCACCTCCACTAGCTTTGTTCATAGTGATGCTTAATAAGGCTCACTTGACTTCTCATTCCAGGATGTCTGGCTCTAGGTGAGTGATCACACCATCATGATTATCTGCGTCATGAAGATCTTTTCTTGTATAGCTCTTCTTTGTATTCTTGCCACTTCTTAATTTCTTCTGGTTCTGTTAGGTCCATACCATTTCTGTCCTTTATTAAGCCCATCTTTGCATGAAACGTTCCCTTGGTATCTCTAATTTTCTTGAAAAGATCTCTGGTCTTTCCCATTCTATTGTTTTCCTCTACTTCTTTGCACTGATTACTGAGGAAGGCTTTCTTATCTCTCCTTGCTATTCTTTGAAACTCTGCATTCAGATGGGTATGTCTTTGCTTTTCTCCTTTGCCTTTCACTTCTCTTCTTTTCTCAGCTATTTTACGGCCTCCTCAAACAACCATTTTACCTTTTTGCATTTCTTTTGCTTGGGGGTGGTCTTGATCCCTGCCTCCTGCACAGTGTCACGAACTTCTGTCCATAGTTCTTCAGGCAGTCTGTCTATCAGATCTAGTCCCTTTAATCTATTTGTCACTTCTACTGTATAATCATAAGCGATATGATTTAGGTTATGCCTGAATGGTCTAATGGTTTTCCCTACTTTCTTCAATTTAAGTCTGAATTTGGCAATAAGGAGTTCATGATCTGAGCCACAGTCAGCTCCCGGTTTTGTTTTCGCTGACTCTATAGAGCTTCTCCATCTTCGGCTGCAAAGAATATAATCAATCTGATTTCGGTATTGACCACCTGGTGATGTCCATGTGTAGAGTCTTCTCTTGTGTTGTTGGAAGAGGGTGTTTGCTATGACCAGTGCATTGTCTTGGCAAAGCTCTATTAGCCTTTGCCCTGCTTCATTCTGTACTCCAAGGCCAAATTTGCCCATTACTCCAGGTGTTTCTTGACTTGCTACTTTTGCATTCCAGTTCCCTATAATGAAATGGACATCTTTTTTGGGTGTTAGTTCTAGAAGGTCTTGTAGGTCTTCATAGAACCATTCAACTTCAGTTTCTTCAGCATTACTGGTTGGGGCATAGACTTGGATTACTGTGATATTGGATTACTGTGATATTGAATGGTTTGCCTTGGAAACGAACAGAGATCATTCTGTAGTCTTTCAGATTGCATCCAAGTACTGAATTTCGCACTCTTTTGTTGACTATGTTAAACATAGGCACATTGAAAATCCAATGCCCCAAGGGTGAGAACCAGAGTTCTCCTTCCTGCAAGGTCTTACAGGAAGAGGGTACCTAGTTTTCTGGGGCTTGATCCTTTCCAGATCAGGCAAAACTGAGGCACACACTTCCAGGGATCTTGGTGCTCAATGCCATGCTTCTGCCGCCCATCATCCTAGATGAGTTGGGGCAACATTACAACCAAAGAAAGAAATTTGCTGATGGCAGGAACATGGTTCTCCCAGGAATAAATGTGAATAGGTGATTGAGCAGCAGGTTCTTAAATACTGTGCCACTACAAGAGAGGGAAAAGAGAAGATGCAACATTTGCACTTGCAAAAATATCCTGCCCTTAATAACAACTTTACGCTGTAAATGCAAATGATATGTTAAACTCATTGGGGGAATGGCATGCTATCGCCACCGTTATTTGGTAGGACAATTAAACACTGTTAGCAGGAGCCCTACTGGGCACTTGAATGGTACTTAACACTTTCACAGACCCTGACAGGCAGCAATTCACTGTAAGGCTTTTCATGTGCTTTCTCTGGCCTGACAGTGCTTTAGAAGCATATAAATAACTCTTTTCCACACAGATACCTTAATGCAGTAGCTAGCTTGATTTATATCCTCAAGTGACAGGTTTTAAAGGTGCTATAACCATGTAGGAGGTCAAATTATGAACTAGTTAGCAACTTAATACTTAGCCTGAGAATCTAACCTTAAGTTATGGAGAATAAATAATTATTTGTAATTAATTATATGTATAATATAATTAATATCTCTTCCGAGTTTTCACTTTTCTGTGCCAACATACCCCATTAATAAAACCCCAGAAAACACAAAATCTTTAATCAGATTTTAGAAATGCATGTGCAGCAACCTTGTCAATAATAAGAAAAGCTTCATGAGCCCAAAAACAGTTTTATCTTTGCTCCCTTTTGCATCCATAGTATCAACAAAATATGTGAAAGAATTGTATAAATGATTTACCACACATTTTTATTGGTTCAAGGCACATCTTTCTTTTGAGAATGATATATCAAGCTCTCTTGGATTATTTTTCATAGTTATTATGGCTTCCCTGGTGGCTCAGATGGTAAAGAATCTGCCTGCAAAGCGGACCTAGGTTCGATCTTTGGGTTGAGAAGATCCCCTGGAGGAGGGCGTGGCAACCCACCCCAGTATCTTGCCTGGAGAATTCAATGGGCAGAGGAGCCTGGCGGGCTACAGTCCAGGGGGCCACAGAGAGTCGGGCACGACTGAGCAACTGAGCATAGCCCAGTGCTGTTCTTTCTCTAGGTTGTGACAAAGATTCTGTTCTTGACCAAACTTTAGTCAGGCTCCTGAACCTTCTCCTAGGCCCAGCTGTAAAATCTAGTTGTGGCCAGAACCCTGCTAGGTCAGTTAAACAAGAGCTCCTCATTGTCCATGTCTGATCACCCTCCACATCTGATCAGGTTCCCCTTCCTCCCTTATCCTCCAGGAGATGTCTGTTCACCCTGGCCTGTCTTTAGCAGAGACCCGGTTATAGGTCAGTTTAGCCAGAATGCCCTTAACCCCTCATGTTGCCCCTCAGTGATTTTCCATCCAATGATGGCTATCCTGCCTCTTGGCTATAAATTCCCACTTGTCTGTGATGTATTTAGAACTGAGTTCCAGATGCAACGTTTTTACCACGTTACCTTCCATCCACTTCTGGTTTCTCTTTGGCCATTAAATAACTACAGTCATATATTTATGATCCACTTTTAGGAATATTGCTCTAATTAAATATAAATACCTGTGGACAAGTTAGAAAAAAAGACTTTCAATTTTTTTATGCTAAAAAACAGCATGAAACCATAAATGTTTAAATCAGTGCAGCGTTAATTCAGCATTACTTTCTATACTTTAATTCAGCATTACTTTCTATACTTTAATTCAGCATTACTTTCTATACCCAGAGCATGAGCTAGACATACAGATACATGGTGAACAAAGTGTGATTTCTACCTTTAAATATTTCATCTGGGTGGGGTAAAATGTGTAAGTGGAAAAAAGTATAGTGGTGTTTAAAATAGAAATGTGCTATAGAAAGAAAGGAGGAAGGGAAGAAAGAAAAAAGAAAGGAAGGAAGAAACAAAGTCTGGAAGACACAAAGGAGAAAACAATTCATACACTTGGGAGCAAAGGGTGAACAGAGAAAGCTAGAGTGAGAAGATATTTTAACATAACTATGAAGGTTAGCTAAGCAGTCAGCAGTTAGGTGGGACTGCTGAGGGAAGGTGGGACCATCTGAGCCACCAGGGAACCCCCAGGCAGAGGGCTGCTGCTGCTGCCAAGTCGCTTCAGTCGTGTCCGACTCTGTGCGACCCCATAGACGGCAGCCCACCAGGCTCCTCCGTCCATGGGATTTTCCAGGCAAGAACACTGGAGTGGGTTGCCATTGCCTTCTCCCCTGGCAGAGGGCAGGGTGCCACAAAAGTAAAGATGGAGAATTAGGAAGATGCATGTCACTGCCCCGCAGTAGTCCTGGAACCCAAAGATATGAGCACAGTATGAAGTCAGTGCTCAGAAAGCCTTTGCTGAATGCACAAATGAATGCACGATGGAGGGATTCCAGGGAAGAAACGTAAGCCATTGACCTCAAAATTGAGACAGTCCTGAGAAGCTAAGGGGTGTTAAAGTATGTCATTGGACAGAAGGCAGTGGGTGAACTAGTGAGTTTGTCAAAGGCAGATGAGAGGTCTTAGAACTCTAACAGCATTTCTCACTGGATGAAGCTTTTCACCATGGCAGATTTTCAGCAGAAAGACATCAAACCTGAAAGACATTAGACAGCGTCTAGTTCTATCCCAAGAGGTTACAATGGTGGACTCAAGCTCCAGATTCTGTGTCCAGCGGTGGTACTCCCAACAGTCAGCTGATCCTTCACAGCAAGTCCTCTGACCACGCTGAAGGAAAGAAGAACATAGGAAAAAGGAAGGGGGGAGTATAGAAGGAAAAGGCAGGGCTTCCCTGATGGCTCAGTGGTAAATAATCTGCCTGCAGTGCAGCAGACACGGGTTCCAGCCCTGGGTCAGAAAGATCCCCTGGAGGAGGAAATGCAACCCGCTTCAGTATTCTTGCTGGAGAAGCCCACGGACAGAGGAGCCTGGCGGGCCACAGTCCGCTGGGTCACAAGGAGTCGGACCGACAGGCGACAGCACACACGCACACAGGAGGAGAAGCCAGTGAGCAGGCAGGATGGCCGGCCTGTGGACCCCAGCTGGAGATCTGGCCAGCATTTGGTTTATTCTTCACATCTTGCTGGAAGGGAAACTCCCTTGAGCCCCGTTCCCATCAGAGCAAAGGAATGGCTTTTCACAGCCTGCTAGACAGAAACAGGCTGGCTTCAGTCCCTCTTGGGGAGGACCGGCTTTTGTGGTACTTCAGCAGTGTTGTTGGTCCATTTTCCTCCACTTCACCGGTTGCAAGTTTCCAGCCCCGCCCTTCAAACTCTTACAGGAAGTTCCTAGAGACTAATTAGTCTGGCTACAAAGTCTTTGGCAGCTCAGCTCTGAAGCCCTCCTTTGAATTCTAAAGGGACCAGCGGGGGCATCTGGGCTTTCCCCAGCCTTGACCCAGAGAACTGGGGGCGACAGGTTTCCCAAGTGGAACAAAATTGACCTTTGATTGCTTTGCTTCAGCTTTTTCCTACACCAGGTGTCCTGAATTAAATAGTCTCCATACAGAAGAGGAGTTGTTTTTTTTTTTTTTTAAACCCAGCGGTTCTTAAACAGTAGCATGCCTCAGAATCACCAGGAAGGTTTGCTAAAGTGCAGAATGCTGGTCCTCAGCCCCAGTTTCTGATTCAGTGGCTTCAAGATAGAGCCTGAATGTACATTTTCAACAAGTTCCCAGATCATGCTAATGGTTACGTGTCATGGCCCACCCTTTGAGAATCATTAAATCAGGAATCAGGTCTTGTATTTTTTTTTTCTTACAAACAAGTTGTTTTCTGCCCATCTATACTTCAAAATTGCCCTCTGTCCTTCTCCTTGGAAACAAAATCATTTCCATGAGTAATTACTGCTCAATCTACTTATCGTTGCAACAATTTTATTCCTGGTGTCCAGAGAAATTCCTAATTTTATTTCCTGCCTTTCTTACCTAGAGCAGAATCTTATTTATAACCTCCAGGCCCAAATGCATGTATAATAGGAACAGCAAAACAATACACCCCAGAGAACAATGACAGTGTTTTTTCCTAAGAAATAGGAGCCTCATTTAAAAGCTTATGCAAGTTTTAGACAAAAATGGGATTCTGTGCACGTGTGGTGAAGGTAAATTTCCTGTTCGCATTCTGAGAGGCTCTGTTGGGGAGGAAATGTTTTCTCTGGAGAAGGTTAGAAATTGGTGCCAGGAATAATTAAGACATAAAGGTGAGTGAGTCTCCCTGTGTTGAACAGAGTCTATTCCATGTGGCCTTGCTTGCTCTAGCAATGCCAGACAAGGTACAGTGTGAATTTCCCCACCGGTGCCCTGAACCCTCCTGTAACAGATGCCAGCACAAGGCCCTAATGGGCAGAGAGGGCCACAGATTCCTGCTCATAGTTGTTTTTCATGTGTCGGACTACTTCTGAAGAGGGAAGGAGGAAGCTCCATGGGCAGTATTTCTGACCTCATGAGAAGACACAATTAGAAACCAGTTAGGAGGTGGTCATTTGGGCCCCTTGGATGGATGACCTGGGGGTGGGGATAGAGGGATGTGGTCCTCTCTAGAGGTTGTATGAGAGTGAAAATATTAGGCACTCAGTTGTGTCCGACTCTTTGCAACCCCATGGACTGTAGCCCACCAGGCTCCTCAGTCCACAGGATTCTCCAGGCCAGAATACTAGAGTGGGTGGCCATTCGCTTCTCCTGGGGATCTTCCCAACCCAAGGATCGAACCCAGGTCTCCTGCTTTGGCAGGCAGATTCTTTAACAACTGAGCCACCAGCTGCTCAGCCACTCCAGATATGACCAGATAACAAAAGCTGCAGTTATTTGCAGATAGCATAGAACTGGGGGTAGGGCAACAGAACGGGAACTACAGCTTCGTGAAGTGTGGATTGAACACAGCAGAGAATATCTCCAAGAAAAAAAAGACAGAGGGTTGTGGAGAGCTGTGATGGGTAGACATGAATTTTGGGAAGAGACTGTTCAACCCACTAGGGCATGGAGTGGAGGATGAGGCAGACGTTGTCAGCGAACAGAGAAAGTGGCTTGTGGACTGGGTAGGTGAGACATGGGTCATACTGAAGAGACGTGGTAGGTTACCACCTCAGCTCCACCTTTCTGGATGCAACTTATTCTATGGGGATGTTTCACCTAAACCTTGAGCATTTTTCAAATTCTATGCTATAACGGACCAGTTAACAGCCCTGCCATTTTGTTGCAAAGCGTATTACTCCTCCTTTCCATATGCTTGGTGCTGAGCTTATACAAAAAGCGACCAAAATAAAATCACTAGGGAGAACAAGTGAAAAGGATAAGACTTTCCCACTCTGAGATCAGTATTTGGTTAGGCAATCTCCATCTTTTATGTGTCTTTGGTTCTCTTTGTTGCCTTACACCTAACTCTATTCTGTTCCTTACCACTTCATTGTAGAAATCCAGACATCAGCCTAGAAGCCGAACTCTATGAGGGCAGGACGTCTGACTGCTTTGTTCTCAACCGTATACCAATGCCTAGTGCCTGCCTGGCATAAGTATGTGCTCAGTAAATGTTTGTTGAATGACTAAAGAGGAGGAGAGCAGGGCAAACTGGGGGAAAGGTGAAGAAATGTGTCTAAATAGTGAGTCTGGCCTTGTTTTTGTTGTTTAGTTGTTCAGTTGTTTTGTTGTTTAGTTGTGTCCAACGCTTTGTGACCCCATGGACTGCAGCATGCCAGGCTCCTCTGTTCTCCAGGCAAGAACACTGGGATGGGTTGCCATGCCCCTCTTCAGGGGAGTCTGGCCTAGAGTCTCTTTAATGGGTGCTTCCATTTTAGATGATAGAACTTAAGTTCTTTACCTTGCTTATCTGAAAAATAGGGATAACTAGGCCTGTCTTGCAGGCTTGTTTTGGAGATTTGAAGAATGTATGTAAAATACCTGCCTGTGTACCTGAGGTAGAGTAGGAACTCAATAAGTGATGACCGTTATTGTTAGTATTGGTTTGTTTATTCCACACATTCCATAACTCTATATGATTTTCATGATAGCCTAGAACATCCTATGAAAGTCAAGCCTATGTTAATCCATGTAGAACAGTTTGGTGTTTTTAAACTCTGCAATATATTCTCAATTGAAAAAAAGCCCAGAAGCAAAAAAACTAGCCATATATGGGTTGGACAGCAGTTTTCAACCAGTGCACAAATACTCTGCTCATGCATTTAGCATCCAAGTCAATTGCACACTGGATTTTCAAGCAGACTCCAGGCCTTGTGTATCAAGAGGATTATATTTGCTGTCTACTCTCTCTAGCTGTGCTGTAGTGAGGATTATTGGTTGATATGCATTAAGTACTTTGAGCTGCTGGGAGGAAAAGGTGTCACAGGAACACAAAGTAATGTTAAATGCCAAACAAATTGCTTTAACTCAATGGCATGTTAGGGGTTTTAATCCTCCCCCCGCCACCCCCACCTCCCCACTAAGAAAAGCATAAAGTGAAAGTCACTCAGCTGTGTCCAACTCTTTGGGACCCCATGGACTACTACAGTCCGTAGAATTCTCTAGACCAGAATACTGGAGTAGGTAGCCTTTCCCTTCTCCAGGGGAGAAAAAAAAGCATAAAGAAATAATGAATCATAATTTACACAGATCCCTTATGGTTTTTCATGCATGTGTGAATTAATATACAAAATAGAGGATAATTCTTCAATTTATGAATTTGCTCCTGGTTAACCTTTAAATATCTCAAAGCTAATTAATTGTTTGGTTTTCCTAAGTTCTAATGACAACACTTCATACATATGTTGGATCTTCATAGCACAGTCAAAATTCATCAAATGTGACTGTATTTATGATGAAAGCAAAATGCCTTAATTAAATAAGTAATTAGGAGAGAAATGAATACAAAGTCCAATTAGTAAGTCTTTTAACTGTTCCTCCCAGTGACAAACCAATAGCCATTCCTATGTAGTCAGTTGTTTTGATCATGAGAATTACATATGATCCTCTGAAATGCACAACAACAAAAGTAAAAATGCTAAGAAAAAGTAATGAATGCAATGTAGTAGAATAACGATTAGACTGGGAGCCAGGAAACCTGGGTTTTGGTTGAGGCTGCTGCTCATAAGCTAGCTGTGTGATGTAGGATAAAGTACCTTAACCTTCCTTGGCCTCAGTTTCCTCAATTATTAGTTATGGAAGCTGGACGACATGAATTCTAAAGTCCTTTCCAGTGCTGACATTTTTCAAGCTTGTGTTGAGGAATTCCTCCCTTTCAGTTCTTATTTTGGAAGTCACTTGCTTCCCAGCACCATGCCTGTCAAATAGCATCGCTGCCAGCAACTTACAAGGTAGATCTGTCAGTGCAAGAGAGCAGCTTCTGTCTGATCTAGTTTTGTTTACAGTGGCAGCATTTCAGCACATCCTCTGCGCTTTCAGCAGGAAGCAGCCAGGCAGCAAAATTGCTCTAGCATAAAATAAATCCAGCTGCAGGGCATCTTCAAAATGCTCCCTATGTGTTTTTCAATTTAGCCTACTGTTAAAATTTTAAAGCACAATTTAGAGCTACAGTGTGCAGTCTTGTGTTACAAAATGAATCCAGGTTTCTCATTACTGGATTTGGGGTGGGGGTGGGGTGGGAGGTAAGGTGCATGTTCAGAGAGAGGAAGTATTTTAGAACGTGTAGGCTGACTGCCTTCGGTCCCTCCTGTCCCAGCACTCCTCACTTGTATTTCATTCAAGGGCTTCAGATCACTTCTTTCTACAACTGGCCAGTTCAGAACAGCAGATGAGCTGCAGACAGGGGATTGGAGCGGGGCCAGCCTGACATGCAGGTGCCGTGGGTGGCTGGGTGAGAGGTCTCATTTGAGAAGCTGTGGGTCTGGGCTTCTGGAGGAGTGGAAGCAGTGGACAGACAGGACATCCTGAGCAGAAGGAACAACGTGGCAAAGCATGGAGGGTGAAAGAGAGCAGTGTATTTGAACAATATAACTGTGTTTAAAGAAGAAAAAAAGAAGGGATGAGATGGAAAGATAAGCAGGGACCCACCCTGTAAAGTCCTCTAGGGCTGTGCCATGCTGCTTAGATACCCTATGGCCGGCACTCATCCGAGGTCACAGCCCACCCCAAGGGCCACCAGACCTAATAACCGGTCAGTGTTAGGTGATCAGGCATGTAGAAGGCTCCCAAGGACACTTCCTAAAATATTTCCTACATGCTCACCTGCAAGTCCAGTTCTGCTTCTCAGGGAGCCCAGTCCTCAGCACCCTGCAGGAGAGTCTGATGGCACCTCTCTTGGCAATAGTGAGACGCTGAAAGATGGTAAGCTGGGTTCACCCTGATAAGCTGTGCAGTATTTAAGGCTTACTCTGTGGTAGTATATGGAGGCTGTGTTGAAGTGGCAAACACAGAGGAATAGTGTCCTGACTTGGATGTAATGTACCCTCCAAATACACACGCGGGGGAGCTCTCCCAGCAGAGCTCTCCCACCCCACAGAACACTCACAGTGCCGAGGAAAAGGCTCAAGCCACACACCTTGCGAAGTCGACCCAAGACACCCGGTGAGAAGCCAGGGGAGGGATGTTAAGAGTCAGGCTAGGCAGCAAGCAAGTGAAAGGATCGTGCTAATCAGGTTATGTCCGTCAGCCCTCTCCCGTCTCCTCACCTGCATTGGCCTTTCCCCTGATGGTGTGGTCACGACAAGGATGAGAGCTAAGATTGGGGCAGGATCCCCAGGAGGAAAGCTGCCTGAAGCCAAAGACACACTCACTATACTGAAGGGGAACAGAGCGAGTACATAGGCCAGAGCTGCAGCTTTTCAAACTTGAAGCTACAAGCTTTTTACAAGTTACAAACTTGTAGCTACAAGTTTTCTTCTGCACATCTACACAGGGCTAGTAGGGATTCGTAATTATACTGGGTTTCACCACTGGGTGACTGATTAGGAGTGACGCATCATGCTCACCCCACTGAAAGCACTTTCTCTCTGTAAGCCACTCTCCTGTTTGTTATATCTCCTATTTATTCTTTGTATCCTCTGCATGTCTCATAGGTTAATAACTTACTATATCTATTTTTAACACCTCTGATGAATTCCGGCTTCCAAGGTGGCTCAGATGGTAAAGAATCTGCCTGCAATGCAGGAGACCTAGGTTCGATCCCTGGGTTGGGAAGATCTCCTGGAAAAGGGAATGGCAACCCACTCCAGTATTCTTACCTGGAGAATCCTATGGACAAAGGAGCCTGGCAGTCTACCTAAGTTTTGCATACTACTTATTTAATCATTCTCTATTCTTAAACATCCTATGAGTTTTGCCTATATTTCAAAAGTTCTTCCTTTACTTACTATCAATATTTCATCCTTCTTTTTTTGAAAAACAGTTTATTTATTTGGCTGCACCAGGTCTTAGCTTGGGTGCACAGGATCTTTTATCTTTGTTGAGACATGCAGGATATTTAGTTGTAGCATGTGGGGTTCAGTTCCCTGCTGCTGCTGCTACTAAGTCACTTCAATCGTGTCCAACTCTGTGTGACCCCATAGACGGCAGCCCACCAGGCTCCCGTTCCTGGGATTCTCCAGGTAAGAATACTGGAGTGGGTTGCCATTTCCTTCTCCAGTGCATGAAAGTGAAAAGTGAAAGTGAAGTCACTCAATCGTGTTGACTCTTCGCGACCCCATGGATTGCAGCCCACCAGGCTCCTCCGTCCATGGGATCCTCCAGGCAAGAGTACTGGAGTGGGGTGCCATTGCCTTCTCCTCAGTTCCCTGACAAGGGATCAAACCCAGGCTCCCTGCATTGCGAGCATGGAGTCTTAACCATTGGGCCATCAGAGAAGTCCCAATACTCTATCCTTTTAAGAGTTATATGCATCCAGTTTATTTGTTTTGTCTCTTATAGCAATGGTTTTGATTTAGAGAAGTGGCTATGGAAATTCAAGAGCAATTTCATCAGGTGAAGTGAGCAGAAATGATGACTTATTAGCTGCGGTAGGTGAATATGATGGTCGGATGCTATCAGCTGGCTGACCCATTCATCCCATCCCTCTTCTCCCTCCTAGTGTAGAAGCTAGAAAACCTCCATACTCATGAGCAGACTCTCTTGTTCCTGGAGATGGCCAAAAGTCACAATTATAGCCTATAAAATACATATATATGGAAGTCTGCTAAGCAATTTTGTGAAAGTAGTTGCTTCTCTTAACATTAGAAAAGACGGAACTAGCTAGAGCCATCCCTCCCATCATCTTCCTGCCTTACACAAAGACATTGGTGCTTGGAGCTGTGACAGCCGTCATGTTACTACCATGATGTGGGAAACCACTATGCTAAGAATAGCAAAGTGGAAATATAAGAAGAGCCTGGAACTTGACATCTTTGAGTTTCTTCTTCAACCCTGGGCTGCCAGCCTTCAGATCTGTTGTTATGGGAGAGAAAAAATGAACCCTATTATTAAACCACCATGAACTGGGTTTTCTGCTACTAGTAGCCAAATATATTGTAAATTCTCAGTGAAAAGGTGAGAGGAGGCAGGATAACTTAATCAAGTGGCCAGACCTTGATGCAAAGACATTGTGAAATACAGCCTTTGTTTTAGATGACCATGAACCCAACTAGAAATTGGAAAATCTCATACTAATATGAGGGGACAACCAGCAGTATTTTCCACAGGAGGATCCAAATTGCTGGTGCTCAGCAAAGCAAAGTCAGGTTTCCCCTCCTCCATGCTCCTCTATTGTTATTGTGTAGTCACTCAGTTGTGTCCGGCTCTTTGTGACCCCATGGCCTGTAGCCTGCCAGACTCCCCTCTCCATGGGATTTCTCATGCAAGAATACTGGAGTGGATTGCTGTTTTCTTCTCTAGACCATCTTCCCAACCCTGGGATTGAAACCATGTCTCCTACCACGCAGGCAGATTCTGTATTGCTGATCCACCAGAGAAGCCCTCCGGGGGGGTCTCCAGCATCCCACAGCTGCAAAAGCATCTTGGAAGATTCTAGTGAGCAGCCAGTGTTGAACACCTCTGCTTTTAATGAAGGTACCTGTTTGGGGTTAAGAATGCAGCCACCACTTCCTCCTTCTAAACTCTGTGTACTGATGAGCTTAGTCATTTGGGTCTCTGAGCAGAAGTGAGAATTACCGGAACATTAGGAATTTACAAATCCCTCTTTCCTCCTGTAGATTCTTTATAATACTGTGAAATTTGAATACAAACGGTGAGCCCATGCTTCCTAGAGCATCAAAATGAAGTCAATAGAGTGACATATTGCTGTTCTACTACATTTTTCTGTCAACTGTTGGAAGTGTCACCAAAACTCTCATTCATACTCATCCACACAGCAAAGAGAAATCATCCCACTTCTCTCCTTCTGTCTGCAGATTTTTCTATGGTCTAGAATCCCTTCTAAGACTGAGGCTTTTTTTAGTTTGTTTCTAGGGTGGAAAACATTTCCAGTCATGCTTTTATCAAAGGCCTTTGCTGGTGTCTCAGTTCAGCTTTATCTTTGTAGTGCTTATAATATTTCTGACCATAAAATTCAGGTATGCAAAGATGTGAAAACCTATATTTCCATAACTGGCTCCAATTTGTCTTGAGGCCCCATTCTACTTGATGGCAGAACTGGAAACAAATCGATTCCAGGTAAACTCAATCCACTCAGGGTTTTCCTCCTTCCCTCCCACCTTTGCCCTGAGGACTTGGAGGGAGATTGGTAGAACATCTGGACATGGAGGGGGCTCGTCTGGTCCTTGGTTCTCACTGTCCATGCTGGCGTCCCCTGCCATGTCCTCGTTCCTTGGAGTTGCCAATCGTCAGCGTCCCTCCCTGCTGGCGTCCACAGAGGCTGCTGAGTTCCCATCTGGCCTTTGATATCGGGACAGCGCTGACATCTGCTCTTGGGCTACTCTTCCCAGTACGAAGAAGCATCTGTTAGTCTGCCAGGCCTCCTTGAGGTCCTCCTGTATCTGTCTCAGACAAGTGTGGATACACTCCAGGCCACTCTGGGCTCCCAGAGACTCGGGACTAGCCTGCTATGCTGAGATTCCTTCCTCCTGACTCGCCCACTAGGGCAAAGCATGCGACCACCTCAGACCTTCATCATTGCCCTGGGACGCTCCTTGAGAAGACAAGTCAAGACTCTCAGCCCTTGAGCCCCACTCCATTCCCATTAGCTCAGAGAGGAGCTAGCACAGGGCTGACCCTTGAAGACACGCGGCAGTGTTTCCCCTTTTCCCTCATCCCCAGCCCACGGGATTGTCATCTGTCAGCGTAAACAGGAGAAATGCTGGCTTACAGTGTGGCAACAGATGTGGGGCAAAAAACGTTAGTCTTTAAACACGTATTAATTAACTCAAGCTTTGCTGAGTAAGTTTAATAATATGCTTTAATTAAACACATTAAACTATTTATGTTAATTAATATTACATTACATTAATTCTTTTAAAATATCATTCTACCACATCTTGTTGTACACTGGGGAAGTCTACCTCCAGTTCACTCATCATCAAGAAAAATTGATGCATTAAAAAACTAGAGACAACAAAATAGGATTATTTTCTAATAATGGGACTATCAATGTTCACTTTTTCTCTTATATCCCCTTTTCTACATTTTTCAAATTTCTACTTTGAGCTTTTTTGCTTTATATTTCTATAGCAAACGCATCTGGAAAATAATACAACTAAACATCTGCTGAAGAGAGAAGGCATAAAGCAAAAGACTGATAAATCTGATCGCATAATAATGTAAAATTTAAATAAGGCCCCAAAAAACTCTGCATAAACAAAATAAAAAGATGAAGGACAGATTAAAGAAAAAGTTCTCAAAAATGGTACTGTGGAAACTATTTGCAGGGCAGGAATAGAGATGCAGGCATAAAGAACAGACTTGTGGACACAGCAGAGGAGGGAGATGGTGGGATGAATTGAGAGACTAGCATTGAAACATGTCCATCACCATGTGTGAAACAGATGGCCAGTGGGAAGTTTCTGTGTAACACAGGGAGCTCAAGTTGGTGCTCTGTGACAACCTAGAGGGGTGGGATGGGGTCGGGGGGATGGGAGAGAGGTTCAAGAGGGAGGGGATATATGTATATTTATGGCTGATTCTGACTCGAGGAACGTGAGTTTGAGCAAGCTCCGGAAGTTGGTGATGGACAGGGATGGCTGGTGTGCTGCTGTCCATGGGGTTGCAAAGAGTCAGACGTGACTGAGTGACTGAACTGAACTGATGGGTGATTCACGTTGTTGTACTGCAAAAAGCAACACAATATTGTAAAGCAGTTATCCTCCAATTAAAAATAAATTTTAAAAACTTCTCACATGTAACAGAAAAAGGATTCATGAAAAAATTAATACAGTAGGCAAGCTGTATAAAATTGTATAACCTATACAATAGGGTATCAGAAAATAAAAACAGATGGCTGAAAACAAAAAGAACCTCACTCAATTACAGAAATGCAAGACAAAACTGAGATATCATTATTATGTGGATTTGCAAAGTGAAAAAATATATAAAACACAGTAAATGGTTAGGTCAGATGGACATTACATTTCTTGGAAATATAAATGAGTAAGTTTCTGGGGGAGAAATTTGACAAATTGATCAACATTTTAAATGTATTTCTAGGAACCTGTTGCAAAAGTATGTATACCAACTAAATAATGATATGAACAAGGGTATCAACAAACATGATCATCTCAGGAGTGTCTACAACAGTAAAATTAAAAAGGATAAAGAAGTGGAAGCAAAGGACCATGCAAAGGAGATTGGTTAGATAAATTCCTGTGTGTTAGATAAATTCAAATGCCATACAACTATGTGAAACAAGCATGAAGTGATGTGTCATATTCTAATATAGAAAATCCTCCAAAATATATTGTTGTTTAGTCACTAAGTCGTGTCCAATTCTTGTGACCCCATGGACTGTAGCCCTCCAGGCTCTTCTGTCCATGGGATTTTCCAGGCAAGAGTACTGGAGTGGGTTGCCATTTCCCTCTCCAGAGGATCTTCTCAACCCAGGGATCAAACCCGGGTCTCCCACATTATATGCAGATGCTTTACCATCTGAGCCACCAGGAAAGCCCTAGAATGAAGAGGAGAATGAAGAGATGGAGCCAAAGCAACAACAACACCCAGATGTGGATGTGACTGGTGATGGAGGCAAGGTTCGATGCTGTAGACTGCAATATTGCATGGGAACCTGGAGTGTTAGGTCCATGAATCAAGGCAAATTGGAAGTGGTCAAACAGGAGATGGCAAGACTGAACATCGACATTTCACTGGAAGGGGAGGCATGAAATCAGCCAGTGGGTGATTTGGAATCAAGGACGGGGAATGTGTGTGTTTTCAGATGAGTAATCTTTTTTTTTTTTTTGAAGTTCATTTCTTTATTTGACTGTGTCAAATAGTTGAGGCACAGGGGAGCTTCCGTTGCTGTGCGTGGACTCTCCAGTCATGGCACACGGGCTTCAGCACCGGCTCCAGAGCACAAAGGCTCAGGAATTACTATGTGTGGGCTTAGTTGCTCCATGGCATGTGGGATCTTTTCCCCAACCAGGAATTGAACCCATGTCCCCTGCATTGCAAGGAGGATTCTTAATCACTGGACCATCAGGGAAGTCCCATAAAATTCGTAATCCTGTACTCTGATGTGATTACCCCAGGGGAGAGAATGTTGAAGAGAGAGGGAAAAGACTAGTCCATCATCCTTGAGATAGAAACCCCAGCACACACAGAGGGACTCTCATTTGACAGGAAGGACATTGCTTCCATTAGAGAAGAGGTTTCCAAGCAGCATCTGAGGTGGGGCGGTGCCCAGACACACAGGCCCTTCCAACTCCCTGCCTGCAAGAGTTCATTACCAGCAACCTGACATTCTTAAGACAGAGTGTGCACATATGTCTCTCTCTGAAACATGTAACCAATTAATAAATACATTTCTTCATGCCCTCAGTGTCTCAAAGGAAGCTCAAGTACGTACCTAAAAACTCAGAATTCCACCCATGGAAAGAAGAAAACTTGCTTCCCTGGTGGCTCAATCGTCCAGAATCCGCCTGCCAACACAGCAGACACAGGTTCAATCCCTGGGTCAGGAAGATCCCCGGGAGAAGGGAATGGCTACCCACTTCAGTATTCTTGCCTGGAAAATCCCATGGACAGAGGAGCCTGGCAGGATACAGTCCATGGGGTTGCAAGGAGTCGGACACAACTAGCGACTGACACTCGCACTTTCAAAGAGTATAAATATCCTAGGCAAATGAGTTCCCCCCAAAAACGGGTAGAGGCAATTACGTGTCAAGATTTCACTGTCTGCCACTTGTAGATTACAGCTGACTTCAAAAAAGTGCTAATGTTTGATTAATGCTTTCTTGCTTTTAGTAGCTCAGCTAAAAGCACAGTTCTAGTGAACAGGTGGTGTGTTAATTGAAATATAAAAGAAAGAGACTAAAGATGCTTGGGATGAGAAGGAGAAGGGCCTTTAGAAGATGGAACTGATGATTACCTTAATTGTTTCAAAAAGGCAAGGACTGATCATTTAGAGGAAGATGCTCCAGCCATCGCAGCAGTTTCCCACTACCTTCTAACTATTTTGCAGCTGTAGAGACAAATGCCTTTGATGAATCACACTTGAATGGGGTTCTCCCTATGCTCACTGGATGTTCATAGTTATGTAGTGAAAATAACAAGGCTTTTGGATGAAACACCTAGTACCCTTCCTGGGATGAATAAATACCAACTTTTTTATTACTTTTATTATTTAGTCACTTATTTCTGAAAATCCTGTTGTTACTGTTATTACCTAAATGTGTGAGCATGACAGGTGACTCGCATCCTTTTCCAATCCGTTATCAGAGGTGAATTTTCCAATGGTTAATATCTGTAACTGTTGCATGAATGATGAGTTCCTATTTGCGACTCAGCTGGATTTTAGTATACTTCCATTCAAATTCAAATGAAGACATCTGTCTGTGTACATAGTATCCAGATCTATGTCTGTTGTAACTGCATCTGACCAGTTGGCAACTTCTTACACTTCAAGTGGTGTTTTAAGTGTGTCTGAAGAGTTTTGATACCTTGTTCTCAATAGCAATTATCATTAAGGAAGCTATCTCTCACTCTGTTTGGAAAGATATTTTAGGACAGGCTCTTTGGGAGCAAGAGATTCTTACCCAAGCTAGATTCTTGGGTGAGCAATTTGTTGACAGAGTGAGAGAGCAATCTTGGGGAAAGTCTGTAAGGGCGGGAGGGAAGCAGAATTGGGGAGGGGAGATTGTTAGGGAAAGGTGTGGTTTCAGAAGAAGTCTAGCCTTAGTCTTATCTTGCAGGGAACTCTGGAACATGACTTGTCCCTCAGCGTGTTCTGCCTGAGTCACGGGGTTGGACTTGTGTACCACTCTGAGAGGCAGTCACGGGTTGCAGACCACCCTCCCCAGTGGGAGGTGGCTCTAACCTTCGGCTTCTGTGGACAAGGGAGTGCCCCCTGGCTAAGGGGAAGGTACCCAAAGACAGAGGCAGCTGTGAGCTGCTTTCAACAGCCAACACCCGCAGTAAATGCAGTGGGTTGGGAGCTTCAGCCTAGAAAAAGAGGATTTGGGTGGGATACCAATAGCATCTGCCTCAGAGGACAAATGGCAGCAGTGATTCCAATCCAGGAGCAGATCCAGCAGTGAATGCGAGTTCCCTGAAGCCATGCCATTTGGATCGCTGTTGGCAGTTCTTGAATGCTCAGTCATGGGACTTCTCGGTAACGAAAACAGAACTGCCAAGTAATACCAATTGATCCAAGAGCTACAGTTACAGCAATGTTCAGCCCACAAGCTGACTGTTTCTGTGGCACTGTGTAATGGTTGTGAAACATTTTTTTAAGGGAGCTCTAGGTAGCAAACCACACATCAAATGCACAATTCTTATTCTGTTAATAGAAATACACCATGCACTTCACAAAGTTTGATGCCATTAGGAGCTGTCCATATAAGACAATAAGGATGACCTCCTGATTTGAGCTTAGCGTCTGTTTGAGAAGTAATGTCTCGGAGGGCAAAACCCTGTTAGGATGAGTAATACGGGGAGGGGCACAGGACTGTTTGCTGGGCTCACACCGTTGATTGTTAGAAAGATAAGTACAGTGTGGGCTCTATGTTGCCAGCGGCCAAAGGTCACTTGAGTCACTGTTCCCCGAGGCTAGCGGGTGAACTTCAGATGAGCAAATAACAAATCAATGCTTGCTTCCCTGGCATATTAATCACAGAGCGAGATTCCCTGCAGATTGCCACCTTCTCATTCTATCTGCTATTGAAAATGCTTTCTCAAGCCATGGAGCTCGTGACCTGAAAGGTCCATTATGAAATTTCTTGTTCAAAATCCATGTTCCTGGCTGGGTAGGACTAGGTCATTGAATGCGGAACCTGAATTTAGCAACTTGGTCACTGCATAGTTGCTGAGTGGTGGGACTTCCAGGCAGGCAGTACACTGAAGAAGAAACCTGGGCTGAGAGCACCAGGATGAATTCAGGGTTGAATAGAGAATGTTCTATCTTGCTTCTAAAAAAGTGCTCTCCATGAGATAGGAATCAAGGGTTCCAAAGAGAACAAATGGGGAGAAAGAAATGATAGCAGTCATACCATGAAAACGTTTGGAAGACAAGAACTGTGTCACTTATTTTTCTTAAAACTGCCCATCTCTGCACATGGAGGGATCATGCCTAATCAAGCTGGGTCTTCGGCATATTTGATTTTTCCATTGTCTTCCAAAGTGTTTGATGTTTTTAGGAAGAGCTTGCTGTTTAATAAGTACATGTTGACTTACTATTGGGTTGTTATTAATGTTCTGCAGGCCAGTTAGTTTTAACTTATTCAGATTGAAACAGGGGATATTAACTGGGTACCTGTGTGAAAAGAAATACCATGTTTATAAATCACCTCAAGAAGCCTTTAAGTATCTGAGTTCTCACCCCTTTAATGAAATGATTCAGAGAGAAATTTTTGTTTCCTGGTTTCTTTACAGCTCCAAATTTCTCAGAACAGTGTGTGGGTTTTTTTTGTTTTTTTGTTTTTTTTGTAGGCCAGTGTAGCAACTCTGTGGGTGCCGACCTACTGCTCTTTCCACATTGACAAAAATAGCATGATGATAAATGCTGTAACCCAGTAGTAAGCATGAGCATCTCCTGGAGGTCTTGGTAAAATCAGATTTATAAGAACAAGATGATCAGTTATTAGGTCTAGGGTGGGGCTCAAAAATCTCATTCGTAAGAAACACTCATCTAGTTCTTTAGTTGTTATTCTCATTATATTTATTCATTCATTTTTAAACTTTATTTTGTATTGGGCTCTGTAGCTGATTGACAATGTTGTGATAGCTTCAGGTGAACAGTGAAGGGACTCAGCCATGCACATACATGCACATACATGCATATACACGCATATACATGCACCCATTCTCCTCCCACCTCCCCTCCCCTCCAGGCTGGCACGTCACGCCCAGCAGAGTTCCCTGTGCTATGCAGGGGTTCCTTGTTGGTTATGCATTTTAAACACAGCTGTGTAGCATTCGTTTGGTCCTGAGGCAGATGTGTTTCTGTAGGCTATTGCCACGATGATATTGCATCACAAACCACTGAAATCTCAGTGGCAGACAACAGCAAACATCTGCTCCCACTCGTGTGCCCACAGGGAAGCTGGGGTCAGATTAGCTAGGCTCCAGGCTGTGGGCTGCGTCCAGACCTGCTTCATGCGTCTCTCATCCTTGAACCAGCGTCTACCTGAGGCAGGCTCTTGTGGAAAAAAGCAGGAGATGAGATGGCGTGCCAAGCTTCTGCTGCATCTCATCCCCTGATAGCCCACTGGCCAGAAGAAGTGACTGAAGCAGAAGCCAAGGGAGGGGAAGTGTACAGTTTTCGTGGAATCTTGGTGGAAGAAGTAAATATTTGCTGAATGGTAATCAATCACAAGGTCATACACAAATTCTGTACATTAAAAAGTGCTAGAGTCTCTGGGACCATCCAGGAAAGGTGAATGCAAGGTCACTGTTTCCTTGTAGGTGATTCAGCAAACATTTATCAATGACAACCAAATGCCAGCCAGATGGTTATTAGTTTGTGTTTAATATTAATGATTAATTAATGAATTTTTTGTTTAATATTGATAATAATCAGTTATGTTGATCTGTAAGGAGTCCAGTCCAGAGAAAGATGAGTACATAGATAACTACAAGCAATGCTTCTCTAGTGGCTCAGGCAGTGAAGAAACTGCCTGCCAATCCAGGAGACACAGGAGATGCAGGTTCGATCCCTGGGTTGGAAGGATCCCCAGGAGGAGGAAATGGCGACCCACTCCAGTATTCTTGCCTGAGAAACCCCACAGACAGAGGAGCCTGGTGGACTACAGTCTATGGGGTCTTAAAGAGTCAGACATGATTGAGCATGCAAGCAGGTGCAGGGGTGCTAGTTACCAAATAAGAGAAGTAATAAGATTTACTTTTTAAAAATCTAAAACCAACCTGAGAAGCAAAATGCAATGCTCTCTGTGAGTCAGCAATTGTAAAGTATCCTTAAAATATGGGAAACACATAGAATTGGATTATAAGATGAAATCAGGTCCCAGGGTACTCTCTGGAGAAGACTGCTGAAAGTAATAATAGTGGTTCCTGGAATGTTTCAGGCTCACAGGTTGTAGACACAAAGGCAAGAGAAGGCCCGGGGTACCATTCTCTTAGCAAACAACAAAAGTCTTGGGGATGATGTTGACTGGCCAACATAGGGGCACCATTCCTGTGATGCTAATTGGCCCATATGAATCTTAGTCTGGCTTCTAGATGGAGTTCAGTTCAGTTGCTCAATCGTGTCTGACTCTTTGCGACCCCATGGACTGCAGCACGCCAGGCATCCCTGACCATCACCAACTCCTGGAGTTTACTCAAACTCATGTCCATTGCATCGGTGATAACATCCAACCACCTCATCCTCTGTCGTCCCCTTCTCCTGCCTTCAATCTTTCCCAGCATCAGGGTCTTTTCCAATGAATCATCAGGTGGCCAAAGTATTGGAGTTTCAACTTCAGCATCAGTTCTTCCAATGAATATTCAGGACTGATTTCCTTTAGGATGGACTGGTTGGATCTCCTTGCAGTCCAAGGGACTCTCAAATATCTTCTCCAACACCACAGTTCAAAAGCATCAATTCTTCAGTGCTCAACTCTCACATCCACACAGGACTACTGGAAAAAAACATAGCTTTGACTAGATGTACCTTTGTTGGTAAAGTAATGTCTCTGCTTTTTAATATGCTGTAATATGCTGTCTAGGTTGGTCTAGATGGAGAAGAGAATCTTATTAGACCCATGGACAAACAGTACAGGAAGTGGTTTCCTAAGAAAATATCATGATACTGTCAAAAGAAATATGTCCTTCACGCTAAAATACTATGTAGCTAAAATAGAGATTTATTTATTCTGATGTGGAATACCTTTCAGACATATTGTTGGATAAAATAAGAAAGTTCCAGGATATTTTACATGTGGTGTTTATGTGAATTAATTATATATTTCTGTGTATACAATTGTACATATGAAAATGCATCAAAATGTTATAGATACACACCAAAGTCCTAAAAATAGCCCTTACATTGTGGAGGAGCCTGGGATTTGAGGATAAAGTGTAATAGGAAAACATTAAGTTTTCCTATATGATCTGAGACTGGTTGCCTTTTTCCTCTCACTGGGTATCCCAAGACAATAGAGACTTGACTTTCCTGTCTTGCTCACTACTATATCTCTGGAGCTTTGAAGCACCCTGGTGTATATTTAGTGAATGCTTAGTAAATATTTATGGAATGAATGAATGGAGAGCATGCATGTAGGGATGAAGGTGTGAAGTGTCATGGACCAGTTAGGAAACTTCAAGTAGTTTGACATGATCAGAGTGCTTGGTACAAAACAAATGGCAGAATGTGAGTCTGAAAAGTTGGCCAGAATCCACTGATATTCGATGCCAAGGAATTGGATTATGCACTGCGAAACAAAGGCATTAGAGAGGCGAGAGCCATAGAAGAGTTCGCGTTTTAGAACGGTAACGTGTGCAGCCGTTTGAAGGGTAGAGTGAAAGAAAGCAGATGGAGAACTAAATACCAGTCAAAGAAAGTGTGTTATCAGAGCCCAGGTGAGAAATGACCTGAGAAAATCCTGAAATAAGGGTGGGGCAGGAGGGATATAGTTGAACTCTAAAGAAGGTTGAGCACTGAAGAATTGATGCTTTCGAACTGTGGTGTTGGAGAAGATTCTTGAGAGTCCCTTGGACTGTAAGGAGATGCAACCAGTCCATCTTAAAGGAAATCAGTCCTTTGAATATTCATCGGAAGGACTGATGCTGAAGCTGAAGCTCCAATATTTTGGCCACCTGATGTGAAGAACTAACTCATTTGAAAAGACCCTAATGCTGGGAAAGACTGAAGCAGGAGGAGAAGGGGATAACAGAGGATGAGCTCGTTGGATGGCACCACCAACTCTATAGACATGAGTTTGAGTAAGCTCCAGGAGTTGGTGATGGACAGGGAGGCCTGGGGTGCTGCAGTCCATGGGGTTGCAAAGAGTCAGACACGACTGAGCCACTGAACTGAGGAGGGATAAGGAGCAGATGATGGTTTTGAGAGACAGGCAGGCCTTACTGACCTGTGGAATGTGAGCAGGGTGGTGTGGGGGGTGTAGGTAGATTCCAGGTGTCTGGATAAACCATGGGGATTCTGGTGCCATTCACCAAGAGAGGGGACATGTGAAAAGAAGTTTGTGGGTGAAGGATATGAGCCCATTTTTTGATAAAGATTGATTTATTCCCAGTTCCTCATTTTTTCTTTTTTCTCTGTATTTAAAATTTTTTTTTCATTTTATATTGGCGTATAGTTGATTTACAATGGTGTGTTAGTTTCAGGTATATAGCAAAGTGATTCGGTTATACATATACACGTATCTATCCTTTTTTAAATTCTTGTCCCTTTAGGTTGTTACAGAACACTGAACAGAGATCCCTGTACTAAACAGTAGGCCCTTGTTGGCCATCTATGATAAATATAGTAGTGTGTATCTGAACGAGTCCATCTCTGGACATGCTGATTTCCAGTGAACAGTGGAGCCTCCAGGTAAAGATGTCGCATAGAAAACCTGGGGTCTGGAGTGAAGTCTCACTTTTCTTCTGCTCAAGGAGAGCGTTTCATATTTCATTAAACATTTTTAAAAGGAGCCAATGCTCAGACAACAGAGTGTTTAATGCTTACCAAGTTAATGAAAGAGGGGCAGCCCAACAGGGATGGTTTTTTACCAGGGCCTAGGATTTCAGCTCACCCAGCCCTGTCTAATATACCTATATCCTCCTGCTTCATTAGCCAAAATAGCAGTAATTATGCAGTTAGCATTGGAGAAGGAAATGGAACCCACTCCAGTGTTCTTGCCTGGAGAATCCCGGGGACGGGGGAGCCTGGTGGGCTGCCGTCTATGGGGTCGCACAGAGTCGGACACGACTGAAGCGACTTAGCAGCAGCAGTTACAAGGAAAGACTGTAATATGTACACCTGGAGAATTAGAAATATTAAGGCACACAGAGAGACGTTTGGGGACACAGGCTGCCTCCAGTTTAAAGGGCTTATCTGGCCGGGGGTTGCTAGGGGAGAGACAAAGAACGCACAGCCCCTCAGCTGAGGTTCTCATCTGGCCAAAACCTCTGCTTTCTCGCATACTCTGAAATCCAGAGCATCTGTTTCTTTCACTGGCCTGTGCATCCTTCTCTTTCATCTGTTTCAAGGCTCAGATTTGGCAGTAGTGATAAACAGCAAGACTCAGGATCAATGGGCGTAAACAGAAAATGATGATCTGACTCCCCTGGGAACCCAGTTCTGCACCTGGCACTTCAGCGCAGGAAGCTCAGGAGTACAAAAGAGGCTCTCACCCTGTATTCTGTTTCCCCCGCTCTGAAAAGGTGAGGCCTGGGATGAGGAGAACTTTCTTCTCCCACAACAAAAGCTGGAAACTTAAACCCACCTTGTGCCTAACCACCGGCCTTTCTGGAAAACCTTGCCCTCTTTGTCTCTTTGTGTTTCCCGGCCATTGGAACTGGAGTGCTCAAAGAAGTAGCTGACCTTGTTTGTCAGAAAAGAAACAGAAAATGCTGACCCTGAATTCTCTGATTTGTTCCTGCTGCTAACCTGGCAGTACTGCAGAATCTCAGACACTTCAGCATCCTCGGCTGGCGGGGTCTGCAGAACAGTGAGTGCATAAAGCTCCTCGACAGGAGCCTTCTCTTCCCTCTGGAGGGAGGGAGGCCACTAGCAAGGAGTGAGCACAAAGGGGAGTGAGGTACAGGGGTGCCCAGGATAAAGGCCAGCTTCAGCCAATACTGTTTGCCCGACTGGAAGCATTTCTACTCAGAATGGCTTATCTGCTTTGTTGTATTGTCTGGGTCCTGCCATTAATTTTGTCAGAGGGAGAAACTGAGCCCGCAGGGGCAGAGGCGGTATCTCATTCACTGCCAGAACTGAAGACAGAACCTAGATTTAGAGAGGCAGAGATTATGGGGAACACATCTTTTGCAATTTTGAAAGCTTTTACATTCACTTTGCAGAAGAGAAACACAGGTTTGGAGATGTTAAGAGACTGGTTCAAGACACAAAGCTCATCAATAGCAGTGTCTCAATTGGGCACCTTTGCAGATAAGCCTCAGAATACAGCTCTGGCATATTTAACCAAAAAAATGTCATTTATTAGAGGGATAAAAAGAGGATGGAAATCTAGAAACCCAAGTCAGGAAGAAACTCCTGTCCTAATAGGAATTAGGACAGATATAAGGAGAAAAGGGATTTTCAACCCCCTCACTTAGGAGTCAGTTTGAACCAACATTTTTTAGCATCTTTGCCTTCACTCTGCTCAAGATGGTCCATGTCCTAAGAGAAAGTGCTAGACTGACTAAGCTCAGTTCCACATGTCCACCAATTGGAGGTGGTGGGCAAGACACTGTCTCCAAGATTTAGAGACCCATCAAGTCAACATACAGTGGTGAAAGGTTGTTTCCCAAAAAGAAAATGGGATACTGTTAGAAAGAGAGTATGGGTAAGGAGTGGCTACCAAATTCAAATGTCCTCTAGCTCATGAACGTCTAAGACCAAAGTCTGCATTCTTTCTTTCCCTATTCCTGCATGGTATAGGCAGAGGTTCTTAATCAGTGGTAATTTTGTCCTCCTACTCCCAGAGACATTCAGCAATGTCTGGGACATTTTTGATTGCTGGGAAGAAGTGTGATTGGCATCTAGTGGGCAGCAGCCAGAGATGCTGTTGACAATCCTGTCATGCACATGACAGCCCTCCAGAGGAAAGGATAATCCAGCCCACAGTGTCAGTAGAGCCAAGCTGGAGAAACTCTGGTATGAGCAGACAGAGGATTGAGATAATGCACAATGTGTTTAAGAAAATTCAATAATTTAATTTGGTGAAAGTATGGGATTACATATAGAAAAGTTGGAGGGGGAAAAACTTTTTTTTTTTTTTAATTTTTTTATTAGTTGGAGGCTAATTACTTCACAACATTTCAGTGGGTTTTGTCATACATTGATATGAATCAGCCATAGATTTACACTTATTCCCCATCCCGATCCCCCCTCCCACCTCCCTCTCCACCCGATTCCTCTGGGTCTTCCCAGTGCACCAGGCCCGAGCACTTTGTCTCATGCATCCCACCTGGGCTGGTGATCTGTTTCACCATAGATAGTATACATGCTGTTCTTTTGAAACATCCCACCCTCACCTTCTCCCACAGAGTTCAAAAGTCTGTTCTGTATTTCTGTGTCTCTTTTTCTGTTTTGCATATAGGGTTACTTACCATCTTTCTAATTCCATATATATGTGTTAGTATGCTGTAATGTTCTTTATCTTTCTGGCTTACTTCACTCTGTATAATGGGCTCCAGTTTCATCCATCTCATTAGAACTGATTCAAATGAATTCTTTTTAATGGCTGAGTAATATTCCATGGTGTATATGTACCACAGCTTCCTTATCCATTCATCTGCTGATGGGCATCTAGGTTGCTTCCATGTCCTGGCTATTATAAACAGTGCTGTGATGAACATTGGGGTGCACGTGTCTCTTTCAGATCTGGTTTCCTCAGTGTGTATGCCCAGAAGTGGGATTGCTGGGTCATATGGCAGTTCTATTTCCAGTTTTTTAAGAAATCTCCACACTGTTTTCCATAGCGGCTGTACTAGTTTGCATTCCCACCAACAGTGTAAGAGGGTTCCCTTTTCTCCACACCCTCTCCAGCATTTATTGCTTGTAGACTTTTGGATAGCAGCCATCCTGACTGGCGTGTAATGGTACCTCATTGTGGTTTTGATTTGCATTTCTCTGATAATGAGTGATGTTGAGCATCTTTTCATGTGTTTGTTAGCCATCTGTATGTCTTCTTTGGAGAAATGTCTGTTTAGTTCTTTGGCCCATTTTTTGATTGGGTCATTTATTTTTCTGGAATTGAGCTGCAGGAGTTGCTTGTATATTTTTGAGATTAATCCTTTGTCTGTTTCTTCATTTGCTATTATTTTCTCCCAATCTGACGGCTGTCTTTTCACCTTACTTATAGTTTCCTTTGTAGTGCAAAAGCTTTTAAGTTTCATTAGGTCCCATTTGTTTAGTTTTGCTTTTATTTCCAATATTCTGGGAGGTGGGTCATAGAGGATTTTGCTGTGATTTATGTCGGAGAGTGTTTTGCCTATGTTCTCCTCTAGGAGTTTTATAGTTTCTGGTCTTACATTTACAAAAAACCTCGAATAGCCAAAGTAATCTTGAAAAAGAAGAATGGAACTGGAGGAATCAACCTGCCTGACTTCAGACTCTACTACAAAGCCACAGTCATCAAGACAGTGTGGTACTGGCACAAAGACAGAAATATAGATCAATGGAACAGAATAGAAAGCCCAGAGATAAATCCACGAACCTATGGACACCTTATCTTTGACAAAGGAGGCAAGGATATACAATGGAAAAAAGACAACCTCTTTAACAAGTGGTGCTGGGAAAACTGGTCAACCACTTGCAAAAGAATGAAACTAGAACACTTTCTAACACCATACACAAAAATAAACTCAAAATGGATTAAAGATCTAAATGTAAGACCGGAAAAACTTTTAAAAACTAGTTTCAGATCAGATTTTGTGGGGTCTTGAATCACAGGTTAAGTTGTCTATAGGCTATATTTAATAGGATTGGGTGTTTTGTAGCCCAAAATGCGATCTTAATTGCCTGGGCCTGGCAGATATGTTTTTGTCTGGAGTTGGTCTCTAGGAGACTTTTGGAGAACAGGACTGACTGCCGTGGGACTGTCCATGACGAGACTCCGTCAGTGTAACCTACCCTGGACAGACTCTCAGGGCCTGTCCTAAGAGTCTTGCCTCTTTGCGCTTCTCACATCGCTTGGGTATGTGATTTTGGAAAGGTCATTGCTTCTTAGAGTATATATTCCTGCTAAAGAGATTAGCACTATTATCAACATTCTTTCAAGTAATACAACTGCCAAATGATCTTTATTATTTCAGAACAAGCTGTTTTTAAAATAGACATATTTCATTGGTTCATTCTTTTTTCACACCTCTGAAATGAGGATGTACTTACAATCAACAGTATGTTGTACTTTAATCAGTAGCACTTTTTTCTTTCTCAGGGATATATACAATTATGGCACTTAGATGCCATGATCTTTTAAATTCAATGAAATATGATACATTTATTATTGCTTAAATTTTATTCATACTCATTTCAAAGAACTGGGATTGTATATGGGTATTAGGGTTGAACTCTGGCAGAACACTAAGAACTATACAGAACATCATGATGGAACTGGTCATTCTCTGTCATCATTGTTTTATAATTAGAAATACAGCTCTTACATTGAACAGAAGAGGTTTTGTAACCATGCAACCATCTCCCCAGTGGGAGCATCCAGGGCCTGACCCCAGTGAAATGTATCATCTGTGTTTCAAAGCTTTTCAAGAGTATTTGACAGAAACATTCATTCAGATCAAATTGCGCTGACATATGCTTTGGGGCTATTCTTATTTTATACAGACTTCCTTGGTCCATCATTAGATAATTGTATTTGTACAAAGGAAATGGAGTAAAATTTCCTTCTGCATCTTTTCTGTGTTTCTCATCGTTTTCTCTAAGAGGACTTTCGCCCTTCCTTTGTCATCCGCATATATCAGAAGATGAATACATAATGAAACCCACCCTCCTGCAATATTATCAGCCCAAGAAACAAAGGCTTGAACTAAGACTAAAGAAGGGGAGCTGGAAATGAAGAGTGGTGAAGCTTAAGCAACTGTGAATTTCCAGGAAATATTTATGAGCTGATTTAAATACTAATAAGCTGTCGTCTGACAGCAGCAGCAAGAAGATGAAGATACTGGAGCTCAAAGTCTCAGCTGAGCCATGGGCTCTCTCACGTCTGCACAAGCTGCACAGTGGAGCGGCCACATTCTAAGCCTCCTGCTAAACAGACGTTCCAAAATGCTGTGAACTGAGAAATTGACATTTTCCCACTGATTTCGATTATTTATTTCTGCCATAGTACTTACCAATCAATTTGAATCCCATCTTTAAAAAGTATCTAGGGCCTAAATGTAAAAATTGCTTTGCCCAAACCTTTTATCTCAATGACTACTATATTAGGAAAAACACTTTCAATTTCCTTTTCTGTCCACTGTAAGAACCTGCCAAATACCCTCTCCTTGCAAGTTCCAATGCAGCAGCATGAATGATGTCTCCAGAGTGTAGCAAGAGGTAATTTATCTGAAAATGTCTCCTGTTCCAGCCTGAATGCAGAAAATGCTTCAGTTGCCTATGGGTTAGAAAAGAGAAAAACACTTGCTATTGTAAAAAAAATAAATTTAACTTCCAAAGAGCATTTTACATATATTGCCTTGGGTCTGACAATCTGCTGACTTGATCCAAAATAAACAACTGGCTTTCGCATTTCTAAATCATAAGTCAAAGTTCCACACACAAAACTGCTGCCAGGGTTTATTCAGCAGAGATTCTTTGTAGAGGTGGGGTGGGTGAGGGGGTGGGTGTAGGATGCAGGAGGCTTTTTTCCAAACATGTAGATGCTGAGTAAGGCAAGGAGAAAAATAGAAGGAGGGAACCCAGAATGTTTCTGGAAAATGAGTCACCTTTAGAATTGAGGGGCTGTAAATCCCAACAGTTGGACAGCAGAGAGTCAGGCCACACCATCTAGAAACTTTGCCCATGACACTCTGCCCTAGAGACATGGCGACCACAGTGCCTGGGACTAGAAGAAGGTGAGTGAGCTTCTCAGCTCAGGCGCAAAAATTAAGGCAGCACCAAACAACTCAATAATCCAGAAAAATACTATTCTTATGCAACATTTTGAAAAAATCAAGATTAATGCAAAAATAAATAATGAACCTAGCACAATTTTAAATAATAACTGGATTCAACAATGCCAGGCCAAGCCATGTTGAAGCCCGAGGCAAAAGGAATAAAATTGTGCACCTCTATATGAACAGTTTAATGTTTAAAAAAAATTTTTTTATGTATAGATTGTGAATATATTGCTGATATTTTGCTCCATTAAATACAGGAAAGTAAAATTATAAAACATTCAGCTTGGAATATAAGTCAAATGTTTAAACCTAAAATAATGTGGGTTTTTATACACCTGTTTTTCCAGTTTCCGGTATTTTTTCAATTTCATGAATGTTCTGGTCAAAACTCTGTTGTAGTAGCATTGCACTGAGCTTGCCCAGAAGACACGTCAGAAACATTAACATGTGAGGGGGAACAACAAACCTGAAGACACAGGAACTTTTGTCAAGGATGCTTAGTGTTTGTGTGATGTGAATTCCGTGGTATGTGCAACACTTGTGGGCCACTGCATTAGGATGCTCCAATTAGAAGACAACTCATTGCTCACTACTAAACAACGAAGAAGATTTATTTTCATCTAACAAGAAGTCCAAAGGAAGAGTGGCTGCAAGTGGTTAATTCAGTATCTCGATGACAGCAACCTGGATTCAGATTCTTTTTATCGTCCTGCTCAGCTAAACACAGCAGGCGACTTCATCTTCGACAGGCTCCTCTCAGAGGTAGAAGTCGTCTGTCTCACTGCCTGGCATGCATGCTAAGTTGCTTCAGTCATGTCCAACTCTTTGGGATCCTATGAATTGTAGCCTGCCAGGCTCCTCTGTCCATGGAATTCTCCAGGCAAGAACATTGGAGTGGGTTGCCATGTCCTTCTCCAGGGATTCTCAAGTAAACACAATGGAGGAAGAGGGATTGTTTTTTCCCCTCTTGGTCTCAGTTTAAAATAGAGGAAAATTTTCTTAGAAGCCTTCCAGCAGACCTTCCCCACATCTCATTGACCAGAAAGAGGTCACATGCCACCACTGAAGCCAGTCCTGGAGAAGAAGAACAGCAGGCTTGGGTTAATGACCCTAACACATCATGGCGGGCAAGTTGTCCAAGCGAAGTTAGGGCCTGTGGCAAGGAATGGAGGCAAGAGCTATCAGCTGGGCAGTCTGTTACAAATGTCAATTATGAATAGAGAGACACTGGGTAGAAAATACATCCCAACACTTTGTATCGGGCAAATCATTCATGAGTATAGGAAATGGCCATGATGTTGTATAAGACAAACTGCAGAAATCTTCAGTGAAACTACATTTGTTGTTCAGTCGCTCAGAGTGTCTGTCTCCTGGTGACCCCATGGACTGCAGCATGCCAGGCCTCCCTGTCCTTCACTATCTCCCTGAGTTTGCTCAAACTCATGCCCATTGAGTAGGTGATGCCATCCAACCATCTCATCCTCTGTGGCCCCTTTCTCCTCCCACCTTCAATCTTTCCAAGCATCAGGGTCTTTTCCAGTGAGTCAGCTCTTCGCATCAGGTGGTCAAAGTATTGGAGCTTCAGCTTCAGCATCAGTCCTTCCAATGAATATTTAGGGTTGATTTCCTTTAGGATTGACTGGTTTCACCTCCTTGTAGTCCAAAGGGCTCTCAAGACTCTTCTCCAGCACCGCAGTTTGAAAGCATAGTTAGATTCATACCTCCCAGCTGGCAGCAGGAGAAATTCCAAGTAGATCATAGAATTAAATGTGAAAACTTCACTACTATTAAATGAACACATTGGAGAACTCTATTACAATCTTGGAATAGGAGAAGGCTTCCTAATTTTGACTTAAAATCAAGAAGCTGTAAAGGGAAAAATAATCAGCATGGAGTGAAAACACCAGAAGTAAAGTCTAAAGATAACTGGTTAACTGAGGGGCAGAGATTGTAATTCAAATCCTGAACAATAAGTTCATCTCCTTATTGCATCAAAGCTCCTACAAATCAAGAAAAAAATAAAAGATATCAACCTATAGAATAACTTAGGATGATAGGCAAAGGAGATAAACATTTTTTTCACTAGGAAAAAAACCCCACAAATGTCCCTTACATATATGAAAAGTTGTTCAGTTTCACCTCATTTATATTAAGAAACATGAAAATTAAAACTATCCTGAAATATTATTTTTCAGCTATCTGGCAAAAGTTTGATAACACTCTGCTGACAAGGTTGTATAGAAAGAAAGATCCAATGAGAATATAAATTGGCATAACTCCTATGAAGGACAGTTTGGCAGTTAGTCCATCAGTTCTGTTTCTGAGACTACATCTGTGGATTCTATAGACTCCACAATCTACAGATATATTTGATTATATGCAAAAAGATTTTTCAGGGCTAATATTTAACTGGAACATACACATAAAAGCCAATTGGTTAGTTCATGGCCAGTATCTCTCCTAAAATGTTGATGTCCCTGTTTACTTAAATTTGAAAATTTTAAAGATTATTCTTTTGAGTATGTAGAACTCTATTGTTTGAAAAAAAAATTTTTTTTTTAGAGACAATCCAGCCAACAAAAGTGAATTAATTAAATAAGCTTTGGTGATCCTTACAATGGAATATTGTACATTTGTACAAAAAAAACTGAGTATACTGAGGCTTCCCTGGTGGCTCAGTGGTAAAGAATTCACCTGCCAATGCAGGAGACACAGGTTCTATCCCTGATCAAGGAAGATCCTGCAGGCCACGGAGCAATGAAGCCGTGTGCCGCAACTTTTGAGCCTGGGCTCTAGAGCCCAGAAGCTGCAACTGCTGAGGTCCATGAGCCGCCACTACCGAAGCCGCTAGCCTTAGGGCCCATGCTATGCAGCAAGAGCGGCCCCTGCAGGGAGAAGCCCAAGCACCTCACCTGGGAAAAGCCCAGCCCTGCCAGAAATACATGAATAAATATGTCAAAACGGAGGGTCACCATTTAAAAAAATAAGGATACATATCTGTATGTAGGGATACGGAAAGTTCTCCCAAACATAAAGTTGAAAAAAAAAAGCAAGATGCTGATCAGTACTTGTAATAACTCCAGTTCTGTATAAAAAGAAAAATAACCATCATTAATATATCAAAAATATTCATAGTGATATTTGATTATAAAAATATAAGAAACTCCAAAGGAAATACTAGAAAAATAACAGTGGTTCCCTGTATTGGGGAGATACAAACTGGGAGGATGAAAAGTCTTCATTACATATCATTTATTTTTCTTTCAGTTTTCAGCTATGGTAATGTATTTGCTCAAAATTTTTTTAAAAATGTATTAAACATCTACAATTGTTTACCATCACATACAGATCTAGTTCCAAATCTTTAAGTTGGGATTCAAGACAAGTCATAATTTAGCTCAAATCAACCTTTTCCTAGTGAATTCCTACTAATTTCTCCTCATGTCTTACTCCCACCCCTACTGCCCCCCACCCCCCACAGAAACACACACACAGACACACACACACACACACACACACACACAGCATTCCCTGGATCTTCTCCCTAAAGATAATCATTTAACAGTTTTCACTTCAAAAAAAAAATGTCATATGCATATGCCTACTTTTATATTACCTATATAACATTTTTGAAAAAATGTATACCTGTGATCGTGTTTTTATTTATTACATGTTTTAAACATTTTTATATAGCATGAGTTTTTTCTACTTATTTATGTATTTTGTAATTTTTCATGGCTTTTTTAATGGTTCGATAACATTGCATCATCACAAGGATGCATCTTAATTTAGCTTATTTCCCTTACACAATTAGATTGTCTCTATTACATTCATAATCATTGGTACAAGCTATGCTGCAATAAACATCTTGTCATATTTTTGCCATAATATCAAAGTACAGTTGTTAAGGAAATGTTACGTGTTTTTGTAAATTTGATTGATAGTGTCAAATTGACTTCACAATGTATATCATGTACACTTTCAACGAGTATATGAAAATACTCCTTCTTTCCTCATTCTTTCACCAATATTATTTGAAACTTTCAAGAGCTGCCTGATAAACAAAAAAGTATTCTCTTTATTTATGAGGTTGAGTATATTTTTATATGTATATAGGAATTTTTTTTTATGAACTGTCTATTCTACTTTCATGGAGTCAGATGAAGCCTGTAGTATGACTTTCACGTATGACTCCAGGATTTAGAGCTGTGTTAGAAAGGCTTCTCTACTTCCACATGCCTCTCTCATACACACACAGAAGTTCTCCTATATATGCTTTTAGTCTCTTACATATCTTTAAATGTTTAAATCTTTAATCCATCCAGATTTGACAAGAGTGGGAGAGAGCTGGTATATCCTAAAAAGTAGCATTGTAGTTAATTTTTCCCCCCAAATGTCTCAGTTTAACCTCCTGTACAATCTATACCTTCTCCACTGATTTGAATTACAATATTTGTTACATACTGGACTCCCATAGGCCATATGGGAATTTTAAAAATATTTTTTATTTATCTTATTTGTTAGGCTGCATCAGCTCTTTTTTAAAAAATTTACTGATTTTTTATTGAAGGATAATTGCTTTACAGAATTTTGTTGTTTTCTGTCAAACCTCAACATGAATCAGCCACGGGTACACATATGTCCCCTCCCTCTTGACCCTCCCTCCCGTTTCCTGCCCACCCCACCCCTCAGGTTGATAGAGAGCCCCTGTTTGAGTTTCCTGAGCCACACAGCAAATTCCTGTTGGCGATCTATTTTACATATGGTACTGTAAGTTTCCATGTTACTATTTCCATACACCTCACCCTCTCCTCCCCTCTCCCCATGTCCATAAGTATATTCTCTATGTCCGTTTCTCCATTGTTGACCTTTAAATAAATTCTTCAGTACCATTCTTCCAGATTCTATGTATATGCATTAGAGTATGATATTTATCTTTCTCTTTCTAACTTACTTCACTCTGTATAATATGTTCTAGGTTCATCCACCTCATTAGAACTGACTCAAAGGCATTCCTTTTTATGGCTGAGTAATATTCCATTGTGTATATGTACCACAACTTCTTTATCCATTCATCTGTTGATGGACATCTTGGTTGCTTCCATGTTTTAGCTATTGTAAATAGCGCTGCAGTGAACAATGGGATACATGTGTCTTTTCAGTTTTGGTTTCCTCAGGGTATAAGCCTAGGAGTGGAATTGCTGGGTCATATGGTGGTTTTATTCCTGGTTTTTTAAGGAATCTCCATACCATCTTCCATAGTGGCTATATCAGTTTACATTTCCACCAACAGTGCAAGAGCATTCCCTTTTCTCCACACCCTCTCCAGCATTTATTGTTTGTAGACTTTTTGATGATGGCCATTCTGACTGGTGTGAGGTGACATCTCATTGTAGTTTTGATTTGCATTTCTCTAATAATGAGCGATGTTGAGCATCTTTTCATGTGTTTGTTAGCCATCTGTGTCTTCTTTGGAGAAATGTCTATTTAGGTCTTTTTCCCACTTTTTGATTGGGTTGTTTGTTTTTCTGGTATTGAGTTGTATGAGTTGCTTATATATTTTGGAAATTAATCCTTTGCCAGTTGTTTCATTTGCTATTATTTTCTCCCATTCTGAAGGTTGTCTTTTCACCGTGTTTATAGTTTCCTTTGTTGTGCAAAAGCTTTTAAGTTTAGTTAGGTCCCACTTGTTTACTTTTGTTTTTATTTCCAATACTCTAGGAGGTGGGTCAGAGAGGATCTTGCTGTGATTTATGTCTTTGAGTGTTCTGCCTATGTTTTCCTTTAAGAGTTTTATAGTTTTTGGTCTTACATTTAGGTCTTTAATCCATTTTGAGTTTATCTTTGTGTATGGTGTTAGGAAGTGTTCTAATTTCATTCTTTTACATTTAGCTGTCCAGTTTTCCCAGCACCATTTATTGAAGAGGCTATCCTTGCCCCATTGTATATTCTTGCATCCTTTGTCAAAAATAAGGTACCCATAGGTGCATGGGTTTACGTCTGGGCTTTTTATCTTGTTCCATTGGTCTATATTTCTGTTTGTGTGCCAGTAACATACTGTCTTGATGACTGTAGCTTTGTAGTAAAACCTGAAGTCAGGGAGCTTGATTCCTCCAGCTCCATTCTTCTCTCTCAAGACTGCTTTGGCAGTTTGGGGTCTTTTGTGTTTACATATGAATTGTGAAATTTTTTACTCTAGTTCTGTGAAAAATGCCATTGGTAATTTGATAGGGGTTGCATTGAATCTGTATACTGCATTTGGTAGTATAGTCATTTTCACAATATTGATTCTTCCTACTCAGGAACATGGAATATCCCTCCATCTGTTTATGTCTTCTTTGATTTCTTTCATTAGTGTCTTATAATTTTCTGTGTACAGTTCTTTCATCTCCTGAGGTCGGTTTATTCCTAGATATTTAATTCTTTTTGTTGCCATGGTGAATGGGATTGATTCCTTAATTGCTCCTTCCAATTTTTCATTGTTAGTATATAGAAATGCAAGTGATTTCTATTACTGATTTTGCATCCTACAACTTTTCTAAATTCACTGATTAGCTCTAGAAATTTTCTGATACTATCTTTAGGGTTTTCTATGTACAGTATCATGTCATCTGCAAACAGTGAGAGCTTTACTTCTTGTTTTCCAATCTAGATTCCTTTTATTTCCTTTTCTTTTCTGATTGCTGTAGCTAGGATTTCCAGAACTATGTTGAATAATAGTGGCAAAATTGAACACCCTTGTCTTGTTCCTGATCTTAGGGGGAAATGCTTTCAGTTTTTCACCATTAAGAATAATGTTTGCTGTAAGCTTATCATATATGGCCTTTACTATATTGAGGTAGGTTCCTTCTATGCCCATTTTGGGTGCTGAATTTTGTCAAAGGTTTTTTCTGCATCTATTGAGATTATCGTATGGTTTTTATGTTTCAATTTGTTAATATGGTGTATCCCATTGATTGATTTGCATATATTGAAGAATCCTTGCATCTCTGGAATAAACCCAGCTTGATCATGATGTATGAGCTTTTTGATGTGTTGCTGAATTCTGTTTGATAAAATTTTGTTGAGAATTTTTGCATCTATGTTCATCAGTGATATTGGCCTGTAGTTTTCTTTTTTGTGTGTTATCTTTGTCTGGTTTTGGTATCAGGGTGATGGTGGCCTTGTAGAATTAGTTTGGAAGTGTTCCTTCCTCTGCAATTTTTTGAAAGAGCTTTAGAAGGATAGGCGTTAGCTCTTCACTAAATGTTTGATAGAATTCTCCTGTGAAGCCATCTGGTCCTGTGCTTTTGTTTTTTGAGAGATTTCTGATCACAGCTTCAATTTCAGTGCTTGTAATTGGGTTGTTCATAATTTCTATTTCTTCCTGGTTCAGTCTTGGAAGATTCTTTTTCCCCAAATGTCCCAATTTAACCTCCTATACAATCTATACCTTCTTCACTGATTTGAATTACAATATTATATACTGAATTCCCATAGGCCATATGGGAATTTTTAAAATATTTATTAACTTTATTTGTTAGGCTGCATCAGCTCTTCTTTTTTTTTTTTTAATTTGGAGGTTAATTGCTTTACAGTGATGTGTTCGTCTCTGCCATACAACAATGTGAATTAGCCAAAGAGGGAGGAGATACATATAAACTCATGCACCAGGTCTTGACTTGCGGCATTTGGGATCTGATCAAGGATTGAACCCAGGACGCCTGCATTGGGAGCACAGAGTCTTAGTCACTGGACCACCAGAGAAGTCCCTGTCATATCTATTATGTTCTATTCACCTGAAAATCTCTTCTCACCCAGTATCACAGCATTTAACTTACTATAGCTTTGTAGCATGTTTTTCATCTGGTAAGACTGTCTGGTCCCTACCTCATAAGTCGTTGTTTTTTTTTTTTTTTTCAAAAAATTATCAGCTATTAGAGTTCATTTAGTCTCTATAAGAAGAACGTATAGATTAATTTGAGGGAAAATATATTTTTATAACACAGAGTCCTGACTGTAAGTCCAGTGCTCAAAATGTCACATGAAATCACTAGATAATTACTTAGTGAGTCTGAGACCAGATCCTTGAGGATATTTCTGACCAGATTAGTTGTGTGAGTCATCTGAATGTATGGCATTATTGTGCATTTCTCCCCTTTCTCAGGTAGACCCATGGGAACTACACGGGTATCAAGAAAACCAGGCCCAGAGCAAAAAAAATAAATAAATAGTTCCTCCATATCCTTCAGGAATTCTTTAATAGAAAAATTAATCATTCACATCCTGTCCGCAGTGAGAGCGGTGCTCCAGTCACAATCAATACCGCTGCTCATGTGTGCTGCAAGCCGCGTGCGTCTTGGGTATAGAATTCCTGGCTTGTGGCCATAACCAATACAGGAATAAATGCCATTTAATTCCACCCAGCTGTTCCTGGGGCCTTCCATGGGTGGGTGTGCTGAGGGGTGTTTCATTCGATTCACAGGAAAAAATGTGCCCCTCAATTGCTTGGCGCAGAGCCAGATTTGCTAGGCCTTTGCAAACACACCACTGTGAGGAAGCCGTGAAGGCTGTTTGCATCACCGACCAACCAGCCCAGAGTGTGCTCGGGGGCTCCGGCAGTCTGTGGCCGTTCTCTCAGCTTGCGCTTCATTTCCCACTGAAAACCCCGCGCTTTGTGTTCAGTTTAAGATCCTCCCAACGCGTGAGGTTAAGAAGACATCTTTACCTATTTAAACATGGACATGATTAAACAGAAATTATACTTTACATAGTATTAAAGGTGACATCCATCTATGTAAATTTAGTGTAATGGAAGACTTAGTTTAAGAATGTAATATTCTTAAATCCAAATATAAAAACCTGCTTTGCTTGACATAGGTTACTGAATTGATGTTTTGTAGTGTGTTTAGGTGCCAAAAAAGCAACTTTGGTTTCTGCAAAGAATAGTCATTTTCCAATTCACATCATATAATTCCAGTGTTGTAGGTCAAAACAGATCCTTCTTCCCTTGAAAAACAAAGACAAGGGACCCTGTATGGTTTGCTCTTGTGTTGTTTTATTTCGTTTGGATACGTGCCAAGATTATGATGGAGGAGGAAATGGCAACCCACTCCAGTATTCTTCCTGGAGGAGCCAATGGACAGAGGAGCCTGGTGGGCTACAGCCCTCGGGGGCGCAGAGAGCGAGACACACCTGAGCACACAGCACAGGAGATTATGATAGTGTGTTAGTTGGGGCTTCTCTCGTGGCTCAGCTGGTAATGAATCTGCCTGCGTGCAGGAGACCCGGCTCCGATCCCTGGGCCAGGAAGACCCCCCTGGAGAAGGGAATGGCACCCCTCTCCAGTATTCTTGCCTGGAGAGTCCCATTCTCCAGGAACAGAGGAACCTGGCGGGCTACAGCCCATGGTGTTGCAAAGAGTCAGACACGACTGAGTGACTGAACACCACATGCACCCTTAGATAGATTATTATACAGGGTTTAGGAATTGTGTACCATGTTCAGAGTTATACCAAAGAGGCTAAAGTGCCCAAAACCCTGTGGCATAGTAGGGTTGGTGGTTCTTTGGGGTTGAAATATGGCTAAATGTGTTTGCGGCAGCCCCAAACCAAGGGGTCCCTCCATCTTTGGCTCTGTTAAGCAGAAACTATATGGGATAGAAGGACAGAGAAAGAATCTTTATTGAGAACCCACTTAATACAAGGTGCACATTTGATCATAGTTTAACCCCCACCAGATCCTGATTTGAGAACTTAGTCTCACAGTTTAAAAATTAGCTGTATGCATGTTAACTGATTCATCAGAGTCAGTTCTAACATGAGAAATCTGTCGATTGGCCAGCCCCTATTTTAGGAAAGGAAACACATTCACTGAGCACCTACTGTGTTAAGACCTGTTTTAAGACTGTGGTTCACAATTCCTAGCCCACCATATTAGCTTTTCAGTGTTTCAAATTCTGTGGGAGAAGACAAGGGTGGGATGATTTGAGAGGATAGCATTGAAAAATGTATATTACCACATGTGAAACAGATCACCAGTCCAGGCTTGATACATTAGACAGGATGCTCAGGGCTGGCGCACTGGGATGACCCTGAGGGATGGGATGGGGAGGGAGGTGGGAGGGGGGTTCAGGATGGGGACACATGTTGATTCATGTCAATGTATGGCAAAACCACTACAATATTGTAAAGTAATTAGCCTCCAGTTAAAATAAATAAATTAATTTTTAAAATTTAAATATTTTAAAATGTTTAGTTAAAAAGTATATTGCATAATCTATAACACTTTGAGAAAAGAAAGTTAGGAATTTCTCCAAAGGAGTTGTTTTAAATACAGAGAATATCTGTGATCTAGATGCTTTTATTAAAAGGGTTTTAGAATGTTTCTCAAGCTCTACAGGGCAGCACATCATGGGAGGGGATCTTCCTTCTAAGGGACATATTTCAAACAACAAATAACAAGGTGCTGGAGAGAGACTGGCTTGGATATGGTTGACTTGGATATGGCTGATTGAATGCTGCTCACCATGCATTCAATCTCACTGTCTGTGCTTCCCACAGCAGAGGCTAGAAAACTGAAATCTACGCTTTCCAGGCTCTCCTGATGCCAGAGTTCTGGATGCTTCATTGGTGCTGGTGACTGCATGCACTTTGATTTAATTCAGAGTACGGAAGTGAACCTGAGACCATCTTCCTGTGACTTTCTACTGGCACGCAAGGCAAACTGTCAGGAGGGCAGGTGGTGGCTGAGCGCAGACGTTGACTTTCTAGGCTCCAGCTGAGGGGACTGGAGAGGAAGTTGTGTTCACTCTGCCAGGGCCTCCTGGTCTCCGGAGCCACACTTCCGCTGCGTGTCCTTGACCTCCGTCGTTCAGTGGCTGCCACTGTGTTTGTCGCTCACTCAGCATGTCTGACTCTGTGCGACACCATGGACTGTAGCCCACCAGGCTCCTCTGTCCCTGGGATTCTCCAGACAAGAATACTGGAGTGGGTTGCCGTGCCCTCCTCCAGGGGATCTTCCTGACCCAGGGATCAAACCCAGGTCTTCTGCATTGCAGGTGGATTCTTTACCATCTGAGCCAGGGCCAGGAAAACAAGGAAACAGATTCTCTCCTAGAATCTCCAGAACAGATGTAGCCCTGATAACCCATTTTAGATTTCTGACCCCTAGCGCTGTAAGGGAATAAGTTCTCTTATTTTAAGCCACTAAGTTTGTGGTCCTTTTTTACAGCAGCAGTAGGAAAGTAGTACAAACATTTCCTGAATAACTATTGAGACCCTGTCATGTGGTGCTGGGATAGTTGTAACAAAACTAAGTGCCTGTCCTGATACTCCAGCTTGCATTCTTGCTCAGAGTGAAGCAGAAGTAGGACCCCAAGCCCAGACCTGTCCCTCTTGCAAGCCCGCGCTCTTAACACTGTCCTCCTCCACCCCCACCAGACCAAGCCCCAGGCAGGCGCCCAAGCCTGGGTCTCTTCTGTTCTAAAGGGATCTAATGAGTTTTATTCCTGATTGGATTCTCAGAAGTTAACATAAAACATCTTTTCTCATTTGTAGGAACCTGGATGAGTCTCTTCCTTCTGAGGGTCACTGTGGTACTTTCTGTAAAGAACTCCACCCCCCACCACCACCCCAAGTCCATTTCTAGACCTTTAGTTTGTCTCCTGCGTATGAAGGGTTTGTTAAAATGTTCAGCTTCTAGAGTTCTAATTCCACACATCTTTATGGGGCCTGAGGATGTACACTTTCACAGCCCAGGTGATTCTGAGGCACACCAGGGACCTCACCTGGGAAATACTCTTGATATAAAATTATAGAAGAGCCTTACCTTCTGAATGCTTAGAGACACAGTTTCTAACATTCCAATTGCCTTAGTTCTTCTAGAGGTCTTTCAAGCAGTTATTCTTTTCCTGATGACACATTTTGCAATGGCATAGTAAATAGCAGAATCCCACATTGACTAATAATATGGGTTGTATTGTTTCATCTTTTATTTGTGGTACAGTAATGCTACTAGAGTTATCTATCTTTTTAATATTATAATGATATTATTACTATTACAACTACCAGAAAGTCATGTTGAAATAGCCAATGCATTTCAACATTCTCCCGTAGGATTGGATTTTTTTTTTAAATGTTATTTAAATTCAGTTACAGATTGTTTCACTGAAATTGCTACTTACTGGTCTGTGATTTAAGAATTCCTTCTAAGTGACAGCTCAGAAGCCAACTTTGCTTCACTGGAAACAACAGATTATACTGGCTTCCTTTAGATATTTACAATATTTCTGTGAACCAGAGAATTTTATTGCTCTAAATAGCACCAGTTATCCAACCCAGCCCTGTCATTTTACAAATGAGGAAAATGAGGTTTAAAGGAGGGAAGTTACTTGCCTACAGTTACACAAGTAGTTACTGTGAAGTTAGCAGCTGCTTTCCTGATTCCTGGTCTATTCAGAAGCTCGGTGACTATAATTTTATTTCTAAATCCACTTACAGTATTTTGATCACTTCCAGTATAAGTTGATTTTTTATAGCAGATAATCAGAAGTAGATACATTTTAAATATTCATGTATTTGTTTTGCTAGTTTTTTTCTTTGAAGAAATAAATTCACAACCTCTTCTTTGTTAACCCCAACTTTTTTTCCTGTAAGTATTCACTATTTAAAATAAGATCATTAAGGACTTAGAAAAATTTTTGTGGCTCTCTATTTCTTTAGCCTTGTCTTGATAACTCTCCCATTCAAACAGAAACAATGTTGGGGTGGGCTCCAAATGAGACCTAGAACACACCAACCTTGCTCTGTTTAATGCACCATTAGTGAAGTATGTCATATCCAGCCCTACCCCCAAATCCTCTCTTTCTTAGCAACAATAAAATGGTTTCACACAATTGACTCGAGCGAAGTTCTTTGAACAGTTGTTAGGGTGGGAAACTCAACACCCTGGAACAGTGATCACAGAGGTGGTAGTGGAACAGCTGGGCGGGTTGCACTACCAGCCACAAGCAGACATGCTGTGGGTCTGACTCTCAAATCACCATTACTCAGATTTGGATCCAGGAGCAAAAAGCCTAGAACGGTGAACACCTGATTCAGTGTGAAATTCAGAGACACCCATCCCCCAGTTTAATTAGTATAACCAAATGACCCCTGAAGTCTCACTGTTTGCTAATTCTTCTGGCCTCAATGCCTTTCCCCTGCCAATGGAAAAGCAAGGGGATGGCCGTGCTGACCAGCAGGGCGTGAGTTATACATAGCAACTGGATAGCAAAGGGTGGAGGGAGTCCTCTTAAGAAAGAGGAAGGAGAAGGGAGGTGGATAGGGCACAGCTAATACTGTTCTGACTTTACCTCCATCCTGTTGAAGTCATGTTTCTAAAACAGCCACACAGGACTTCCGGTTTCAACTCCAATATGTGAAACAGCCATACTCAGATTATCTTGACATGAAGCAGAGCAGGAAATTGAAGTGGGGGAGGGAGTTCTCATTGTGTCTCTTGGCAGCAGGGCTGACAACAGTCAGAGGTGGAGGTAGTAATTTTGTGGGAGAGGCTTAAGATAAGTGTTGTGTGTTTTCACATGTCTTTTACAGATTTTCAGTTCAGGCATGAGAAAAATTGGGTTGACGCTTAAGTTTATTGTTGTCTTGAATTCCAGCCCATCTGGGACAAAGTCATCTTTTGGTTTTTGTTTGGTTACATCCCACTGGAAATGTCTTTTTCTTCCTCCAGGACACAGATTTTGTAACAGTTCATTTATTCACTTGTTTATCCTTTCAACAAACAATTATTTCAATGTACAGTACTTGCTAAGTTCTTAGGATATAGGGGTGATTATAGCTGCCTTCATAAATAAAGCTTAAGGTCTTGTGAGGGAAGCATGCAATCAAGTCATGACAATAAAGTGTATTAAGTTTTACAGTAAAGGAAGTGAAGGGATGAATAGCTAAAACACCAATCCTGCCTATTCCCCTACCTGAAGAATGGACATGATAAAAAGTATATCTACCTCTGGGGCAGGCATGTGGACCAGATGAAATGATGTGGTTAAAATCTCTGTTAAGTGAAATGACTCTTAGTTCTACTTTCTAGTCAGATCCTCTGTTGAAATCATTTAAATACTGCCAAGAAAGATTTTAAGGACACTTCTCTTACTTTAAGCGTCCAGGCTCTGTTTCGATAAGATCCAAGAGGCTGGTCAGGCATCATCCACCACATGTTAAACAAAGACTTACACCAGCCTGTGTGGATGAGTCACTCCCCCATGAAGGCCCTGCCCCACTCTGTGTCCATGGTCCAGAGCCAGCCGCATGGACAAAAGCAGGGGCCAGCCAAGTGCAAGGCACAGAAGAGTGATGTCCATGGGTCTGAGCTCACCATGGACCTGCCTGACCCACCTCTACTTTCCTGGCCCTCTGCCTTTCACTCAACGTTTCTCACAGTTGTATTCATCTATTTGTGAGATCATTTTGATCAGTCTCTCTTTTCCCTGGTAGAGAGTGTGCTCCCGTACGACAGAGTCCAGAGCTCTTTTGCTTCCCACTATAGATGCCCCTGAATTGGAAGCACTGATGCTGAAGCTGAAGCTCCAGTACTTTGGCCACCTGATGCAAAGAGCTGACTCACTGGAGAAGACCCTGATGCTGGGAAAGATTGAGGGTAGGAGGAGAAGAGGGTAACAGAGAATGAGATGGTTGGATGGTATCATCAACTCAATGAACATGAGTTTGAGCAAGCTCCGGGACATAGTGAAGGACAGGGAAGCCTAGCATGCTACAATCCATGGGGTCGCAAAGAGTTGGACATGACTGAGCAACTAAACAGCCAACAACATAGATGCCCCAGCCCTAGCTCCAGAAAGGTGAATAGTGCTGCCTGATTATGGTGCCTGAATGAGAGACAGAATGCGTGCTACTTACTCTGACTTATACTCTTAGGAAAGCATCACTTTCTATCTGAACAGTGGTTTCCACTTGACATTACTCTATAATGAAATCCCTATAAGACTGTTCCTAGAAGATGCTAAAGCAGGATGAGGCAGTGACCCAAAGTGAAAGCTCGGGCTGAAAGGGGTCAGGAGAGTTACCAAGAGTGCCTGTCAAGTGCTTCCAGCAGGATATTCTAAAAAGTCTCACAGCCCACCTCCAGCTGGGAAACATTTCCAGAAAGGAGGGAAATATGTCCTTTTGAAAACAAGGTATTTTATGCCCCTTCAGGTTTGGAGAGGCACTGGGCTCGGCACCCTGTATTGAGGAGGTTCCTTCATGCCAGAGCTCCCAATATGTTTTGCAAGGAAAGAATGGACATGCAGCCTCAGCTTCTGGTGTCTATTTTTATGCCCTGGTTGTGTGTAGGGGAAAATGGGAATAGTATGTGTGTTTTTTCCCTGGTGTCTGCTGACTCCCATGGAGGGAGTCCCAAATCCAAACGCAAAAAGTCCATGTCAGGAGGCAATGACCCACCACTTTGGACTCCATTCAACATCTACCCAAAGAATATCCTTGGCAAAGAGCAGTGACAGCATAATAGTGGCAAAAATAGCAATCATTCTCTCAGTTGCCAACTAAATATAACTCCTAATGGCTAAAGTTCTATAACTAATCAATTTTTTTTTGTTCTAATAAAATAGTTTGAAAATCAATGTTACCTTGGACACACAATTTGACTATGACATCAGTTCAGTTCAGTTCAGTCACTCAGTCATGTCCAACTCTTTGCAACCCCATGAACTGCAGCATGCCAGGCCTCCCTGTCCATCACCAACTCCCAGAGTCCACCCAAACCCATGTCCGTTGAGTCAGTGATGCCGTCCAGCCATCTCATCCTCTGTCATCCCCTTCTCCTCCTTCCCTCAATCATTCCCAGCATCAGGGTCTTTTCCAGTGAGTCAGCTCTTCACATCAGGCGGCCAAAGTATTGGAGTTTCAGCTTCAACATCAGTCCTTCCAATGAACACCCAGGACTGATCTCCTTTAGGATGGACGGGTTGGATCTCCTTGCAGTCCAAGGGACTCTCAAGAGTCTTCTCCAACACCACAGTTCAAAAGCATCAATTCTTCGGTGCTCAGCTTGCTTTATAGTCCAACTCTCACATCCATACATGACCACTGGAAAAACCATAGCCTTGACTCGACGGACATTTGTTGACAAAGTAATGTCTCTGCTTTTTAATATGCTGTCCAGGTTGGTCATAACTTTCCTTCCAAGGAGTAAGCGTCTTTTAATTTCATGGCTGCAATCACCAACTGCAGTGATTTTGGAGCCCAGAAAAATAAAGTCAGCCACTGTTTCCACTGTTTCCCCATCAATTTGCCATGAAGTGATGGGACCAGATGCCATGATCTTAGTTTTCTGAATGTTGAGCTTTAAGCCAACTTTTTCATTCTCCTCTTTCCCTTGCATCAAGAGGGTCTTTAGTTCTTCTTCACTTTCTGCCATAAGGGTGGACTCATCTGCATATCTGAGGTTATTGATATTTCTCCCGGCAATCTTGATTCCAGCTTATGCTTCCTCCAGCCCAGCGTTTCTCATTATGTACTCTACATATAAGTTAAATAAGCAGGGTGACAATATACAGCCTTGACATACTACTTTTCCTATTTGGAACCAGTCTGTTGTTCCATGTCCAGTTCTAACTGTTGCTTCCTGACCTGCATACAGGTTTCTAAAGAGGCAGGTCAGGTGCTCTGGTATGCCCATCTCTTTCAGAATTTTTCACAGATATTCCAATTGTCATATAATTAGTTGTTTTACATCTTTATCTTAGAATTTCCAGTGTTCCAATGTTTCCTACATGGAGTGAAGGGAGAATAGAATAAACAGGATTTACTGTATACTTTTCTTTCTGTAAGAAATTATATATTCCATATAAAGTGAAAAAGAGAATGCTGAACAACCTATAGATAATTTTAAAGAGAAAATGAGTTTAATAAGCAATGGAGAGGACTTCCCGGGTGATCTAGTGGCTAAGACTCCATGTCCCCATGCAGGGGACCTGGGTTCGATCTCTTGTCAGGGAACTAGATCCCACATGCTGCAGCTAAGACCTGGCAAGCCAAATCAGTATTAATAAATAAAACAATGGAGAATACTAGAGCCTTGGTTTCAGGTAAGCCTCCTGGGGTAAACCAAAGGTTGAAGGGAACTTGAGGTTGCTCAGCTGGCTTTGTGAAGCTAAGGGAGAGTGGCAGGGTTGAAGAGGAGTGCTTCAGGAGACCGTTGCCCGTGAGAACCTGTTACTGAAGAGAAAGGCAAGTGATCTAGGATGCACAGTGCAGGACAAGGGGCCCTGAGCCAGGAGAAGTGAAGTGAAAACTAGAGCAGGTTGGGGAGGGTTGAAAGGCAAGAATTCATGCCCATTGTAGCTCCCTTTTCAAGCTCCTCTAATGAAAAACAGATATGACTATCATGTCTGCAAGATTTATTCATTCAAGAACATCAGAATCAACTCTGCCTTTCCCCTGAAATGGGCAATGCATTAAACCTTTGCTCTACACAATTCAACCAGGAGATAGACTAGGCTATATACCATTTTCCCCTATTATACCGTTTTGTGCCTCAAGACATTTTCCTTTACAGCACTAAATAGGGGTTGTCATGTGAAATTTACATATATGATTGTTTGATAAAGGCCACTCTCCCCCGTTAAACTACAAGTTCCCCAATGAGAAAAATTTTGTCTTCTGGTTCCTAGTGGATGGCATGTTGCCTAACACATAGGAGACACTCGTTTATTGAATGAATGGATGAAGCCTACTTGACCTTCCCCTTTTGTCTCCTTTCTGTCTTCCTTTCCTGCTCAGTATTTTCTGGCTTTCCTCTATTCATTTTATTTCCAGATCAAAACCAAAATTCATCTCAACTCTTCGATATATTAGGTTCTTTTCATCAACAGCCCAAAAGAACCCAACAAAGCTAGGAGTAGTCTCTTTTGCCTCCAAACTACTCATATGTCTATCTCTTAGAACAAAAATCAGGAACCTTAGATATTCCTATACCAGCAGCAGTCCTGGGAAAGGTGAACAGCATGGTGGTTCCAAGTGTAGAAATGGGGTTTGAGTTATATTCGGTACAATTCACCAAATGTGATCCTACATGAGCTATTTAATTTTTCCAAGTTTTAGTTTCTGCAATTATAAAATGAGGATGATAATAAAATCATCCACTTCCAATGGTTATTTTAATGATATGAAGACTGACTTCACAAACGTAAAGTGTCTGGTGCTGGAAAGCCCTGTAAAGTATCAGCTATCATAATCTCAGTGACCACAAGGCCTAAACATGGACCTTGTTATATATTTTTTAATCTGGTTCACAATTTGCACCCCAAAAGTGGACAACAGAGCTAAATGTTAGACCTCTGTCCCCTGCTGCCTGTCATGTCTCCCTGGCAATCTTGCTGAGGTATCCAGGCTGCAGAAATGTCTGCTCTGGGATGAGGGGCTGGGGCAGGGGTCATGGGGTCACAGGGTCATGAAGAACCCCATGAAAATCAGAGCCCAATGGCCAGTTGTTTTTCCAGGGCAGAAGTTTCTTTGTTTCCACTCTTGGTCTTTGGGCATCTTTGGTGGTGGCTTTGCCTTGTCTCTCTGGGGAAGTCATCTGTGCCTAGACCGACAGCCTCCTTCCAAGAGCTCGCCTACCTCACAGCCCCCTTCCCAACACCAGCAGGTTCCTGTGGCTGAATTCCTGTGTCACTGGAGAAGGAATGCTTTATAACTCTTCTTCAAGCATCCCAAGTTTTCTCTCCAAACCTGGAGAGAGAGAGAAGGTTTCTGTGACGCACAGCCCAGCAGGTTGGGGCTTTGCAGGGAGGGGAGGTGAGAGGCTGCCCAGAGCAGCTAGGGGGCCAGAGTCCCTGCACCCACCAGCCACTGCTTGCAAGAGAGCTTTTCTGAGAGAAGTGGGAAAGTGTGGATACACTGTCAGCATTTCTGCATTTTGCTTTCCAGACAAGCCTCAGAAATCAGAATGATAGGGAGAGTTCCCTGCTGGGGGAAGTTGGCTCTTGGCAGTCAGCTTAGACAGTTGCAGCGGGGAGGAAAATGGAGTCACCTAGGCCCATGTCTCCTTGTCCAGGAGGTGGGAAGGCGTAGGGAAGAAGCAGCCCTCCAGCCTGTCTCCCAGTGGACGCCCCCAAGACTGGAAACTGGTCCGGGTGAGGAGGGAGGTGGGAGGGAGGGTCAGGATGGGGAACACATGTACACCCATGGCTGATTCATGTCAATGTATGGCAAAAACCACCACAATAATGTAAAGTAATCAACCTCCAATTAAAAAAATTTAAAAAAAAAACTGCTTGGGGGTAAGACCAGCAATGTCCACAAAGCCGCACTGCAGCTTTCTAGTTGAGGGTCCGTGACTGTAGGGATGGAAACTGAGTTATCAGGGACCCCAGGGGGTGCTTAGGAACCCCAGAACAGAAGTGCTGGGAGATGGGGAATGTGCTGAGAGAGCCTGCTTGCAGAATTGCACCTGGAAGAGAAAGCCCACAGAGGTTCTGCCTTCTCAGCCACAATGGGAGGACTGCTGCCAAGGGGCCCGTGCCTTGAAAGCAGGCACCCTGAGCTGTGTGTCCAGGCTCAAACGCCAGGGCAGAGAAGTCTTGCGGATCGGTTTTGTGTATGAGGTGTGTAATCAAACTTTCACACAATTACAGAATCTCCTTTTTCACAATCGAGTCATAAGGCAGGAACTCTGTGTTTTCTTGAAATTTCCAGTTTGTAGAAAATGAGAGAGAGGGAAGGAAGAGTTTGTCATAATTTTCATCCCCACCTGGTTTCTCTTCTCTGGGCCTGGTTTCAAAACACATACATATAATCCTCACCTTTGAAATTAACCTTACTTTCCATTTCTTGGGGCTTCCCTAGTAGCTCATTCGGTAAAGATCCACCTGCAATGTAGGAGACCCAGGTTCGATTCCTGGGTCAGGAAGATCCCCTGGAGAAGGAAATGGCAACCCACTCCAGTATTCTTGCCTGATAATCCCATGGACAGAGGAGCCTGGCAGGCTACAGTCCATAGGGTCGCAAGAGTCAGACACGACTGAGCGACTAAACCACCACTTTCATTTCTTACTGTTTTTTTTTTCACCTAAGTTTCCATTTAGATAAATCTCTTTCACCAATGGGATGTCTAATGAAAGACGTAGGGGATCTAATTTGGGAGTATTTTCTTAATGGTTATACCTCTTGGAAGGAAGGTTGAAAATACTTAAAATACCGGCGAATTTAACAATTTTTTTCCAAAGTTGCCAAATAGAACTCCAAAGCAAAAAAAAAACCCAAAAATCTTGGGACTTGGGGAGGGACCCTTACCCTTTATTTAAATGAAAAATTTAATGGAGATTAAATTAATTTCCAGAAGAGAAATTTTAATTTTTGTGGAACCACCAGTGTTACTAAAATTACTCTGAAAGTGTTAGTTGCTCAGTTGTGTCCAGCTCTTTGGGACCCTATGGACTGTAGCCAGCCAGATGCCTCTGTCCATGGGATTCTCCAGGCCAGAGTACTGGAGTGGGTTGCCATTCCCTCCTCCAGGGGATCCTCCCAACCCAGGGATTGAACCAGGATCTGCCACATTATGGACAGATTCTTCACCGTCTGAGCCACCAGGGAACCCAAACAGAGCTACTAATACTCCAATACTCCTTCCTATCTTTAGTCGATACTGTTGTTAACATTACCATTGTTAGGCAAGTACTCTAAAGCCACACTGGTTTACTTTAGCAACCATGTACATTTCAAACTTCTGGATCATGAAAACTAAACACTCATTTAAAAAAATTTTTTTAATTTATTTACTTTTAATTGAAAGATGATTGCTTTACAATACTATGTTGGTTTTTGCTATACGACAACATGAATCACCCATAGGTATACATACGTCCCCTCCCTCTTGAAACTCCCTCTCACCTCCCACCCCAAGCCACCCCTCTAGGTTGTCTGAACACTCTTATTTTTAAAATGTATTTTTATTTTTGATTGTGCTAGGTCTTTGTTGCTGCTCACAGGCTTTATTGAGCTGTGGTGAGCGGGGACCACTTTAGTTGTGGTGCGGGGGCTTCTCACTGTGGCGGCTCCTCTTGTTGCAGAGCATGGACTCTGGGTGCAGGGCCTCAGGAGTTATGGCTCACAGGCGTAGTAGCTCCACAGCAGGCAACCAGGGACCAGGGATTCGATCCTGGGGCCAGGGATTAAACCAGTGTCCCCTGCACTGGCAGGTAAATTCTTAGCCACTGGGCTACCCGGGAAGCCCCAAACACTCTTATTGTAATAAGGCATTACACTGACGGAGCATTTTCCAATTTTCACCATGCTCTTAGATACATTATCTCACATCTAGTTCTCAAAATGGTCTTCTGAAAGCAAGCAGTATCATTTTTTGTTTTGTTTTTAACTAGCTTATTTCTTGAAAAATACACTCCCACACACAGCAACAAATTCAAGTAGAAGAGCATAAATAGTAAGTTAAATCTCTCTTAACCTGTCCCCACCCATCTCCTCCTGAGAGATAACTACTGTTAAGAGTTTCTCTATGACCTTTTAGAAATTCTTTCCAAGCCAGGCTTCAATAGTATGTGAACCATGAACTTCTAGATGTTCAAGCTGGATTTAGAAAAGGCAGAGGAAACAGAAATCAAATTACCAACATCCGTTGGATCATTGAAAAAGCAAGACAATTCCAGGAAAACATCTACTTCTGCTTTATTGACTATGCCAAAGCCTTTGACTGTGTGGATCACAACAAACTATGGAAAATTCTTAGAGATGGGAATACCAGACCACCTCACCTGCCTTCTGAGAAATCTGCATGCAGGTCAGGAAGCAACAATTAGAATTGGACATGGAAAAACAGACTGGTTCCAAATCAGGAAAGGAGTACGCCAAGGCTGTATATTGTCACCCTGCTTATTTAACTTATTTGCAGAGTATATCATGAGAAATGCCAAGCTGGATGAAGCACAAGCTGGAGTCAATATTGCCAGGAGAAATATCAATAACCTCAGATACACAGATGACACCACCCTTATGGCAGAAAGTAAAGAAGAACTGAAGAGCCTCTTGATGAAAGTGAAAGAGGAGAGTGAAAAAGTTGGCTTAAAACTCCACATTCAGAAAACTAAGATCTTGGCATCCAGTCCCATCACTTCATGGCAAATAGATGGGGAAACAATGGAAACAGTGACAAAATTTATTTTCTTGGGCTCCAAAATCACTGCAGATGGTAACTGCAGCCATGAAATTAAAAGACGCCTGCTCCTTGGAAGAAAAGCCATGACCCACCTAGACAGCATATTAAAAAGCAGAAACATTACTTTACAACAAAGGTCCATCTAATCAAAGCTATGGTTTTTCCAGTAGTCATGTATGGATGTGAGAGTTGGACTATAAAGAAAGCTGAGTGCAAAGAATTGATGCTTTTGAACTGTGGAGTTGGAGAAGATTCTTGAGAGTGCCTTGGACTGCAAGGAGATCCAACCAGTCCATCGTAAAGGAAATCAGTCCTGGGTGTTCACTGGAAGAACTGACGCTAAAGCTGAAACTCCAATACTTTGGCTACTTGATAAGAAGAGTTGATTCACTGGAAAAGACCCTGATGCTGGGAAAGATTGAGGGCAGGAAGAGAAGGGGACGACAGAGGATGAGGTGGTTGGATGGCATCACTGACTCAATGGACATGAGTTTGAGCAAGCTCTGGGAGTTGGTGATGGACAGGGAAGCCTGTTGTGCTGCAGTCTATGGGGTCGCAAAGAGTCAGACACAACTGCAGGGAAGCTTGTTATGCTGTAGTCCATGGGGTCGCAGAGTCAGACACGACTGAGCAACTGAATTGATACACGTACCAGCCCAAGTCTGTGTTCTCTTTAAAGATAAACTCACACACATGGCAGCAGGCCCTTCCCTGGTTTGTGCCTTGCTCTTTTAATTAACCAGTGACTTGGAGATCTTCAGTAAGAACATACAGAGCTGTCCCTCATTCTTGTTTGATGGTCTATGTAACTGGTTCCCTACTGTTTGTAACGGAAAATAGAGTTTTCTGTTACAAACAGTGCTACAGTGAGCAATATTAGCAAAAACTTACATAGTTCTTAGTTGGTGTTCTTCATGTACAGAAAGTCAGTTAATCCTCATAACTGTCCTATAACAGAAACTATCATTACTTCATTTAAAGATGACAAAATCGGCAGAAAGATAAGCAATTTGCCCCAAGTCACACAGCTAGTAAGTGGCTTTGATTTGCACATATTTGAATCTAGATAGTCTGGCTCTGAGACTCAAGCACAGTGTCCTGCCGCTCGTGTTTCTCCTGTGCATTTAGATCTGAGAAGCCAGGCCACACTTCACAGCGGGGAAGACTGAGCTCAGAGGGGCAGTCTGCTCAGCCAGGCGGCAGCAGAGCCTGGGCTGGAGACCAGGTCTCCCGGTTCACAGAGCCCGGCTCCTTCACTGCCCGTCACGCCCTGCCACTCCTGCAGAATGCCATCTCTGGATTCCCAAGAACTTCTGAGCACTTCAGGCATAAATAGAGTGACTACATTGAGAAGTGGTTTAGGAAAAGTAGTTTTAGAAGAAACTTGGGACTGTGATGAAGGAGTTCAGTTCTCAGGGTCTTTCTACCATTCACCTCCTGCACTACTAGATACGAAGTTAAAGGAATGTTGCCACAGAGTATCTGTAATGTAAAAATGTACTTTTGGAGTTGCAAATTTAGAGATAAATTATGTAAAATTTTATTCAATGTTATCCCTCATTTTTTTTGTTTTTGTTTTTGCAATTGCCATTAAAAAAAAGAAGCTGTATTAAATCATGAAAGTTTAGACTAAAGAGAGTATGCCTCCATTTAATCCTACATGGCTACTCATTAACCACAGGGAAAGCAACATGGAACCAACACTCTGCCCCAGCTTGGGAAAGGGACAGCTGTACTCTCTCTGAAACCTGCTTCCAAAGTGCTGGGCAGCCCTGAAGAGCTGTAAGCAAAACTATTTTCAGGCACCACTGGAGTTTAAACAGTTCAAGAATTTCCCATAGATCCTCCCAACACCCTGGCCCTGGCCCTACTTGATTCTGAATGCCTTTGATTCACAGACTAGACGGCTCCTTAGAAGCATCTAGTTTCATCTTTCACCATGATGTGGCCTCACATTTGCCTCATGCTTTACTGTCTTCTGATTATTCTGCCATTTTCGTGTTTCTGTGACCCCCCGGGGCCACACTGTGAGAACAGGTTCTTTGTCTTCACAAGTTTTGTGTCCCCTTCACCCAGGCAGGACTTGACCCAGCATGGAGGCTCTACAAGTGTTGGTTGCATCCTTCCCTGTTTCTCTGTTGCCCTTATGTTTCCCCTACTATTATCCAGCTGTTGCCCAGGAAGCCTGAGCTCTTCCAGAAGTGATGCAGGCTTGATGGAGAACCAGGCTCCTTGGCTTTGCTGCCTAAAGAAAGACTTGGGGCAGGTTTCTGGGCTACACATTTAGCTTTATCACTTTTCTTCATTCTTTGTCAGTTATGTACCTACTGTGGGCCAGGTATACTGCCAGGGACTGGGTGTACAGAGATGAACAACTCTGTCGGAGTTACCGTCTTGTGTGAATGACCGATTCGGCGTGAAACACACAAATACAGAATCACCACCCCTGGCATGGGCACTGAAGGCACTATGAGAGGGACTACCAAAGCAAATAGAACTTGGACTGGGAGGTCAGGGAAGGCAGCTCCGAAGAAGTGAAATTTAAACTGAGACCAAAGGCTATGGAAGGGATCCAGGACTCACAGAAGAGGGGGGAGAAGAAGGCCAGTGCAGGGGACCGCATACACAGAGTCACCGGTGCAAGAAGGAGTTTGAAGGAGGAGACTCCTCTGGTGCCCCACATTACATCTTCTCAGCCCTCCTCTGTTTCAACCACAGCTATGATGGACACTCCCTGACAGCTCAAACTTGCATCCATCAGACAGCCACCCACCCCAAGCCTCTGAGCATCTTTCTACTTTCTCTGATAATGGCACAAGTGCAGCCTAGAAACGCCAGGATATTACCGCTGCCCCATCCCCACCCCTCACCAGGCAACCCTCAACAGTGGGGGACACAGCTGGCATACACATGTCCCAGCTTCCCCTCCTTTAAGAGAACATCACTGGGAGGTGTTCTGTATTCTTCTCAGCAGAAGAGAAACATGTTACTTACAACAGCAATCTCCAAAAAATGTGCTCTTTGTTTTTGCCTCTTCTTTTCTTTCTCATTCTTCTCATGCCCTCACTCCTTTCAGATCCCTGGTCTGCCCCCCACTTCCGATTTGCCCCTAAGTCATTTCAAAGAAACTCAATCTAGGATATACACACATTAGAGGAACTGGAAGAGGGTCTTAAAGGGAGTGGGCAAAGAGGAGAGCAAAGCAGAGTGGGGCTAGACTGGTAGGGTGGAGCAGGCTACTCAGAGCTGAGAATGTTGCACTCTGAGAATGTTGCACTCTGAGAATGTTGCTGAGAATGTTGCACTCTGTGGCTCCCTGGTTCTGGGGGCAGACTGGGTTGTAGTAGCTGAGCAAAGCAGGAGGCGCAGACGGTAGCCCAGGCGACAGAAGATATTGGCTTGTAGTGTAACGTTAGACCTCCCAGGCGGTGCTAGTGGTAGAGAACCTGCCTGCCAGTGCAGGAGGCATAAGACACAGGTTTGATCCCTGGGTCGGGAAGATCCCCTGGAAGAGGATCCAGGGCAACTCACTCTAGTATTCTTGCCTGGAGAACCCTCATGGACAGAGGGACCTGGTGGGCTAAAGTCCACAAGGTCGCAAAGAGTCGGACTCAGCTGACGTGATTTAGCACGCATGCATACACGCACTGTAATGTTGGCAGAGGTGATAAAAAAAGACACAGACAGGACTTCCCTGGTGGTCCAGCAAAGAAGAATCCAGCTACCAATGCAGAAAACACAGGTTCAATCCCTAGTCTGAGAAGATCGTACATGCCGCAAGGCAACTAAGCCCAAGTGCCTCAACTACTGAGCCCGTGATCTAGCGTCTGGGAGCCACAACTACTGAACCCACAGGCCAGAGAGCCTGTGCTCTGCAAAGAGGGAAGCCCACACACCTCAACTGAAGAGTGGCCCTTGCTCACCACAACTCCAGAAAGCCCTCACACAGCAACAAAGAGCCAGCACAGCAAAAAAAAAAAAAAAAGATACAGACAGGTTGGAATACGGTTTTGGGGGTTTTTTGGTTGCACTGGGTCTTCACTGATGCTCACAGTCTTTCTCTAGTGGCAACAAGTGGGGGCTACTCTTCGTTTTGGTGCACGGACTTCTCACTGCAGTGGCTTCTCTTGTTCCAAAGCACAGGCTGGAGGCACACAGACCTCAGTAGCTGCAGTGTGCAGGCTCTAGAGTGTGCAGCCTTCTGTAGTTGTGGCACATGGGCTTAGTTGCCCCAAATAGCATGTGGAATATTGTCAGACCAGGGATCAAACCCCTGTCCCCTGCATTTGCAGGCAGTTTCTTATCCACTGTACCACATCCCAGGGAAGTCCTGGGATGTGTTTTAAAAGTAGAATGATCTGCACTTGCTGATGGGTTGGGTTAGAGAAAGGAAGGGATCAAGGATGCCTTTGCTTGGGTTACTGAGTGGATGGTGGTAATGTGTAACTGAGAATGGAAGGATGGGTGAAGGAACAAGATTGAGCAGGAAAATTGAGTGTAATTTAGTACACACAAAATCTAAGATGTCTGTGTGACATCCAGGGAGAAAACATCAATTATGCATTTGTTTATATGAGTCAGGGGCCCAAGGGAGTGACCAGCAATGTAGATTTGGGGTCATCTGTTTATGCACGGTGTTTAAACCAAGGGACTAGATAGGCACAGAAGACTAGAGGATTCACAGTGGAGCTCTGAGGATCTGAGGATTAGAATTTGAAAAGACCCTGATGCTGGGAGAGACTGAAGGCGGGAGCAGCAGGGCATGACGGAGGATGAGATGGTTGGATGCCCTTACCAACTCAGTGAACATGCGTTTGAGCAAGCTCCAGGAGGTAGTGAAGTACAGGAAAGCCTGGTGTGCTGCAGTCCATGGGGTGGCAAAGAGTCAGACATGACTGAGTGACTGAGCAACAAGAAAGGGAGCAAAAGGGCGGCAAGTGAAATTCAAAAGTAGCCAGCGGAAACAGAAGAGACTATGGTATCGCACAATCCAAGAGGGGAGAGAGTTTCATGAAGGAAGCACTCTTCTGAATGCTGCTCAGAAGTGGGATAGTTTGAGGATGTAAAACTATCATCTTCTCTTATATCTTTCATCAGCATTAATCACAAAAGGCTCACACCCTTAGGCCAGGCGTCCCAAGTGCAACCAAGCTACTTTTAAAAAGCGGCAGATGACTGGAGGCAAAAACTAAACGCTTTGTCTGGCTTAGGAGACGTCTCACTCAAAGATCCTTAGGTCTGTGTGCCTCCGTCTGCCCTGGTCTCTCTCTTCCTACCTCGGTTTCCAGGCTGCTGAACGTCTAGATCTGATCCAAGCCCTTGAGTTCTTCTAGCCCTGAGAAAATGACTGTATGAGTTTTATAGAGCACTGTATTAATTTTCTAGGACTGGATGACTTGAACAGCAAACGTGTAAACCACTCTGGAGGTTAGAAGTACAAGCACAAGGTGTCAGCAGAGCTGGTTTCATTCTGAGGCCCCTCCTTGGCTTGTAGATGGCCATTTTCTTCCTTGCATTCATGTGGCCTTCCTTCTGCTTGCATCTGCGTCCTAATCTCTTCTTTTAAGGACACCAGTCATACTGGACAAGGGCCCACCTTAATGACCTCGTTTTACCTTGTTGTTGTTCCAAGTCATGCCCAACTCTTTGCAACCCCATGGACTGCAGCACACGAGGTTTCCCTGTCCTTCACCATCTCCCAGAGTTTGCTCCAACTCATGTCCATTGAGTCAATGATGCCACCCAACCATCTCATCCTCTGTTGTCCCTTCTCCTCCCATGATAGGGATTGAATTCTGAGGTGCCGGGGATTAGGACATTAACATATGATTGGGGGGACACAATTCAGCCCATAACTGATATATTAGTCTTTCTTCAAGTCTTACCTGTGATTTAAGAATCTTAGAATGATAGGCCTATCTTTCCTAGGTCTCAGATCCATTCACTTGGTCAGTTTCTAAACAATCCACTTGACTTCATATCTTTCTCTTACTTAGTGCTTTTTTAAATTCTTTTTTTCTAATTTCTATAATTTTAAAGGTTACTTTCCATTTACAGTTGTTATAAAACATTGGCTATGTTCCCCATGTTATACAGTACATCCTTGAGCCCATCTTACACCCAATATCCCCCTCGCTCACCCTTATGTTGCCCTCCCACCTTCCACTGGTAACCACCAGTTTGTTCTCTATTGCTGTGAGCTGCTTCTTTCTTGGTACATTCATTTGATTGTATTTTTTTTAGGTTCCACATATAAGCGATACCATACAATATTTATTTTCCTTTGTCTGACTTATTTCAATTACCATAATGCCCTTCAAGTCCATTCACGTTGCTGCAAATGACAAAATTTAGTTCTTTTTTATGGCTGAGTAGTATTTCATCGTACGGGGCTCCCCAGGTGGTGCTAGTGGTAAAGAACCTGCCAGCCAATTCAGGAGACATAAAGAGATGTGGGTTCAATCCATGGGTCAGGAAGATCTCCTGGAGGAGGGCATGGCAACCCACTCCAATACTCTTGCCCGGAGAATCCCGTGGACAGAGGAGCCTGGTGGGCCACAGTCCGCAGGGTCACAGAGTCTGACATGACTGAGCAAGCAAGCGAGCATTTCATTGTGTGTGTGTGTGTGTGTGTGTGTGTGTGTGTGTGAGCCGCACCTGCTTACCTCTTTGCCTGCTGATGGACACTGAGGTTGTTTTCATGTCGTAGCCACTGTAAATGGTGCCGCTGTGAATGTAGGAATGCACGTGTCCTTTCCAGTTATGGTTTTATCTGGATATATGTCCAGAGTGGGTCATACGCCAACTCTATTATCAGTTTTCTGAGCCACAGTGGCTGCACCAATTTACGGTCTCACCCTCCCATCCTTGCCAACATTTATTATTTGTAGACTTTTTGATGATGGCCATTCTGACAGGTATGAAGTGATACTTCACTGTGGTTCTGTTTTGTATTTCCCTGATGATTGGCAATGTTGAACATCTTTTCATGTGACTATTGGCCATCCGCATTTCCTCTTTGGAAAAATTTCTGTTCAGTTCTCCTGCCCATTTTTTAATCAGGCTATTCATTTTTTTGGATGTTGAGTTGTATGAGCTGTTTATATATGTTGGTTATACCCTTATCAGTCATATCATTTGCAAATATTTTCTCCTATTCAGTAGGCTGTCTTTTCATTTGTTGATGGTTTCCTTTGCTGTGCAAAAGCTTTTAAGTTTAATTAGGTCCCGTTTGTTTATTTTTGTCTTTATCTCCTTTACTTTAGTAGACAGATTCCAAAAAAAAAAAATTGCTGTGATTTACGTCAGATTGCTGCTGTTGCATGTAGCCTTTAGCTTTGTTTGTTTGGCTGTCGAGTCTTGCTTTAATCACTCGGGTTTAAAGTTGCCACACCATTGGCCTCTGTACGCAATAATTCATCAGGAATACACAGACTGGTCCCAGAAAAATTCACTGAGATGCATAGGACCTTTCTTCACTGAAATTTAGCGCTCTACACCTTAGGAGGTTAGCTTTCCAGAAGTAGTCCTTCTTTTCCAGCAGCTCTTCAGTTCAGATCAGCCAGGGATGGCTAATACTCTAAGATTGTTATTGGGGGTGGGGAGATTTCTTCACGGCTATCCCCTGAGAATATACGGTCATGTAATTAGAGAATTGAAAGGATTCACATTGCGCAGCCAGATTTTCAGGACAATCAGAGATGCTCTCAATCTCCCAAGTTACCCCAAGTACCTTCAAAAGCCGACCACCCCTAACTCCCTCAAGTTATAACATTAGATCACACCTGTGTTCAAACATTTTGGTGTCTCTTTCTTGCTTGTTTCATTGAGCTTTTCTCCCTTCGTAAGCTAGCCCTGCCAGTCTACCACGCATATGGTAAAATCAGCCCTCCACGGATGCAGCCCTGTCTCCTCGTGGTTATGGGAGCTGACCTTGCCTCTTCCCGCCTGCCCTGGAGTTCTGGAGCACCACCCTCCATGCAGGCCCCACCCCTTCCTGGAGCCCTGCCTGCCGCTATATGTCAGGCTTCGCATTATTTCTTCCAAATCCCAGAGGTCTTGATATCCATCCATAATTCAGCCTTTTACCTTACCTTTTCCCCCTTTTTTGTTGAATTATAATTGATTTACAATATTGTGTTAGTTTCAGATATACAGCAAAATGATTCAGTTATATATATATTCTGATTATTGATTCAGATTATTTTTCATTATAGGTTATTGTAATGTAATTACCTATAGGTTATTAATTATGTGTTTGTTATAGGTTATTATAAAATATGGAATATAGTTCCCTGTGTCCTATAGTAAATCGTTGTTGCCTATCTATTTTGTATACAGTCGTTGTTATCTCTTAATTCCATACTCCTAATATGAAGTTAATATGGAGTCCCTTTCCCTCTCCTCTTTGGTAGCCATAACTTTGTTAGAAAACAAACATGTCTATGAGTTTGTTTCTGTTTGACTAATACATTAATTTGTATTATTTTTTATATTCCAGATATAAGTGATATATAACATTTGTCTTTCTCTGTCTTTCCCTGGTAGCTCAGTTAGTAAAGAATCCGCCTGCAATATAGGAGACCCTCATTTGATTCCTGGGTTGAGAAGATCCCCTGGAGAAGGGATAGGCTATCCACTCCAATATTCTTGGGCTTCCCTTGTGGCTCAGCTGGTAAAGAATTCACGTACAATGAGGGAGACCTGGGTTCGATCCCTGGGTTGGGAAGATCCCCTGGAGAAGGGAACAGCGACCCACCCCAGTATTCTGGCCTGGAGAATTCTGTGGATTGTATAGTCCATGGGGCTGCAAAGAGTTGGATACGACTAAGTGACTTGCACTTCTCTGTCTGACCTACCTCACAAAGTTTACCTCACCTTGATTTTTCATCTCATTCTGTACGCTATTCTGAACTCTTCATCCAAATTATAAAGTCCTCTCTAGTCTTACCACCTGGCACTGACATAGTTCAAGCCCTAAAGTCTCTCACCAGAGTGACTTTAATAATACTTGACTGGTCTGATAGAGTCCCTCCTCTACATAGAAGTCCTCTACAAGCTCTCAGGATGAAGTTCACCCCCTTAACCAGCACACACAAGCCCTCCTGTTCCAGCCTCTCTGGCCTTCTGGCTTCACCTCCCAGCTTCCTTCTCCCTTACCACCCACACAACCTCGGCCCCGGGCACACGGGGCCCCTCGTTCCCTGAAGCTGCCATGCAGGTCTGTGCCTCTCGCGTGCCATTACCTAACTGTGCTTCCATGGCTCATTCACCTACCAAGCCCGACTCATGTTTTGGTTTAGCTAGAGTGAAACCTGGGCTTCCCCGGGAGCTCAGCTGGTAAAGAATCTGCCTGCAATGCAGGAGACCCCGGTTCGATTCCTAGGTCAGGAAGTTCCCCTGGAGAAGGGATTGGCTACCCACTCCAGTATTCTTGGGCTTCCCTGGTAACTCAGCTGGTAAAGAATCCGTCTGCAATGCAGGAGGCCTGGGTTTGGTCCCTGGGTTGGGAAGAGCCCCTGGAGGAGAGAATGGCTACCCACTCCAGCATTCTTGCCCAGAGAAATCCATGGATAGAGGAGCCTGGCAGGCTACAGTCCATGGGGTCACAAAGAGCTGGACACGACTGAGCATGTCATGACTAAGCATGGCACAGCATGATACCTCCTCCAGGAAGTCTTCCCTCATTTATTTAGTTAGTTATTGAGTTTACAGAATCTTTTTTTTTTTTTGCAGTTTTTAAAAATTGAAGTATCGTTAATTTACAATGTTGTATTAGTTTCAAGTGTTGAAAAGTTTCAGCTTTTCAAGTGAGCAAAGTGATTCAGTTACACAAACATACACACACACACACACACACATATGGTTTTTTAGATTTTTTTCCATTGTAGGTTACTGCAAGCTACTGAGTATAGTTCATTTAGACCCTGTTTGTACCTCTTTTATTTATAGTGGCATGCACCTGTTAATCCCAACCTCCTAGTTGACCTCCCCCCTACCCAGCCTTCCTTTATTTAGATACCCCTGTCCACGCTTCCAAAGCACCCTGTTGCTATCATTCTCAGCGCTTCTTGGCCTGTTCTGTAAGCACTAGTTCATTTTAGCAGCAGAGGTAGTCTTCTTTGTATTGGTAACAGTAGTGCCCAGCATTCCAACTGGTATACAATAACAATAAAATATCCCACAAATACTTGTTCAGTGATTAGAACTTACTATTGGTTTCCTGTCTGCTGTTTCTTCTCATTGATTCCCTGCATATTGGTGCCACAGTTCCTGTTAGAACAGATACTTTGTATCTCCCCTACCCAAATGCCACTGATGGGTGATGGTGGCTAACAAAATCCATCCTCTTCAATTTAGAATTCAAGATCCTTGGCAATCTGATCCCAACTCTATGCATAGACCACAATTCTACTTGCCATTTTGTAAGAATGTGTCCTTTGTTTTTCAAACCTGGGAGTTATCTCAAACCTGAGTGGCCTGCCTGGAGGGACGTCCTTTTGTTTCCCCTCCTATGTCACCTAGCAATGCCAACCGATTCTCCAAGCCTCAGGTCAATCCCATCTCCTCTATAAAAACATTCCCAGATTCCCCCTCTGCATGATTATAATTAATTTTTTCCTCTTCTACTTTTATAACATTTTGATATCTAATTATAGTATTCATTTCTATTTGCTTTATATGAGGGGAGTGTATGTGTGTGTGTGTGTGTGTGTGTGTGTTCCCCACTAGATTGTGGGTTCCTAGATGAAAAGGCCTCCAGGGTACCTAGGAAGTAGATCATGCTCAGTGAATGTACTAAACCTTTTTGTTGGAAGAAGCCCCAAGCTACATTCTGGCTTCTGTTCCAGGCACAGCTGCTTATAACCTTGGGCAGGTCCTCTAAGTTCTTTTGGCGTCCCTTGCTTCATCTCTAAAATAAGATTAATCATATCAAGGATGCTGTGAAAATTAATTATTTATCATTTTGAAAGTGCCTTGATATCTTTAGAGATTGGCATTTCTATTTTTGTGGCATCCTTCTCACCAGAGCTTGCCATTCTTTTAAAATAAACATGCAAAGGACTGTTCAAAGAACAGTTTTTTCAGAAGCTGAAATAATTACATCCTGTATTTCAGACAAGGTCACCTTTTACCCTTAGTAGCAAATGATGGAGTCTTGAAGAAACCTGTTTTTCCTACTAGTGACTTTAAAGTGATTATAGTATTTATGTACAGTTTTTAAAAGATGAATAAAGATTCTATCATGGAGAGAACAGAGAGTTCCCTGAGGGAAGAAATAAATGAAGTAAACTTTTAAAACATTCCTAATGTAAATGACCTTTATAGACACAAGTCACCTGTTATACGTCCTGGTCAAGACTAGCAGTGGAAACACTTACTTAAGTGTTTATTTCAAGACATATCCAAAGTCAAGGGCAAAGCAAGCAAAGTCACTGATGTAATAATTCATGTTTCATACACATTAACTCAATTCTCACAGTACTCTCATGAGATACCCAGGGCAGATCTTACTAACCCCTTTTTGTAGTTGAGGAAATTGCAAGCCACTGTGGTTATACAATTTATCCAAGGTCACTCTGTAAACAGCAGAGCCAGAATTCAACTCAATCTTTTGACTCAAGTTCAGTCACCTCACTACATCTCAGCCCTAGTGCTATGAACTCTGAATAGGACACCGAGGCTGTTGTAGAAGTAGATGCACTTATTTGCTCAGTCATGTCTGACTCTTTGCGACCCCATAGACTGTAGCCCACTAGGCTCCTCTGTCCACAGGATTCTCCAGACTAGAATACTGGAATGAATAGTCTTTCCCTTCTCTAGAGGATCTTCCCAACCCAGGGATCAAATCCAGGTCTCCTGCATTGCAAGCAGATTCTTTACCATCTGAGCTGCCAGTGAAGTCCACCGAGGCTGCTGGTGAAGGGTAAGACATGAGGGCAAAGAGGACAGGGGACTTCAGAGAGCTTTCTCTGCAGGTCCCTCCCCCCAACCAGGCCCCTTAGCTACTTCTCAGAGCCAGATGCTAGTACTTTCTTAGGGTGCAGCCCCTTAACCTAAGTCGGAACTCTCCTCTCATTTTCTTCTCTGGGTCATTCTTCTTGTAAAGTTTCCTCCACTCTGGATGTTGTAGACTATATTACATAATCCTCACAACAATCATACAATTCATCTTTTGAGTTAGGTACTATTGCTATCTCCACTTTGCAGGTGAGAAAAATGCAGCTCAAAATGGTGAAAATTGTACATAAAGTGACATAGAAGGTGATAAGTAAGGGCACAAACCCGGGTCTCACTGACTCCAAGGCCCATGCTGACCACCACCAGGTCAGACAGCCCCTCATATGACCTTGCCCAGGGAGCGGCCGCCAAATGGACATCAGTCTCTCTGGAGTAATTCATTTCACCACTTAAGCTGAGACACAAAAATTTAAGTAAGCCAGTACTTAGGTGTTTTATGTTCATTTGCGAGTTTTATGATGATTGTAACTAATGTTCAGTATTTTAAAGAAACATAGCAAACACAAATTTCTAAAATGACAAACTTAGTTATTTGTTTTTACTAAATTAAAGACATTATTACATTTTTATCATAGGTGGTCAATTTACAAAGTTTTTTAAAATAAAATCTTTAACTTATAAGTTAAAAAGGAAATATATGTAAGTTCAAAAAGGATTTAGATAAAATAGTATATCCATTGCTGTTGCTGCTAAGTCGCTTCAGTCGTGTCCGACTCTATGCAACCCCATAGACAGCAGCCCACCAGGCTCCCCCGTCCCTGGGATTCTCCAGGCAAGAACACTGGAGTGGGTTGCCATTTCCTTCTCCAATGCATGAAAGTGAAAAGTGAAAGTGAAGTTGCTCAGTCGTGTCCGACACTTCACGACCCCATAGACTGCAGCCTACCAGGCTCCTCCGTCCATGGGATTTTCCAGGCAAAATTACTGGAGTGGGGTGCCATTGCCTTCTCCAATATCCATAGTGGTTTATAAAAGACACCAAGGATGTTTATAACAAATATCCTCTTTTAAGATTGTAAATAAAAGTGAAGTGAAACTGAAAGTCACTCAGTCCTGTCTGACCTTTGTGACCCCATGGACTATGTCCATGGAATTCTCTAGGTCAGAATACTGGAGTGGGTAGCCAGCCTTTCCCTTCTCTAGGGAATCTTCCCAACCCAGGGATCGAACCCAGGTCTCCCACATTGCAGACAGATTCTTTAACAGCTGAGCCACAAGGGAAGCCCGAGAAGGAGTCCAGTTGGAGTGGGTAACATATCCCTTCTCCAGGGCATTTTTCCGACCCAGGAATCAAACTGGGGTCTCCTGCATTGCAGGTGGATTCTTTTCCAACTGAGCTATCAGGGAAGCTGTCAATAAAAGTAATAAATGTTTATTACTGAATACCTGGGAAAAAATTTAGAGCACAAAAAAAACCCACCTACCATGGTCATACCATTAAATCCTCATCTACTGAAGCTGACATGGGAAAAGCAGCCAGTCTCTTCCACAGTAAGTAGCTGCAGTGATGAAGGTTGGCCTGCAGGTAAGGAAAGTCCTATTCCTAGTGAGGAATTTCTCGAGAATTTTTCAGAAGGGTAGAGCATATGCCCACAGACACTGAAGCAGGGAAACATTTGATCTAAGAAATCAAGTATCTAGTGCTAATGAGATAGGATCATGAAACTTGGAATTAAAATCTGAGAATGACAGGAATAACAGAATAGAGATATTGATACTTGTAAGAAAAAAATGGGGGAAAAAAGAGCGGAAGGTGAAAAGAGAGGTGGGTTGATAGGTTAGATGAGTTCCAGAAATTTTGACACTGAAACCATGTTTATTTTTCTGTTTTTTTTTTTAATTTTTATTTTTAATTATTTTCACTTGCATTTTTAAAGACAGAGATCCTGACCTTTGTAGTAAGTCAGGTCACAGCATGAAATGGGACGTAAGAAAATGAGCCACAGGTTATTTATTCATTTTTTTAAAAATGAAAGACCTTTCTTCTCCCAAAGCCAGGGGCTTTAAAAAAGCCAGAGCTGGGACTGCTCACCAACTGTGCTCACCCCAAGCTGCTCACAGACCCACCCAGGTCTTCACTCTCTTCACTCTCTCCCACTCATCACAGGGTACCCGGGCTCCTCCGTGGAGTCAGTAGCAGACTTGAATTTAGAACCTTGTTCTTCCAAGTGTGGTCCCTGGACCAACAGCTGCACCCAGAAGCTTGTTAGGAATGCAGTCTCAGGCCTCACCCCAAACCTACTGAATCAGAACCCACATGTTAGCAAGATCCTCAGCTCTATCCCTGGCTTCTCTTGATTATGATTCCTGACACATGGCCCTGGTAATCTTTGGAAAATATCTAATTCTTATGATCCAGACTTTGCTTTCCCCCCGCAACCCTCAACTCCTTTCCTCCCCAGAGTTAGCCATACCCAGAATGAGTCACTGACCAAACCACTTTCTACGATACTTGTGCTGGGGATATGGCAATGAACAAACATTCCCTGCCTTCTTGGAGCTTACATTCTGGAGGAGGCAGTGTGCATGCTCGGTCACTAAGTAGTGTCCAACTCTTTGCAACCCCACGGCCTGTAGCCTGCCAGGCTCCTCTGTCCATGGGCTTTTCTAGGCAAGAATACTGATGTGGGTTGCCATTTTCTTCTCCAGGGGACCTGCCTGATACAGGGATCAAAGCCATATCTCCTGCATTGGCAGGTGGGTTCTTTACCTCTGAGCCACCAGGGAATCCTGAAGGAGGGGGATAGACTGATTTTTTTAAAAATAGATAAAAGAGTGAAAAAGATGAAAAACAAAAACAAACCTAGCTTCTGTGAGATCACCTCTGCTCAAGCACTGAGGTCAGGGCTGGGTGCCCTGGATAGAGATCTACTGCTCTGGTCTGACACTCACCTCCACCCCCTCTCTGCTTGCCAAGAGATGACAAAGACCTTGCTGACTCCAGTACTCAAATCTGGCGTAAAAGATCAGTGCTCAGCAGCTCCCAGGGCAGATGGGAACAGTTTGACCTTGCCCAGCAACTGGCCCTTCTTCCAAGCGTCATTCCTTCTGGAGATAGTCACATTTTCAAAGTTAACCACGTGCACATCTGTAATGCAACCTGTGGTGCTTACTACCTTTTTTAATGAATGGGGTGTAACAGATCAGAGTTTTACAGACAGACCTAATAAGCAGGCCCACTTATTTTTCCAGTCATAAGATGGCTCCACAGCCTGCTTTGCTATCTCTCTTAGGTCATTTCCACACTCAGAGTTATAGATGTGGGAGGAGGAGGCAGGCTGTCATTTCTTAAGAGCCAAAGGTGACAGCAGGCTTAGCCCCTGAGATGCCAGCAAGCTGGTTTGATTTTTAAATTAGGACATACATACCAGGTTTCATTTTTTATAGATTTTACTATCATTATTTTTGTTCAGACAAAATAATTAAACGTCAGCTAATTTGGGGATTTTCTATTGAGAGAGAAGAAAAGCAGATTGTAGTGAAATGGGGTTAAGCTGAAAAGTGAAGGAAGCAGAGGGAGTTTTTCCCCAGCACGAGTGCGGTCTCAGCCCAGACGCCTTCCTTCAGCCAGAATGAAAGAATAGTCTCATTCTCTCTCTTTCATAACCCCAGCCCAGTTTACTTTTTAAAATTCTGTAGCACATGTTTACAGAAATCCACCCAAGCATATGTAGTTATATTTCTTTCTTCCGGAAAGATTTTGATTTCACGGTTTCAAAAAGTTTACCTATAATGTCTCAGCCTAAAGGAAATAGCTGTTTACATTCCTTTAGTTCTCCTAATCTTTTTCCACATATACACATACTTTTCACATGATTCGTATCATAGAGTATGTATGATTTTGTGTTTCTAATGGAGATTTTTTTTTCAAGTCATCAAGGGTGGCTTAAGACCCTATTCTCTAATTCTTACATTTCAAGAGAAGATTTTGATTTTAAAGTGATTTAAGTTACTATAAAAACTGAGTTGCAAGAAATTTTTTAAAAGTTGAGTTGCAAAAAGGAAAAAAAAACCTGAGTTGCAAGAGTTGTTTCAAGTAGAGTAACTGTTTAATTTGGTTTCTGAGCGCGAAGCCTCTGCCGTCATTTCATTAAGTCATAATCTTCCTAGTTGTCTGATTCTGCCCTTTGTTCCATGTCCTTCATGTGCTATTTCTAAGAGTAAAGAGCCACTGTGAACTTTATAGGAGAAAAATATTTCTTAGAGATTTCAAACAGAGAATATAGAGACTATGAGCCTTGTGATCCGGAAGTGCAATCAATTCCCATCAGCTTGAACCAGAGGGAAGACAGTAGCAGTGCTGGTGCCTGAGAGACTGGACAATCCAGAGGATCCAAGAGGAGTTCTAGAAGCAGATAGAAAAAAGTGAAGAGGTTCTTGGAGACGGCATTGATGGCTTCCTTTGTCTGCTGCTGCTGCTGCTGCTAAGTCGCTTCAGTCGTGTCTGACTATGTGTGACCCCATAGCCAGCAGCCCACCAGGCTCTGACGTCCCTGGGATTCTCCAGGCAAGAACACTGGAGTGGGTTGCCATTTCCTTCTCCTTTGTCTAGAACTTGTTAAAGTACCTCTTGTCAACTAAAAATGTTAACCTGCAACCTTGTTCTCCTTATGGATAAAATAAGAATGGAAAAGACAGACTGGATGGCTTCCCTCTTCACTGTCGTCCAAGAAAATAAAATGATGAACGTTTCCCCAGGTCCCTTATGACTTATGTGCAATAGAAAGGAGTAAAAAGCAAAGTTTAGCATATTATGCCATGTTCAAGACAAAAGCCTTAACTCCAGAGGTGTATTATGGTGAATTTAAATTGTGTATTTTAAAAAAGGGAGAGCAAAAAGTAGTGTCATAGCCAGCCCCAAGTTTACCCAAAAGAATCTAACTAGGAAATGGAAAATCTAGCCAATTTTATAATTCATCTATTGCTGCTTAACAAATCACCCCCAAATTTAGTGGCTTAAAATGACATTTCTTTTAAGTTGGGGGGGTCAAAAATCTGGAGACAGCTTACCTGGGTGATTCTGGCTCCAGGTTTTCCATGAAAAGACTTGATGGTGTTGGAAGACCCTCTTCAGCCTCACTCATGAGCTCTTGTCTGGAGGCTTCAGTTCCTTGCTGGCTATTCACAGAATCAGACCCACAGGATCTCTCTATTGGACTGCTGAGCTTGCTCACAATAGGGTGGCTAGCTTCCCTTAGAGTAAATGATGAGAGAGAGAAGAAAGTTAGGATGCCTTTCATGACCTAATCACACAGCATCACTTCCATCATATTCTGTTCATTAGAAGACAATTCAGCCCCACACTTCAGGGGAGAGGGATTTACCTCTGCCTTTTAGGGGAAGGACATTAAAGAATTTGTGGATATATTTTTAAACTAGAGTACAACAAACTTTTTAAAATGGGGCAGTTGGAGCTATAAAGGGCTGCAGAGGGGATACCAGCTTCTCGAACAGAACATAGAAGCTAGATATACGGGAAAACCCATCTCCTAAGCTCACTACCACTCCCAGAAACTGAAGATAGTCAAATCCTGAGGAGTCTCACCAATACTCCCAAATCTGGAGAGAAATATATTGAGTCCATATGTATCTGTCTTTCGTCTTCTGACTGAGGATGAGTGGCAATGGATATGGGGAGAAATGGATAAAATAGAGCAGGGGGCAATAGTGTTAACTCTCTGGCAAACATGAATGATTCGAGCTCCAGGATGAGGTGGAGAAAAATATCCCAAACCACAGTGTAGGGTTTGCCCACCCCTCCTCAGCATTCATAGTTACCATGTTTGCTTCTTGGGTTTCCAGTGGCAAGCACCTACAACTCAGAGTGTTTTGTTTGCTTCTGAGCAGCAGAATGCACATGGCCTCTTGGGGGGCAGGCAGAAGTGCTGGGGAGTAAATGCCTCCTCCCAGCAAAGCTGACTGCCCAGCAGGGGCTCCTCCCTAGCGTGTGCATGCTGACCGCGCTTCATGTCTGTGCTGGCTCCCAGAGCTCCTGTTGGCCGCTCAGTAAGACCTGCACTTTCTGCTTTCCCCGGCCTGCCCTCCTGCGTTCTTTCTCCCCCCACCAGTGCTTCTTGGGGTCACCTCCCAAATGCAGCCACTTCTACGCATTTCCTCCCCTCAGGTTCTGCTTCTGTGGAGACCCAACCTACAAACCACTGCAAAGAACAGAACACCCTCTCAAATGAAGAGTGTAAACCCTGGCATGGAGCAGCTAACAGAATCCCAGAAGAGAACCCAGGTGATGACACAGACAGTGTAACGACCATTATGTATAGTATGACTCCATTTTTATGAAAGTTTACTCTTGCTCTCCATCCAGCCAACCAGCTCTCTCTTCCTTCTTCTCTTAGTCACCTGTCTATAGAGATCCATAGCTGCTGCTGCTGCTAAATCGCTTCAGTTGTGTCCGACTCTGTGCGACCCCATAGCCCGCAGCCCACCAGGCTCCTCCATCCCTGGGATTCTCCAGGCAAGAACACTGGAGTGGGTTGCCATTTCCTTCTCCAATGCATGCATAGAAAGATGTCTAAAATCAAGCTTTTCTAATGTTAACTCTAATTATTGCTAGGTGGTGCAACCCAGGGTTTTTTTTACCTTTATACATAACTTTTTCCATAGTATGTATGTTCTTTATAACCAACACGTGCCATTTTAATGAAAACGTGATTTTTTTCCTTTAAACAACAAAGACCAGAAACAGATATGCCAAGAGGTAAGTAGGGGTAGTTTATATGAGACAGTGTGACTACAGATGACTGTGATTTTCTCTTGTTAGGTTTTTAAACTTTTAGTGAGAAATTAATTCCTCTTCCTCATCCCTATCAAATCAATAATGAGTTTTTAAACTGAAAATACATACTGTTTGTAAAAGACAACAAAATAGGTAATTTTATTTATTAAAAGGCAGAGAGGACTCTTCTTTAATATAGTTCACTGGTAAATCGGCTAAACCTTTCAGGAAGGTGAATTAACAATATAAAGCAGAAGTCTTAAAAAGTATCTATCTTAAAAAATATGTTTTTGATCCAGTAATCTGCTTCTATGTATTTAGCCCTAGGCGGTGTTTCCCAGAGCGCGGTCCTGGCATCAGAATCTCCTGGACTTCCTCAAAGATGGTGGAATAAAAATATTTGAACATATCTGGATCAGCATCTTTGATTCAGACTGAGATGTGGGAATTTTGCTTTAACGAAGTCTCCTGATAGTTCTTTTTTCCTTTCGGCCTCGCAGGGCAACTTGCGGAATCTTCGTTCTCTGACCAAGTTTTGAACCCAGGTCACCGCAGTGAAAGCGCTGGGTCCCACTGGACCACCAGGGAATCTCCCTGATAATTCTTTATTCTCTTGTATCATTTAAAAAAATCTTTAACTTTTTAATTTGTATTTGGGTATAGCCCATTAACAATGTTGGGATAGTTTCAGATGGACAGTAAAGGGACTAAGCCATACATTTACATTTATCCATTCCCCCCCAAACTCCCCTCCCATCCAAGCTGCCACCTCACACTGAGCAGAGTTCCATGTTCCCCTGATAATTCTTATATACCTTAAAGCTTCGGCACCACCTGCCTGGGCAAGTGAGAGTCAGTCATTAATGTTTGTTGAGCTCCCATTCTCTGCACTGAGAACACAGCAGTATAAATAACACAGAAAAATTCTTTGTGCTAGTGGAACTAATTTTTCTTACCCCCAAATTTTACATTAGTGTATCATTATGGATTATTTATGTTTTGATATAATAATATTTTTAAGATGGCATAGAAAACTGTTCACCAGGTGTTGTCAGAGGAAAATAGCTAAGGTTACTTTTATTGATAAAAAGACTAAAGGAAATATCAGTATATAAAAGTATTAATCTTGATTATCTCTGGAAAACATGATTATAGATCATTTTTATCTTTTTTCATACTTTTTAGTATTTTCTAAATTTCTAGAATAAATGTGATTTACTGACATAACCAAAAGAAATATTTTTAAAGATCATTTAAACACCAGAGGAAATGAGAATTTTCCAATGCTGTATTTTAAAATAAATTTTGATTTATTAATATTAATGCACAATTTCTTTCATTCAAGAACTAAACCTTAGAACTTTTGTCCCCCAGCCCCACCGCCAGTGTCTATTTAGGAGCCCTTCTGCCCCGTTTTCTGAGCAGGCAGGGAGCTCCTGAGAGGTTGGTCCGGCTTGCTTCGCCTGTATCATCTCCAGCACCCAGGATGCTGGGTGGGACTGGGGGTTTGTGAGGTATCTTAGAACATTTGATTCCATTTCTGGAGCTATTCCACCTTCAATTTCAATCTTACTTAAGGAGATGAGCTTTCAAATTCTCGGTGAAAGGAAGGTGTTTGACTAGCTGATGAGCCCAGAGTACTTCCCAGCTCTACCGAATGGAGAACTCAAGAAGAATCTAGACTTTTTTTCTTAAAGTTTTATCTTTGTTGCTTTTTCTTGATTTCAGATGTGACACATGATTGCCATGGGAAAATGTTAGAGAACTACAGAATGTAGAAAGAGAAAATTACCCATAATTTCAGTTCCGCCCCCCACCCCTAAGATAACTACCTTAAAGGATTTGGTTATGTTTTTCAGATTATTCATAGATGTGTATATATATATACATGCACCCATATAAATCATACATATCATATTTTATGTATGGATTATATATATACACACATATATATATATAATTTTATTTTATTTACTTTAATCCTTTACATACTGGGGCTTCCCTGATAGCTCAGTTGGTAAAGAATCTACCTGCAATGCAGGAGACCCTGGTTTGATTCCTGGGTCGGGAAGACCTGCTGGAGAAGGGATAGGCTACTCATGCCAATATTCTTGGGCTTCCCTTGTGGCCCAGCTAGTAAAGGCTCTGCCTGCAATACGAGAGACCTGGGTTCAACCCCTGGGTTGGGAAGATCCCCTGGAGAAGGGAAAGGTTACCCACTCTAGTATTCTGGCCTAGAGAATTCCATGGACCCCCATGGGGTTGCAAAGAGTTGGACACAACTGAATGACTTCACTTTACATGCTATCTGGACCTTGCTATTTCCTCTTACCAAGTATCTTTCAAATCATTTTATAGAGATCCACTTCCACTTCTTTGTAATGGCTGTATATATTATATTGGATGGACATATGCTGATTTATTTTTTAATTCCTCCTATTTAATCTTTTTTACATCGTATTTTATAATTGATTACTGTGATATGTAAGAAACTTACTGGTTTGACCTGCTTATAATTATACTCATATCCCTCTGTAGACCTCATTGTTTTTTCCTTTGATTGCCTTAAATTTTATATCACTGTCATTAAGAGATCATGACACCTTTTGTCACTTTCTTTTCAGTATTTCTCTTCCAATTTCTTCCTGTTGTCTTATACTTGGCTGAGACCTCCAGAAACGTGATAAATATCACTGGGTGGTAACTATCCCTGTAATTTAGGTAAAAGTTGATCTTTGGGTTCTAGGATTATTGAGAGAGCTAAATTATCTAATCTGTATGTACCAAGTCTGTCTGTTCAAGCACTCCCTTACTGTCAGTTAACTAGTTGATGTACCCCGGGGATTTAGAATTCAAGGTGGATGTTTTCAACTGCAGACAGCAGGGGCAGAATGAGAACATGATGGATGCACTTTTGTAGGTGGTACTCATTTGCAGTTTCCAGCCTCAGATTTATTCCTGTTCTATCTGCAATTTCCTATTTCTGCTAATTTCGGTCACCAGAGAAGAAAAATAATTAGGAAACCTCATATTCTGCTCTTTTCATACCTGTCCTGTCCCCAGAAAACTTTCCTCCTAGCTGGACAGTGATAACTTGGGAAGGTAGAGTTGCTGCATCAAGTAAGTTGTAGAGGACTTAATTGGATACTAATGTCTCTCCAGGTTTTGGTGGGAGGGATAACTGAACCTAAAGACGTTGGTAGAATTACTGATATTGTTAAGCCAGTATAGAAAGTTGCTTTAAATTGAGTGAGGGAGATGGTTAATTTAAAAAAAAATTTTTTTTCAAGCTAGAAAACTGGAATTATTATGGCTTCAGGGGAAAAAAAGCAAAAACTGTTTGAGGTCAGCACAATTCTGTCAATAACCAAGTTAGAAAAGTTGGAAAGTTATGCTGTTTTTACTTAGCCTCATCTTGTTCTCAGTAATTGCTTCCTTTCAACCATAAAGTTGTTTAGTGTAGGAGAGCTGTTCCAAAGCTTCTCTTTATATTCACTGCTGCAGGATCCCATTTTAGCATAATTACAGTCTTGGAGTTGCAGAGACAGGCTCACTCTATCTAACTGTGCAGCTGGCTTTCTCAAATGACAATGGGATGCTCACCAGCTTAGTGAAGTCCAAGGCTATGCACCAGGGGGAGGCCCTCATGCTGAAATTTTGCCCTTACTTTGTCTGTATTTCCTCCATGAAAATGGGGAAATGGTTTAGAATTATAAAAAAAACAGTTTTTATTCTCTTAGGGCTTTTTAAAGAGATACGCTGAGCTTTAAATGCAGATTTCAGAATCCTAAATCAGAGATTATTCATCTTTACATCTCAGGCTGATGTTTCAGAGCAAACACAGCAAAACAGAAAAATGAATTTTATAGTACTTATCTCCTTGTCCTTCCTCTTATATTTCTCTTTTCTTTTTGCAAGAAAACTGAAGAAAGTCTAAATTTGCTTGCCTTCTTTACCTTCAAGGTGCTTTCCTTTTCAGCTTGCTTATTTTCTGTAGAAGTTCTTTGGATAATTTGATAACCAATAACTATTCACACTCAACACTCAGTTATCTCTTTAGAGACTTCTGCTTATATATATTTTGATTTCCCTGCTTCTCAGTAAGACCAGGGCCCTTCTGGGTGAACCCAGCTCACCCAGATGCATTGTCCTCTGCCCCCAAGTTCCGTACAGTCTTCCCTCACACAAATTCTTGCATTCGTCCGTTTTCTATTTCACTTAGCATAACTTAGTTCAGGTCTTTATATCTCTTTTCTCATTTATTACAGAAGCTTCCTAAATGGTCCATCTACTTCTAGGCTTTCTCTATCCAACTTTTTAAGGTTTCAAATCAAATTTTTGGCAGCACCATTCAAAGAGAAACGAACAAAAAAGACATACACCATCCATTTTGTATCAGGTGCCAAAACCGATGCTTGGAATACAAAGGTGAAAGATACTATCATGAGTGGACTTTGTGTTCTGATCCAACTGATACCTTTTCTAGCTCAGAGGCAGGCTCCATACATCAGTGGTTCTCAAATGCAAGTCATTTTTGATTGTCCCAGCTGGGGTGGGGAAGAGGATACTGTCATCCAGCATGTGGAGGCCCGGGATGGTGCCAAGCCTCCCATGATGGACAGGACAGCTCCCACAAACAGAATCAGTACGGTACAGAGCGTCAGTGCTGCCAGGGGCGCCAAGATGGAGAAACTGCATGTGTTAACAGCTAATTCATTCACTGTTCCCTCACTTCAATGCCTCCTATCTCCGTGGAACCAAATCCTACTCAGTCTCCAAAGCTTACTTCAGCTCCACCTCTCCCAGTTCCCTCCCTGAATTCCTGCGGTCTGGAGCATTTCCTGTGTGTGTATCATTTTCCTTTGGAGATAGTGCTCTGTGTCCCTTGCACCCGTCTTGTCAGGGTGTTGCTGCTGCAAGTCGCTGGTCCCCATTCTACTTACTTCCTCCATTTTAACCAGAATTAAGTGTGAAGTTCAGTGATATAAACACTCTCATATTGTTGAGCAACCATCACCACCAGAACTCTTCGTTTCGTTTCGTTTCGTTTTTGCCTCTCCATGCTGCCTGTAGGATCTTAGTTCCCTGGCCAGGAATTAAACCTAGGTCCCCCCTCGGCAATGAAAGCTGGAGTCCTAACCCCTGAATCACCAGGGTATTCCCCAGAACTCTTTTCCTCTTGCAAAACTGAAACTCTATAAAAAATAGAAACTCATTAAAAAAAAAAAATAGCTCCCTTTTCTTCTTTCCTCCACTCCCTATCAACCATTTTTCTATTTTCTGTCTCTATAAATTTGACTACTCTACATACCCCATAAGAGGAATTTTGCAAGATTTGTCCTTTTGTGACTGGCTTATTTCACTTAGCATAATATCTTCAAGCTTCATCCATGTTGTAGCATGTGTCAAAATTTCTTACTTTTTAAAGGCTGAATAATTTTCCATTGTACGGGAGTGAAGTGAAAGTCGCTCAGTCGTGTCCAACTCTTTGCTACCCCATGGACTACATAGTCCATGGAATTCTCCAGGCCAGAATACTGGAGTGGGTAGCCTTTCCCTTCTCCAGGGGATCTTCCCAACCCAGGATCAAACCCAGGTCTCAAACCCAGGTCTCCCGCATTGCAGGCAGATTCTTCACTAACTGAGCTGCCAGGGAAGCCCTTCCATTATATACCACATTTTGTTGATCCATTCATCCATCAGTGAACACTTGGGTTGCTTCTACCTTTGACGAAGGAACAAGGGCTTCCCTGGTGGCTCATGGTGGCTCAGTGGTAAAGAACCCACCTACCAAAGCAGAAGACGCTGGTTCAATCCCTAATCCAGGAAGATCCCCTGGTGAAGGAAATGGCACCCCAATCTAGTATTCTTGCCTGGAGAATTCCATGGAGAGAGGAGCCTGGCAGGCTATAGTCCGTGGGGTCGCAAAGAGTCAGACATAACTGAGTGACTTTCACATTGGGAATAAAGCTGCTATGAACATAGACACATAAAAATCTGTTCAAGTCTCTGCTTTCATTGCTTTTGGGTATATACTCATAAATGGAATTGCTAGGTCATGTGGTAATGCTATTTTTAATTTTTTGAGGGATTGCCATACTGTTTTTCACAGCAGTTGCACCATTCGACAATCCCCAAAACAATGCACAAGGGTTCCAGTTTCTCCACATCCTTGACAACATGTATTCTTTTCTGTTTTGTTTTGTTTTTTAATAACCATCCTAATGAGTGTGACGTATTATCTTATTGTGGTTTTGCTTTGCACTTCCCTAATGACTCATTGGAAAAGACCCTGATGCTGGGAGTGACTGGGGCCAGGAGGAGAAGGGGACGACAGAGGATGAGATGGCTGGATGGCATCACCGACTCGATGGACATGAGTTTGAGTAATCTCCAGGAGCTGGTGATGGACAGGGAGGCCTGGTGTGCCACGATTCATGGGGTCACAAAGAGTCGGACACGACTGAGCAACTGAACTGAACTGAACTGAACTGAACTGAATGACTAATGATGTTGAGCCTTCTTGCATATGCTTAACTGGCCATTTGTATATTTTCCTGGACAAGTGTCTGTGCAAATTCTTTCCCCATTTTTAATCAGGTTCTTTATTTTGTTGTTGTTGAATTACAAGAGTTCTTTATATAATTTAGATATCAATCCCTTATCAGATATACAATTTGCAGATATTTTCTGCCATTCTGTGGGTTGCCTTTTCACTCTGTTGATAAGAGTCCTTTGATGCACAAATATTTTTAATTTTGAAGAAGTTCAGCTTATTTGTATTTTTTCTTTTGTTGCTTGTGTTTTTAGTTTTACATTGTCAAATATTCTATGTCATGAAAGTTTTTCCCAGTTTTTTCTCAGAGTTTTATGGTTTTAGCTCTTATGTTTAGGTCTTTGATTCATTTTGAGTGAATTTTTACACATGGTGTAAGATAAGGGTTCAGTTTCATTCTTTTGCATATGGATGTCTAGTTTTCCAACACCATTGATTGACAAATCTGTCCTTTCTGCACTCAGCATCCTTGGTCTTGGCATCCTTGTAGAAAATCGTTTGACTATATATGAGAGGATTTATTTCTGAGTTCTGTATTCTGTTTCATTGGTTTATATGTCTGTCATGATTCCAATAATCACACTGTTTTGATTACTGGGATTTTGTAGAAATTGTGAAATCAGGAAATGTGAGACCTCCAGCTTTCTTCTTCTTTTTTTTTTTTTCAAGATTGTTTAACTATTTGGGGTCTCTTGAAATCCCACATGAATTTTCAGATGAATTTTTCTATTTATGAAAATAATGTTCTTGGAATCTTGATAGAGACTGTGTTGAATCTGGATACCACTTTGGGTAGCACTGATGTCTTAACAATATCACACCTTCCAATCCATGAATACTGGATGGCTTTCCATTTACTCATGTCTTCCTTAATTTCTTTCAACAATATTTTATAGTTTTCACAGTAGAAGTCAACTGATTCTTTGTACAAGAAGTTATTTTCTCAAACAATATAACAAGAACAGTAATTTTAAACTAGGAAATTTTAAACTAGAAATTATTCATCCTAAATCTCACTTCCCAAGAAATTATTTGGCTTCATTTTCACCCATCTTCTTATAGTCTTACCTGCATGTATATATATATATATATATATGATATCATTGTAATAGCAGTCATTTCAAGAATCCAATTTTGAACCTTGGTTTATTTACTTATTACTCTATCCTATTCCTTCTCCATATAGTCATGTAGTCATGTATGGATCTGAGAGTCGGACTGTGAAGAAATCTGAGCACAGAAGAATTGATGCTTTTGAACTGTGGTGTTGGAGAAGACTCTTGAGAGTCCCTTGGACTGCAAGGAGATCCAACCAGTCCATCCTGAAGGAGATCAGTCCTGGGTGTTCATTGGAAGGACTGATGTTGAAGCTGAAGCTCCAGTACTTTGGCCACCTGATGCGAAGAGCTGACTCATTTGAAAAGACCCTGACGCTGGGAAAGATTGAGGGCAGGCAGAAAAGGGGACGACAGAGGATGAGATGGTTGGATGGCATCACCGACTCAATGGACATGAGTTTGAGTAAACTCCAGGAGTTGGTGATGGACAGGGAGGCCTGCCATGCTACAGTCTATGGGGTCGCAAAGAGTCAGACACGACTGAGCAACTGAACTGAACCAAATTGATTTCTCTTCCATGTTGTCATATAGTCATTTTAGCAGATTCTGATGATGCTATATCAATAGCAAACTCTATCTAGAAGGGGGAAGAACAGTAGGGGTTTTATAATTTCATGAAGTAGCAAAAACAAATCCTTCCTTAGCAAATTGAACGCAAGAGATTTAGAGATTCTTCTTGGGAAACTCCTTTACTGCTCAAATGAAAATAGTCAAAATTTAAGAAAATATATTCACTGACTTTACCAGTGCTATCTCTGACCGGGAGCTGACTGTGGCTCAGATCATGAACTCCTTATTGCCAAATTCAGACTTAAAGAAAGTAGAGAAAGCCACTAGACCATTCAGGTATGACCTAAATCAAATCCCTAACCATTATACTGTGGAAGTGAGAAATAGATTTAAGAGACTAGATCTGATAGACAGAATGCCTGATGAACTATGGACGAAGGTTCGTGACACTGTACAGGAAACAGGGATCAAGACCATCCCCATGGAAAAGAAATGCAAAAAGGCAAAATGGCTGTCTGAGGAGGCCTTACAAATAGCTGAGAAAAGAAGAGAAGCAAAAGGCAAAGGAGAAAAGGAAAGATATTCCCATTTAAATGCAGGGTTCCAAAGAACAGCAAGAAGAGATAAGAAAGCCTTCCTCAGTGATCAGAACAAAGAAATAAAGGAAAACAGTAGAATGGGAAAGACTAGAGACCTCTTCAAGAAAGTTACAGATACCAAGGGAACATTGCATGCAAAGATGGGCTCAATAAAGGACAGAAGTGCTATGGACCTAACAGAAGCAGAAGATATTAAGAAGAGGTGGCAAGAATACACAGAAGAAAAAAAAAAAGAATACACAGAAGAACTGTACAAAAAAGATTTTCATGATGCAGGTAACCACGATGGTGTGCTCACTCACCTAGAGCCAGACATCCTGGAATGTGAAGTCAAGTGGGCCTTAGGAAGCATCACTACGAACAAAGCTAGTGGAGGTGATGGAATTCCAGTTGAGCTACTTCAAATACTAAAAGATGATGCTGTTAAAGTGCTGCACTCAGTATGCCAGCAAATTTGGAAAACTAAGCAGTGACCACAAGACTGGAAAAGGTCAGTTTTCATTCCAATCCCTAAGAAAGACAATGCCAAAGAGTGCTCAAACACTGCACAATTGCACTCATCTCACACACTAGTAAAGTAATGCTCAAAATTCTCCAAGCCAGGCTTCAACAATATGTGAACCATGAACTTCCAGATGTTCAAGCTGTTTATAGAAAAGGCAGAGGAAAAAGAGATCAAATTGCCAATATCCACTGGATCATTGAAAAAGCAAGAGAGTTCCAGAAAAACATCTACTTCTGCTTTATTGACTATGCCAAAGCCTCTGACTGTGTGGATCACAACAAACTGTGGAAAATTCTGAAAGAGACGGGAATACCAGACCACCTGACCTGCCTCTTGAGAAATCTGTATGCAGGTCAGGAAGCAACAGTTAGGACTGGACATGGTACAACAGACTGGTTCCAAATAGGAAAAGTAGTATGTCAAGGCTGTATATTGTCACCCTCCTTATTTAATTTATATGCAGAGTACATCATGAGAAACGCTGGGCTGGATGAAGCACAAGCTGGAATCAAGATTGCCAGGAGAAATATCAATAACCTCAGATATGCAGATGACACCACCCTTATGGCAGAAAGTGAAGAAGAACTAAAAAGCCTCTTGATGAAAGTGAAAGAGGAGAGTGAAAAAGTTGGCTTAAAGCTCAACATTCAGAAAACTAAGATCATGGCATCTGATCCCATCACTTCATGGCAAATAGATGGAGAAAGAGTGGAAACAGTGGCTGACTTTATTTTTCTGGGCTCCAAAAGCACTGCTGATGGTGACTGCCGCCATTAAATGAAAAGATGCTTACTCCTTGGAAGAAAAGTTATGACCAACCTAGACAGCATATTAAAACGTAGAGATATTAGTTTGCCAACAAAGGTCCATCTAGTCAAGGCTATGGTTTTTCCAGTAGTCATGTATGGATGTGAGAGTTAGACTATAAAGAAAGCTAAGCGCCAAAGAATTGATGCTTTTGAACTGTGGTGTTGGAGAAGACTCTTGGAGAGTCCCTTGGACTACAAGGAGATCCAACCAGCCCATCCTAAAGGAGATCAGTCCTGAGTATTCCTTGGAAGGACTGATGCTGAAGCTGAAACTCCAACACTTTGGCCACCTGATGCACAGAGCTGACTCATTTGAAAATACCCTGATGCTGGGAAAGATTGAAGGCGGGAGGAGAAGGGGATGACAGAGGATGAGATGGTTGGATGGCATCACTGACTCAATGGACATAAGTCTGAGTAATCTCTGGGATTGGTGATGGACAGGGAGGCCTGGCGTGCTACAGTCCATGGTTTGCAAAGAGTCGGACACGACTGAGTGACAGAACTGAACTGTACTGAACCCTCACTTTAAAATGTAGCACTTAACATTTGGAATTTTTCTTGAAATAAAAGTCCCAAAGCAATAAGAATATTTATTAGCTACACTTATTACAGTGGATAATTGAAATATTTATATCCATCTGTAAGTTTTAGTTACTCTGTTTTCAATACTCTGTTTAGAAATTCTGTGAAACTGGATAAAATTCCAATAGCTTTTTTCCTAAATTTGAAGAGCCATTTTAGTCATATTTGACTTTATCATTTTTCTTGGAATGAAAAACTAAGCTGACAGTGTCAAGTGTTGAACTGGGAGGTATGAATTGGTAAAGACAGGTTTGGGAAGACTTGCTGTGCCAAAGTTTATAATCAGAGTAACAAACATGCCCCTACAGTGAAAGCAGCCTGTCTCCTAGAATTACTGTCCTCAAGTAGTTAGAAGGAACCTGTACATACTTGACTACACCAATGAAAATCCACTGTTTCACCTTTCCTTTTACAACATTTATGCCATTTCTTGGATGAATTTAAGGACTGATGAAATATAAGCATGGATCTTGGATTCTTCCTGTCTCTGGCTATGTGCCCTTTTTACTTTTCTTTATTTAGGGACTATACGTTTCTAATCAGTTACTAACAATATCATAGACAAAAATTCTCCCAAGTTTTTCTCCTCCTTCTCCACCTCCTCGTTCACCACTATCATTATCATAGATTCTTATTCCAGTTTTCAAACTATTTATGTTGTCTTAATTATGTCACATTTTTCTGCTAGCACCACTTTCTCCAGGTTCAGAAATTGAAACCTGGGTAAAGCAATTGCAGTGTTCCTTTTAACTGACTTTTTGTGTTTGCTTTCCCACTCAGTTAAAAGTTGAATATTTTTTTAAACTGGAATGTATTTTGACAGTCTGGAACAAAAACTTTTTTTTTTTTTTTTTTTTTACTCCTTGTGACCAGCCCTGAAAGATCTGAGATTTAACTTAAGAGGTTAAAATAACAAATATGCCCACTGACTAGCTCCTGAAGAACTGGTACTTAACTTTCCAGGCTGGCTGCCCACGGTGGTCTGCTTCCATCCGTGGGGCACACACACCTTATGTAGAGTTCAGAATGCACACACTCTAGTCAGTCACTATCGACATGCATGAAGGAAGTAGACAGCTCTATTAGGCAATGTCAAAGAAGATAAATGTGTCCAAATTACTAGCCAGAAATGCTTAGTAAGCATCAAATAGATGGGTTCTGCTTTCCAAATTACTAAGTGGACTATTCAGAAGTACCGAAAATTCGTTTTTCATTGCAGATTGTTGACCAGAAGCCAGGGACAGCTGTCTTCCTGTAATGGCCCACAATGACACCCACAGAACTTTTCCCTTCAGTGTTCAACCTGCTAAAATGTGTGAAGAGGTGTGCAATCATTTAGCATCCCTGACGTCTAGGATTAGATGCAAGGGTTTCATGCAGAGAAGCACATGGGTCCTGGAAGGTCAGTTGTCTACCTTTAGATGAATTTGTTTCAGTCAAATCAACTTGTCTGGTTTTCTCTGCATAAAAGTACTGAAATGATCACAGTATGTATATGCATTGTGTGCATAAATGTATCATAGGCTGTCTGTCAGCATCTTTCTGGGAAATGGGCCTTGGATCTGAGTTGTGATGAATTTAAAATGTGAGATTTTGCTTTCACTCTACAAAGGGTAGAGTGGGGACCTCAACCATCTCTAAGGAGCTGTTTGGAAAACGAGATCCTAGGACTGTCTGCAGCAGAATGGTATGATTTTAATAGCTTCATATTTCAGAGTTTCACCCCAAGTAAGATGTGGGCACCTGCTTTTTGGCAGACATCTAGGGCATTCTGATGCACATAACCCCATAATCTCTTATCTAACAAACACCACCCTGGAGAAACAGCAGAGCATTCCCTTGGGGGAACTGAGCTCTTTCCTTTTGGTGAAAGGAAGGACCTGAACATTTATGCTACTGAATTATTTTAGGCAGAACTGGCTATAAAAAGGAAGTAAGGGCAGTTAATAGCATTATTTGGACATCTGTCAACTTCGTCATCTTTTCTCATTCTGGTATTTTCTTCAGTTTTTCACCGTGATGATATGAGCCTTTGTGGTCTAGTCAAGGCCCCTCAGTTATTCTCATTTATGCTTTTGTAACTCACTAAAGAGCAGAGAGGTATGGACCATGGCCACTGTGTTTTGGGGCTGATTCAGTTATCAAATGATGATCCGTGTATTAGTAACTAATAACATGACTAGAATCCCAGCTGGATTTTCCCTGCTGCCCACTAGAATATTTTTAATAGAAAGCATACAATAGGAGGTATAGGAGAATATTAGAGGTATAGGAACATAGTCTCTGAATGATTTGAAACCATTTCTTAAGAAATTTGTATAAAGTAGGTAGCGTAACTACTTAATGTTTTTTTTTAACTGTTTTGGAATCCCCCCATCTCCTCATAAGCTCCTTTAATGAGAACACACAGCTGCCCTGCTCCTCTGCATGCCATCACCCAAGTGCTCCTCATCTTCACTAAGGGACCTCCAACTAAAACTTTCTCTTCTTTCTGTACACCAGAATTTGTTCTACTATCAAACCATGCCTATTCACTTATTAAAATCAATGCAGAAATCATAAAGATTATCAAACAGAATCCAGCAGCACATCAAAGGACTAAATCACCAAGGTCAAGTGGGTTTCATTCCAGAGATGCAAGGGTAAGTCCATTTTAGGAACTCCATTAACTGAACTCATTTTAATAGATCTTATAAGAAAAGTCATCTAATATTACCTACACTGATGCTGGAAGAGCTCTTGAAAAAAATATACATCTATTCTTCATAAAAACTCTCAATCCGATATTGACTTTCCCCCACTGCCACTTTGGAGCAGTCTCTCAGCTATCTGAGATGCTGCCTCCCAGGCTGCAGTCCTCATTTTGGCCCAAATAAAATTTAACTCACAAATCAAAAAAAAAAAAAAACTCTCAATCCTTAGCATGATTGAGTAGATAGATCTGCCTTAACCTGAAGCCCACATCATACTTAATGGGAAACCACCAGAAATATTTCCATCAAAGTCAGAAACAAACAAAGGATACTTATTCAATCACACTTGTTGTAAGAGGCACTTTAGTAAATGGTAAAGTTTGTGGACTTTGGTATTCAACTACCACTATCAAGGTTCAAATCCCAACCTTGCTTAATTTACTTAATATTTCTCTGCTTTCTGTAAATAGGCATAATTATAGTACTTAAATCATAAGGTTCCTTGCCATGAGGTATTAATAGCTTGATAGGTATAAAGTAATTGATAGGTTCATGGAAGTGTTTGACAAATATTAGCTACCACTGTTATTATTTAACATTATTTTTGAAGTACTAGACCAAACAGAAAAAAGGGATTTAGAGGTGCTGAAAGAAGAGATAAGATTATCTGTATTTTAGTTACTATAATTTTAAAACTTGAAAATCCAGAAAGACTACTGAAAAACTACAGCAAATAATAAGAAAATTCTCTAAATAGCAGGGTATAAAATTCTTGTACAGAAATCAACAGAGCTCGTGTATACAAAGAAAACTTGAATGAAAAGGAGGCATAGCCTGTTCCTTCGTAGGAAGACTCAACATTGTAATCCTCTCTAAATTAAATTATAAGTTTGACACTGTCATTAATAAAATGTAAGGAATTTTTAAAAAACTGGATAAACTGATTCTAAATTTCATAAGCAGAACACTCATATGGAAAGTTCCAGGGAAATTCTGGGAAAGAAGAGTATAAGTGATAATTCATTCTGCCAGATGTTAAACATAGGCAGATTGAGAATAGAATCTGAGCTTAGAAATGAGCCTGAACTCATACAAAAATCCAGTATACAATTGTCACCTAGAATCAGTCAGCAAAAGAGGAACTATTCCCTACTTCCAAAAAAAAAAAAAAAGTAATAGGAAAACAGCCATTGGAAAAAAATGGAGGCAATTCCTGTCAAGAACTGTGATGAGCCTGAGGTTTTCTCCTTCTCGTAAGCTAGCAAGTTAGCCTACCAGGTTTTTATAGATGCTATCAGAAGATATGACACTCCTAGGTCAGAGACAGAAGACTTTCTTTTGTCTTCATGGAACAGCAAGAAGCATGAGGTTCACAATTGCGTTAGTTTGTCTTGCTCCCTAAGTAACGCAGAGGTTTGGTCCAGATGGAAGCTACATACACAGTGGGTTTGTGTCACGGTTGAGGAACTCTGAGTTTAGGAAAGTCTCTACCTTGTAAGGGGACTGCTAGAAAATCTAATCCAGAGGGGAACATTATATTTATCATCTTGGAAAGCAAACAAATCTGGCCTTTGACATGGAGACACTATTTCTATCTCCTGTGGCTGAACTGATTTGTAGCTCAGATGGTAAAGAATCTGCCTATAATGCAAGAGACCTGGGTTTGATCCTTGGTTCAGGAAGAAGATCCCCTGGAGAAGGAAATGGCAACCCATCCCAGTATTCTTGCCTGGAGAATTCCATGGACAGAGGAGCCTGGTGAGCTACAGTCCATGAGGTTGCAGAGTCGGACATGACTGAGCGATTAACAGATACATGGCTGGTCACGACACAAACACCCCTGAAAAGATAGTTTGGAACAAAAGCTGTCCTAAGATGTACAGAAACATGAGCTATCCATGGAGAATCAACTCATATATCTTTCCCTTATACCAAGATAAATTCCAAATGGATCAAAGGATTAAATGTTGACCAAAAAGTAGTCAACATGATAGTGATAAAATGAGAGAAAATACTCAGAATGATAAAGGCCTTTCTAAATTATAACACAAAAACGTTAAATATATTTTTAAAGTACATACCATAATCACTATAAACAAAGAAAAGAAAGAAACTTGAAAAAGGAATTTGCCAATCATATTATAAACACATAGCTTACTAACCTAGTATAACTGTTTAAAATGCTGAATGGAAAACCAAAGACCAATAGAAAAATGAACAAAGGAGATAAGTGATTCACCAGAAAAGAAAATATAAATGGCTTCTAAACATATGACAAAATTTTCAATTAAAATACACTGACAATATTTTTCACCTATTAGATTGGTAAAACCATGAAAATTTGACAATACACTGAATTGGTGCTCTGCAGTATAAAAAGTTGTAAATGCTGAACAAGCTTATTTTGGATTTGCTACAGTATCACTGTTTAAAATTCTGAACCACAAGAACATGATTTAGCTGTTTTTAAAAATTAAAGTAAAATGTTAAAAACTGGAAATTCCCAGTGGTTAGGGCTCCAAGTTTCCACTATAGGGGCAGGCACAGGTTTCAATCCCTGTTCAAGGAACTAAGACCCCACATGCTATGTGATGCAACCAAAAAAAATGTTTTTAAACTTACCTATTGTAGCTTATCATGGCTTTATTCATAATTACAAAAATAAAAACAACCCAAACTCACCTGTATTCATCTGCTCAGGCTGCTGTAACAAATTTGACAGACTAGGTGACTTAAACAACAGAAATTTATTTTCTCACAATTCTTGAAGTTGGCAAGCCCAAGATCCAGGTGCCAGCTGATTCAGTTTCTGGTAAAGACTCTTCTTGACTTGCAAGTGGCTGTCCTCTCTCTTTGTGCTCACATGACCTGTCCTAAGTGTGTGTGCTGGCAGAGAGAACTCTTATCTCTCCCTCTTCTTATGAGGGTACCAGCACTATTAGGTAAGAACCCTACCCTTATGACCCCACTTAACCTTAATTAAGGTTATAATCAATTTAACCTAAAGGCCTTATCTCCAAATACAATGATATTGTAGGTTAGAGATTCAACATATTAATTTGGGGGCGGGGGTGGACACAATCAGTTCATAACAGCCCTTTAAGTGGGCAAAAAAGACACAGAAACTGGTGCCTTCACACAGTGAACCTTACTTTATACCATACATAAAAATTTCAGCAGTGTCTGATTCTGCGACCCCATGGACTATAGCTCACCAGGCTCCTGTCCATGGGATTCTCCAGGCAAGAATACTGGAGTGGGCTGCCATGCCCTTCTCCCGGGGATCTTCCCAACCCAGAGATCAAACCCACCTCTCCTGTGTGTCCTGCATTGGCAGATGGGTGTTTTACTGCTGAGTTTCCTGGGCTTCCCAAATGATAAAGCCAGATTTAAAAGGCTATATACTGTATGTACCCATTTACATGACATTCTGGAAAAGACAAATCTATCAGATCAGAAAACAGATCAGTGGTTGTAAGGAATGGAGAAGGGTTTGACACAAGGGATGTAGAGGAATTTTTTTTGCTCTGATGGAAGTGTTCGTTATCACCTTGGTTATGGTGCGGTTACATGGCTGTGTGTATTTATAAACGCTTATGAAACTGAATATTAAAAGGGCTGACATTTGCTGAATCTAAATTATATTTAGTTTTAAAAAATGAAAAAAAATAAACACCTATTCTGTACCCTGTACCCTATCAACTTGTCATCATATTATAAGGTAATACTGTCTGATACTAATATAATAGTTCTTTCTACCAAGGATTTCTTATTTTTTTGTTTTTAAATTTAACAGAGCCTTTCAGGGAAACATAGTGACTTAACTAAAGCAATGAATCTCAGTGAAAGTTTAGGGAAATAATTTTTTTTCCTTGTGGGTTAGGATGTCCTTTGTGTAACCCCACAAACAGAAAGTCACTAACTGAGCCTCCAAGTCCATGAACTAATTATATTGCTATCAAGGTTAAAGTAGAAATCTGTGGAAACAGCCCTTAGCTTTCTTCCAGGGGGCCAGTTTTTTAAAGAACGGACAAAGACATCAAAGGAACTCTGAGAACCTGCACCCAACCTGCTGTGTTCTCTGGCGACACCTGCTCCGAGGAGGAGAGCAAGGCTTCTGTTCCTTAGGTGATGTCCTCTGCTTGTCCCCCCAGCCTAGCCTCTCTCCATTTTCCTGCCATGTTCCCAGTGTCCACACAGAACCAAACAGCATTCCTACCGTGTTTTACCACCAAAAAGAAAAGTGCACTGGTGAGCTAAGTCCTTCCTTATAGCAACAGTAGAATTTTTTTTTTAACTTTACCAAGCAGGAAAGAACAGTTGAAAGTCACTATCTCTAATGGAACTTCTCTTAGTGAAAAAAATAGCACAATATTGATAGGCTATCAGTTATAGGATGTGACAAATGTGCAGGCAGATTCCCTAGGGAGTTTCTCCATTTATTTGATATGCAGTGAAATATTTTATTTAAAAAATTTTTAGGGAATCATCAGACTTGAAATCATCAGACTGGAAAGGTCAACTGTAAAGGATGAAAACAAAAATTACTTTCCTCCAAAATGAAATCTCTCACCCTGCTCCTCATACTTTGTGACCCCATGGACAGAGGCCAGGCTCCTCTGTCCATGGAATTTTCCAGGCAAGAATACTGGATTGGGTTGCCATTTTCTACTCCAGGGTATCTTCCCAACCCAGGGATTGAATCTGCATCTCTTGCATCTCCTGCATTGGAGGCAGATTTTTTTACCACTGTACCACCTGGGGAACCCAACCTTAGATCCTTTCATCAATTCCTCAATAGTCAGCTTTACACACTGTGGAAAGATGGGTGTGAGCCTGTTACCCAAATATTTCCAAGCTGATGAATTCATCTGAAAAGTAGATGAGCGTGGAATTGGGGATATGTAAATGGACAAGATTCCCGGATGAGCTCTGGACCTCTGTTCTATGGGACCTGAGCCTCCAGCCCTTCTAGTGAGTCTGAGGTCTGTGTCCGTCAGGTCAGCCTGTGTGGGAAGAAAGTGCAGCCACCGGCAAGAACACCTCCGCCGGCTAGCTAGTGGTCAGGCAGCTGCGCGCGCTCATCGCTGCTCCGTTACTGCCGCTCGGCAGCAGCGCTGCAGGGCTTCTGTCAGGCCTGGGCTGCTCGACACTCCTCTCCACCCCTCTCAGCCAGTCACTCAGCCCTATTTTTAGGATTCCTTAGCAACTGAGCAGCCTGTTATTCTGTAACTAATATTTTGCATGCCTGATTCCATTACTCCTGTTAGCACCTCCTGCTTCCCCCAAAACGTATGCCGTACTGTCCCTGCGAATTCTGCACCCCCGCCCCCACCCACAAATGTATGTCTTATTGTTCCTGCAAGTTCTCCAAGGGCAGGAGAAGCACATTCAGCGTCTCTGCTCTGTGACTCATAACTCCTGGATTCAGGAAATTCTTCTTATGTCAAGCCTTAAGTGCTTCTAACGAAGTTGAGCCCTATTCCCGGCTCTCCATCTTCACCAGAGTTGAGGAATAGCCGGTCAACATACCCTCTGTAATAAACTTTCATTTTGCTTAATCAGAAACAAGAAAAGCATGATATTTTTAAAAATCAATTATCTGCTTTGGAAAAAGTCAGAGGGCAAGAGAGCTCCATCTGTGACCCCACTATGGGAGGAGGTGAGGAGAGAATTTCTAAGTCCCCAGACCTAAGGAATTCTGCCATTTTTGTTATAAATCAGAGAAGCATTTGTGTTACTATTACAAGATAATATGACACAGTGGAATGGGGTGGGGGAGGAATCTCTGCCTTTTTAAACAGGATCATTTATAATCATTCAGTCTTGGCAGGTCTAGTTTTCATCTATCACTCCCTCTTACTAACAGCTTGTTCCTATTCTTAGCTTGGTGGGAATGTTTGACTATGTGATGTACTTCGGGAAAATAAGCTAGAGTCATTGAATGTACAAAAGAAGAAGCTCATTTTATAGATATTTAAATTAAGATAGTACTAGTCTTAAAAATGCAGTCTATCTTCACAATAAAATCCAAATTTAAATTATATATATATACATATAATGAACATTTCTTTCTAATGAAGAAGAGATTCTGCTTGTCTTTTACCATGAGACAAGAACTTGACAGTGAGCTTTCACAAGATACTAATGTAGTTTCAAGTTGTCCAGTGTGGGTTCTCGGCTCACTGGTGGGAACTCTGTGCTTCTGCTTTCCTGTGGCAGCTGGTATGCTCCTGAAGAATTTGTCCTCTGTGGAGACTGAAGCAGGACATTCTTTGGGGCATGCCCTTCATTTTCTTGCCAACTCTTTGAAACTTTGCCCAGTACAAAGCTCACATCACTGCAGTGCGTAGTGGAATGACAAGATGGAATTTGCATCAGCATAAGCTCTGTGAGCCCATGAATTACAAACTCTTTTGACATTGATTAGCATAATATTAATTAGAAAAACCTTGCTTCGACACCAATTTCAGTGCTTCGACACTAATAAACTGAAGATAGAAAGTTAAAGAAAGGTGTTGTGGGATTTTGGGTATATTAAAGCCGCCACTTGCCTCAAAGAGCCCCATTTGACTCAGAATATTACATGCTTCCTAACAACCCACTGGAGGAAGTCACCATTTTTACTATTACCCCTGAGATTAAGGTATGTGTAGATTTCACACTTTATAATTTTGCCATCAGAGTCTGTCTTCTAGACATTGTCTTCTGCTCTTATTAAATGCTGTGGATAATTATATTCTAACAGCTTCAACCATATTAATATATGTTTTTCCAAAAAAGTATTTTAATTCTCATCTATACCTACCAAATGATGTAAGTAATTTTTATTGTTATCTAAGATAAACCAAAAAAGATCACTTTTGCATCAGCCAGCTATATGTTTGAACAAGATTATTTAGGTTATTTGCCTTGATTTTCAGAATCACTTTGTCCAGCTATCACTCTGGTAGTTTTAGTCACATGCTGCTTGGGATAACCCACCCATATGGTTCCCTGGGGACCTTAAGGACCCAGAAGTCTTTGGCCCCCTAAATCTAGAAGCTTTCAGTCAAGGGGCTAGTGAGGCAGAAGTGGAGACTAAACCTGTTCATGCTACTGACCTCGCTGCCGTCCTCCCCTCTGCAAGTTTTTCAGTCCAGGATAAGAGTTCATCTGAGAGCTGGCCTGTTTTCTTGGCTTTAGCTCCATGCTCTCTAGGACTGCTTTTCCTAAATTCTAGCATCAGGATTTGAAGGTTCTAAGTAATGGACCCCTCACACCCTCTTCTTGCCTGCAACTTTCTGCCTCCTCCAACAGGAACAAATGGTGAGCATTGTGTTTCTCCAAACTCAGCCAGAAACAAATTAAATTCTGGTACCCAACGGGGCCGTTTTGTTCTTTTACTAAAGGCAAGTCCAGCATCTTCTTTGTTTAATACCTGAAAAGCCAGTTTGTGATAGCGATTTACCAGTAACACACATAGAAACAATATATCTGAGTAATTCCTTATGGCGAGATTTTGCCAAAATGTTCTACTTCATTCGTATGTAACTCCTGTGAGTTAATTTATTAAATAAGATTTTGGTCCTAAGCACATTTCTTAGAAGTAAATAAGAAATTTAGGTAAAGATTATGCAAGTTGCTTTGAAGCTACTACTGTATTCCCTCATCTATCAATTTTAATAACTGTTTTTAAAACACCATGGTTTGAAGGGAGCTTTGTTTTTCTCAGCTCCATCTCCCATCTGCTACATTTAGTAACAAAGCCATAATCTGGGGTTTATGATATTAGTTGCTGTGGAAATTAATGTAATGCTATGCTCTCAATGTTTTACTGAGACAGCATGGATCAGTAAGAGAGTTTGAAACATAAACAATAAACTATAGTAAGCATTTGAGAAAAGTGAAACAGTCAATGAATGGAATCAATTTTAGAATTAATATGTGCTCACCTTTGTATTCACATACTGTTTGGTTGCAGGTACAATTTAAAGGATTAGGTGAAAGAAAATTCTGTTAAAAAGGAAAAAAACCTATTACTTGGGAAATGAAATTGCACACAAAAGAAAAGATGAAGCTATTGTATTTTAAAGTGGCTTCCATTCTGTGTCCCAGGATAAAATGGTTTGACAAAGATAATTGATGTCTCTTCTGCCTCAGAATACTAGATTAGTAACACTTGGTTGTGTGTGTGTGTGTGTGTGTGTGTGTGTGTGTGTTAGTTTAGTATTCAGCACTAAAAGAAATAAACTACCAAATCATTAAAAGAGGGGAGAGTGAACTAGTGTAGGAGGAAAGACAGAGTCCTGTTATAGAAGACTTTTCTTGCTTTAATAATTTTCTTAAAGCCTTTTATTCCTGCAACTAGAGTAAAAGGAAGCAATGCCTCTCTTCCTTGGCATCTTTCCCTTAGCCTGCCTTCCCATTCCCTCCAGTTCAAGTCGAACAAGACTAGACCTGAGCCTTCCTCCAAGCTTCTTGCCTCATGAATTTACTAAACCCTGGAAAGTAGTGAGTAGTTTACAACATTCATGTTGTGATAACATTCGAATAACAATAACAAAAAAGGAAAGTCTACTCTTCTCTTGTCCTATAAGCAAAAATAGATGGTAGACATAAATGTATTATACAACTTATAAACTATAAAACTTCTAGAAGAACTCATAGGAAAAACATTTTGTGACCTTGAGTGAGGCAAGCTTTTTTATTTTTTTAATTAATTTATTTATTTTAGTTGGAGGCTAATTACTTTACAATATTGTGGTGGTTTTGCCATACATTGACATGAATCAGCCGTGGGTGGACATGTGTCCCCATCCTGAACCCCTCTCCCACATCCCTCCCCCTCCCATCCCTCTGGGTCATCCCAGTGCACCAGCCCTGAGCACCTTGTCTCATGCATCGAACCTGGACTGGCGATCTGTTTCACACTTGATAATATACATGTTTCAATGCTATTCTCTCAAATCATCCCACCCTCGCCCTCTCCCACAGAGTCCAAAAGACTGTTCTATACATCTCTGTCTCTTTTGCTGTCTCATATACAAGTTTATCGTTACCATCTTTCTAAATTCCATATATATGCGTTAATATACTGTATTGGTGTTTTTCTTTCTAACTTCACTCTGTATAATAGGCTCCAGTTTCATCCACCTCATTAGAGCTGATTCAAATGCATTCTTTTTAATGGCTGAGTAATATTCCACTGTGTATATGTACCATAGCTTTCTTATCCTTTCATCTGCTGATGAACATCTAGGTTGCTTCATGTCCTGGCTATTATAAACAGTGCTGCGATGAACATTGGGGTACACGTGTCTCTTTCAGATCTGGTTTCCTCAGTGTGTATGCCCAGAAGTGGGATTGCTGGGTCATATGGCAGTTCTATTTCCAGTTTTTTAAGGAATCTCCACACTGTTCTCCATAGTGGCTGTACTAGTTTGCATTCCCACCAACAGTGTAAGAGGGTTCCCTTTTCTCCACACCCTCTCCAGCATTTATTGCTTGTAGACTTTTGGATAGCAGCCATCCTGACTGGTGTGTAATGGTACCTCGTTGAGGTTTTGATTTGCATTTCTCTGATAATGAGTGATGTTGAGCATCTTTTCATGTGTTTGTTAGCCATCTGTATGTCTTCTTTAGAGAAATGCCTGTTTAGTTCTTTGGCCCATTTTTTGATTGGGTCATTTATTTTTCTGGAATTGAGCTGCAGGAGCTGCTTGTATATTTTTGAGATTAATTCTTTCTGAGTTGCTTCATTTGCTATTATTTTCTCCCATTCTGAAGGCTGTCATTTCACCGGCAAGTTTTTTTAGATAGAGCACCAAAAATATATTTTATTAAAAAAAACCAACATCTGATCATTTAGACTTCAAAATGTTAAACTTATCTTCAAAAGAGACTGTTAAAATGAAAATACAAGATACAGACTGGGAGAAAATATTTGTAAAATGCACATCAATTAAAAGATTTGTATCCAGGATATGTAAAGAATTCTCTAAACTTAAAAACAAAAGATACAAGTGCCACCATATAGCTATTAAAAGGACCAAATCTGGAGCACTGAAAACCCCAAATTCTGGCAAGGATATAGAACAATAGGAACTCTCATTTATTCTTGATGGGAATACAAAATGGTGCAGCCACTTTGGAAGACAGCTTGGCAGTTTCCTACAAAACTTAACATACTCTTACTATACAATCCATCAGTCATGTTGGTATTTACTCAGCAGAGTTGAAAACTTAAATCCACGGAAAAACCTATACACAGATGTTTGTAGCAGTTTTATTCATAGTTGCCAAAACTTGGAAGCAACCAAGAGGTACTTCAGTAAATGAATGAATAAATTAACTGTAATAATTCATATAACAGAATACTATTCAGCACTAAAAGAAATAAACTACCAAATCATTAACAGACATGAAAGAAACATTATGCCTATAACTAAGTAAGAGATGAGATGGTTGGATGGCATCACCAACTCAATGGACATGGGTTTGGGTGGACTCCGGCAGTTGGTGATGGACAGGGAGGCCTGGCGTGCTGCGGTTCCTGGGGTCGCAAAAACTCGGACACAACTGAGAGAACTGAACTGAAGTAAAAGAAGACAATCTGTAAGAGCTTCATACTATATAATTCCAGCTATATGACATTGTAGAAAAGGCAACTCTGTGGAGAAACATCATTGTTTCTTGAGGGGCGGTGAGGGGGTGTGTGTGTGTGAGTCACTCAGTCATGTCTGAGTCTTTTCGACTCCATGGACTGTATAGCCTGTTTGGTTCTTCTGTCCATGGAATTCTCCAGGTGTGAATACTGGAGTGGGTAGCCAATTCCTCCTCCTGGGGATCTTCCTAACTCAGGAGTCAAACCCAGGTCTCCCACATTACAGGCAGATTCTTTACCAGCTGAGCCACCAGGACGGCCCCTGGTGGAGGTACAGGCAAAGCACTGAGTTCTAATGTCCGTGAAAATCCTCCGTATGATCTTCCAGTTACGGCTGTATGTCACTACACATTCGTCCAAGCCCACAGAATGTACAGTACCAAGAATGCCCCCTGAGGCAAATGCCAACTTTGGGTGGCTGTGCTGTGTCACTGGAGAGTCATACTTAGCAACAAACTCATGTAACGTTTTCATGAGTGATGCTAATAATGGGCAAGGTGATTCATGTAGGGAGTACTTGAGGTTATATGGGAAATCTCTGTACCGTCCTCTTAATTTTGTTGTGAGCCTAACTCTGCTCTCTAATACACTGTGTTAAGTGAACGTAGCTAGCCTGAAAAGGCTACGTACTGTAGGAGTCCATCTTAGTGTCATTCTGGAAAACAAAACGAGAGGGTAGGAAAGTGGCTAGAGATGGGGAGAGGGGTTGGTCACAAACAGGCTCAAGTGAATTTGGGGAGATGATGGAAATGTTCTATGTCTTGATTGCAGTTGTAGTTGTGTGACTGTATGCATTTATCAAAACTCATAGAACTGTATTCTATGGTGACTTTTACTGTATACAAATTATACCTTTATTTTTTTTAATGTGAAAAACAAGCAAAAAACCCTAAAATGACCTCTGACCGAGCGTTAGCATGGTCACTGTTGCTGGAAACTGCTGGCTCCTTGGCTCTCTAAAAGTAGGGTCACCAGCTAACCCCATGAATATTTGTGACTCCAGGTCACAACAGTTGTGCAATGGTTTGTCTCTTATCTTGTAGAGAGCTGCTGACTGATGATGAAAGACAAGACAGGGAGAACTTTCTTTTTTCTTTCTTTCTCTTCTTTTTCTTCCTCCATTTTCTGCTTTCCACTAGCTCTTTTCCTTCAGTTCTTTTCCCTATTTATCGGTCTGTGTGTAGCTGAAAGGGATCTGCTAGAGGCTGTGGTGAGTGGGGCAAACGCAAGCATTTGCTCTGATCAATAGTGTTTTAGTAAATGATTAACAGCCAGCTTTGTGAAGCACACATATTAACGCACATGCAGATTTATTTTAAACTCTACTGATATAAAGGGTATAGAACACATAGTTTGCAAATACTACTAAAATTTGCATCATTCTTTACTGTCAATTCCATATAACCAGTTGATTTCCATCAAATGTTTCACTGATTTTTGCTGAACTTTGGTATCTGTAGGTTTCCCTAATAGCTCACTCGGTAAAGAATCCACCTGCAACGCAAGAGACCCTGGTTTGATTGCCGGGTCAGGAAGATCTGCTGGAGAAGGGATAGGCTACCCAGTCCAGTATTCTGGCCTAGAGAATTCCATGGACTGTATAGTCCATGGGGCCGCAAAGAGTTGGATATGACTGAGTGACTTTCCCTTTCTTATCTGTAGCCAACATACCATTGTAAATAATAAACAAATGTAGTTTTGCAAGAATCTTGGCTGATATTTTCATTAACATTAATGATTGAGGTGAAAGTGAAACAACAAGAGATATGTGTTGGATCTTGACTTAATCAGGTCATTAATCAGTGACCTGAGTGACTTGGATTAATTTGATGATAGTTTTTGAGTACTGGAGGAATAGTTCCTTGAACTTTGTGCTGGTCACAGTGCAACAGTTATAGATAGAACATTTTAAGAATTTTATTCTGCATTGTTAACATTTTCTCTGTCAGTATACAATCAACAAAAATATGTGAGCCCAAATTTGGAGCTTTCTTCTGTTTCCGTGATTTAAATACTCTCACCCTGAAGGATTCCAGACTACCAAGGTGAAAACACTGGATGAAGAGACGTCCTCCAGCACACCATTATACCCCATTTCCACAATGTAGATGCAGTAGACAGAAACAGCCTCAGGAACACAGGCATCAGCAAAATGTAAGTGATTAAAAATGATGACTTGTATGTATTTATGACCTTAGCTTTGAATAGAATTTATTTAATTGAAAGCGTACATCCTTTAATTTTTAATAATGACTTTGTTTTAGAGCCAGCTCACAAAACTCCTGAAATTTAACAATCAGTTCTCTGGCACTTCTTTGAGTTGGCTCCAGTTCATTAAGGATTCAAGTGCAAGGCCACGAGCCCCGCCGCCACCCCCCTACCACACACACACAGATTCCGCAGAAGCAGAGGCTGCGTGAAGGGAGAGTGGGTGCAGACATATGTTGCTTCTCTGAGCCCGGCTACCCTCAATGTGCCGCCAGGGCTGCTCCAGCCTTACGTGATATTTTCCTGAGCTCCTGAGACATTGTCAGGGCTAAAATATCCATTGTCGTAAGCCACACTTTATATGAAAAATGGATATGAATTTCAGTGGAATCAATGGTTTGACATTCTTCATTAAATTTCATCCATTAAAATATTGTGTCCTTAATGAGAACTCGTTGTTGAGAGAAAATATTGTTATTCTGAAATTCCTTTTATTTTTAAAGCCAAATCTGAAAAGATTTTCATCAAAATGTGAACAGTTATCTTGGATGGTGAGATTTTATTTTTCCTTCTTGTAATTTTCTGTAGTTTACAAATGTTCTATAATAAATATGTAACATGATGGTAATATGTAAAAAGAACTGAGACAAATCTTTGTTAACTTGATATGTTAAAGTGCATTGATGTTATCCTTTTAAAGACCAAAACAATAAATGGCATTTTCAGTAAAAAAATGCCCTGGGAAACAGACATTACTATGTTCAGTTTCATTTGAAAGCCAGATGTCCAGGAATTGGATATGGCTAATTATCAAATTCTACCCAGATGGAGTGTTTTCTTTTCTTTTCTTTTTTTCTATCATTAGATGGAAAAGCAAGTATCTCTGGCTGCTTACTTTATTACATTTAATCACTTTAGTTGGAAAACTTTAAAGAATAGATGCAGCTTAGAAAAAGGGCAGTTTATTCTATCATGAATGAAAAGTTGAAACGGGTACAAGAAATAGAAGAAAAAGAATTAAAATGTGTAATTAGTTATGTGATAAAGAATTTTAAGCTTATTCTTTGGCCAATTCCAGCAGTGTTAGAAATGAAATTGATCCCATCTCTTTTGGATTGGTCTTCCTGAATTAATCTATTGCTGTGTAACAAATTACTCTAAGACTTAGCAGCTAAAAACAATAGCGATTATTTCACAGTTTCTGTAGGTCAGGAAAGTTATGACCAACCTAGATAGCATATTTAAAAGCAGAGACATTACTTTGCCAACAAAGGTCCATCTAGTCAAGGCTACGGTTTTTCCAGTGGTCATGTATGGATGTGAGAGTTGGACTATAAAGAAAGCTGAGCGCTGAAGAATTGATGCTTTTGAACTGTGGTGTTGGAGAAGACTCTTGAGTCCCTTGGACTACAAGGAGATCCAGCCAGTCCATCCTAAAGGAGATCAGTCCTGGGTGTTCATTGGAAGGACTGATGTTGAAGCTGAAACTACAGTACTTTGGCCACCTCATGCGAAGAGTTGATTCATTGGAAAAGACCCTGATGCTGGGAGGGATTGGGGGCAGGAGGAGAAGGGGATGACAGAGGATGAGATGGCTGGATGGCATCACCAACTCGATGGACATGGGTTTGGGTAGACTCCGGGAGTTGGTATGGACAGGGAGGCCTGGCATGCTGTGATTCATGCGGTCGCAAAGAGTCAGACATGACTGAGTGACCAACCTGAACTGAACAGAACTGATAGGTCGGGAAGTTGAGCATGGTTTATGAATTAGTTGGCTGCCTATGACTCAGGGGGCTTCCCTTGTGGCTCAGCTGGTGAAGAATCTGCCTGCATTGCAGGAGACCGGGTTTGATCCCTGGGTTGGGAAAATCCCCTGGAGAAGGAAAAGCTGCCCACTCCAGTATTCTGGCCTGGAGAATTCCATGGATGGTATAGTCTATAGGGTCCCAAATAGACACGACTGAGCGACTTTCACTTTCACTATTATTCAGGGTCTTTCTGTGAAGACCAGGGCTGTGGTAGCATCTGAAGGCTTGATGGGAGAAGATCCGTTTCCAGGCTCACTCACATGATTGCTGGAGGGATTACATTCCTTGTGACCTGTTGCACTAAGAGCCTCAGTACTTTCCTGGCTTTTGGCCGGGAGCCTCCTCTGTTCTTCGCCATACAGACCCCTGCATAGAGCCTCTCGCAGCGTGGCAGCTGGCCTCCTTGGAGCAAACAAGCCAGAGAAACACCTAAGGCCCTTGCTTCCTGCCTTTCAGGCTCATTGTTCTCTACTGCCAGGTGTCAGCGCCTCAAAACAAGCAAAAGGCCAAAACCATCGCCTCACACACGTTCCTAGCTTGGGGCTGTTTAAAGCTGGAGGGTGTGCCTGCTACATGTTACTTCATCTTATCCAGAAGTGGAAGCGTCTGAAAATCACTGACAATTCTATCATAGTTCTCTGCTAGAAACAAACTTAATGTCTCGTACTTTTATTTTCATAAGCATAAGGTAATGTTTTAAAATTATTCTTATTGATTAAAGAAAAATTACTAGCACAAAAAGTCACATTTGTTAGAAATCAATGTTGTAATGAGACAGACTGGGGACATTAATAGAGCATTAATAAATGTTAAATTATTCTTTTGCTTGGCATTCAGGGCAATGAATCTCTGAGAAATGCTTGTTGCTCTTTGGTAAAGTGGTGGGAGAGCTATTGTGAAAATAGAGTTGACCAAGAACCAGTATGTATAAGTCAGGATGCCTTCTCAGGTAAATCAGTTTTAGAGAGAAAGTCATGAAATTTGGTGATCTGAGAATCAGTTTCTTAAAACCATCCCTTACATATACTATTATTTCCCACATGTACCATGACATAAAAATGGTTGGGGAAAAAAAACAGTTGGGAAACACTAGTGTTGACAGTGCTGCATCTCCCATTTCTGCTTGTAACTATGACTAGCAAACCTGTGTCTTTGCTAGACTTCTCCAGAAAGTACTAGAAACTACCCCTGCCGTGATCCTTCACCGCAGTCTTCCTCTTTCTGTTCTGGGCTGGAGTGTTTGCTCCACCTTGTTCTTCTCTCACTTCTTGTCTTACAGATATCTGTCAACGTCTCTCACAAACTGATGGAACACTCTCCCATTCTTAACATTCATGGATGTACTCCCTTTTATGAACACTTATTGGCCCCAGGCTTTATCTAGTTGCAGTGAGCAGGGGCTCCTCTTCACTGTGGCCTGCAGGCTCCTCGTTGCTGTGGTTTCTCTCTTTGCAGAGCACAGGCTCTAGGGGTCACAGGCTTCAGTAGTTCTGGCATGCAGGCTTAGTTGCTCCACGCATGTGGGATCTTCCTGGACCAGGGATCGAACCTGTGTCCCCTGCATTGGCAGGCAGATTCTTAACTACTGGATATAATTTCTATAATACTTTTTTCTTACACTTTTTGTCTAGATGCTCTTCTCTTTTCTTTGCATGTGACAGTTATTTTATCATATTTGTATCAACTGAACAGATCATTCAGTTTTTCTTCAACTATGGTTGATCAAAAAAATTTTTATTGCTGATAGTTTTCCTTTTTTTTACCCCCAGCTTGACAACTTATAATTTTTTTTTTTAAGATTGTAGTCACATTTGGGGATGCTTCTATTAGGTTTCATTTATAGGAATTATAAAATTTGGAATAATTTCCCACAAATAGCTTCTGGCTCCATACATACTTCTGGTACAGATAACATAGGCTGTGTTCATATTGCCACAGAACCTCTGGCCCTGCACCTCCGTGTTACAATCCTGGGAGAGCAGACAGTGGGCTGGAGGCAGATAGCTGGAAGCTATTCTTCTACAGCAATGGTTAACAGTAAAATGCTACTCACATAAGTGACTGTGAGTCATATAAATATCCTCCTACTCAATTCTGACAACTTGTATTTCAAACTCAACTTCCCTTTAACTGGAACCTCAAGATTACTCCAACCACTCTAATACTATCAGACCCAAGGAGAACTGTGATAGAGGAGAAAAAATACAAACACATGAACATATTACTAAGGCACCTTCCAGGACCTTGGAAAGGGCGTGTGTAAATGGGGGCCTTTGAAGCTTAACCCTCATTAGTTTCATTGAAAATTAAGCCCTGCTGCTGACATTTTACTGGGATACATAGAGAAGGACGTAAACACTTGTACTTAGTCAGCTATCTTGAAGAAGAAGTTTCTTGGATGTCTTTTTTAACACTTTTTATTATGAAATTTTCCAATTATACACCAAAGCAGTGAGGATGGTATAACAGATATTCATGGTTTCCATCAAGTTCTAAAATGATCAGATTTTGCTGATCTTGTTTATTTGGGTGCTTCCAGTTCAAGAAGTTTTAGGGGAGAGATACAAAGAAGAATGAGTCACAGGCTCTGCCCTCATGTATGGATCCGATGAGGAAGATGTGGCATGAGTCCAGCGAACCCTGTCGCTGCCCACGGGAGACCGCGGGTCTGGGAAGGAGAGAACACCCGCAACCAGGAAGGACCAGTGATGGATTTGAGGGGGAAATAAGCTACTTAGAAAACAAGTACCTATTTTAACTTGTCCAAGCTGAAACAGAATTGAAATATCTGAAATACATATTCTGGTTTTCACTCTAGAATCTTCCTCTCAGCTTTGGAGAAAAAGTTCAATCTCTTTGCTATTTACCTAAATCTCTAATACTCAAATTTATTCAGATGTAGAACTTCCCTTTCACTTTCATCAAGAGGCTCTTAAGTTCTTCTTCGCTTTCTGCCATAAGGGTGGTGTCATCTGCATATCTGATGTTATTGATATTTCTCCCAGCAATCTTGATTCCAGCTTGTGCTTCATCCAGCCCAGCATTTCTCATGATTTACTCTGCATATAAGTTAAATAAGTACAGTAACAATTTATAGCCTTGATGTACTCGTTTCCCTATTTGGAATCAGTCTGTTGTTCCATGTCCAGTTCTAACTGTTGCTTCCTGACCTGCATACAGGTTTCTCAGGAGGCAGGTCAGGTGGTCTGGTATTCCCGTCTCTTTCAGAATTTTCCACAGTTTGTTGTGATCCATACAGTCAAACGCTTTGTCATAGTCAATAAAGCAGAAGTAGATGTTTTTCTGGTATTCTCTTGCTTTTTCGATGATCCAGTGGATGTTGGCAATTTGATCTCTGGTTCCTCTGCCATTTCTAAAACCAGCTTGAACATCTGGAAGTTCATGGTTCATGTACTGTTGAAGCCTGGCTTGGAGAATTTTGAGCATTACTTTACTAGTGTGTGAGATGAGTGCAACTGTGCGGTAGTTTGAGCATTCTTTGGCATTGTCTTTCTTAGGGATTGGAATGAAAACTGACCTTTTCCAGTCTTGTGGCCACTGCTGAGTTTTCCAAATTTGCTGGCATATTGAGTGCAGCACTTTCGCAGCATCGTCTTTGAGGATTTGAAATAGCTCAACTGGAATTCCATCACCTCCACTAGCTTTGTTTGTAGTGATGCTTCCTAAGGCCCACTTGACTTCACATTCCAGGATGTCTGGCTCTAGGTGAGTGAGCATAATACCATCGTGATTATCTGGGTTGTGAAAATCTTTTTTGTACAGTTCTTCTGTGTATTCTTTTTTTTTTTTTTCCTTCTCTTGCCACCTCTTCTTAATATCTTCTGCTTCTGTTAGGTCCATACAATTTTTCCTTTATTGTGTCCATCTTTGCATGAAATGTTCCCTTGGTATCTCTGATTTTCTTGAACACATTTCTAGTCTTTTCCATTCTTTTGTTTTCCTCTATTTCTTTGCACTGGTCACTGAGGAAGGCTTTCTTATCTCTCCTTGCTATTCTTTGGAACTCTGCATTCAAATGGGTATCTCTTTCCTTTTCTCCTTTGCCTTTAGCTTCTGTTCTATTCACAGGTATTTGTAAGGCTTCCTCGGACAACCATTTTGCCTTTTTGCATTTCTTTTTCTTGGGAATGGCCTTGCTCCCTGCCTCCTATACAATGTCATGAATCTGTGTCCATAGTTCTTCAGGCACTCTGTCTATTAGATCTAATGCCTAAAATCTATTTCTTACTTCCACTGTAAGGGATTTGATTTAGGTCACAGGAGCGGCTGCAAGGAGATACCCCACATCCAGGGTCAGAGAAACCCCCTAAGACAGTAGGCACTGGAGAGGCTATAAGGAGATACCCCATGTCCAAGGGCAAAGGAGAAGCCCCAGCAAGACGGTAGGAGGCACAAATTTGCGTTTAGAATCAAACCCCATTCCTGCCAGAGACGCTCAGAGGGCTCAAACAAACCTTGCGCGCACTAGGATCCAGGGACCCCACAGAGACGGAGACAGAATTGTGTTTGCGCGTCTCCTGTGGAGGTGCGGGTCGGCAGTGGTCTGCCGCAGGGACAGAGCTCTGGGTGTGGGTACGGTGTAAGTCCTCTTGGAGGAGGTCAGCATTAACCCCAGCATAGAGCTGCCAGAACTCACACAGGACTGGGCAACAGACTCTTGGAGGGCACAACACAGCCTTGTGCCCTAGGACCCAGGAGGGGGGAACAGTGACCCCACAGGAGACTCGCCTGTGGGTGTCTGGGAGTCTCTGACAAAGGCGTGGGTCGGCGGTGGCCTGCTGCAGGGCTGGGGGCATGGACTGTAGCAGCGCATGCGTGAGACCTTTTGAGGGAGGTCACCATTATCTTCATTACCTCCACCATAGTTTGGCCCCAGGAAAATAGCACGGAGGGAACACAGCTCCACCCATCAACAGACAATTGGATTAAAGATGTATTGAGCATGGCCCTGCCCATCAGAACAAGACCCAGTATCCCTCTCAGTCAGTCTATCCCATCAGGAAGTGTTCATAAGCCTCTTAACCTTCTCCATCAGAGGGCAGATAGACTGAAAACCACAATCACAGAAAACTAACCAATCTAATCACATGGACCACAGCCTTGTCTAACTCAATGAAACTATGAGCCATGCCGGACCAGTCATGGTGGAGAGTTCTGACAAAACGTGGTCCACTGGAGAAAGGAATGACAAACCATTTCAGTATTCCTGCCTTGAGAACCCCATGAACAGTATGAAAAGACAAAAAGATAGGACACTGAAAGATGAACTCACCGGGTTGGTAGGTGCCCAATATGCTCCTGGAGATCAGTGGAGAAATAACTCCAGAAAGAATGAAGAGATGGAGCCAAAACAAAAACAACACCCTGTTATGGATGTGACTGGTGATGGAAGCAAGGTCCAATGCTGTAAAGAGCAATATTGCTTAGGAATCTGGAATGTTAGGTCCATGAATCAAGGCAAATTGGAAGTGGTCAAACAGGAGATGGCAAAACTGAACATCGACATTTTAGGAATCAGCAGACTAAAATGGACTGGAATGGGTGAATTTAACTCAGATGACCATGATATCTACTACTGTGGGCAGGAATCGCTTAGAAGAAATGTCATAGTCAACAAAAGCACCCGAAATGCTTGGGTGCAGTCTCAAAAACGACAGAATGATCTCTGTTCGTTTCCAAGGCAAACCATTCAACATCACAGTAATCCAAGTCTATGCCCCGACCAGGAATGCTGAAGAAGCTGAAGTTGAAAGGTTCTATGAAGACCTACAAGACCTTCTAGAACTAACACCCAAAAAAGATGTCCATATCATTATAGGGGACTGGAATGCAAAAGTAGTAAGTCAAGAAACACCTGGAGTAACAGGCAAATTTGGCCTTGGAATACAGAATGAAGCAGGGCAAAGGTTAATAGAGTTTTGCCAAGAGAAAGCACTGGTCATAGCAAACAGCCTCTTCCAACAACACAAGAGAAGACTCTACAAATGGACATCACCAGATAGTCGACACCGAAATCAGACTGATTATATTCTTTGCAGCCAAAGACAGAGAAGCTCTATACAGTTAGCTATATACAGTTAGCGAAAACAAAACCGGGAGCTTACTGTGGCTCAGATCATGATCTCCTTATTGCCAAATTCAGACTTAAGTTGAAGAAAGTAGGGAAAACCATTAGACCATTCAGGTATGACCTAAATCAAACCCCTAACGATTATATAGTGGAAGTGAGAAATAGATTTAAGGTACTAGATCTGATAGACAGTGCCTGATGACCTATGGACAGAGGTTCATGACATTGTACACGAGACAGGGAGGAAGACCATCCCCAAGAAAAAGAAATGCAAAAAGGCAAAATGGCTGTTTGAGGAGGCCATACAAATAGCTGTGAAAAGAAGAGAAGCCAAAAGCAAACAAGAAAAGGAAAGATATACCAATTTGAATGCAGAGTTCCAAAGAATAGCAAAGAGAGATAAGGCAGTCTTCCTCAATGATCAGTGCAAAGAAACAGAGGGAAACGATAGAATGGAAAAGACTAGAGATGTCTTGAAGAAAATCAGAGATACCAAGGGAACATTTCTTGCAAAGATGGGCTCAATAAAGGACAGAAGTGCTATGGGCCTAACAGAAGCAGAAGATGTTAAGAAGAGGTGGCAAGAGTACACAGAAGAATTGTACAAAAAAAGATCTTCACAACACAGATAACCACCTTGGTGTGCTCACTCACCTAGAGCCAGACATCCTGGAATGTGAAGTCAAGTGGGCCTTAGGAAGCATCACTATGAACAAAGCTAGTGGAGGTGATGGAATTCCAGTTGAGCTACTTCAAATTCTAAAAGATGATGCTGTCAAAGTGTTGCACTCAGTATGCCAGCAAATTTGGAAAACTCAGCAGTGGGCACAGGACTGAAGAAGGTCAGTTTTCATTCCAATCCTTAAGAAAGGCAATGCCAAAGAACGCTCAAACTACTGCACAATTGCACTCAACTCACACGCTAGTAAAGTAATGCTCAAAATTCTCCAAGCCAGGCTTCAGCAATACATGAACCATGAACTTCCAGATGTTCAAGCTGGTTTTAGAAAAGGCAGAGGAACCAGAGATCAAATTGCCAACATCTGCTGGATCGTTGAAAAAGCAAGACTGTTCCAGAAAAACATCTATTTCTGCTTTCTTGACAATGCCAAAGCCTTTGACTGTGTGGATCACAACAAACTGGAAAATTCTGAAAGAGACGGGAATACCAGACCACCTGACCTGCCTGTTGAGAAACCTGTATGCAGGTCAGGAAGCAACAGCTAGAACTGGACATGGAACAGCAGACTGGATCCCAATAGGAATAGGAGTACGTTGAGGCTGTATCTTGTCACCCTCCTTATTTAACTTATGTGCAGAGTAAATCATGAGAAATGCTGGGCTGGATGAAGCATAAGCTGGAATCCAGATTCCTGGGCGAAATATCAATTACATCAGATATGAAGATGACACCACCCTTATGGCAGAAAGTGAAGAAGAACTAAAGAGCCTCTTGATGAAAGTGAAAGAGGAGAGTGAAAAAGGTGGCTTAACGCTCAACACTCAGAAAACAAAGTTCATGGCATCTGGTCCCATCATTTCATGGCAAATAGATGGAGAAACAGTGGAATCAGTGGTAGACTTTATTTTTTCTGGGCTCCAAAATCACTGCAGATGGTGACTACAGCCATGAATATAAAAGATGCTTACTCCTTGGATGAAAAGTTATGACCAACCTAGACAGCATATTAAAAAGCAAAGACATTACTTTGCCAACAAAGGTCTGTCTAGTCAAGGCTATGGTTTTTCCAGTAGTCATGTATGGATGTGAGAGTTGGACTATAAAGAAAGTTGAGCACCAAAGAATTGATGCTTTTGAACTGTGGTGTTGGAGAAGACTCTTGAGAGTCACTTGGACTGCAAGGAGATCCAACCAGTCCATCCTAAAGGAAATCAGTCCTGAATATTCATTGGAAGGACTGATGTTGAAGCTCAAACTCCAATATTTTGACCACCTGATGTGAAGAGCTGACTTATTTGAAAAGACCCTGGTACTGGCAAAGATTGAAGGCAGGAAGAGAAGGGGACAACAGAGGATGAGATGGTTGGATGGCATCACCGACTCAGTGGACATGAGTTTCAGTAAACTCCAGGACTTGTTGATGGACAAGCGTGCTGCAGTCCATGGGGTAGCAAAGATTCGGACATGACTGAGCGACTGAATTGAACTGAACTGAGGGCTTCCTTGGTGGCTCAGATGGTAAAGAATCCACCTGTAATGCAAGAGACCTGGGTTCGATCCCTGGGTTGGGAAGATCCCTTGGAGGAGGGGATGGCAACCCACTCCAGTAATGCATCACTAGCTGCATTTCAGCACCACAGGTTTAAATGATATTTTGGATGCATGTGTGCCTGCTAAGTCATCACTTAGCAGACATCTCAGACTCTTTGCGACACCATGGGCTATTGCCCATCAGGCTCCTCTGCCCATGGGGTTTTCCCGGAAAGAGTACTGGAGTGGGCAGCCCATCCCCATCTCTTTCCTCTGCTTCAAGCCCTGACAGTCTCTTTCCTTTACTTCACGTACACACACACACACACACACACACACACACACACACACGAAGAGAGAGTGGGGTGTATTAGGTTTTAAGGCCGCTACAACAAATTGCCACGAACTGGGTAACTTAAAACAATGGATATTTATTGTCTCACAGTTCTGGAGCCTCTACATCTGATATTAAGTTGTTGACATGACTGTGTTTCCCCTGAAATCTGTAGAGAAATCCTCACTTGCCTCTTTCTCAGTTTTGGTGGCTGGCCAGCAGTCTCTGGTGTTCCTTGGCTTGCAGGTGCACGACTCCAATCTTTGCCTTTGCCATCAAACAGCCTTCTCCCCGTGTGTCTCTTTCTCCATTTGGCTGTCTTCTTATAAGGACACTAGTTATTGGATTAGGGGTCCACCTACTCTAGTATGACCTCATTTGAGCTTCATTACATCGGCAATGATCCTATTCCCAAATAAGTTCATATTGTTGAGTACTTGAGGTTAGGAATTCAACATATATTTTGAGGAGTGGGAGAATATTCAACCAATAACAGATGGTAACCATGAGGAGAGCATACCACAGAAACCAAAGACATTGCCTTGATTCCAGAATTTATTCCAAGAAGGAGTCCTACTACAGTGGGGGAGAAGATCGAAGAATCTTTTTAAGTATGTATTCCCGCCTACTATTTGGTTTGCTTACGGACTAACGGGGTTTGATTGACAAGTGTATGCTATCATGAGTTAATGATATTAAAAAAACTGAATGCCTTCATATAAAGGCTGAATGGCCCTGGATATAGGATAGCGGCCCTATCCTTTCTCGTGGTTTTCCCCAGCTATCCTGTTTGGAGGGAAATGATGGTGTATAATTTTGATGAGTAAATGGGATAAGTGATTGTTGTGATGAGGCTGTCACTCTTTGCCAGAGAACTGTCTTTGATGTCTAAAGTATTACTTGGGACCTAGATGAAAGAGTTAGTCATAAAATAACAAGTCTAACCAAGGGGATGCAGCTAGCATTTAGGAAATGCACCCATTTTTCTGTATCTCCTCTTTTCCTTTGATCAAATGTGTACACATTATTAATAAAAAGAAATACAAATTTTAAAAAGACATGAAAAGGGAATGGTAAAATGAACCCTGCCATAGTCCAAAAGAAAAAAAAAAAATCACAGCAATTTCACAGCAGGCCCTTTGTTGAGATCCTATACAAGAACAGCAGTATGATTGGGATTCTTAAATGGCAGTGGCTGAAATGGCTAATAAAAGCCTGCTAATGACACAGAATCAAATCACCAAACAAACCCATCTCAAAATCCAGTTTCTCTAGAAGGGAAGGGCATGAACTTTATGGTTGGCACCGTCTCTTAATGTAGGACCTTAGGCAAGTGACTTAATCTCTCTCAAGTTTGCTATGTATAAAACTAAGGAAAGCTACCTAGCAAGGCTGTAGTGAGAATTAAGTATCTAGCCAAATGCAGGACACATATAACAGGTGCTTCACTAAATCGAAGCCTTCCACCTCCCAGTCCTGCAAATATATGCAAAATACAGTCTTTGCCCACTACCCCTCACCTACTCTTCATCTCATTCTCTTCCTCTCTCTCTCTCTGCCAAAGTTCTTATTTATAATCTAGCAGAGGGTATATAAACAGGAAATGACTTGCATTTATTTTTAAAAACCAGTGTAAAACAATGTAGTATACCACTGACTACTTAAGTGCTGACAAACTCGACATTCCTAAAAACAGCAAACACATATTGAGCGATCACTCATGCCAGGCATGGTGCTAGGCATGGAGTATTCACTAGTAAGTGAAATATCTTCCCTCCCTGGTGGAGTTCAGTTTAGTGAACTGAATGGTGAAGAGCAATGAATACATAATTGAAAAATATGTTCAGTGCCCTAAAAGAAATGATCAGGTGCAATGATGGAGACTAATGAAAGGGCAGGTGGGATACTTCGTTTAGGAAGGATGGCCTTTCTGAGGTGACATTTAAACTGAAACCTGAAAGATGAGAAGCTAGCTGTGTAAAGAACAAGAGCAAGTGTCTTCAAGACAGTGGAATCAGCATGTGCAGTGAGGCAGTCAGGAGCTAGAAGTGTTTGAGGAGTAGTTCTGGCAGTGTCAACAAGATAGAGGGGCTACCATGAAGTAAAAATCCAATTCTTACCATGGCCTCAATGTCCTACCTAAACTGCCCCTGTCCCACCCCCCGCCCCCCCTCATATCCTCCCCAGGTGTCCACATCACCTATTCTTTCTGTCCTTTATGTGCTGGTCTCACTCCCACCTCAAGAATGAGAGGTTTGCCGCGTTTGCTGTTCTTCCGTCTAGAACGCTCTGCCTGGATGATTCTCATAACTTCTGGCCCCAGTGGTCAGTCAGGCCTCAGATCAAGTGTCATCTCTGGAGAGAGATCGCTAATTACCACCCCTCACCCAACATTAACTTTTGGTGGTGTTTTTCTCTTCCCATCCCTCATCACTATCAAACGTTATTTCGTTGATTTTTTGAAGTTTGTTTTTTTTTGTTTTATACTCTCCGCTAAAATATAAGTCCCATGAGTTTATTCTCCTAAATGAAACTCAAATATTACTTGTTGAATTTACAATGAATGAAATAAAGCTTAAAGAGGTAAGGCGAGGTATTAGAGAAGAACTGACCAAATTGTGTGAGAGGAAGGACTTCTTGGAAGAGGTATGTTTTCAGTTATTAAAATCGAAGGGGCAAGAGAGCGAAGGTGGCGTGCAGGTGAAAAACAAGAATCGTGGAAATCACTCGTTCATCCCCGTCCTTTTTCACTAGATTAGGAACACCTTTAGCGCTGGACGGAGAAGGCAATGGCACCCCACCCCAGTCCTCTCGTCTGGAAAATCCCATTGACGGAGGAACCTGGTGGGCTGCAGTCCATGGGGTCGCTAAGAGTCGGACACGACTGAGCGACTTCACTTTCACTTTTCACTTTCATGCATCGGAGAAGGAAATGGCAACCCACTCCAGTGTTCTTGCCTGGAGAATCCCAGGGACGGGGGAGCCTGGTGAGCTGCCGTCTATGGGGTGGCACAGAGTCGGACACAACTGAAGCGACTTAGCAGCAGCAGTAGCAGTTAGCGCTGGAGCCGCGTTTTACTAATCTTTCACCAGCGCCTGTCCCGGGACCTGGCACATAGATAGGGTTTTACACAATGAGTGAGGTGCGCAGAAGGGTCTATTAACTCGGCTGCGGTACGGTTTGAGACTGGCCACTAAGCCTGGCAGCACCCGTGCGAGGGAGCAGACGGCTTTGCCTAAGCCGGCCTCGGCGGGTGGGGGTGGGGTGAGCAGCGGCCCCCGCGCCTGCGCGTTACGGCTCCCCGCGGCGCGCGCCTGCGCAGTGCGGTCTTCCCGCCTCCGACAAGATGGCGGCGGCCGAGTAGCGCGGGGGCGGGGTGTGGCCGCCGGAAGCCCGGCCGCTGCCGGGGGGAGCCGCGGGCGCAGGCCCGGGCGCAGCGGGCCGAGGCGGGATGCTGTTCCCAGGGAGCGCCGTTGGCCACCGGTGAGGAAGGTCAAGCACAGAGCTGCCTTCCCGAGCCCCCGGCGCCCCCTATGTACACCCCCGTCTGCTCGAGTGCGGTCGCCGCTTTGCCTACTTCGGTACCGCCCTGTGCTGTCGGGTCCCGGAGCTCCGGCGGCGGCAGGGGCTGTGTCCGGCAGGAGAGGAAGCGCCCGGGCTGCGTCCGTGCTTCTGTCCGCGGGGCGAGCGTCTGGCAGGTGGGTGAAGCTGCAAGCTTCGGTGTCTCCTCTGTGGGCAAAGCTTTCTCGGCTTTGCCCCGCCGTGGCTCAGACCCTGGTGGTGCTCAGCCGGACTCCGCGGCTCCCTTGTCTCCACGTCCCGCCCCCTCTCCGCGCCCCGCTCCAGGCCTCCGGCTGGCCCCTGACTTTGAGTGCCCTCCATTCCCACCCAGGGGCCGGGGGTCGCAGCGCCGGCCGCCCTCCGCAACCTTTCCTGCCTCCTGCTGAAGCGTCAGCCCTTGCAAGCGGTCCCTCCTTCGCGTTAGGTGGGTGGGTCGTCTGCCTGTTTTAGTCACCTCCCCATCTTCCTGGTTTCGACCTTCTTGCTTCCTTGAGAAGTCTTTTAACTGTCTGGAAAGCTTTCCCAGGCTCATAGACTTACAAAGAAAAGCTTGCTATCCAGACGCCAGTGGATTTTGTTCATCTTGTCGGGGGGATCCAGCCCCCAGGAGACTTCGATGGTTTTGGGAATTTGACCATCGAACTCCTGCAAAGTTGAGGAATGGTACCAATGACGGCAAGTGGTTCTTCATCTAAATTAATCCTTTTCTGACTACAGCACGTCTTTGGTCTCTAAACTTTTGGGGGAGGGGGGACGGGGGGACGTATGTATAGTAGATCCAGGGAAAGAATTGAGAAGTGGTCCTGGTTTTAAAAGAAGGCTTTATGAAGGTAAGAAATTTAATAGCCCAAGAAAGGATAAGCGATTTTAGTGATTCTTTTATTCACTGTTAGCCTAAATCGTCCATTGAAGCTTCACAATCTTGTGTTGTCCAAGCCCTTTGTTTTATTTGGAAAGGACTAAAATGGAGAAAGCGCTTTTTAATACTTGAAACTTCTCAAATTTCTTGGGTTCTCAATTGTTATTAGTACTACTTGACAATCCTTCTTGTACTTGATATTTTCTGCAAAATTTAGGTTGTGCCAGTGTCATTTCTTCTTTATTTATTACTAGGGCAAGAGTAGTCAGAATTAATGGTGTAAAAAGTGCAAACTGAAGGAGGGATGTGGTAGTGGAGGTTGCCATGTCTGATTTTTCCCATTTTTTCCCTGTAATTGGATAAAGTGTCAAGAGCAGCAGAATGGTAAAAAATGAAGTTATGAGTATAAATGGTAGCGTGTCCACTGAGATTGCAATGGGTGGACCTTTTAAAATTAAACTGAGTGATATCCTTTTTTTGAAGCCATGCTGGGTGCTCTCCAGAGTTTCTAAAGCACAAACTGTTGTTGCCTTATTGGAATTTTATGCTAAAAATCTTTTAACAGGTGGGTTACAATTGGCCTGACAGATTTAACTTTTCGTTCTCCCTCCTGACACACATCTGCCTTAACCTTTATTGTAGACTTTTATCCTCTTGATGAATTTCTTAAGTTTGGAGATAGAATTGTTCGTTTTAAAAGGAGAGGAGATGCTTTAAATGTTTGATTCCTGTACGGGCAGATTCATTCACTTGTTTGTTGCTGTGCCCTGCCAAGTCGCTTCAGTCACATCCATCTCTTTGCAGTCCTGTGGGCAGCCAGACTCCTCTGTCCATGGGATTCTCCAGGCACAAATACTGGAGTGGGTTGCCATTTCCTCCTCCACAGGACCTTCCCGACCTAGGGATCAGACCCACATCTCATGTCTCCTGCATTGGCAGGTGGGTTCTTTACCACTAGCGCCAGCAGGTAAGCCTGTTTGTTTCCTACACCCGAGGACTGCGTGTTTTTACAGGCAGCTGTCTCTCAATTCTGTGCTTTTAGCTGACGGGGTAGTGCTGAGCCCTAGGCAGTAGCTCATTGCCTGAGGCATTGTGTCAAGACCTGTCTGACCACAAACAAGCACTCTTCCACACTTATGGAACCCGTTTTCTCTCTCTCTCTCTTCCCCTCTTCCTGTCTTTAGGAACCCTCCCGTCTTTGTGTCTCTCTATTCATTCAATTCATTAGCCTACTGCTCTTTTCATTTGCCTCCCCTAGTCACCAGGATCCCATGGTCATCAGTTTTTACCAGCCCGTCATTGATACCTTAGAATGCTTAACTTTATGTCAATTTATCTTTCTAGTGCCCAGTTCTGAACAGGCCTAATCACTATCTTGATCCCTGAAGGATACAAGAGCCAGTTGTGTGAGGATTTTGGATTGTTTTCATACCAGTTAGTGTTCTGTTATCTTCCAGATCGATAATGTCGATTGTGGGTTTTTTTGTCTTACTTCATGAAAGTGTTTATAGCAAATAACTTGATCTTTTCCTTTCCTGAGAAAAATCTCAAACATCTGAGGTATAATCTTTTCTATCCTGATATCATTTCTTTATTTACTCTTACCTGAAAAGAAGGAATTGTCCTTCCTTTTCTTCAGGAGCAACCTTCTCCAGATGTGTCCATGATCATCCCTCTTTATCTTTCTTTCTCAGTAATTATCCATTATCACTCCTTTTTCAGTCTTGCCTTCTTTAGCCTACATGCATGCTTAAATATACCGTTGCCAGGGCTGCGAAACACAGTGCTGTGTGCCGTGCAGCTCACAGAAGCCAGTCTGAATTTTGAGCCTGCTGTGCCACTGTATTTTTATTCTTTAACCCTAGGAGGCTGGTGTAGTTGTTGTTCAGTCGCTCAGTTGTGTCCAACTCTTTGCAACACCATGAACTGCAGCATGGCAGGCTCCTCTGTCCTCGATTACCTCCTGGGGTTTGCTCAAATTTGTGTTCATTGAGTCGGTGACACTACCTAGCCATCTCATCCTCTACCACCTCCTTCTCCTTTTCCCTTCAGTCTTTCCTAGCATCAGGGTCTTTTCCAGCGAGTTGGCTTTTCGCATCCAGTGGCCAAAGTATGGGAGCTTCAGCTTCAGTATCAGTCCTTCCAGTGAATATTCAGGGTTGATTTCCTTTAGGATTGGTTGATCTTCTTGCAGTCCCAGGACTCTTAAGAGCCTTCTCCAGCACCACAACTCTCAATTGTTTGACACTCAGTCTTTATGGTCCAACTCTCACATCCATACGTGACTACTGGAAAGACCATAGCTTTGACTATATGTACGTTTGTCAGCAAAGTGATGTCTCTCCTTTTTAGTATGCTGTTGATGTTTGTCATAGCATTTCTTCCAAGGAGCAAGTATCTTTTAATTCCATAGCTGCAGTCACCATCCACAGTGATTTTGGAGCCCAAAAAAATAAAGTCTGACACTGTTTCCACTGTTTCCCCATCTATTTCCCATGAAGTGAATGGGACCAGATGCCATGATCTTAGTTTTCTGAATGTTGAGTTTCAAGCCAACTTTGTCATGCTCTTCTTTAACCCTTATCAAGAGGCTCGTTAGTTTCTCTTCATTTTCTGCCCTTAGAGTGATATCATCTCTGTATGTGAGGTTATTAATATTTCTCCCAACAGTCTTGATTCCACCTTGTGCTTCATCCAACCCAGCATTTCTCATGATGTACTCTGCATAGAACTTAAATAAGCAGGGTGACAAAATACAGCTTTATTATACTCTTTCCCAGTCAGTTGTTCAATGTCCGATTCTAACTTGCTTCTTGACCTGCATACAGGTTTCTCAGGAGGCAGGTAAGGTGGTCTGGTACTGCTGTTTCTTTAAGAATTTTCCACAGTTTGTTATGATCCACACATTCAAAGGCTTTAGCGCAGTCAATGAAGCAGAAGCAGACGTTTTTTCTGGAATTCTGTTGCTTTCTCTATAATCTAACAAATGTTGGCAGTTTGCTCCCTGGTTCCTCTGCCTTTTCAAAACCTAGCTTGTACATCTGAAAGTTCTAGGTTCACATTCTTTTGAAGCCTAGCTTGAAGGATTTTGAGCGTAACCTTGTTAGCATGTGAAATGAGTGCAGTTGTATGGTAGTTTGAACATTCTTTGACATTACCTTTCTTTGGGATTGGAATGAAAACTGTGACCTTTTCCAGTCTTGTAGCCACCACTGAGTTTTCCAAATTTGTTGACATATTGAGTGCAACACTTTAACAGCATCATCCTTTAGAATTTTAAATAGCTCAACTGGAATTCCGTCACCTCCATTAGCTTTGTTGGTATGTTTCCTAAGGCCCCCTTGACTTCGCACTCCAGGATGTCTGGCTCTGGGTGAGTGACCACAGTGACTGGTGTACTGTTCTCTGTGGATTCCTGCCACCTCTCCTTCTATTAGGTGCTTACCATTTCTGTCCTTTATGGTGTCCATCCTTGCATGAAATGTTCCCTTGATGCCTCCAGTTTTCTTGAAGAGATCTCTAGTCTTTCCCATTGTGTTGTTTTCTTCTTTTTCTTTGCATTGTTCACTTAAGAAGGGTTTCTTATCTCTTCTTGGTATTCTCTGGATCTCTGCACTCAGGTGAGTATATCTTTCCCTTTCTCCCTTGCCTTTCACTTCTCTCCTTTCCTCAGCTCTTTGTAAAGTCTCCTCAGACAATCACTTAACCTTCTTGCATTTCTTTTTCTTGGAGTAGTTTGGTCACTGCTTCCTATACAATGTTATGAACCGCTTTCCAGTGATGAACCTCGTATATAAACTCATATAAAACATATGAATCTTTTTCAATAAACTCATATATGAACCTCTTTCAGTTTTATGAATCTGGTAGACACTTTCTCTACCAGATCTCATCTCTTGAATCCTTTTGTCACCTCCACTGTGTAATCACAAGGGATTTAATTTAGGTCGTATCTAAATGACCTAGTCGTTTTCCCTACGTTCTTCACTTTAAACCTGAATTTTGCTATTAGGAGCTCACGACCTGAGCCACAGTCAGCTCCAGGTCTTGTTTTTGCTATCTGTATAGAGCTTTTCCATCTTCAGCTGCAAAGAACATAATCTGATTTTGGTATTTACCATCTGGTGATGTCCATGTGTATAGTTGTCTCTTGGTTGTTGGAAAAGGGTGTTTGCTATGACCAGCGTGTTCTTTTGACAAAACTCCGTTAGCCTTTGCCCTGCTTTTGCACTCCAAGGCAAAACTTGCCTATTATTCTGGGTGTCTCTTGGCTTCCTATTTTGTATTCCAATCCCCTGTGATGAAAAGGACATCTTTTTTTGGTGTTTGTTCTAGAAGGTGTAGTTCGAGAACTACAGCAGTTCTGCTTCATAGAACTGTTCAACTTCAGCTTCTTTGACATTAGTGGTTGGGGCATAGACTTAAGATAACACTGATATTGAACAGTTTGCCTTGGAAATGAACTGAGATTATTTTGTTGTTGTTTTTTTTTCTGAGGTTGCACCCAAGTACTGCATTTAGAACTCTTGTTGGCTATTATGGGCTACTCCCTTTCTCCTAAGGGATTCTAGCCCACAGTAGTAGATATAACAGTCATCTGAATTAAATTCGCCCATTCCCATCCATATTAGTTCAGTGATTCCTAAGATGTTCATTCTTGCCATCTCCTGCTTCACCACATCCGATTTGCCTTGATTCATGGACCTGACATTCCCAGTTCCCATGCAATATTGCTCTTTACAGCGTCAGACTTGACTTTAACCATCAGACACAGCCACACAACTGAGCGTCATATCCACTTTGGTCCAGCCACTTCATTCTTTCTGGAACTAATGACTGCCCTCCACTCTTCCCCAGGAGCATATTGGACACCTTTTGATTGTGGTGCTCATCTTTGGTGTCTTATTTTTCTGCCTCATGCTGTTGGTGGGGTTCTCGCGGCAGGACTACTGGAGTGGTTTGCCGTTCCCTCCTGCAGTGGACCACGCTTTGTTGGAACTTTTCACCATGACCCGTCTGTCTTGGCTGGCCCTGCACAGCATGGCCCGTGGCTTCACTGAGTTACACAAGCCCCTTCACCACGACGAGTCTGTGATCCATGAAGGGGTATAGTAGGAAGAACATTTACTTTTAAGCTTCAAAGATGTGATTTTGAAGTCTACTGAAACCAGTTACTGTCTGTGTGGCTGTGGGCAACTTACTACTCAGGCTGTATTCTTTGTCTGTAAAGTAGAATGTTGTACGAGGAGGACATGGCAACCCAATGCAGAATTCTTGTTGGAGAATCAGCATGGACAGAGGAGCTTGGTGGGCTATAGTCCATGGGGTCGCAAAGAGTCGGACAAGACTGAGCGACTAAGGACACCACAGAATGTTATACTTACCTCACAGAGTTGTAATAGACGGAGTTTAACACACATTACATGTCTTTCCAAGGGTTTGGTGCATTATGGAGTTCTTAAAAGTGTAAAGTATTCTTTCCTTTGCACTCTGACTTCCCTTACCATTGCAGCACCGAAATTGCTTTTTAAAAAGTCATCTTGATGATCTGATTACCAAAGCTAACGGCCTTATCTCAATTATCCATGGTTTTCTTAGACTGCTTCTGAAATATACTCCGTAGGAATGAAATGATCTGATTTCTTGTTTCTTGGCTTTATAGTTCCGGATTCTCTCATGTCTCTGAAAGTTTCTTTACATTCCCTGCAGTGTCTCGATTTTGCTCTTCCCCTAAACATAGCTGTTTCCTGTATCAGTTAGGATGCAAATAGGATTTAAAAACAGAAGAAGCGTGTTAGCTCAGGTAATTGGCAAGGGCATAGGTAGGATTAGTTTAAAGGGCAGTTTGTGCATAAGCTTGGCTTTGCTTAGTCCTCAGTCAGCACAGAGGTTCTGTGTTTCCGTTTCCTCTAAACTCTGCCCTCCCATTTGCGTTCATGCTCAGACTGGCTTCCCCTCTAGATTGAATCCAAGTGCTTTCCATCTTTATCTGTAGTGTGGCGACCTTTGTGCTCAGGTTTATCCTTTCATAGCTGCATGTTTCTCTTTCTGCTCCAGGCATCACATTCTGACAACCACCAAAGATGGAGGAAGTTTGCCCTCTTATCTCTTGATGAAGCAAGTAAACCTTTCACAGAAAGCCTGTATCAGATTTCATTTTGGCCTTATTACTTATGCCCTAGTTGCAAGGGGACTAGAAAAACCAATATCTAGCATTTCAATCTAGGAAGAAATTAGATGAATGGCTACAGGGAAGATAACCAACATTGTCAGTGACATATATTGATAATACTGTATGGAGAAGTAAGCGTAAATGAATGAGAATTTTCAGATAGTAGTAGCATTCTTAAAGCACTGCTTATCTCGAGAGCGGATATAAGCTGTGCTTAGGACTGAATCAGTCATTTAGATAGTCATGAATGACTAATTAAAATTGATTATAAAATTAGTATATTTGAGTGGTATATCCCAATTCTTTTAAGGTTGTTGTTAAGAACATTTACGCATGCACTGTGAGAAATGGATACAGGTAGCAACTAACAGGGAATAGATCTGTGGTTCTTCTTGAAGATGAGTGGTGTTTGGAAATCTGTGGGTCTGGTAGAGATGAGAATTGTCCCTTCCAGAATACCAATAGTGCCCCTGTACACTGAAAAAACAAATGCTTTGGTTTTTCAAAGAATTCACTGAGATTCATCTGTATACTTATATTGCAAGTGACAGAAAACCAAATTCAGACTGGCTACACAGTAAAGGGCATGATTAGATCTTGTCCTTGAACTTCAGCTGGGGCTTCATCCAGTCTGAAATCATCAAGGACTTGGCTCAGTTTCTCTGCTTCTGCTCTGGCATTCCTCTTGTTTTGGTTTCGCCCTCAAGCGAGCTTATCTCATGGTAGCAAATTACTGTAGCAGTTTCAGACTTAATACTCTCATTTCGTATGTAAAGTAAAATGAAGTATATCTTTTGTTATTTGATTTTGCAAGTATTTGTTGAATGTCATCACTGTTGAAACTTCCCTGAATACCTGCCCCTAAAAGTGGATTACTTCCTCTGTTATGTTACAACTTCACAGAACTCTGTTACATGCCATATTCTATGGTTATTATGTTTATATGTCTCATGCATTAACTTGTCTTAATTGTCTGTGTGTTCTTAATGTGTAGAATACTCTCTGACTTAGTGGTACACACTAACCATTTATGGATGAATGAGAGGAAGGAAGGCTATGGGAAGGGGCAGAGAAACATAAGAAGTCCCCATTCCTTCCTGTTACTGAACCCTGAACTATGAACGTTGGACTCCAACCACCAAAGTATGCGTGTAATGCTCTTGTGATTGAGAATGAATTCATTTGAAAGCTTTACTGAATTCTAGTAGTGTTCCATCATTATTTTCTCAGCAAAACTAAAACCAGTTACCATCTTTTGTTCTTTCAACAAGTATTTTTGAAAGCCTGCTATTGGCAGGTACTGTGACACAATGGTAAACAAAATAGAGCTGTGCTTTCTGAGCTTAAATATCAGCGAGGGGCATAGACATTATTCATGTGTGCACACTCAGTCTCACACACACACATCAGGTAGCTAACAGGTTTTGAAGCAGAGTAAGATAGATTCAGGGGATTAAAAAGTAACAGGATACTGTAATACTTAAGGTAGTTTGGTGAGAAAAGGCTTTTTGAGAAGCCCTTTTCTGAGTGAAGTGGATTAAGCCATGGAACTATCTGGAAGAAAATGTTCGGGTAGAGCAAGCAGCAGTTTCTAACGTGGAAATGTCCTTGGCATGTTGGAAGAGCAGCATGTGGGAGGCCGTGGCTGAAGCGGGGGTGGGGGGTGTGTGTGGCAGGGCAGGTCAGAGGGTAGGTGTGGGCAGGGTAGACCAAGGGGAGTTCTGAAGGTCATTTAAAGACTTGATTTTATTAGCTAGAAAGTCTGGAGAAGGCAATGGCACCCCACTCCAGTACTCTTGCCTGGAAAATCCCATGGACGGAGGAGCTTGGTGGGCTGCAGTCCATGGGGTCGTGAAGAGTAGAACACGACTGAGCGACTTCTCTTTCACTTTTCACTTTTGTGCATTGGAGAAGGAAATGGCAACCCACTCCAGTGTTCTTGCCTGGAGAATCCCAGGGATGGGGGAGCCTGGTGGGCTGCCGTCTAAGGGGTTGCACAGAGCTGGACATGACTGAAGTGACTTAGCAGCAGCAGCAGCTAGCTAGAAAGTCACTCAGTCATTTCTGACCTTTGTGACCCTGTGGACTGTACAGTCCATGGAATTCTCTAGGTCAGAATACTGGAGTAGGTAGCAGCCTTTCTCCAGGGCATCTTCCCCATAAAGGGATTGAACCCAGGTCTCCCACATTGCAGGCGGATTCTTTACCAGCTGAGCCACAAGGGAAGCCTCAAGGGAACTTCCCTGGTGGCTCAGATGGTAAAAGCGTCTTCTTGCAATGCAGGAGACCCGGCTTTGATCCCTGGGGGGGGAAGATCCTCTGGAGAAGGAAACAGCAACTCTCTCCAGTACTCGTGCCTGGAAAATTCCGTGGATGGAGGAGCCTCGTAGGCTACAGTCCATGGGGTCGCAAAGAGCTGGACACAACTGAGTGACTTCACTTTCACTTTTCACTTTCTAGCTAGAAAATTGGAGATGATATATCTTTGGAAATCTAATTATTATTTTTAAGTTATATTATTTTAAATACTAATTATGATTAGAAGTTCTCTCTATGCTAAGTAACTAGCATATGATAGACTTAACACAATTTAAATGTTAAATAATAATTTATCTGAATAAAATGGTACTGAGATAAAAGTTGAAATTTTAAAGTTACCCTTTGAAGGAACTTTTTAAAATATTTAGGATACTTTATTTAAGTTTGTGATTATTTTCTTCAGTTCTTATGTACCCCATTACTAAAGTTTTCTGTAGTCATGAAAGAAAATTCAGGTGACAGGTGACATTCGTAAACTCAACATATGAAGAAAACCAGTTTAGTTTTCGTCTCTCCCAACCCTTCCCTCCCACTTTCATTACCCTCTATCCCTCTCTTCTTCCCTCTGTCTTTCAGTTTCTTCTTTGTGCCTACGACTTTTTTCCCCTGTTACAGTGTAAACATGTGTATATATCTAATTTTTTTTTAATTAGGTTATATTCACTTCTTGGAGTATTTGATAAATCTTATTTTTATTGACTATATAATCCCATTGTAAAAATTATTTTTCTTAATTGTTTCCTGGAGTTGGTTATTTAGTTTAGGTTTTCTATTTTATTATCATGTGGGCAGTGAATGTCTTAACACATGGATTTTTTTCTCTTTGTCTTTTTCCTTAGAATGGAATGATTGGCACTGGAGTTATAAATAAGGTTTCATCTTAGACATTTTTAAGGTTCATGTTACATGTTGCCACACTGTACCATGTCTTGTAAGCCCAATAAATGTTAATTGGTTTGAAAGTAATGGTAACTGGGTGGTGGTGGGGAGGTGAGGACCTACGGAGTTGCCAAGCTTGAGTGATAGGCTAGGTTAGCCTTTTATTGCCAAATATTTCTTTCTTTTTTATCTTTAATATATATTTCAAGGTGTATGTAAAAATACATGTTACTGCAAACACACATGAAGTTACTCCTCAGGTCCAGACGCACACGCTGCGGTCACCCCGGAGCCCCTGCCCTGCTGGCTCCTGGTCTTCAAGAGAAAGCTTTCAGCGCTTCACTCCAAGTCTGTTTGCTGAAAGTTCGTGTCGTTTTGTTTTTGTGAAAACCTTTATCATATTTAAAGAAGTTCCCTTCTGTACCCAGTTTACTAAGAATTTTGTGTTTTGTTCTGTTTGTTTGAATTTAATGCTTTTTTTGTTGTTGTTGCAGCTTTTCATTACCGTATGACTTTTCTCCTTCACTGTGTTAATATATTGAATTATATATTATTTAAAATCTTAAACCTAACCTGATTTCTGAGATAAACCTAATTTGGTTTTACAGTATTACTCTTTTTATGTATTTCTGGATTCAGTTTGATATTCTGTTAATAGTTTTGTATCAGTGAGGTGGCCTATATTGTCCTTGTCAGGATTTGAAATCAGCGGTTATCTTATACTAGCCTTATAAAATGAGTTGACCCTCATTTTCTTTTTTTTTTCTTTTTTTTTTTTGACCCTCATTTTCTATTCTGAAAAAGTTTAAGTAGGACTGAATTGTTCCATTAAATTTCTGTGAGAATCTGGCCGAGAAGCCATCTGGGCTGGTAATTTTCTTTGTAGAAAGATTTTTAATTACTACTTTGATTTTTAATTTTTAAACTTCTTAGATTTTCTGTTGATTATTTTGGTAGTTTTCCCCTTAAGAAGTTGTCTTTTTCATCTAAACTTTTTAATTTACTAGCATAAAATTATTTATAATAAATATTAGTATCCATTTAATGGTTGCAGTAAAGAATTATCTTCTTGTATCTGTTATAGGCTAAAACTACCTTTGTTTTTCCTCATTCAGTCTCCCTGGGAATGTAGTAGTTACTCAAAGGAACCAAATTTTGAATCTTGCTGATTCCTTTTTTTTTATTATATATTTGTCCTCTATTGCATTGATTTCCGCTCTTTATTTCCTTCCTTCTACTTTTTGGGACTTACTTTTTTGTTCTTTTGCTAACTTCTTGTAGATCACTACTTTTCAGCATTTCTCCCTTTTAAATATATGCATTTAAGGCTAAGCATTTCCCTCTAAGTACTGTTTTAGCTAGCTACATTACTCAAATTTTAGTATGTAGTACTTTTATAATTCACTTTAAAATGGTTTCTAATTTTCACTGGTATCTACTTTAACACTTGGATAAGTTGAATGTATTATATTTCTCAATTTCTGAACACATGGAGATTTTCTAGTTGTTTTTGAATGTTTTTTATTTCTAACAACATAAGATATGTCATCAGAGGACTCTAACTATGTAACAATGTCATCAGAGAACAATCTTAGTGTTTCAAAGGTCTGTGATTTCAGACCTTTAAAATTTGAGATCTACACTGTGGCCCCAGTATATTATTTTTTCTCTGTAGCTATTGAATATGGTGTTCTATATATTTACACTGGATTCTGCTTGTTAATCCCGTATTTCAAATCTTCAGGATCATAAGTGACCTTTTGTTTGCTTGTATCAATTACACAAACAAGGGTGTATTAAAATATCCCATTTACCACTGTAGATATTTCCCCTTGTATTCTCTCAGCTTTTGCTTTATTTATTTGAGACAGTGCTAGTAGATGAATATATATATACACTGTGCCTAGTTGCCCAGTCATGTCTGACGCTTTGCAACCCTTTAGACTGTAGCCCTCCGAACTTCCCTGTCCATGGGATTTTTTAGGCAAGAATACTGGAGTGGGTTGCCATTTCCTTCTCCAGGGGATCTTCTCGACCCAGGGACTGAACCCACATCTCCTGTGTCTCATGTGTTGCCAGCAGATTCTTCCCCTGCTGAGCCATCAGGGAAGCCTAGTAGATGGATAGAAATGTGTGATAGTTATATCTGCTTAGTGACTTACTGTTATGAAGTATTCCACTTTTATTCTGAAAGTGCTTTTTGCATGAAGGTCTAGTTTGTCTGGGATTGATATAACAACACCAGTTTTCTTTTTATTGTTTTCTAAGGCTGATCTACATACATGGTTTAAAAAAATCATATTCTGCTTTTATGTTATCAAAGCCAGATTGTTTCTTGTCATATCTTGGCTGTTTTTAGCATTGTAACATGTAACTTGCTTCAGATGTAGGCACTAATAAGATACTGAGATAATGTCTTACTTGGTTGAATTTAAAAAGTAATGAGCATGATTTTGAATAAGTACTGAAGTTGTTTTAGGTTTCTCTTATTTTAAACATTAAAAAATGTAGTTTTGTCAGGAAAAGAGACTTAAAGATTTATATTCTTGAGCAGATATTACTGGCGTGCAGTATATATATCAAAAACTGCAAGAGAAAACGAAATGAAAATAAATATGCTACCCCTGTCTCTTCCCTGGTGGCTTAGACGGAAAAGAACCTGCCTGCAATGCAGGAGACCCTGCTTCAGTCCCTGGGTTGGGAAGACACCCTGGAAGAGGAATGGCAACCCACTCCAGTATTCTTGTCTGGAGAATTTCCTGCACAGAGGAGTCTGGTGGGCTACAGTCCATGGGGTCACAAAGAATCGGACACAACTGAGCGACTCACACCTTGACTTTTCATCCCTGTCTCTTAGTTACACATGTCCCCTCCACAGAGGCGATCACTGTGTGATTAACACAGGTTAACAGTGTAATCACTGTGACCAGTTTCTTGTTTAGCTTTTCAAACTGTAGTCCACAGAAACCCAAATTTCGCAAATACAGCTTGTTAGATGGGCAAATATATATACTACTGTGGTAAACTAATTTGTGTCTTCATCAAAAGGTAGCATTCTAGAACATGCATTTTAAATCGTAATTATAACTCTCATTCAGGCTCCAGAACAGTTTTTTTACTTCAAAAGTTACAAAGCAGATACTGGAAGAGGATAAACAGCTTTCTGCTTCAGTCTGATTAGCCAGTCCTTCAGTTTGGAAATCCTACTGGTTTGGGCTTTAACAGAAGTGGTCCCATGGTTAAGATAATTGGGAAAAATCTGACAAGGATGGCTCATTTGCTAGTTATTCAAGGGGGTGGTTAGGAGGAATTTCTGTTGTGGATTACAGTAAGGTGAAAGAATCTGTGTATTTTGCTTATTCTCTGTCTACATGAGCAACAAATGCCGAGTAGGGCTAGAGGATCTGCTTCCGGGGTCATTCAGTCACTCATCTGGCTGGCAAGTTGGTAATCATTGTCAGGACACTCAGGTAACCTTATGGAAAGGCCATCCTGGGACCCAAATGTGGACCTTTCCATAAGGTTACCTGAGTGGCCTGAGTGTCCTTATAGCCCAGAGGTTGGCTCCACAGTAAGCAATCCAAGAGACCAGGGTAGAAGCCGCAGTGTCTTACAGTGGCGTAGCCGCAGAGGTCACACGCTTCTGCAGTGTGTTATTGGTCACTCGTGTGTGCTTAGTCATGTTCAGTTCTTTGTGACCCTGTGAACAGTAGCCTAGCAGGCTCCTCTGTTCATGGGATTCTCCGGGCAAGAATACTGGAGTGGGTTGCCATGTCCTCTTCCAGGGGATCTTCTGACCCAGGGATCAAATTCGAGTCTCCTGCATCTCCTGCATTGGCAGGTGGATTCGTTACTGCTGAGCCACCTGGGAAGCCATTGGTCACTCAGGTCAGCTGTATTCAGCATAGGAGAACGCTGTGCTAAAGCTTGAATGTCAGAATTTAAAGATTATTAAGGATAGTCTTTGAAAGTGGCTCTCGTACCACTCCCCATTTAAATAAGCATTGGACCAGCAAGCTTATAATTGGTGTTTTTGGTAATCTCAAGGTGAATTTATTCAAAAAGGTAATGCTTTTAGGGTGCTGCATACTTTTCTATTATTTATGCATTGCTCAGGAAAATGCCTGTTTGATTGCCAACATTTTCACAGTGATTTATTTTTTGTTGTATTTGATGCCTGATAAGAACAAAATTCACGTAATCTGGGAATATCTAAAGAATTAGTATTCTGGCTTCCTCTTAGAAATTGTAGAATACATCCTCGAGCTTAATAAGGTGCTGAGATCTTGCCTGCCTTATCTGTTGATGTTACTGCTGTAATCTAGCCATTGGATCCAGGTGTCATTCAGAACCCTCACTGTATATAGGGCGTTTTTATTCAGAAAATAATGAATTCCGACTATACTCTTCACAAACTAAGGTGGTGCGAGTGGTAAAGAACCCACCTGCCAGGGTAGGATATGTAAGATACGTAGGTTCAATCCCTGGGTTGGGAAGGTCCCCTGGAGGAGGACATGGCAACCCACTCCAGTATTCTTGCCTGGAGAATCCAATGGACAGAGAGCCTGGTGGGTTACTGTCCATAGGGTCGAAAGAGTCAGACACGACTGAAGTGACTTAGCACATACATCCTTAGGCTGCTGTAATAGAATGGAAGAGCAAGGCTGCCCCTGTAGGAGAAGAAAAAAAAATTGTCCATGTATTCTTTGTGACAGAAATCTTCAGAGGAGTACGAATTTGAAGATTTAAGTCTCATAGGGAGAGGGCCAGGAAATTTGTGAATCAGGTATCTGTTTAATTTAAATGTATCAGACATCCAAGTGAAAGATAGTTGGATATTCACAGAAGAGGGTTAGGATTTAAATTTGAGATTTAACATCATTCAGTTCAGTTCAGTCACTCAGTCGTGTCCGACTCTTTGTGACCCCATGAACTGCAGCACGCCAGGCCTCCCTGTCCATCGCCAACTCCCGGAGTCCACCCAAACCCATGTCCATCGAGTCGGTGATGCCATCCAACCATCCCATCCTCTGTCGTCCCCTTCTCCTCCTGCCCCCAATCCCTCCCAGTATCAGGGTCTTTTCCAGTGAGTCAGCTCTTCGCATGAGGTGGCCTAAGTATTGGAGTTTCAGCTTCAGCATCAGTCCTTCCAATGAACACCCAGGACTGCTCTCCTTTAAAATGGACTTGTTGGATCTCCTTGCAGTCCAAGGGACTCTCAGGAGTCTTCTCCAACACCACAGTTCAGAAGCATCAATTTTTCGGCACTCAGCTTGCTTTATAGTCCAACTCTCACATCCATACATGACCACTGGAAAAATCGTAGCCTTGACTAGATGGACCTTTGTTGGCAAAATAATGTCTCTTTTTAATAGGCTGTCTAGGTTGGTCATAACTTTCCTTCCAAGGAGTAAGCGTCTTTTAATTTCATGGCTGCAATCACCATCTGCACTGATTTTGGAGCCCCCAAAAATAAAATCAGCCACTGTTTCTACTGTTTCCCCATCAATTTGCCATGAAGTGATGGGACCAGATGCCATGATCTTAGTTTTCTGAATGTTGAGCTTTAAGCCAACTTTTTCACTTTAATCAAGAGGCTCTTTAGTTCTTCCTCACTTTCTGCCATAAGGGTGGTGTCATCTGCATATCTGAGGTTATTGACGTTAAAGCCTTGGGAGTAGGTGAGAAAACAGTGAGGAGAGAAAGCAGTCCTGGTACAAGTCCTCAGGCGCTCATGTTTTAGAAGACACATGAAGAGATAAAACAAATCAATAGAGGAAATCAGAGGGAGGAGGAAAACCAGGAGAACAAGTAGAGGACAAGAGAAGACATCTACTTCAAGTAGAAGAGAGTGGTCTGCTTGGTCTAATGTTCCTAAAGAGGTTACTGTACTAAGATGAGGGCAATGGAATTAGGCCGCTGGGTAGTCATTAGTGACCTTGACAATTGAGTTTCAGGAGATTGTTTAGGATTAGGGTGGGTTAAAGAGTAAATTAAAGGTGAGAAAATAGAGGAAATGAAGGCCACTAGATGAAGAAGTTTTGCTGTGAGTAGAACAAAGAAATGGTCATATCTAATTGGTGGGGCGGGGGAGGTGAAGGGGAGCTGAGGTCAGGAGAGGGATTTCCTGACCCAGGGATCGAACCCAGGTCTCCTGCACTGCAGTCAGATTCTTTACCATCTGAGCTATAGGGAAGTCCTGAGGAATTTCTTAAGATGTGTAATAATAGAGCACATTTGTTCATGATAGTGGTTCAGTAGAAGGGGAGAAACTGACTATACGGGAGAGAGAGAAGTTAGTCAGTGGTTTTCTTGCAAAGACAGGAGTAGTTGGACTCCATGTCCACGTTAGGGTATTGATCTTTGATAGAAGCAGTGCTGCTTTTTCTATTTTAATAGAAGAGAAGCAGTGTAGAAGCACTACAATTCTACCGATCTTACAGGACTTGGCAAAGAAAGTTTTTTTAAAGATTTATGAAGTAAATATAAAGTTTTAGTTTTAAAAACATTTATCTATATTGAAAGAAGGAATTGAATTTGTTAGTTTGCCTTGATTTTCCTTTCTCTCTTTCACTTTCAGACTATAATGTTAAGTGTTCATGTTGAACTCTTACTGTGATTCATTCTCTCAATCTCCAAAATGAATCTGTGTATTGGATCTACTCAGAGTAGTCCAAGTGACCCAGAGGTTTCTGATTTGACTGACACAATCAGTAATGCCAGGTAGATTTTGTTTTGTCATTTTACTTAAGAATAAATTTGGATTGTTTACCCTGTAATAGAAAACATTTATCTTCAGATATTCAGAAATGAAATAATTTTATAGTCTATACATTGCCTTACATGCTAAAATTCAGCATAAAGCAGGAGGGAGGGACGACATTAAAAAAGCAGGAAATGGTAGTATAGAATTAGGCAGTGCTATCTGCAGTCAGTATATCGGGTATTGAAAAAGTCATTGTTTTCTCATCCAGGGTAAGAACTTGAGGATACCGTGTAAGAATAAAAGTCTTGACCCAAGTATTTGGTTTGAGGTTCTAATAAATAAACATCATTATTAGGCCATAAATTTATTCTTGCATATACAGTAGATTTTATTTTTAATGTCAATTTAAAAATTGGACTTTTTCTTATCAAATCAAATGTATTTCGAGGGCTCGTTTGTGTGTTATAAATTGATAAATGATTGGCCAAGTGATCTAAGTATTTTAAATGTTAAGGTGATGGTAGTTTTAATTATGTTTTGGAAAAAAGGCTATTTTTAAAAAACTCATGCCGTGTGCTCCTTTTTCTTGAATTCACAGTGATACCATAGTCATTTGGTGCTGTTTTGGTAATTTAAGTCCCTGAACTCTTTAGTGCTGAAAATCATCTTTATGGAGGAGGGTTTCTAAGTTTGTATTGTAAATTGTACCTTTGGGAGCAGTGTTATAGCTGTTTTAGGTTTTTAGTAAAGATCAAAGCTGAAAACATTAAACAAGACATAATTTTAAAAAGACACATGGGCAGACATAAAATTCTGCTTTAAACATTTAGTTTTTAAAAAATTAATCAGAATTTGATTTTTTTCCCCAGAGGAAAGATAGCTTAAAACATTGGATGACCAGAAAGTGGAATTTTATCAGATTAGAGCACATTAAGAATTTAGAAAAAAAGTTTCCTTGACTAACGAGGAGATGTTTGAATATTTGTTAATTGGATAAAATGATTGTCAAAGGTGATTGTTTAGTTCTTTGTCTTATTAAAAACATAAATTAGTAAGTATGCTGTCAAAATTGTCAAAATAAGACTAATTAAAACAATTAAATTTATTATAGAGTGTAAAATTTTGTGTTTTTTTCCTGTTATTATGTTTTTCAATTGAAAAAGTCTTTGGTCATTAGTTTTAACTATAAATTAGTAGTATATGCATATAATGCCTGGTTATTTCTTCTCTAGAGTAAGAAATATCAACTGGTTCTGTTAATATTTGTAAATCTTGCCATAATCATGTATCCTTCCTTATTTGAAATGTCTGTGTTTTTCATTGCCTATAAGAAGATGTCTAAAATTTTTAACCTACCAGACAAAATGTAAAACTGCCCTAAAATTCCTAAATATCTTTAAAGGCTAGTTCTCTTGCTACTTTCTCTCTGAACTCGTTCTTGATTTCCTAGCCAGAAATTATCAAATTTCTCATCCTTGATACAGATGTTACCTTGTATGAAAACTTTTCTTGTGCACATTTGTAAGTTGCTGTCTTCCTCCTCTTTGTATCATCTACATTCATACATTCAGCAGTGTTACTGGATGTCTGCTGTACACCAAACACTGTTCTAGGTGTGAAGGCAACAGCAGGGCATGAGAATCCAGGTCCCTGTCCTCATGAAATTTATATTCTAGCTTGGAAATGATAATGAGGGAGACAAAAAGTAAATAAGCAGATAGGTGCCTAGAGCCTTTTAGATCTTAAATGTTTTGAGGAGAAAACGGTATATATGATAGAAAGTTTAAGGACAGTACCAGTGTTGATTTGATGGTGATGGAAGATCTCTTTGAAGAGGTGACATTTATGCCAAAGCTGAACGATAACAGTGGAGCAGTCATTTGAAGATTTGGGAGCAGAGTTCTCAAACTGAAAGACAGACAATGCAAAGGCATTAGAGAGAGGAAAGAACGGGGGAGGTGGGGGAAGAGGGTGGGAATGGAAGCAGGAGGTAGGTTATACAGTCTTGTAAGCTGAGGTAAGGGATTTGAAATTTATTCTAATTTAATTTCGAAGCCTGAGAATTGTTTAGTCGATAAGTTGTGTCTGACTTTGCAACCCCATAGACTGTAGCCCAGCAGGCTCCTCTGTCTGTGGTATTTCCCAGGCAAGACTACTAAAGTGGCTTGCCATTTCCTTCTCCAGGGCATCTTCCCCACACAGGGATCAAACCTGCATCTCCTACACTAGCAGGCGAATTCTTTACTACTGAGCCACCAGGGAAGCCCAGCATTTACGGGTTCATGTGATTACACTGGGCCCACCCAGGGTCACCCTCCCCCTCCTTTATTGAGAGTGTACTATACAACCAGCACAGTATTAGGCACTGATGTGTATTGCTGAGCAAGCAAAGATTTTAATCCAAATGCCACATAAAAACAAGATGGAAGTGACCTACATTCTCAAGGAAAGTCCATGTCAAAAGGTCCAGGACCATAGTGCTCTGGAATTGGCCTACTTGAATCACAGGAGTTTGACCGTGATTCTAAGAGTTATTCCATACAAGTTACAAGGTAACTTTCTCATGTCACTCAGTTCAGCTCAGTTCAGTCACTCCGTCGTGTCCGACTCTGTGCGACCCCATGAACTGCAGCACACCAGGCCTCCCTGTCCATCCCCAAATCCCAGAGTCCATTCAAACCCATGTCCATCAAGTTGGTGATGCCATCCAACCATCTCATCCTCCATCGTCCCCTTCTCCTCCTGCCCCCACTCTTTCCCAGCATCAGGGTATTTTCAAATGAGTCAGCTCTTTGCATCAGGTGGCCAAAGTATTGGAGTTTCAGCTTCAACATCAGTCCTTCCAATGAACACCCAGGACTGATCTCCTTTAGGATGGACTGGTTGGATCTCCTTGCAGCCCAAGGGACTCTCAAGAGTCTTCTCCAACACCACAGTTCAAAAGCATCAATTCTTCGGTGCCCAGCTTGCTTTATAGTCCAACTCTCACATCCTTACATGACCACTGGAAAAACCATAGCCTTGACTAGACGGACCTTTGTTGACAAAGTGATGTCTCTGCTTTTTAACATGCTGTCTAGGTTGGTCATAACTTTCCTCCCAAGGAGTGAGCGTCTTTTAATTTCATGGCTGCAATCACCATCTGCAGTGATTTTGGAGCCCCCAAAAATAAAGTCAGCCACTGTTTCCCCATCTGTTTGTCATGAAGTGATGGGACCAGATGCCATGATCTTCGTTTTCTGAATGTTGAGCTTTAAGCCAGCTTTTTCACTCTCCTCTTTCACTTTCATCAAGAGGCTCTTTAGTTCTTCTTCACTTTCTGCCATAAGGGTGGTATCATCTGCATATCTGAGGTTATTGATGTTTCTCCTGGCAATCTTGATTCCAGCTTGTGCTTCATCCAGCCCAGCGTTTCTCATGATGTACTCTGCATATAAGTTAAATAAGCAGGGTGACAATATACAGCCTTGACGTACTCATTTTCCTATTTGGAACCAGTCTGTTGTTCCATGTCCAGTTCTAACTGTTGCTTCCTGACCTGCATACAGGTTTCTCAGGAGGCAGGTGAGGTGGTCTGGTATTCCCGTCTCTTTCAGAATTTTCCTCAGTTTGTTGTGATCCACACAATCAAAGGCTTTGGCAAGTCAATAAAGCAGAAATAGATGTTTTTCTGGAACTCTCTTGCTTTTTCGATGATCCAGCAGATGTTGGCAATTTGATCTCTGGTTCCTCTGTCTTTTCTAAAACCAGCTTGAACATCTGGAAGTTCACGGTTCACGTATTGTTGAAGCCTGGCTTGGAGAATTTGAGCATTACTTCACTAGCGTGTGAGATGAGTGCAGTTGTGCGGTAGTTTGAGCATTCTTTGGCATTGCCTTTCTTAGGGATTGGAATGAAAACTGACCTTTTCCAGTCCTGCAGCCACTGCTGAGTTTTCCAAATTTGCTGGCATACTGAGTGCAGCACTTTGACAGCATCATCTCTTAGGATTTGAAATAGCTCAACTGGAATTCCATCACCTCCACTAGCTTTGTTCATAGTGAGGCTTCCTCAGGCCCATTTGACTTCGGACTCCAGGATGTCTGGCTCTAGGTGAGTGATCACACCATCATGATTATGTGGGTCATGAAGATCTTTTTTCTCATGTCACTACATGGTTCTTTATTGCATCCATACTGGTCTTAACTAAAGCAGATATTTTCAATACCATCATTGGATAAATGTCAGCCAAACAGAGCCAAAACAAATTTTGCCATTGTTCTGAGCTTTAGGGCAAGGGTCACAGTGCTCTGGGGCTCATCTTCCCCATATAAGCTCATTCTTTAGAGTGTGTTCCTTCTTTAGGGTTGCAGGCTACCATATGGCATGTAGAGAAAGTGCCAAACGAGTGACAAGTGAATCTTGTCTCCTTTTTTTAAAGTCTGCTAATTGATAACTTTAGTTACATCTGCCAAGTCCTTCTTACCATGTAATATAGCATATTCACTACCGTAACACCAGGGCATTCGTAGCCTAATACATGTTTAACGTATTTAAAATCATATAAGGGCAGTGAAGCAGAATTAACTCTGACAGAGTTAATTTTTGAGTCATTCCATTTTTTAAATTTCTTTTACCTTTACTTATAGGCCTACCTTCAAGGATTACCTTGATAGTGATGCCTGATAGATTAGCCATACTCCATAAGACAACCCGAAACTGTTTATCTTTAGTTTTAGTTATTTAACTAAATGAACATAAAAATGTGGAAATGCCTCTTGCATTTGGAGAGATTTTGTTCTAGATATCTTCCAGAGAAAGCTGTGGTTACTCATTGATAAAAAGTTGTGGGTCAAGAGAATTTTTTATGGATTCCAAATTGATATTGTCCAAGCTGTTGGAGATTTTTTTATTTTCACTTATTCTGATTATTTAAAAAATGTATTCACTCAATAAATGTTTATTGAGCAGAGCTAGGTGTTAGGATGATAATAACTGAACATGTAACATTTTTTGGTAATTAATTTATTTTAATTGGAAGCTAATTACTTTACACTGTTGTAGTGGGTTTTGCAGTACATTGACATGAATCAGCCACGGGTGTACGTGTGTCCCCCATCCTGAACCCCCCTCGCACCTCCCTCCCCATCCCATCCCTCAGGGTCAGCCCAGGGCACCAGCCCTGAGCACCCTGCCTCATGCATCGAACCTGGACTGGTGATCTGTTTCACATATGATAATATACATGTTTCAATGCTATTCTCTCAAATCATCCCACCCTCGCCTTCTCCCCCAGAGTCCAAAAGTCTGTTCTTCACATATGTGTCTCTTTTGCTGTCTCGCATATAGGGTCATCGTTACCATCTTTCTAAATTCCATGTATATGCATTAGTACACTGTATTGGTGTTTTTCTATCTTCACTCTATAAATAGGCTCCAGTTTCATCCACCTCATTAGAACTGATTCAAATACATTCTTTTTAATGGCTGAGTAATATTCCATGGTGTATATGTACCACAGCTTTCTTATCCATTCGTCTGCAGATGGACATCTAGGTTGCTTCCATGTCCTGGCTGTTGTAAACAGTGCTGCAATGAACATTGGGGTACATGTGTCTCTTTCAATTCTGGTTTCCTTGGTGTGTATGCCTAGCAGTGGGATTGCTGGGGTGTATGGCAGTTCTATTTCCAGTTTTTTAAGGAATCTCCACACTGTTCTCCACGGTGGCTGTACTAGTTTGCATTCCTACCAACAGTGAAAAGACAGCCTTCAGAATGAGAGAAAATAATAGCAAACAAAGCAACTCACAAAGAATTAATCTCAAAAACATACAAGGAACTCCTGCAGCTCAGTTCCAGAAAAATAAATGACCCAATCAAAAAATGGGCCAAAGAACTAAACAGACAGTTCTCCAAAGAAGACATACAGATGGCTAACAAACACATGAAAAGATGCTCAACATCACTCATTATCAGAGAAATGCAAATCAAAACCACAATGAGGTACCATCTCACGCTAGTCAGAATGGCTGCTATCCAAAAGTCTACAGGCAATAAGTGCTGGAGAGAGTGTGGAGAAAAGGGAACCCTCTTACACTGTTGGTGGGAATGCAAACTGAACACGTAACTTTTTAGGAATCATGAGACACTGAAGGAGAAACAAGCTGCTCTGGGAGATAACACAGTCATCGTTTAGTAACTGTGAATGGTTAGTTCTGGGACTTTGGAGGATATCAAAACCCAGAGATGCTCAAGTCCCTTTTATTAATATAAAACAGTATAGTATTTACATATAATCTACATATATCCCTCCCATTATACTTTAAATCGTCTCTAGGTTTGTTATAATACCTTGTAAGTGCTATGTAAGTAGTTGCCAGGCTTCTTGGCAAATGCAAGTTTTGTCTTTTGGAACTTTCCCCAGATCTTTTCTATATATTTTTGATCCGTGGCTGGTTGAATCCACAGTGGTTGAATGTAGAACCCAAGAATATAGAGCACCTACTGTACTTATATCTAGGTAGATGGTCTAACATGAACTGCTCATGAGGAAGAAATAGTTTGACCAACACTGGCTTGCCACTTCACTGTGGGTGGACCTGAATTAATCTTGAAATTTCTTTGAGCCTCAGTTTTCTATGTATGTGAATAGTAATCTTTAATTGGAGTTCCTATGCCCTTTTGCAGTAGCACTAGCAATTTTGAATTAATTTGTGTTTTCCTTAAGAAAGGCTCCCCCACAATTTATATATGTACCTGAATCTGCCTTTGGCTACCTTAATTTTTTTCTCCTTCAAATGTGATGATTTCAAATTGTGTCCAACCTAGAGGTACTTAACTTTTGGAGGAAAAAATACAGAAATAATGTGTGTTAGTTGGTAGAAATTTTATAAAATTAAGAAAAATTAACGATTTTTATAATTTCTACACCCAGGGAAGACCCTTGACATTTTAGTGATCTTTGAGTCTTCTCTGTGCACATACATAGTTCATTAAAAAAAAGACAAGGCTAGTTGACTAGATAGTATCATATTACAAATACAGTATGAATTTAACTTTAATACATAATTATTATAATTTAATAAATTTATATAATTAAATTATATAACTATCATAATTTATATAATTTAATAAAATATTTATAATATATAATATCTAGTTATAAATATTTATGTATTAAAATTTGATAATTCTGCATGAATTATATAGTACAATTGTATCTAATTATCTTCTATGACATAATTTAATTTTTTTCTATGAGATTGACTTTTTATTTAGATTCCTCAGATAAGTGATCCCATGCAGTATTTGTCTTTTCTGCCTGGCATATTTCACTTAGCATAATGCCTTCAAGGTCCATCCGTGTTGTCCCAAATAAGTAGGGTTTCCTTCGTTCTCATGACTGAATAATGTTCCATTGTGTGTGTGTCATCGTTTTTATTTATTCACCCACTGATAGGCACTTTTTTCCATATCTTGGTTATTAACAATATGCTGCAATAAACACGGGAGTGCAGAACTCTCTTCTGCAGCCTGGTTTCATTTTTTGGGGATACATACCCAGAAGTGGGGTTGCAGAATCATATGGTAGTTGAATTTTAATTTCTTGAAGAACCTCCATGCTGTTTTCCATAGTGGCTGCACCAGTTTACATCCCCAGTAACAGTCCACTCGGATTTCCTTTCCTCCACACCCTCCTCAGTATTTGTTATTTCAGACTTTTGGTGATAGCCATTCGAACAGATGTGAGGTGGTACCATTCTGGTTTTGATTTTCAGTTCCCTGATAATGAGTGATGTTGAACATCTTTTTATGTATTTGCTGGCCTTTTGGATGTCTTCTTTGGGAAAATGTTTATTCAGTTCCTCTGCCCACTTTTTAATCCAGTTGTTTGGTTTTTTGGCTATTTAGTTGTGTTTTTTTTAATGTAATCAATATTTTGGAATATTAGTCCATTAGATACATGAGTTAGAAATGTTTTCTTTAATTTGATAGGTTGCTTTTTCACTTCATTGATGGTTTCTGCCTCTTTGTAGAAGCTTTTTAGTTTGATGGTGTTCTATTTGTTTGTTTCTGCTTTTATTGCCTTTGTTTTTTTGGTGTCAAATACAGAAAAATCATTGCTGAGACTGATGTCAAGGAGCTTACACACTATGTTTTAGGAATTTTACAGTTTCAGGTATTAAAGATAAGTTTCTAATCCATTTTTTGTTGATTTTTATGCATGTTGTAAAATAGGGGTCCAGTTCATTCTTTTACATGTGGCTGTCTAGTTTTCCCAATACCATTTATTGAAGAGACTGTCTTGTCACAATTGTATATACTTAGATCCTTTGTTATCAATTAATTTACCATATTTACAGAGGCTTATTTCTGAGCATTATTGTCTTCCTTGATCTGATGTCTGTTTTTATATTAGTGTCTTTTTTGGGGTTGTTTTTTTTTTTTTTTTTTGGAGCATAATTGATTTGAAACTACTATACTGTTTTGATCACTATAGTTTTATAATATAGTTGGAAATCAAGACATGTGATGCCTCCAACTTTTTTTTTCCCCAAGATTCCTTTGGCTATCTTGGGTCTTTTGTGGTTCCATAGACATTTTAGGATTGTTTGTTCTGTTTCTGTAAAAAATGCTGTTGGAGGTTTGAAAGGGACAACATTGACTCTGTAGATCACTTTGGGTAGTATGGACATTTTAACAATGTTTATTTTTCCAGTCAGTGAGCTTGGAATATCTTTCCCTTTATTTATGCCTTCAGTTTCTCTCATCACTGACTTACAATTTTCACTGTACAGATCTTTCACTTCCTTGGTTTAAGTGTGTTCCTATGTATTTTATCCTTTTACATTTGGCATAATTTTAACCATCTTTAACTGTGCCAAAAGGATAATCAATCAAGCTGTTGTTATCAGTCATTAAGTTTGTTTCTGAAATTTCCTTTGTGGAAACGATATTGAGTATCTTTGCATGTTAATATTTGTATCTGATTGTACGATGTTAATATTTGTATCTGATTGTACGTAAGATCATTTCTTCTAACTGGACTTGCTTCAGTATAACCATTTTATTTTTATGTACTCCCTTATGCATTTTTGGTTGTGCTGGGTCTTCAGTGCGGCATTAGACTTTCTCTAGTTGCAGCCCGTTGGGGCTGCTCTTGGTTGTGGTGTGGGCGCTCCTCATCGTGGCCGCTCTTCTTGGGCTCGAGGCACACAGGCTTCAGCAGCTCTGGCTCGTGGACTCTGGGACGTGGGCTCAGTAGTTGTGGCGAACAGGTTTCCTTGCTACGCAGCTTGTGGAATCTTCCCAGACCAGGGATCAAGCCATGTCCCCTGCACTGGCAGGCAGAGTCTTATTCACTCTACCACCAGGAAAGTCCAGTATAAGCATTTTAAGGACTTTCAGAAGCTACTGCTTATTTTTTTTTTAATGTATCCTCATTGACCTGCAATATTATTTTAAAATATCATTGTCTACTTAATAGGTGAAAATTATATTCTTTTGTTTTTATTTCTTTGAATCCTTACTGCAGTGGAACAGTTTCTATATATTAGTCCCTATTGTTTTTCTCATGTTAATTGCTAGTACATGACTAGGAAGCTTTTTGACAGGAAAAAAGAAGCTTGTTTTTTTCCTCTGTAAGCAAATGCATTAGACTGTATAGCACTCTGAATTTAAAAACATTTCAAAATGATTTCTCTACTGTAGTGCAGTAGGAGCTTTGATAGCAGAAGCTAGGGTGATGCATGGTGCTTTGCAGTTCTGATAGTAAACACCTATGCCTGGACCTCATCCTCAGAGATTCTGACTTAATGATGTTTTTAAAACTTCTCAGGCTCCTAAAGTGATTCTGTTGTGCAACTACCTAACCTCAGAAACTTAACCCCAAGGCTGCATCACAGTTTTTTGACCTAGAGGGCCCAGGGTTTTTATTTAAAGTATTCCATTTCATATGTAGATGGTTATATTTTACAGTAATATTCATTATTCAGCATTTGCGCTACTATTATTGCTTGTGGGATCTGCATTGCATGCCCTTTGGAGATTAATTTCAAATCATTCCTTATACTAATAGGACTTAATAAACAGCATATTATGGCATACACCATGAGACGTTCAAGGTACAATCGGGTGTGGCTCTCCCCTAGAATTCCTACAGTCAGGACTAGGAAAGGAGATGTACACAGAGGTACCAATATGTTTGTTCCATAAAAGAGGTAGGAACGATGGAGGGAAGACGAGGGTGGATTGAGTCTAGGTGGAATGGTTGATTATTTCATGGAAATCTATGTTTAAGCTGAACCTTGATTCAGACCAATAGAGCAATTAATAGTCCTTTACTTGTAAAAAGTGTTTCATAGTCTATAAAGTTTGTCCATACTTACTCATTTGATCCTTATAACAGCTCTATGAAATAAGCCAAACAGTTGTTCTCATTTTACAGATGAAAGAGTAGTCAAGTAGAATCAAGTAGCATAGTTGTGACATCTGGAGTCCATAGAGCTATGAAATGAAAGATTCAGAACTTTAAACCTGATTCTTCAGTCTTTGTACTCTGGAGCCTTCTACTGTACCACATTATAGTAAAGGCAGAAAGTTCTGTGTTTAAGGTGAGTTTTAGAATTGGCTAAGTGATTAGTTTGGTGGCTCAGATGATAAAGCATCTGCCCTACAATGTGGGAGACCCGGGTTCAATCCCTGGGTCGGGAAGATCTCCTGGAGAAGGAAATGGCAACCTTGCCTGAAAAATCCCATGGATGGAGGAACCTGGTAGGGCCATAGGGTCACAGAGAGTCGGACACTACTGGGTGACTTCACTTTCACTTTGAAGTGATTAGTTTGATTGGACTGGTATTAGGATGCAAATTTTAGAATAGTTGAAGATAAAACTTTAGTGCAGTTTAGGCAGAATAATGGCTGCCTAAAGATGTCCACTTCCTAATCCCCAGAACCTGTGAATATGTTGGATTATGTTGCAAAAGGGAATTAAGGTTGAAGATAGAATAAAGTTGCTAAGGAGATACCCTGAATTGTCAGATTGTGGAGGTGGGCCAATGTAAGAACAGTCTTTAAAGTAAGTCCTTGAGAATGGAAGCAGGAAGAGAAGAGCGAGAGTCAGAGAAAGAGCTAATGACGGTGGAAGCAAAGTGACGGTGTTTCGAGCTGAGAGGAGCGCCGTCCACACTGCTGGTTTTGAAGGTGGAGGAGAGCGCCCTGGACCGAGACTGGAGTCGGTCTAGAACCAGGAACGGGCAAGAAAACAGATTCTCTCTAGAGCCTCCTGGAAGAAGTAAAGCCCTGCAGACACCTTGATTTTAGCTGTGAGGCCAATTTTGGAACTTGCTTTTTGAAGTAACACAGAACACATATATATTATATGAAGACTGTGTATGTATCTCCCACTTAGTCTATACATCACTAAAAATCCCATTGCCTTTACAACATTTCAGGTCCTTCTCGAGTCCTATAAAAACTAGAAAAGAGAGGAGAATTGGTCTTCAGAACCAGTTGGTCTATGAAATGTGACTGACTTTATTTTCTTCTTATGCTTTTTTGTCATACCTGACCCAGTACAAAGCTAAAGACTGGAAGGTTGTTAAATGAATTTGAGGTTTATTTGATTGCTTAGCCCCTGGAGAACCTACACTAGCACATGCCTTTTCAATACATAATTATTATTTTTAAGGAAAAAAACTTTCACTGATCTCTTTGTAGGCATTAATCTACTCTATTCTATTTGAGGTCTCCAGTAAAGAAAGAGTTGAGTATTAACAAAGTGCAGGAGTCGAAATAGCTGAATTCGGAGCACTGATTTTAACTCATTTTATACTAGCTGATGTTGTTGCCCATATTCTTGTCAGTTTTTGAAATCACAAGTGTTAAAGTGGGCCTAACATGTTCATGTCAAAATGGAATGCAAAGTTTAACATATTACGAATCCTATTATTTCTATTCAGAATAGAATCCTGTTCTTTCTATTCTATTTTTTTTTTAAGTTACAGAAGGTTCAGAGGGGTTTTTTTAATGTGAACTATGTATTTGTATTTATAAAATTTATTTGAAAAGTGAAAGTGTTGGTCACTCAGTTGTATCCAACCCTTTGCAACCCCCTGGCAGATTCTTTACTGTCTGAGCCGCCAGGGAAGCCCTCAACATTTACTTATGAATATTTATTAAAAACAGACAAGCTAATCCTAATGAGCACAGATCATTTGAAGTCAGCAACATGTTTGTCGGTATAGTCTCATGATAGCCTTAATATACAACTTATTTCTGTAGTAAATTTTGATCAGAAAATATTTTTAATGCATACAGATATATGTAGCCTGAATGATGACATTAATATATAAATAGGGACGGCAGGAGCTTTATTCTGAGATACATATAAACCTAGTAGCACAAATTAATGTTTCAGTGACCTCCATTGTTTCCAAATTTGTGCCAATACATTTTGATTGTATATGTTTTTAATTGTAGTTTTAAAAATAACAAAGTATACGGAAACACATACATTACCATATGTAAAATAGATAGCCAGTAGGAATTTGCTGCATGATTCAGGGAGCTGGAGATGGGATGGGATGGGAGGTGGGAGGGAGACTCAAGAGGGAGTATACCTATGTACATATAGGTATACAGATGTATACCTATGGCTGATTCATGTTGATGTGTGGCAGAAACCAACACAATATTGTAAAGCAATTATCCTTCAATTAAAAAAATAAATAAAAATTTAAAATAGCTAAATATATTGTTATACAAAATTTAAATCAAACTTTTGTGGAATTGCTGAGAAAACTGGTTTGTTTACTGAAACTCAGTTGAAAACATATGTAAAGTTTTTAGATTGGCTTGTTTTTTGATTTGAATTATATTGATTGGTGAATGTATAATGGCCATAGCTTTCTGTAAAATTCTGTCATTTGAATCACTAACTTTTATAACACGTGTAATAAAAATTTAGACAAATATTTTGGCTACAAACTGGTGTACTAAATAATAGTTTGAATCATAGTCAGAGTCAGGATTTGTTTCTTAGGGTACTAAGAAGTTATTTTAGAAGCTTTTAAAATGTATTATGTGTTTAGAAGGGTACTTTTTCTTTCCAGAAGCTTTAGGCTTTATGAGGAATTATCTGTCCTGAATTTGTCACAAATAGTTGATGACTAAATAAGTCCTAGTTAATGAATCATGCACTTTCAGTAAGAGAGTCTTGAAAGCCTTTTGTAAAACTTAAGTCATCTTGACAAAAGAGATATTTAGGACAGAACCAAACTGATTAATGTTTCTTTTACTTCAAATATCAAGGGAAAGTGTTTCTAAATATATTTAAACTTTTCATTTATTACATATATTTTTCCTAATTGCTAATAATATGTGATTCATTTGTTCTGACAAATATTTAGGGAGTATTTGCCATATAAGCATTATAATACAGAGACAAAGAAAAGGAAAAAAGTATCCAAAAGCAGAAAGGAAAAGCAGAAATTACTCCATAATCCACCTTCCATGAATAACTGCTGTGAATATCCACTCTGTGTACATCTGTTGGCATTTTGCTATTTGTCCATTACTTTTCTAATTTATACCATTTTTATTAAAATGAAATTGCTCCAAATACGCTGTTTGATAGCTTGCTCGGTGCTTTTCTTGCTATTAATTTGAAAAATTAAGATTATAATAAATATATTTCATTTAAAAACCTAAAGTTAAGTATCCTTTTAAATTTGAACTAGATCGTGAAAACTGATTCTCCCCACCCCCCACATTTTAAACCAGATTTTAAATCCTTGGCAATTTGGATTTTGTCCTTCTAACTAATAAGAAATAATTCAAGCTTTACTTGGTTAAATTTAAGTGAAATGTGGAATTTGCATTGAAATATTTGAGTCACAGATTAGTAGTGACTCATAGCATTTACTGTGTCAGGATGTGTTCTGAATACTGCTTCATATATATTAACTCCACTATTCAACATTTCTATTCCCATTTTGTGGGGGAGATTAAGCACTGAGCCTTTAAGTGACTAAAGTCACACAGCTGGTAAATCACAGGAGCAGAAGATTCAATCCAGACTGTGTGACTCCATGATTTTGGTCTCAACTACTCTTCTGTACTGCCATCATAGCTTTTCTGGAAACTTGTGTTTTTTATTCATAGTTCCAGTGATTTACCTAGCAAATCGGTGATTTGCAATGTAACATTATTTGTTTTGATACATTTAGTAGAATTCTTTTTCTCTGTGCTGCAAGCCGGGAAATCTTAGCAAGTAACGAATGAGATGTGATTTGTTACTCGCTCACCCACCTCTAGTATCTTTCTGCCCCGTGGGCCTCCCCCACCCCCCCGTTTCTGTTGTCAGCTTCCGTGGGCTGCAGTGGGTGGCCCGGAGGCGGCGGCGGTGCGCTAGGTGCCGGCCTGGGCTCGGAGCTTGCGGCGGGGCGGGGCCCTCGCGCTGCTCCTCTCGGTGCAGAGTGCGAGTCGGCGAGAGGCGCGCGGAGCGCTGTGTAATCGCTGGATGCGGACCAGGGCGCTCCCGGTCCGCCGGGGCCCTGCCGATTGGCTGCGCGCGGGCACATGTGACCGACATGTGGCTGTATTGGCGCAGCCCGCCTGGTGTCACTGGAGACGGGATGGAGGTGCCGCTGGGCTCGGAAATGGGGTAGGTGCTGGAGCTGCGCTGGCCGGCTTGCTGCCTGGGCCGAGAGCGGCCGGGGGCGAGGGGGGACAATTTTCTCTTGCACTGTCTAAAGCCGATGGCCTTGCCTTGGCACAGGGTCTGCAGCCACATGCCAAGCGAAAAGGCAGGGGCGTCTCCCCCCACCTCCCCCTACTGCAGCACCCGAGATGGATTTCCTGTGCTTCTGATCCTGGGTTTTTGACAGAAGAGGGAGAAGGGGGAGGGGTACGAGTGTTAAGGGGAGACTGGTGAGAGAGAGCTGTTTTTGAAGCTAGAAAGAGGTTTTGTTTTTATAATGCCTGTTGACAGAGTAGAGTGGAATAACAGTATCTAAGGAAACGGTAGAGGACAACAAAGAATGGAGCATATTCATGGCAGGAGCGAAAGCTCTAGCCCATTGAAAGGCTTCTTTTCCTCCCTGGCCACGGGGACACATGGAGAGGTAGCCAAGAGAGGGGATACAAAGCTGCCGCTGATGGCTGATGTGAACCCGGTGGAAAGGGCAGCCTGGGAGAGGAGGAAGAGGCGGAGGCAGGTACCGCAGAGCTTGAGTGGTGGCTTTGGTTGACTGGTGAAATTTTGGTTACCAAAGAGCCTGCTTTTGCAAACGGTGTGAGTGAACTGCCTGTGAATAGGGTGGCAAACAGATCCCAGTGCCTTTGTTACTTTGAAGTCACAACCCTAGGGCCTTTTTGCAGCTGACTGCAGCAAAGCTTTCTCCCACCCAGGCTGAAATTATAACTGCAGAGGAGTAAGAACCCTTGCAGCAATGCTGTTGGTAGAAGTCTTTTTATAAAAAGCCATAGTTTATAATTACAACCTGTATAGAAGAAATTACTTAGATTTTTAAAACTAGGAAGAATATCTGACTGTGAATGTTTTGACAGTGGAATATATCAGACGCTTTGATTCTGTATCACAGAAGAGATGTTCAAGTTCTTTGCTTCAAATAAATCCTGTAGGAAATCTTAATAAATTATGTATGAAGCAGTGGATCTTTTCCTTTGTTAGCATAGCTTTCTGCCATTAATTAGGTTATTCAAGAGTAAATCACTTTATAATGTAAATTACTTTGGGAAAAATTGTGATAATTTTTTTATAGGCTTAATATTTAAGATCTGTATTAAGTATTTATATTACTCTTTGGTCACTTTTAGATATCTTTGAATAAAGTCTATAGGAAAATATTTCAAATTAAAGCACCATGATTTTTCTTTTAGAAATATTTCTGTCTAATGAATACTCACAAGATATACTCTTGATATCGAGTATTTTCATTGCACTGTTTTTTGTTCCTTTCATTAAATGTCTAAAAACATGTTTTCAGATTGAGTATAGTTTTAAATGCTGCCTTATCTTTATGCATATTTATGGTAGCCAGCTTGTCACACCTCCCTACCCTCTGATCAGGATGGCAGTGGCTTTGTAAAGCACTCCAGGGTCAGTGTATCTTAAGTAGTGTTTATGTGTTAGAAAGTCTTGAAAGAACCTTTAATTTTTGTTTTAGAAATTTTTTTTCAAGATAAGGAATTGAACTTGAATAAAACTAGCAGCCTGGTTTTCACTGATAAATAAGCAATTTTATTCTTTATTTTTAAAACTATTTTTGCTCTAAAAATTATTAATCATGTATATCAGGGTTAATAGTCCTTAGAATCTCTTTTTAAAATCTGATGAAAATCGTACCTAGAATTAAAGATGTTATATTAAATTTTTAAACGAAATTTGTTTGTTTTTTGTAGTATATCTAAATTTTCTAGAAGATCCTTTGAGATATTTTTCCAATAAGTTAAAGAAAATTTTAAGTGAAATTTAATAGCTAATGCCGTTCATATCTTTGAACTCATAGTTTTTGACAGTTTATGATTCTTATTTTTAATAAATTATCTTGTTTTACTATTTATTTATTTTATTTATTTATTTTTTTTATCTTCTTCTTCCCCCAACTCTCCTTGTTTTACTATTTAAACAGCTTGGTGTAGCATTATTTTCATTTTAACTGATAGATTATTGCTACTTACATTAATTACGTATATTGTGACTTTATACAAGGTCATGTGTTGTATATAAGGACATAAAGAATGTAAGTCTTCTGTTTTGTTCTAACTCTAAAACTATAATCTCGCTTGTTGCATAACATATGAAATAGTAGATAACAGAAATTATTTGAAAAGCAATATAAAGCAACAAATCATTCATTGAATGAAAAAGAAATCTCGGTTTTGAGTTTTTAGCTATGGTCTAAGAATGCTTTGTAAAATACGTGGTAGCTAAGCAAGTGGAGATGCAGCAGTTTTCATAATGACATTCATAACATACTTTTTAAAGATCATTTTTTTAATCAAGTTAACATTTGTGCTAAACAGAACAGTATTAGATTGAGATTTTAGAGGGATTAAATAAGAAAGAGCTAAAGTACGAAAAGTTGATTTTTTTTTTCCCTTTATATTTATTATGAAATACCTAATATAAGACTATACTATTGGCTTTAGTGGTCTTTGAAATTATTCATTGTTAATTTATCTGGGTGGCTCAGATGGTAAGGAATCTGCCTGCAATGCAGGAGACCTGGGTTTGATCCCTGGGTTGGAAAAATCCCCTGGAGAAAGAAATGGCTACCCATTCTAGTATTCTTGCCTGAAGAATTCCATGGACAGAGGAGCCTGGCAGGCTACAGTCCATGGGGTTGCAAAGTGTTGGACACAATTGAGCATCTAACACTTTTACAATTGATATGGTCAGAATTGAGCTATTGAGGACTTCAGAAGTTAAATATTCCTAAGTATGTCTGTGAAGTGAATCAAAACTGTTAATTGCAGTCTTTCATGCCTTGCTCTTTAGATTTTTGCCATTTTCTCTACTTTTAAAAGTAATTTCACATAATTTAGCAGTCTTCTTATATTAAATGTTTTCTTTAATTTTGACCTCCCCTGCTTTGTTTTTTTTACTAATCTCTAAGGGTAAGGAAAGTTATGACCAACCTAGATAGCATATTAAAAAGCAGAGACATTACTTTGCCAATAAAGGTCCGTCTAGTCAAGGCTATGGTTTTTCCAGTGGTCATGTATGGATGTGAGAGTTGGACTGTGAAGAAAGCTGAGCGCCAAAGAAGTGATGCTTTTTGAACTGTGGTGTTGGAGAAGACTCTTGAGAGTCCCTTGGACTGCAAGAAGATCCAACCAGTCCATCCTAAAGGAGATCAGTCCTGGGTGTTCATTGGAAGGACTGATGTTGAAGCTGAAACTCCTCCAGTACTGTGGCCACCTCATGCAAAGAGTTGACTCATTGGAAAAGACCCTGATGCTGGGAGGGATTGGGGGCAGGAGGAGAAGGGGATGACAGAGGATGAGATGGCTGGATGGCATCACCGACTCAATAGACATGTATTTGAGTAAACTCCAGGAGTTTTTGATGGACAGGGAGGCCTGGCGTGCTGCGATTCATGGGGTCGTAAAGAGTCGGACACGACTGAGGGACTGAACTGAACTGAAGTGTAATTTCACCTAGTACACAGGATAGGATAGGGTAATATGATGTAGAGAAGATGACTTGAGGAAATACATTCACTACGTAGTTGAGTACCTACTAAATGCCAGACAATATAAAGGTACAAGAGAGTCAAATAAGACATGGAAACTAACCTCCAAGAAACTTACAATAGAACTATGTGAAATATTATTGCTACTGCATTGAAAACACTGCTTTGGCTACTCTGCAATCTTTAAAGATTTATATTATCTAAAATGTCTTCTGACTTCAAGGAATGTAGTAGTTTGCTGTTTGAAACACAATGCCTTGTAAAATCTGCTTGGAATAGCAGATAATCAGAAATTAAATTTCTCTGGACATATTAAGTGCCTTGAATGTAAAAGATGAAGTGATTTCTAGATCTTCTAGCTGTAGTAGTCAATAATTTGTGGTTTTTGGTTTCTGTAAGGTTAGAAGGAAAGTACATAGATCGTTTCTCATTTTGGTATAGGTTGTTAAGTATCACTCACTTGTTAAGTACCAGGTATGTTCTTGAAAATTATTTTTGTAAATCAAATCATGACATCATCAGTCCCACAAGTCAAGCTTTACCCCTTTATTCCCACTCCCCTTATAGGCACTCATTTACAAGTGTTCTTAAATATACATTAATTCTTGTGAAATGTTCAGCATTTTGTGTCTTTTTTTGTAGTTAATGAGGGTTTTTTTTTTTAATTGTGGTAAAGTATACATATAAAATTTACCAGCTCAGCCATTTTTAGGTGTATATATAGTTCTGTGGCATTAACTATTGTTGTGAATGTATCACACAGTTCATCTCTAGTTCTTTTTCATGTTCCCAAGCTGAACCTCCACTGAGTAAGCGCTGATTCTCCATTTCCCCCTCCCCAGTTCCTGGCCACCGCCATCCCATTCTCTTTCCCTATGAATTTGACTTCCCTCAGAACCTCAAATAAGGTAAGTCTTCAGGGTTCATCCATGTTGTTGCGTCTGTCAGAATTTCCACCTTTTTTGAGGCTGAATAATATTCCAGTGTGTGTATACCACATTTGTTTATCCATTCATTTTTTGATGGACACTTGGGTTGTTTTCATCTTTTGGCTTTTATGAATAATGCTGTTCTGAACATGGATATGGAAATACCTATTTGGGTTCCTACTTTTGCTTCTTTGGGGTATTGTACCAAATTTATGTTTTTAATTTGTATAACTTTTTAACACTTTTAACTCAATACTATTTTTTATTTTCTTAATACTATTTTAAAAAATTTGGGGAGGGGAGGCTACCACACGTAACATGGGGCTTCCCCTGGTGGCTCATTGGTAAAGAATCTGCCTGCAATGCAGGAGACGTGGGTTCCATCCCTGAGTTGGGAAGATTCCCTGGAAGAGAGCATGGCAACCCACTCCACTATTCTTGCCTGGGAAATCCCATGGACAGAGGAGCCTGGTGGGCTACAGTCCATAGAATCGCAGAGTCGAACACGACTGAAGTGACTTAGCATACACGCACGCACACAGCATGTGTAGTCTTAGTTTCTCTGCCAGGGAGTGAACATATGCCCCCTGCATTAGAAGTGTGGAGTCTTAACCACTGGACTGCCAGCGAAGTCCCTCCATGCTGTTTTTTGTGTTTTTTTTTCATACTGTTTTTAAGATCTGTTTTACTTTCTGTCCATCTAGTTTGTGGTACTAAGTCTGCTATATAATGTTCTGTAATATCTATCAGATGGGAAGGTCCCTAAGGTTTTTTTTTCCAAATCTCTTTTACCAGAAACTTTGCTGTGGTGTGCACCCTTGTATGGGACTTCTTATCGACTATTTTAGTAACGTATCAGTATATAAGCCGAATCTTAGTGGCTTAATCAAAAAATACTTAATACTTTAGGGTTTCTCTGGGGTAGAAATTCAGGAGTGTCATAATTGGGTATATGGCTCACAGTCTCTCATAAAGTTAGTTAAGATGTTAGTCAGGCCTGCAGTCGTCTGAAGGTTTGACTAGACTGGAGGATTAACTTCCTAGATGGCTCACTCATGCTGTTTCTCCTGAGTGTTGGCAGAAGGCCTCACTTCTTTGCCATGATGAGCTGCTATGAGGGCCGGCTTGAGAGTTTCCATGACACTGCGACTGGCTTCCCCCAGTGATCCCGGAGAGAAAGAGCAGGAAGGAAGCCTTTCATGACATAGTCTTGAAAGTCATACTCCATCACTTCTGCCATAGTCTCTTCATTAGCAGTGAGTCACTTAGTCTAAACAAGGAGATGGATTAAGCTACAGTTTTTGAAGGTATAAGACCAAAGAAATTGTGGATGTATTTCAAGATCACTTCATGTCTGGTGAGATTTCACTGGAATTTATCCTTGGAAGAGGGATCACTGGATTATAGGATGTTTTTCATATTGTTGTTGTAACAAATTAGCACAAACTTAGTGTTTAAAACAGCCCAAATTTATTATCTTACAACCTTGGAGATCAGAAGTCTGAAATGGTTTTCATTGGATGAACATCATGATAGCAGCAGTACTAGGCTTTCTCCAGAGACTGTTTGGTGAATCCATTTACCTGCTTTTTTCAGCTTCTAGAGTCCAGCTGCATTCCTTGGTTCATGGCCTCTTCTCCAGTTTTATGCAAGCAACACAGGAAATCTCTGTCTCTGACCCTGTTTCTGTCTTCGTATCTCCTCTGACTCGGACTTTTCTGTTTGCTTCTTATAAGAACCCTTGTGATTACAGCAGGTCTACCCACATAATTCAGGAAATTTTCCCAATATTAAGAAACTTGACTTGTTCACATCCAGAGAGTCCCCTTAGCCATGCAAGGTAACACATTCACTGCTTTCCAGGATTAGTATGTGCCTACTGTACTATAGGCATACACATCCAGTTCTTTTTCTTTTTTTTTTCAGATGTACACATGCAGTTCTGAAGTGGTTTTTTGTTTTTTTTTTTTAAGTTTTATTTTTGTGAATGAATGTTACTTTTTTGAGTAAATTCACATTTCATTTACCAAATTTGTTTATAGTATGGTATATAATAATGACTAAGATGGTAACCAGATATCCATTGAAGAATATCGAAATACATGTTCCACTAGCTGTGTTTAGAGTCTTGGTTTTGTTATCATTTAATTTATGTCGGTGTATTAGCTACTTGGGAATAGAAGCTGAGAAACGTTAAAGCAGTGTGGCTGTGACTTGTAGTCTTGCTAGACCGTTTCTGTGGGTGCTCTGTCCAAACCTCATCTTCCTCACACTGTGACGTTACCTAGCCACATTATGGTTCCAGTCCACGTTTATGCACTTACCTCCGATTGTTTCAGCAAGGCGTGACTCTCATAAACTCTGTCAGTCTCTTGAACCCAAACTTGCCTTTGAATTGTAGGTAATTTGTATCTTGGGACTTCCCAGGTGGCTCAGTGGTAAAGAATCCACCTGCTAAGCAGGAGACAGATTCGATCCTTGGGTTGGGAAGATCTCCTGGAGAAGGAAATGGCAACCCACTCTAGTATTCTTGCCTGGAAACCCCAGGGACAGAGGAGCCTGGCAGGCTACAGTTCATGGGGTTGCAAAAGAGTTGGACACGACTGAATGACTAAACAACAACAACAACAATTTGTGTGCCGGAGTGTCCTGTAAGTTGGAATCTTAAGACAAGACTTGTGTGAAATACTTGCTTTGGGAAATGATCCAGGAACAAGAGTAGTGGCTTAGGAAATGTTAAATAGTGAAGAGGTACAGCCAGTGTGTGTTCTCAAGTTGGGCACCGCTTCAGACAATTTGGAAAGCCGGGACTTTCAGAGGAGCGGTGTAAAATTGTTTACCTAAGGAAAAGAATTATACATACTAGCTCCCATTCCCCTTTAGTCCCAACCCGTGTGCACTCTCACATAGGTGCACGTGCCCGCGTGTCGGGACCCACAGTGGAGTGGCACAGAGGGGCAGAAAGCGAGGGTGCCTGGCGCACTCAGGGCGCTGTCCGCCTGCATCTTGCCGCGAGCCGTGTGACGCGGCAGTGACTGCGGTCAGAATGAGCCAAGGGAACGGAAGACGGGACAAGAATGTCTGATTCATGTGTATACAGAGCCTGTTTCCCTTTCTACTGGCATGTTATCCATTTGCTAGGTCATAGATATTGAGAATAAGGAACATGTCAGTTATATTTTCAGTATTACAGAGCTGCTGTGACCGAGTTCCACATACTCGTGGATTAGAACCATAGAAACGTATTCTCTCACAGTACTGGGGCTGGAAGTACAAAATCAGTGTCGGCCAAGTTGAAACCTTCTAGAGACTCTGAGACTCCATTCCCTGCCTTTCTCCCTGGCTCGTGGTGGTCACTGGCGTTCTCCGGTGTTCCTTGGGTTGCAGCTGCCTCACTCCAGTCTCTGCCTCCCTTGTCACTTGGCATTTTCCCCGTGTCTCTGGTCATTTCTTCACATGGCCTCCGTTTAAGGATTCCAGTCATTGGGTTTAGGGCCAGTCCTAATCCCATAGGACCTTATCTTTATTCAATTACATCTGCAAAGATCCTGTTTCCAAGTGGGGCCATTTTTCACAACCTCCAGGGATTAGCTACTTGTGACTCAGCATATGTTGGGAAACCTGATTCACCCCATAAAACCTCCCTATAATATTTGCATGGTGTCTTGGGAATAATTAGTTTTCACATGTTTCTTGATTTGAATTGTACAGAAAGAAATCCATCATCTGACTTGTTTAATGGGAAAGTCATCTTGGACAGTCTCTGAATTTGTGCTCTCTTTTTACTCTTCTTTGCTCTCCGTGGCTGTTAATTCTTACACGTATTTATCTTTTTGTGACTTGCACTGAGTATTTCGGGAATCACGAAACTATTAGATACAAACTTTGTCTTAAAGGTGGGAAACAAAACTTGCCAAAGTAAAATGGAATAAAATAATTAGAAAACAGTTAAACCAAGTAGTGTAGTATTTACTGAACAATTAGCAGGAAGACTCATTGGCTTGTGGGAGACAGATTTTTTTCTTGTTGTTGTTTAAAAAAAAACATAGCAATTTAAAGTGACATTTAAACATTAGTAGCTGATGTCATAGTCATAGCCAATATGATTCTTTAAGCATACAATAATTACTGAGTACATTCATTTTTGCCTTTTTTTTTTTTTGCTAGTTTTAAGTAAGATTGTTTTCCCCTATGACTTATGGTACAAATTTAGGAAGGTTTTTGTGTGAGGAAACAGAATTGGGCTTTAAAGTGTACCAAAGCAGAGGGGGAAAAGGCTGGAGCATTCACAAAGGAGATGAATTCTGAGCAGAAGTACAAAATAGTTTGTATGGAAGAATGAAGAGGGAATTAGTTAAACAGAAGGGTTATTTTGGAACTTAATAGAAAATAAGTTTGGAACGAAGACTGGTATTAAGTACACTAGATCATGAAAGCTACATAGAGGCAGGAGCATGGCCTTAGGAGCATGAGCATTGAGAACAAATATGACTTTAAGTTCTGGCTCAGCCACTTGATCTGTGTTTTTAGGAAAGTTACTTGCCATTTTTGAAGTCCCATCTTCCTTAACTCTAAAATAGGAAGTGATACCTACGTCACAATTGGTGAAGATTAACTGCATACACACACACAAATGCACACAGATATGTATATGGCACTTATATGACCTATTGTAAATACACAATAAATGGTAGACTTTCTACATTTCGTCAAGTAGAAAGATTGGCAGATATACAGAGGATTTAAATAATGTGCTACAGGTATTAGCATATTATATACCTGTTTTAGAACTTTGTACACTTTTTCCCTTTTTTTTAATTTCAGTCAAATATTTATGAAAATTAGTCATGTTCTTGATTACAAGGCAAACTTTTAAAAATTCAAAATAATAGCATTTATAGGCAACAGTCTCCAGTCAGACTAATAAACAATAAATGAGTGGCAAGAAAAAGATGACTCACAAGTCATTTTATATAGCTAATAATTGAGAAAAATCTTAAGTACCCCTGAGTCAAAGAAGAAGTCAAGATTGAAATTATAAATTATCAAGAAATAAAGAGGGAAACACTTCATACTAAAAACCTGTGAAATATGGCTAAAGCTATACTGAGAAGAAGCTTAGTATTATACCTTAAATTATTATTATTAAAGAAGAAACTGACAAACAAATGTGGAAATAAAGGCAGTACATGAATTACTGTTCAATTTAAATAACTAAAGAACAAAATAAGCCAATGGAAAATAAGAGGATATAATTAGTAAAGGTAAATTCAGAAATGAATAAAATAGAATACAAAATAGTGGAAAGGATATATAACACTAAAAGTGGATTTGGGGAGGAGTTAAAGATGAGTAAAATAGATGAAACCCTGTAAAGCCAGGTTAAAGGAACAAAAGATAAAAAGAGCATGAATGGGAAAGGAGACAAATTTTTAAAGAGCAGTATACAACGCTTTGCTTATACTTGAAAAGCTAGAGGAAATGGATAATTTATGGGTGAACCGTTAATGAATCAAACTGATACAGCAAGATGAAGAAAGAATGAAAAGGCTTAACAACAGAAGAAAATTTAAAATACTCAAAAATCTTTCTTCTAAACAAGCACCTTGTCATCTGAATTCTAGCTGACTTTGAAAGACTAGATAAGTTAGTTGTTTTTCAGACTATTTATACCATATAAAATTAGCATAAAGTTATTTTAAACCTGTAATTTAAAATACTGTAAAAATTTCAGTCATAATTTATTTCATAAAAATTCCACATGAAATACTGAGCAATGAACAACGTAGTAAAATTAATAAAATATGAACAGATAGGGTTTATTGCAGGAGTGGAGGATGGATCAAAATGAGGAAATATGATAAGTAACAGCATCAGGAAATTAAAAGAAAAACTGTATGGTTATGTTTTATCATAAATAAAGGAAAGCAATAGAATGGGAAAAACTAGATATCTCTTCAAGAAAATCAGAGATACCAAGGGAACATTTCATGCAAAGATGGGCACAATAAAGGACAGAAACAGCATGGAACTAACAGAAGCAGAAGATCTTAAGAAAAGCTGGCAAGAATACACAGAAGAACTATAGAAAAAAGATCTTCATTACCCAGATAACCATGATGGTGTGATTACTCACCGAGAGCCAGACATCCTGGAGTCCGAAGTCAAATGGGCCTGACGGAGCGTCACTACGAACAAAGCTAGTGGAGGTGATGGAATTCCAGTTGAGCTATTTCATATCCTAAAAGATGATGCTGTGAAAGTGCTACAGTCAATATGCCAGCAAATTTGGAAAACTCAGCAATGGCGGCAGGACTAGAAAAGGTCCGTTTTCATTCCAATCCCAAAGAAAGGCAATGCCAAAGAATGCTCAGACTACCACACAATTGCACTCATCTCACATGCCAGCAAAGTAATGCTCAAAATTCTCCAAGCCAGGATTCAACAGTACGTGAACCAAGAACTTCCAGATGTTCAGGCTAGATTTAGAAAAGGCAGAGGAACCAGAGATCAAATTGTCAACATCCTCTGGCTCATTGAAAAAGCTAGAGAGTTCCAGAAAAACATCTGTTTTATTGACTATGCCAAAGCCTTTGACTGTGTGGATCACAACAAACTGGAATATTCTTCAAGAGATGAGAATACCAGACCACCTTATCAGCCTCTTGAGAAACCTGTATGCAGGTCAAGAAGTAACAGAACCGGACATGAAACAACGGACTGATTCCAAATAGGAAAAGGAGTACATCAAGGCTGTATATTGTCACCCTGCTTATTTAACTTATATGCAGAGTGCATCATGTGAAATGCCAGGCTGGATGAAGCACAAGCTGGAATCAAGATTGCCAGGAGAAATATCAATAACCTCAGATAGGCAGATGACACCACCCTTATGGCAGAAAGTGAAGAAGAACTAAAGAACCTCTTGATGAAAGTGAAAGAGGAGAGTGAAAAGTTGGCTTAAAGCTCAATATTCAGAAAATGAAGATCATGGCATCCGGTCCCATCACTTCATGGCAAATAGATGGGGAAACAATGGAAAGAGTGAGAGACTCTATTTTCTTGGGCTCCAGAATCACTGCAAATGGTGATTGCAGCCATGAAATTAAAAGACACTTGCTCTTTGGAAGAAAAGCTATGACCAACCTAGATAGCATATTAAAAAGCAGAGATGTTACTTTGCCAACAAAGGTCCGTCTAGTCAAAGCTGTGGTTTTTCCAGGAGTCATGTATGGATGTGAGAGTTGGACTATAAAGAAAGCTGAGCATCGAAGAATTGATACTTTTGAACTGTGGTGTTGGAGAAGACTTGAGAGTCCCTTGGACTGCAAGGAGATCCAAGGATGCAAGGAGACATCCTAAAGGAAATCGTTCCTGAATATTCATTGGAAGGACTGATGCTGAAGCTGAAGCTTTGGCCACCTGATGTGAAAAACTGACTACTTGGAAAAGACCCTGATTCTGGGAAAGATTGAGGGCAGGAGGAGAAGGATGTGATGGTTGGATATCATCACCGATTCATTGGACATGAGTTTGAGTAAGCTCTGGGAGTTGGTAATGGACAGGGAAGCCTGGCATGCTGCAGTCCGTGGGGTCGCAAAGAGTCAGACACAACTGAGCGACTGAACTGACTGATGTGTTATCAAAACATGCTATAAAATCATTTAGAAGCCACTCCTAAAAATTTTTTTAAATAAAAGGAAAATACCTGAATGTTAAAAATATTTACTGAAATCTAAGAGTAATAGTTTTAAATGGTGAATTATGAAATCATTCCTATTAAAATCAGGAATAAGATCACTGTTGTTAAAATACTATTTTGAAGTTGATTCAAGCTAACAATAAGATAAAAGAAATGAGGTCTAATTATTAGGAAAGAAAAGGCAGAATTATCACACTTATAGATCATATGATTACATACCCGGAAAATCTATAGGAAAAGACTGTTAGAATTCATAGGAAAATTGGTTAAGGTGGTTCCATAAGGGGTATGTATTTTGCAATATTTGGTGTTTCACTCATGGCAAATCAAATAACAAAAAAAGCTGGGAATCAATTTGATACAAAATGCACAGGGCCTTTTCTTGAAAAAAGAAATTGAAAATTTGATCCAATTATTCCTGACTGAGGTAAGATTTTTAATCTATTTCAAATTAATATAAATGTAATACAGTTACACTTCTATGTATATATGAGACTTTAACATAGTTCAGTGAAAAGAAATGTTTTAATTAATCATTCTGTAATTGGTTATTCGTATGAGAGTCAATTCAGTAAACCACTCATAGTATAAAATAAAAATTCTAAATGAATTAAAAATCTTAATGTAAAAAATAATTTCTGATACAAGCTAGTGAGTTAAAAATCACTTGCATTTATCACCTCTTTCTCTTAAGACCTCATTGTGACGTGATACTAACCAAAAACAGTTAAAAGAATATGTGCTGACAGTGTCACACACAGAATGAAAGGGAGCCAGATCAAGATTGTAGCAAATTTATGGAAGAGGAAGAAATCATGGAAATTAAAAATTACTGAAATATAAGGTCCTTAAGACGTCCTAGGTCTCTTTTCAGGTTACTTCTTATTTAAGAAAAAAATATTAGGGAATTTTCTACTAGTGCAGTGATGAGCACTTGGTGCTTTCCCTGCCATGGGCCCATGTTCAATCCCTGGTTTGGGAATTAAGATTCTGCAGACTGCATGGTGCAGACAACAAGTAAATAGTAAAATACTAATTTTGAAATTTCTCAATAGCCTTTGAAATTATGTGGGCTACCTTAAGGGGCTTGCAAACCAGAATTGTGAATTCATGCTCTGGGCCAGGGGTTAGCAAATTGCTCCTGTTTTTGCAAACAATATTGTTGGAACACAGTCATGTGCATTTATTTATGTATTGTCTGTGGCTGCTTTTGTGCTGCAGCAACAAAGTCAAGTAGTTGCGACAGAAATCGTGTAGTTTACAAAGACTTCTTATCCAGCCCTTGTAGAAAATTTTCCAACCTCTGTTCCAGGTAATTTTGGTGGCCATCTTGGAAATTGCCCTCACTTGAAATGGACTTCCACAGAGTCCAGCCAATGAATGTAGCCGTTTACAGAAGGTAAAGGAAAGGAAGGGATGGGGAAAGAATAGAGCAGATAGGAGACTGATTATCGCTGCCTACCTGGCTTTAGTAGGAAAGAGGGAGAGAAGTAGAATGGAGAGTAAGTACCTCCATTGGGTGTTAAATAAAGAGAAAAGAGTTAAAAATAGGTGAGGTACAGAATTACTTTTTATAATCTGACTTGTTAAAGTTTCGTATTTTTTGAGATTTTTGTTTTATTTCTTCATTTTCAATTATTATTTCCTTTTTAAAAATTTCCTGTCCTAATTAGAACTTTCAGGATTATGATGTAATGATAGAGAATCCTTATCATGCTTTTGATTTTAAAAAGAATGCCTCTAGTATTTCAGTATTAAGAATGACATTTAATGTTTTTGGCAACTTCTGTCTGTTTCCAGTTCATTGAGTTTTTATCTTGAGTAGATAATGACTTTTTCCAAATGTTTGTTCTTTATTGAGATGATCATATGGTTTTTCTTCTTTAATGTTTTAATGAAGTAAATGACACATATAAATCATCCATTACTAAACCCTCTTTGCATTCTTAGAGTAAACTCAGCTTGATTCTGCTGTAGTTTCTTTATACTTTTGTGTTCTATTTCCTGATACTTTGTTTAGAATATTTGTGTCAGTATTCATAAGTGATATTAGCCTATGATTATCTTTTCACAGGACCTTTGACTTTTACATCATGACTATATTAGACTCATAGAATGGGTTGGGGAGTATTTCTTTTATTTTTATTCTTGGAAAAGTTTGCATAAGGTTGGAATGATGCATTTCTCAAATGTTTGGTAGAAGGTGTTTATAAAACCATTTGAATCTGGTATTTTTTTTGTGTTGGACAGAGGAAAGGGGAAACATTTAACTCCTCCAGCTTTCAGTAGTTGTAGAACTATTAAGATTATCTATTTCTTTCTTGAGTCAATTCCCCCCACCTTTGAATTTTGTTCACTTTATACATTTGGGATCTTGTCTGTCTCTAATATTCAATCTTTTCAAAAAACTAACCTTTTGCTCTGATCTTCAAACTTTACAGAAACGTATACAATGGAAAGGAAGGCATCTTCTCAGCAGAGTTGAGACCTTTCCAGAGGCAGGCAGTGTACTTTTTTTCAATGACATTTTATCTTTTTACAACCCTTTTATTTTTTACTAAAACAGGATGAACAGTATGAGACATAGTGATCTATACGCTCTTGTTTTCTCTCTTCTTTTTGTTTGTTTTTACATCAACCTCATTTTTATTTATTTATTTATTTATTTTTTGTTGTTTTGTGATTAGATTGAATTTAGATTTTATTTTATTTATTTTTTTTTTGGCAGGATGATTTTTTTTTTTTATTAGTTGGAGGCTAATTACTTCACAATATTTCAGTGGGTTTTGTCATACATTGATATGAATCAGCCGTAGATTTACACGTGTTCCCCATCCCGATCCCCCCTCCCACCTCCCTCTCCACCCGATTCCTCTGGGTCTTCCCAGTGCACCAGGCCCGAGCACTTGTCTCATGCATCCCACCTGGGCTGGTGATCTGTTTCACCATAGATAATATACATGCTGTTCTTTCGAAACATCCCACCCTCACCTTCTCCCACAGAGTTCAAAAGTCTGTTTTGTATTTCTGTGTCTCTTTTTCTGTTTTGCATATAGGGTTATCGTTACCATCTTTCTAAATTCCATATATATGTGTTAGTATGCTGTAATGTTCTTTATTTTTCTGGCTTACTTCACTCTGTATAAGGGGCTCCAGTTTCATCCATCTCATTAGGACTGGTTCAAATGAATTCTTTTTAATGGCTGAGTAATATTCCATGGTGTATATGTACCACAGCTTCCTTATCCATTCATCTGCTGATGGGCATCTAGGTTGCTTCCATGTCCTGGCTATTATAAACAGTGCTGCGATGAACATTGGGGTGCACGTGTCTCTTTCAGATCTGGTTTCCTCAGTGTGTATGCCCAGAAGTGGGATTGCTGGGTCATATGGCAGTTCTATTTCCAGTTTTTTAAGAAATCTCCACACTGTTCTCCATAGTGGCTGTACTAGTTGCATTCCCACCAACAGTGTAAGAGGGCACCAACAGTGTAAGAGGGTTCCCTTTTCTCACAACCTACTCCCAGCATTTATTGCTTGTAGAACTTTTGATAGCAGCCACCTGACTTGGCGTGTAATGGTCCGTGCATTGATGGTTTTGGTTTGCATTTCTCTAAATAATGAGTGATGTTGAGCATCTTTTCTGTGTTTGTTAGCCATCTGTATGTCTTTCCCCTTGGGAAATTGTCTGTTTTGAGAATCTTTGGGCCACATTTTTTGATTGGGGTCCATTTATTATTTACTGGAATTGAGCTGCAAGGAGTTGCTTGTATATTTTTAGAGATTAACCTTTGTCCTGTTTTCTTTCATTGCTAATTATTTTCTCCCAAATCTGAGGGCTGTTCTTTTCCACCTTGCCTTATAGTTTCCTTTGTAGTGCAAAAGCTTTTAAGTTTCATTAGATCCCATTTGTTTAGTTTTGCTTTTTATTTCCAATATTCTGGGAGGTGAGTCATAGAGGATCTTGCTGTGATTTATGTCAGAGAGTGTTTTGCCTATGTTCTCCTCTAGGAGTTTTATAGTTTCTGGTCTTCCATTTAGATCTTTAATCCATTTTGAGTTTATTTTTGTGTATGGTGTTAGAAAGTGTTCTAGTTTCATTCTTTTACAAGTGGTTGACCAGTTTTCCCAGCACCACTTGTTAAAGAGGTTGTCTTTTTTCCATTGTATATCCTTGCCTCCTTTGTCGAAGATAAGGTGTCCATAGATTCGTGGATTTATCTCTGGGCTTTCTATTCTGTTCCATTGATCTATATTTCTGTCTTTGTGCCAGTACCATACTGTCTTGATGACTGTGGCTTTGTAGTAGAGTCTGAAGTCAGGCATCAACCTCATTTTTAATGCCAGTGTAATATTCCACTTCATGGATGTATCCTGTTTAATTAAAAGTAGTTATGCTTTTTTTCCCAGTAAAAACCTGTCCCATTTGTTTGATGTAACCTAAGAACTTGATTTATTAACCCTTTTGTAGTAATAGACATAATCATTTCAGAGGTCCAACAAGCCTTCCAAGTGCCTTACCCTTTCACAGATAAGTTGAAATTAAAATGTCCGTTGCTCTGTAATAGCCTCCTTGGAAGAGGGTATGTTCCATTTAAGTATTTTTAATTACAAACACAGCTCTCTTCTGTAATTTAAATGCCATGTGATGTTGTTAGCACTTGAACCCGTTTCTTCTGTAACTTACCCTAATGTGCAGTTTGAGAGAGAGGTGCCGTCTTAATGCTTCCTCGCGGCTGCCCTGCTGCCCTTGCTGCTTATTTAAAGTTCATCTTCTTACATGTCTTTGAGATGCTACCTTTACTATGACTAACTTTTCATATACTTCTGGAATTTAAAAAAATGTGTTCTCTTGGTTGATCTGCCAGTATCATAGCTTTTTAAAGTCTTTTTATTTTTAAATGACTTTGTACTTATAAAAGAGTTAGAAAAATAAGAGAGTTCCTATGTACCCTTCAGTTAGTTTCTCCTAATGTTAACATCTTATATATCCATAGTATAATGATAAGAGCTAAGAAATTAGCTTACTGATACAGTACAGTTAACTTTGTACTGTTTTACTTATAATGGCTTTGCAGCAATAATTTAATATGTCATAGGAATGCTCTTGCTCTTCCCTTCATATTTTCCCTTTTTTTGCTTGTTTTTTTTTTTTCAGTTGTCTAGCTGTAGCAAACAAAATAAAAAAAAATTTTATATAGTATTTATATTGGGACCATGTAAAATTAACTCAGGGAGAAATGACATCATTATGCTACTGAATCTTTTTTTTTTTTTAAGCACTGAGGAATTCTTTATTTAATACCACCATAACATAAAAGTTCACATAACTGCTTCTTCAAACCATGATACAGAGCTTTATGACAACCTAGAAGTGGGAACCCAAAGAAGGCAAACACGATGCCTCAGAGATCAGGAAACATTTACAAAGTTCAGCTGTTAAAAACAGTTCATTCCAGCAGTGAATCCAGTTTGGATGTTAGTATACACAGTATACACGTTCTTCAGGGAGGTGAGAAGCCTTTCGATTTTTCCAGGTGCCTCCAAATGCTGGGCCTGTGGAACTTCTTTCAGAGGTGGGTTCTCCTCCAACGCAGTTTGGTATTTGACACCCATGGGTTCAGATTGGAAAAGTTTGCATAAGGTTGAAATGATGCATTTCTCAAATGTTTGGTAGAAGGTGTTTATAAAACCATTTGAATCTGGTATTTTTTTGTGTTGGACAGAGGAAAGGGGAAACATTTAACTCCTCCAGCTTTCAGTAGTTGTAGAACTATTAAGATTATCTATTTCTTTCTTGAGTCAATTCCCCCTACCTTTGAATTTTGTTCACTTTATACATTTGGGATCTTGTCTGTCTCTATATTCAATCTTTTCAAAAAACTAACCTTTTGCTCTGATCTTCAAACTTTACAGAAACGTATACAGAAACTTGACTACCTTCCTGTTGAGTCCTTGCTTTTTCTACTCGTCTTAAAATGACACCTTCTGCCAACAAAGCCTTCCCTGCTTCTACAAATAACTTCTCTTCATCTGTTTCTCCAAGTTTCTGTAGCTCAATGTACTTCTCCACGAACCGTTGACAGGTAGACTTGAAGTTTGGGTTGAACAGATCAAAAGCTTTTGGACCAGATCCATAGGCTGAATAAAATTTCGCTCTAATCTGATCCTCGTGGTAAAAGATGTCCTGGGTGGGAGATTTAGCTTTGCCATATCGCAAGTGAGGCCTTCGGAAGACCGGGTCCCGCAGCGGAGGGAAGGCTTATATATGTCAAACCAAAGGGGTTTCTCCTTCAACACCCCAGCCCGAATCAGGTCTCGCGTCCGCGTGAAAACGCTCCCCACGGTTTCCAGCCGACTGCCCGCCATGCCCGGGGCCTTGGATCCCACTCTGTGCCTGTCACTACTGAATCTTTAGTACACAAACAAGATACCTCTTTCCATTTGTTGAAATCTACCTTTGTGTCTCTCAGAAGTGTTCCATAGTTTTCCTCATACATGTTTTGAACTCTTTATTCAGTTTATGCCTGTTTTTTTTAATTATAGATAAGCTCTTTTCTTTCATTTTATCATTTATCTGGTTTCTCTTTGTACATATAAAGGAAAGATTTCTTTATGTTTTGTACTTCACTAAATTACTAGATTATCTTGTAGTAAAATTTAGTTGGTTCTTTTGGATATTCTAGTTATTTAATTGTACCCCTACCAGTAGTATTCCTTTCTAATTTCATTCTCTGTGTTGACTGATAAAATGAGTAAGAGTGGTAAAAATGGGGCTTTCCCTGACTTTAGTAATATAGTGTATCTAGTATTTCCTCATTGGGTGGTGCTGGCTTATTGTGGGTCTGAAATATATTATGTTTAAAAAGTGTGCTTTTATATCCAGTATTTTCAACAAGAATGGGCATTGAATTTTTAAAGTGTCTTTTCATCACCTTCAGCATGATAATATTTTTCTTCTGTGTAGCTCTATTAATGTGTTGGGTGATATCAATTTTACAACAGTGACTTTTGTTGTAAATTTTAGATTTTCCATCTCTTGTGGTTAGTTTTGATAACATACACTTTCTAGTAAATTATCTATTTCATTTAGTTTTCAAGTTTGTTTACATAGACTTGAGCAAAGTAGTCTTCTATGATTCTTTTGGTTTCTTTTTGTATTGATATTTTTTTTTTCATTACCATCTGACAGTACTGACAGATACATCTTTTTTAAAATTCATTAAACCAAAAGAATAAAAGCAGTTTAATTTTTTTAAATCCCAAATTCTTAATTTATAATAAAGAATCTTTCAGATTTAGTTCTAATTGTGTATCCCTTACCTACCTAAACTTTTCTGCCTCCTTGCATTAGTTTCTTAGGCTCCTTGTAGATTTGTTTCTAGTGAACATTTGGATAAAAGTCTAAATAGCAATCCTTTTATAAAACTTTCTTCTCCCCTACCCTACTCTTAAGGGATGAGAATCTCGTTAGTGCACACCCTGTCTCCCTGGTGACTCAGAAAGAATCCACCTGCAGTGCTGGAGACCTGAGTTCCGTCCCTGGATCAGGAATATCCCCTGAAAAAGCGAATGACTCCCTTCTCCAGTATGCTTGCCTAGAGAATTCTGTCGACAGAGGAGCCTGGCGTGCTACAATCCATGGGCTCTCAAAGAGTGGACAGGACTGAGCAGCTAACCCTTTCGCTTACTGAGAAGCATGTTTAGATCTTTGTATGTTCTCAATGATGTGAGATTCAGAGATTTTCCCATTTCATCAGATAAATTTTGAGGTTTGTTTTTTTTTTAATGATGCTGGGTGAGTTGCATTTACGATATATTTGGTATGAAATTCTTGTGATTGTTTTCTAAAACAGATTTATGATTTTTTAAATTTTGCATTAAGCAATTTTGACTTAGGTATGGCGGCAACATATTAAAAGGACATAAGGCAAGGTATTACCTCGAAACATCTTATTTTCTCATAAAATTATATGGAAACATCCTGTTTTCTGAAGCAGAAATGACTTAAATGTTTTGATTCTGGAGGGAGAGAAAAAAAAATAATGGTATGTTTTAATTGTCCACCTAAAGGGTTGAATTCTTTTTTGTTCCAGTAGAGAGCACTTTTAGTAGTCTCTTGCTCATTTTGTCCATCTGGCTCTTTTTGTGATTGTATGTGGTTATAACCTCTGTGTCTAAACATAATTCCAGTAATTTTCTCTTTCCCTGTATTGTTACTTTTTCTCTTATTTATACTATTTTAGTGGAAAATTGCCTGTTAGGATTTTATTTGGAATGAGGAATTTTTAGGGCTTACGTTACTAAATACTGTCAGATTCCCACCTTTGTCACATGATTTTTAATGTGCTGCCTCTTTGTAGGTAGAGCTGCTTCTTAGTGGTACGACGGTATAAAATAGATAGGGCTTCCCAGGTGGCTCAGTAATAGAGAAACCGCTTGCCAGCGTGGGAGACTGGGGTTCAATCCCTGGGTCAGGAAGATACCCTGGAGGAGGAAATGACAACCCACACCAGTATTTTTGCCTGGATCATCCCATGGACAGAGGAGCCTGGTGGGCTTAAGTCCATGGAGTTGCAAAGAGTCAGACCCTACTGAGCATGCATGCACACAAAACAGATAAGTGATCCCACCTATGAATTTCTCCTTTGTTTCTGATACACCTTCTCAGTCCTTTTTCAAAAGAGTGAATTACTTTTTCACCTCTTGTCGATTGGTCAGAGGACTAAGGCTTATAATAGTAGGTTAACTTTAGGTCTTACTAAAGAAGTTACATAGTAAGTGTATTTTCATGATATAACTTACACAGGACTTTTATTTTTAGACCATCCTTTTGGTTCTCAATTCTAACAATATCCCTGTGAATTATATTAGAAAAGGTAGTAAATGTCCATTTTACGAATGGTGAAATGAGTTAAAATTCAGGGGCAAAGGTGAAGGCACGACCAAGACTGAAACTGAGACCCGCATCCCCAAATACAAGTCTAGCGCTCACTCTTTTCAGTCATGAAGGTTTTTGAGGGTGATCCCCACCACCCAGGACTCTGTTTCCTTCCAGATTTATTGTCCCTAGCTGTTGGAGAACAGACGAGACCTGTGTCACTTGATTTCCCTTGTTAGGGTATCCCTTCCAGTTGCTGAACTACAATATTGTCATGACTAGCCAGTGTTGTAATTTGTCTGCCTTATTTCGTATAGTGGATTTTTACTGCAGAAACATTTTTTTATGTCCAGATCTATTTAGTATTGCTTGAGTACAAACTCTGTTATACTTTTTAACTCTTAAGAGATAGGTAGAATTTTATTTATTCCACAGAAATTAAACTACAAAGAGGATCTGGGTCTTTGGAACTTCGATAGTCTGAATATAACTTCTAGCATTCTCTAATTCTTCAGGCCAAGGACCTCTTATTACCTGACTATCATCTATATCTTTCTTTTCTCCCCTCTTCTTTCATGGTAATGTAATTAATAGCAAGGCTCTGCTTCACTTCTCTTTGACAGTCTCTGCTCCTAAAATCATCTGTTTTCTTCAAGTGTCTTTCAGCCTCAATGTGAGCACAGTGGGTCCCGTGATACATGTGCCATAGCATGGCCTATTGTATTCATCCTTTTCGATAAATGTAATAGAATTTATATTAGCAGTTATTATCATCTTTCTTTCCAAAAGAGTTGAAGTCTCAATCCAGTCCTCTCCCTTGCGTCTGTTTTGTTTAATGACCGCCTTTTTAATGAGGCCTTCTTGGAACTTTGTATTTCCCCATGGATAATGTTTAAGACTAGCCTTTTATCAAATGAAAAGTGGTAGACTGCAGTACCTAATCTCATTAATCCATTTGGGCTATAAAATTATGTAACTGTTGGGCAAAATCCAGAAATAAATTAATATGACCAATATAAATATATTTCTTATCAATAACTGCATTTCCCAAATCTTGTCTGTAAGACCATTTAAAATATCTCTGAAACCTCAAAAAAATTCTAACCTGATAGAAATCTTACCCACCTGTGAAAAGGCAGGTGTTTTTCAAACACTACTGACGTTCTCTTCTATTTTAAATCTTATTTGTCTTTAATTAAACCCCGGTATTTCAGCTTCTCAGAAAGGCCCTGCCACTCACATAGTGTTGTTTTGATACTGAAACTGCTACATTAACACAGTTCTTGTTAAATGTCTCTGAGGTTTTATTTCTTTATCCCTTTCTTTGTAACAAGCAGCCACTCTTATTTTTTCAGTAGTGAATTTCAAAATCCTTTTTAACCTTATAGGTCCAGGGGTAGCCAAGGATGGCTGCAGCTTCCTATGATCAGTTGTTAAAGCAAGTTGAGGCCCTGAAGATGGAGAACTCAAATCTTCGACAAGAGCTAGAAGATAATTCCAATCATCTTACAAAACTGGAAACTGAGGCATCTAATATGAAGGTATCAAGACTGTGACTTTAAATTGTAGTTTATCCGTTTTTATTCCGTGTTTCTTCCTGTAAACTTTGGGTTAGACACTTCACTTACTTAGAAGTGTATTTTTATTTAAGTTAAGCAGTAATCTGTAAACTCTTTCTTGCAAAAGTTAACATTGATATTTTCAGTCCAAATGTTTTTAATTCATCCAGCAAATCATATAAAGAAAATGATTATAAAACCACAGTGACTAAGTAGTTAGTCCTTAGTTATTTTTAAGCTTAAAAATGAGAGACCAACTTCACCATCACTATAGTGAGGCTGGGTGTTCTATGTAATTCACAGAAACTAGCCTCACAACTGCCAAATTTATCTTAAGGATTAAAACAAATCATAGTCATCATCCCCAACCCCCTCAGATCTTGTCATCACTTAAGTGCTGCAGTGATAGATCGTCAAGAAATTTGGGGTGACCTAATGAGAAGAGTCCCGAAGTGAAGATTAGTACCTGATTCTATTTCTGGTTTTGCCATAAGCTGAGTTACAGACTGTCAGGTGCCCTTCTGGAATTAAATTGCTTTATTTGAAAAAGTAGTCATTGCACTAACAGATGATGTCCACGACACCGTCAAGCCTTGAAATTGGTTTGCTGTATAGCATTGCAAAGCTGTGATAACCTCCGTGAAAAGTTATAAAATATTCAATGTGCACTGGGAAAATATGTTCTTATTTTAAAATAATTGCAGTCAAAACTTTAACTGTTTTAATTTCCAGTTAGGCAGATTTTCCTCTCACTGAATTTAATAGAACTGGAGGTCATCAACAAAACTGTTACCTCCTTCTCTTTTTAAAAAATCCTTCTTGCTACGTGTTTTTTCTGCGCCTTGGCCATTTTACCATCTGGGTTTCTGACCCTCTTCTTCCTGTCTGCTTACTACTCTTGTTCCTTATTCATTTATTATTCTCTTCTATTTCTTTTTCCATGCATTTTGAGGTCTCTTATTCTTCAAGCTTCTGTGTATTACTGAACTATTGAGCTGCTCCTCTTTTACCTTTTTATTCAATATCATAACAGTTTAGCCTTTTACTCATTTGAACCTTTCTTTCTTTTTCTCTATTTCTCTCTTTCTCTTCTATGCATAAATCTTTTCTACTGTGTTGCCTATTTCTGTGGCAGTAGCAATGACAGATCTCCAAGATACCTATCTCAGATCCTTCATAAAGAAATATTTTTTTCTATAGACTATAAAGAAACATTTTTTTTTCTCACCACAAACCATGAAAACAGCTGAATCAATTACCTACTAGGTTAAAAAAGAGTAGTTTGGTATTTTAACACTGATTAACATAATATATCTAAAATTATTGTACATGACATGTGGTTTTAAAAGTTTAAAGATACAAAATTTAAATTCCCCAGCAGGACTAATGGTTTATCTGCTTCAGAAGTATATTTTGTAGAGAATTCTTCCTAGCACACCTATCTGAATGTCTCTTGTGCAGAATTCTGAGTCCCCTTTTAAAGTTTTTTCTTTTTTTAAACTACTTGAGCAAATTGAAACTTCATTTTGGTGAAACATTTTAACATACCTTTAGATCTATCTCCATGGATGGAAATGCTGAAGTGTGGAATGTCTCTCAGAGTAACAGTATAAGTCAGATCCTTAAATTTCTGCAATAGAATACCAGGTTGACCTCTTAGGAATGAGGTATAATATACATCATGAATATTAGTATTTAAGATATGTCTGAATTCAACCATAAATTGATTACTGCTCAGTGAGTGTTTTTACAGACATCCTTGCAAAGTTATCCACATATTTCTTCAGGATTTAGTGTATGGTATCATAGCAGTTATGCCCTTATACTGAAGTTATTTATGTATCTACTTGCAAGAAGCTTTTTGGAAAAAAAGAAGCAGCAGCAGCTTTATAGTACTAACAGGAAACCATGCTCTGTTTATTTTGTCTTAAAATACCGATGTGTGAATGAAGACACTTGGAAACATTGGAACTTACTACATTGGATTAAAGTTAATCTGAAACAATGGTTATTTCTCAAAAAACTCACTTTTTAGACTTTGTAATACATCATGTGATCTTGTATTATGTTTACTGATCATTCGTATGTAATGTGTCCACCCTGTGGATGGCAAGGTGTGTCTCTTTCAACTACATTATTTTAGGATTTCTGAAATTTATACAGTAGTACCATCTAGTGGCAAAAGAGAATACTGCTTTGTTATTGATTACATGTCATTGATAGTGTAAAAATATTCTGTGTGTGTGTGACAGTCAGGGAAATATGTGTACAGCAATTAAGGAAATTGGAGCATTGACTGTATTTGAGAATATTAAGAAAATGTTTATTTTGTAGGTCTAATGATGGCATTGTGGTTGTGTTTAGAAAGAATCCCTTTTTAAATATATATGTAGAATTATTTTTGGAGAAGAAACAGTATGATGACTGAGATTTGTTTTTCAAATAAATTTGGGTTGAGGGGGAATGGAGGAAGTGGTTATAAGCATAGATGAAAGAAGCCCATGAGTTGATAATTTTTGAACTAACGTGAGGATACATAGGAGTTCGTTACATTATTCTCTACATTTATGTATATACTTGATGCTTCTGTAATTAAAATAAACTACAGATTTTGTGGGATTTAGAATAAGAATGCAGCAATTATAGCTAAACTTAAGGGAAATTATATACTATACTTTTTACTCCAGGGCAGGAAGTCAATGTGATTTACTTTAAAATGCTGAGCATCGCAGCATGATAAATGTGGTGAAAAATTAAGTTAGTTGCATAGTCGTATCCGACCCTCTGCGACTCCATGGACTGCAGCCTGTCCCGCTCCTCTGTCCATGGAATTCTTCAGGCAGGAGGACTGGATTGGTTGCCATTTTCTTCTCCAAAATATGGTGAAGTATGAAGCATTTAAATTGAAAGATGGCATGGTGTAGAAAAATATATCTAGGTGAAATATTAACCAACCGTTTATATCGCTTGTATTTTAGTAAAATGAAGTATTTATAAATTGTTTTAACTATAAAACCATGTATATGGAGAGTATCTTGTATTTTCAGAGTGTAAGAAAAAAATGAGAAGATTCAAATTGGCACAGTTCATAATTTATTTTGAAGATTTAATTACCAAGTATACTTTTATCTAGTAATAAAAAATATCAGTAACTGTGACACAGCGAGAAAAACAGAAGTGGATCAAGTTGAAAACTCCCTTGAAATGACATAGTTACTCATTCATATTTTCTATTCACTTATATGACCACAGTATATTTGTCTGTAATAATTAATTCTCTCATGTTTCTAAAATCTTAACTTTTTTAAAATAATGTTTGATTATATGATTAATTTTTTAAAACCAAACTTCCAGAATTTATAAATACAAATGAATATTCTCTCCTTTAAAATTACATATTAATTCTAAAAGCTGTCATTTCTCAAAACGTTTTTTGAAATATTTTGTTTGGAATTGCTTTGTAGTTGTGCTGCATCTTCTTTTAAAAACCTCTTTGAAATTAAGGACTTCTTTTTAGGCTGTATTCAGTATGCAATCCCAAGCAAGTAATCAGCCCTACCGCAGCAACTAGAAAACACTGGATAAAAACAAAAACCATTCTTTTAAAGACATTGGAGAACTGTGAAATCATCAAGAATTATATTAACTAAAATTCCTAAGAGGAAAGAGCCCTTTCTAGATGAGCTGAGATCACCAGTAATTTTATTCCCCAGGGGTATTTACTGATTCTGGGGACACACTGATAATTAATCATTGGCACAGTCATCAAGACTCCACTGGAGGAAAGAAACTGTTGGGCAAAGACGCAGACATGTGCGAAGCATTGACGTTTAGCAGGGCTCCAAGGGTATGACTAGTGTCTCACATTCTCTCCAAATGCATGGGGTGTTAGCTGAGTCTTGTTGAGGGGAAGATGCTTGGGAGGACTAGGAAGCGGATGGTTAGGAGGCAGTGTCCTGCTAAAGCAGGTCTCAGCCTCAGTGTAAGAGAAGAGATACATTCAGAGAACTCAGCAAACCAAACCAGATGTGAAAATGAAAGTTGTTCAGTCATGTCCAACCCTTTGCAAGCCCATGGACTATACAGTGCATGGAATTCTCCAGGCCAGAATACTGGAGTGGATAGCCTTTCCCTTCTCCAGGGGATCTTCCCAACCCAGGGATCGAATCCAGGTCTCCCACATTGCAGGCAGATTCTTCACCAACTGAGCTATTAGGGAATCCCATATGAATTTCACTTAAACTGCATCTGCAACCCATTTTCAGTTATTGGTTGAAGGAAATCAGACCCCACTGGTGGAAAGGGCAAACTCTGTAAGGGAAACTTTAATCTCAAATCTTTCTTGTTCTTGTATGTATAATGACTGGCATATGGTTAAAAGTTACAAGAAATACAAAGAAATAGAAAAATGACTGATAACCAACAGAGCAAATATGTAATAGAAGCAAATCCCAAGATGATCCACATGTTGTAAGTAAGTAACAGTCAAGGATTTTAACATAATTATTTTAAATGTTTTGAAAAAAAAGATGGATTAAGTGGATAAAGAGTCGGAAAATCTCAACAGAGAATTGGAATCTATAATTAAGAAGACTCAAACTTAAACCTTGCTGGTAGGAGTATAAAATGGCACAAACACTTTGAAAAAACCATTCAGCAGTTTCTTTTAATCACTGTGACTCAGCGTTTAAACCTCCAGATATATACTCAAGAGAAGTGAGTACGTGTGTCCACCTGGAGATAAGTGCAAGAATGTACATAGTAGCATTCTTCATAATAGCCTCCAAACTGGCAACAACCCAAATGCCCATCGAAAGGATAAGGGATGTATCAGTGGAGATCTATTCATACAGTGGACAACTACACAGTATTAAATAACTGATACATGCAATAGCATGGATGAGTGTCATAGAGATTTTGGTGAGCAAAAAACACGAGACACAAAAGACTGTATACTGTATGATTTCATTTATATGCAATTCACCAGCATGCCAACTAACTGATAACAAAAATCAGAGTACTGATTACTTCTGGAGAATGAATATTGATTGGTAAGGGGCAAAAGGGAACCTTCTGAGATACTGGAAATGTTTTCTGTCTTCCCTGGGGGGCAATTACATGAATACTTGGATTATATAAGAAATTTAAGATTGGTGTGCTTTTCATATGTATGTTCCATCTCAGTAAAGCAGAAAAGAAATGAGCCTAATTTTTATTATGGAATAGACACAGACTGTTCACAAGAAAGTAGTAATGTAGTCTTGCTGGTGGTGTCATCTTGAGACAAAGTAACTGGGTCTATAAATTAACTGCATATTTTTGAGATTCATAACTCAGAATTTACAAGAATAATTTAAGAGAACACACTGGAATAAGTAGCTTTTCAAGATAGATGCTTTGAAAATTTAATTTTTTTAACTTTAAATTTCCGTAATTTTATTTACTTTATGGTTATTGCTTTTATCAATAGACTTCTAGCCATATGCACAGAAACTTAAAACCTACAAGTTATGTATATTCACTATTTTTAAAATTTAGGAAATACAGACAAAAAGAGATCAAACTCACCCATTTAAAAAAATTTTTTTAATGTTGGTAACCTTTGATAATGTGTATATTTTTCTCTCTGCATTTTATGCAAGCATGCATTCAATGGGATCATATTTTGCAGCATGCTTTTTAATTTAATATAGCTATCATTTTATGTCATTAAGTATTTTATAGTATTTTCACAGATGTATAATATTCCGTTGTTTGGCTAATGCCATAAATTTATTTAATCCTTTATTGTTGAACATGCAGATTTACATGGCCTTTTCATTTCTGTTGGTGTTATTTTAATTTTTCCTTATTATTTTTAATATGTTTTTTAAAAGCCAATAATGTGCCATTAATTTTCAAAAAAAGTTAAGTATAATGTCCTATGACATATACTATGACATAAATTTTCAAAAATTAAGTATATGTCCTATGACATATTCTTTTAATTGTTGCTTTTGAATTCTTAAATGCTTGTACTTTTTCTGAAAACAGTATTTGTTTTGATAATATCTGTTGTTTTAAAAGGAGGAAACCAAAAACAAAAATTGCTTGTAATCCCAACTTCTATAGAATACTCACTGTTAACACCTTGATGATAGGCTATAGAGAAGGATCATGTATAAAGAAAGACCTGATCAGAGCTGTGCTTTAAAAGCCTTATTAATCTGTTAGTTCTGTGCAAGGTAGGACCATTTAGGAGATTATTTTAGTAGTTTTGGTGGGGTCAATAGGATAATGACAAGAATAGAGAAGAGATGGCTAATAAGAGATATTAAGCCTAGAATACAGAGTTGATAACTGATCAGGGAGATGAAAGAGGCGAGGCTGAAGATTTGAGCCTAAAGGGAGAAGGCTGCTGCCGTTTAGCTGAAAGGATATAAGGCAAGGAACAGGATCTGAGGGCACAGGGCGACAGCTTGAATGTTTACATGCGCCGTGCACGTCATCCAGACGCTGACTGTAAAGCATCTGTCGGTCATACTGGGGAACGAGTCTGAAGTTGTGAGGTTAGGATTAGAGACGTACCACTGGTGGTTCCTTGAGACAGGTAGCTGTTGAATTGTGAGCCTGCGAATTCTAAGAAATAGGATAAGATTAAAAGATCATTGAATTACACGCAGCAGTGGATGGAAGGAGACCCAGGATCCTGAAAACTGCAGGTAGCTTCCGGTGGTAATTCTCAAACTTTGTGGAAGAGACTTGTGTCCTGATGTTTATAGTAATCTACATTCATTCAAGAAAGACATCCCTGTGCAAATTTATTTCCTATCCCACAGTTGTGGTACACTGACACAATTTCTGACTATAAATAACAGTTACCTCCACGATCCCACATCTACTTATCTAAGCCTTTTAATTTCCAACATGGTCTTTATTTGAAGGTCAGATCATTAAGGTCACAGGCTATTTCTTATTGTTAACAAACAAATTCTTTTCTTAATGCTTCTAATGTCACTATCAAGGTAAACCACTGACATAGTCTTTACTATATTTACTCTTTTTGACAGACTTTCTTTTCAATCTATTTATGGATCCTTTTTCACATAGAGGAACACTGCCCATAGCTATAGGATTGTAACTGTTCAAATACATTGTTTTGCATTTGGAATCCTACTTGGCCAGCAAAGATTTTGCTATGAACTAGAATGGGATGCCTCAGAGTATGTAAAATGTAAAAATATGTATAAATTATTGTTAAGGAATATACAGAAAAACTAGTAGAAAGTGAAAGTTTTTGACCTTCTCTGACAAAAATTTGTTAAGAGAAGGCTTTAGATGGGAAAGGAAGCAATGGACCAAAAGTCAGGAGACAGCATACAGTCACTTAACTGCTGAGTATAAATCAATGTAGTAGTAGAATGTATATAAATTTAGTATATAACTGCTTGGTATTTATCGGGGTGTTAAATGTGTTAATTTGCTGTCTTTCATGGCCATGTTGGTACAAGCTTAGTTTTTCTGTCTTCAGCAAATCTTTTGAGTCTCAGTTGGTCTGTCTGAAAAATGAGAGTAATCCACCTTGTTATATGTTATTTCAGAAGCTACAAATAAGATACCTTAACTATTCCGTGTATACTGTATGGAGACTTCTTGTAATCACCATCATCACAAAGTGTCACTGTTGTTGGGCTGTAATTTATTATTTATAATTAGTAATAGGTAATATAGGTAAAGTACTTTGCATTTTATATGTTTTCAGATAGATCTGAAATAACTTTTTCCCCCAGCAGACCTAAATGCCAAGAAAGTTAAAATCATATCTTCAAAAAGTTATTTAGAATTTTGTCATGTTGAGATACTGTGTTCTTTTTTACAGGAAGTACTTAAACAACTACAAGGAAGTATTGAAGATGAAGCTATGGCTTCTTCTGGACAGATTGATTTATTAGAGCGTCTTAAAGGTAAATTTTTAAAAAGTGTTTTAAAGTAATTTTTTTAAGCTCAAGTTGTCAGGTGTATATGTCCAAATACAGCTTCTCTTGATTAGAATGTTGGTGTTGGATTTTCTTAGCCTCATGCATTAGGATGTAGTTTTTAAAGTACAAATACATAAAAAGTCTATTTGCTTGTCATTTTTTCAGTTAAAACATTTAACTGCCTTTAAATAAACTATTTTAGATACCTTTCTTGACAATTTTCAGCTCTTTCTAAAACGCATTGCTCTTCTGCCAGTCATTAAGTAGGCCTTTATTAAGCTTTATGCTATAGACTGGACCCATTGCTTCATTTGAAGGAGTCAGTGCCCTTCTTTGTTCCATTCAGAATAGAAGTGCTTTATCTTTGCACATATATACACACACATATATACACACACACACTGATTTTAAGCCATTTTTAATAGAATTTTAAAAGAATGTCTTTCTTGTTTTATCACTTAAAAATTCAAATGTTAAATCAGTAAGTTTTAATTGTTACTGAAGATGGGCAGAGAAATTACTTTCGGATCCCCAAATATTTTATTACTTAGTAGGAATCTAAGAAAGGACATTCTGTCTAATTTTTCTTTAACATACTTTTTCCCCACCAGACCAACTCAAGCTATCTTGGAGGGAAAGTTTAACTATTCTGTTCATAAATAATTGTTCATTCACTCATATACATTTGTGGCTTTCTCTGATAGAAATCTGTAGCTGCAGGCCTCTAAACCAAAAGGTGAACACTTTTTTTTTTTTTAAATGACCCAGTATTTGTGTATATTGCAAGATGGTCACCACCACAAATGTACCCTTTTATAAGTGCTTTGGCCTGGTGTTTTTTTTTTTTTTTTTCAGGACGTTTCTGTTTTAGAACCAGTAGTCAGTGAATTTCTCTGGGCATCAGCATTTGAGATAAGGATTTCCTCTGTCCCTATATAGATCTGCTGCTCAGTAACTGCAATAATTTAGTACTCCTGCATACTTTATGTGATATATATATAATGTATTTCAATTATAAAATGGTTTAAAATTTGAGGGCTAAATGTGAACCTAAGGTTTCATTATTAAAAGATAATATAATACATTAGCAATATTTTAGATCACTTAAAGCAGTTGTTTTATAAAAACTTGTCTGTATTTTATTTAGAACTTAACTTAGATAGCAGTAATTTCCCTGGAGTGAAACTACGGTCCAAAATGTCCCTCCGTTCTTACGGAAGCCGAGAAGGATCTGTATCTAGTCGCTCAGGAGAGTGCAGTCCTGTTCCTATGGGTTCATTTCCACGAAGAGGGTTTGTAAATGGAAGCAGAGAAAATACCGGTTATTTAGAAGAACTTGAAAAAGAGAGGTAACATTTCTTCATTAAGTAGTAAACTTTTATGCTCCAATTTTTGCTAGATTTTGTCATTTTGTGGCAATACAGAATAGGTGTGGTGGGTGATCACAAGCAGCACTTAGAGAGCATTTTCCATTTATTTTCTCAGAGTGATGAATTACTGAGCGTCCTTACCTTACACTTGAAAACGTGAAGGACGCAGCTTCTTGGGACTCCGATGCTCAAATGCTCTGTACAGTGAATAATGTACGAATAGTATGCATAATCACAGTGGCTAAAATATGTAATGCGTTTTGATTGACTTTTTGGTTATCTTTTCAAATGAATTAAATGACTACCAGGTTCAGTATAAGGTGACTGGTTTCCATTATTAAAGATCTGTTTCAAGGGGTCACAAATGAAACAATTTATCAGTTTCGGTTTCTTAAAAAAATGTTGCCTGATACAGAATCAGTTCTCCTTTCTAAGAGCTAGTGTGTTCATTCTTTTCTTCTTGAAGTTAAAATCATCACACTACAAGTATCAGAATATATAGTTACCAAGCACTTTGTCAAGTATTTTTGTACGTCCTATAAGATTGTAAATTCCTTTTGCATGATTAATACCATATTATATTTATATTCCTAGAAGTTCTATTAGACTTTCAAGAAATACTCAAATGTATAAATGTTAATTTGCATAAATGTACAAATGTATAAATTCTCTGGGACCTTGGTCAAGTCTTTAAATTTTTGTGTCATTTCCTTCTGTAAAATAGGAATATGGTTCTACCTTGTGGAGTTATGAACAATGGATATTAACATATGGAAAATACCCAGCATATCTCATTTAGAGGCAAAAGACCTTTTACTACTTTCTCTCTGGTTTTAGATATGTACATCTCTAAAAATAACAATAATCATGGGCCAGAAATAGTGTTAAGCTTTCTTTAATCTCTTGAGTTTCAGTGAATCTCTGTTTCATATCTTGAACCAGGACTCTTTCTGAGAGTCTAGGAAACAGTGTCCTGAAGAATCAGAAGCTAACTGGAGTGTGCATTCTTCCATCGCTTTGTCCCCTTTGAACTCTGTCAAGAGGCATGTGAGCATGCCAGTTTTCCTAAGAACCTACTTTGCTTTATGTGATAAAGGCCTAATTTTATTCACAAAGAGTGTGTGTGTGTATGTAGCTGTCAGGATCCTGTGTCCTCCTGGCTCCCACCGTTGTTTGAAGGTAGATTTAGCCCTTGTTTATGGGACAGAATCTGTGTTTTGCTCTCGTACTTGAGTGATAGTTTGACTAGGTCTCGGCTCAAACTCATTTTCCTTCTTTATAATCAGCGTTGCTGATGAGAAATTCCGTATCAGTCTAATTCACGTTCCTTTGCAGGAAGCTGTTTTTCTGAAGTTTCTAGACTACCTTGATGTGTGTTTTCTTGGTTCGTCGTACCGAATACCACTCACTGTGCCCTTTTGATCTGGAGATTTCTTTTCTTCAACTTTTGAAAATTCTGTCATTTCTTTGATGATTTTACCCCCTCTGTTTTTCTGTTCTTTCTTTCTAGACATCCCTTAAGTCAGAGAACTATCTCTGTATCTTTTTTTTCTTGTTCTCTGTATTACCTATAGATACAGTAAGTTTAAGTGAGGTAAGTGTTAGAAAACACTCAAGCCAGAACTCAAGCCCAGATGCATACCCTTTTTTTTTCTTAATTTATTTTTGTTTTTTACTTTGTTGGGTATTCCTTTCTGCACAGGCGCTTTCTCTAATTGCAGAGAATGGGGTCTTGTTCTGCCCCACGGGCTGTAGGGAGCACAGGCTTCAGTGGTTGTGACGCGTGGGCTTAGTTACCTTCTGGGCATGTGGGATCTTCCAGCACCAGGGGTCAAATCCGAGTCTCTGCACTGGCAGGAGGATTCTTAACCGCTCTGCCGCCAGGGAAGCTCCATGACCTTTTTGAACCTCAGTTTTCCAGTTAAAGATGTTGTGAGGATGAAATTAGATATTTTTTAAAAACTCCTTAGTCTGATACACCCAAATAGTTATTGTCACATTAGCCAGTAATACTTTTTAACAAATATTTAAATGCCTGATACATGTGTCATGTTCTTCTAGATGATCCTGAGTTAGCTAGAGGACTAAGAAGACATGAAATTTATGTCAGATCAGTTTATTTATCTTCCTTGGTTCTTGTCTCATCGCAGCAAAAATTTGGAGCAGTGGACCAAAAGGTATAGAACATCAGGCAAGCTACAGCTCAGTTCAGCTCAAGCAGACACATCTTTTGTTAGTAAGATGCTCCCACAGGAGCCCTCCTCATCCTTCCTGTGGCTCCCTCTTGGCTCCCCTTTTATATGTCCAGTCCCCTCCTCTTGGATGTGCCTGGTGCAGAGTGGGGCTTGTACCCACCACCAGTCAATGACAGGAATGCAAATGGTCATTCACTCAAGGCCGATTGGCAATTTCAAGTTATATAACACAGGCTGTGTTGTTTATGCCTTCCCATGTGTCTTCCCCTAATTCCATCTTATAATTAGATGTAGAATATTCATGAGCTCTTAATGGTCCTCTAACTGCCTAAAGTTACTTGGGGAAGCCCCTATGGTGGTTTTCTATCCACTGTGTGCCCAGGGCCCCTGTGTTGAAAAGTCTGTGTGGTTATTTTGTAGCATCTGTGAGCTCTCATGGGTGTGTCTGGGATGGAGTTCAGAGATCAGCTTGCATCCCTTTCGGCCAGGCCTCCCCTTGTTTACATCTAACTTCCTAGCTAACATTTACATTTTAAAGAAGACTGTTGACAGTCACTAAATAAGCCTTCACTATGCTAAACAACAAAGACCCACCAGCTTCTGAGTCTATGCCTTTGCAGTTTTGAGCCTTAAATACAGTGATGTGAGTTATAAGATCAACTCCTATCAGTTAACCACTTGTTACCATGTTGGCTCTTGACTTTGGCTTCCCAAGAGCATTTTGCCAGAGTCCAGTCTTAAAACTTGATAGCAACAACTTGGCCCTATTCTCCTTAACATTTTTCTCCCTCCAATACCATCACTAAAATTAGCTTATTCATTTGAGCACTTTTAGCACCCAGATCTTGATTAAATAGGCCAATTTGTTGAAGATTAATCAGAAGAAATAGCATCTCCCTCTGTCCCTTGTTCCCTTGCCTTGGTCCTGGTGGGTCCTGCAGGTGCTCACCAGGGATCATTAAAAAATAGGATCAGATCTCATGTTTTTGCTAGTGGTAATACCCCGCCTGTGGAAGGGGTTCAGGATTTCTGCACTGCTTTCTCCTGCTCCTCTTGTCAAAAATGGAAGGGAGAGGGCGGCTTCTCATTGGTCGGCACCTCTGCCCCAGGTTGGCACATCGTAACCAGGAGCTGGCTTCTTCCCATGAATTCCCCCACTACTGAGGTTGCCACAGCAAAAAGTCAAGGCTTATTCTTATTTTTTAAGCTGCTTCTCAGTAAAGAATGGAAAGTTTAGCAAGAGTAGAACCTTCCACATACATGCATACTTATTCATCAAGAAAATACAATCAAATAGAATTCTAAAGTATTAATAACAGAGTCAGAGTGGGGAATGACTCGGTAAGAGCGAAGCCCAGAAGCTGTAATAAAAAATATCCTCATATTCAAGTGATTCACTGAGAAAATATATTTATAACTGACAGAGTCCTGTCATTCTTAATACAGAAGAGGTCCTGTAAATAAGAAAGAGTCACAGAAAAGGAAGTAAAAATGAGTTTTAAACTTGGAAAAATGCTTACCCTTACCTATACTAAAAGAAGTCAAATTAAAACCATAGTGATAGGGGATTCCCTTTTGGTCCGGTGGTTAGGACTCCGCACTTCTAATGCCATGAGCTGGGGTTCCATCCATGGTCTGGAAACTAAGATCCCACAAGCTGTGCAGTGTGGCCGAAAACAAGGAAGTCCATAATGATATACCATTTTTTAAACCCTAGAAATGTAAAAGAATCTTAAAAGTTTGATGAAGCATTTATATTGTCAAAGGTAGCAAAAGCATAAATTGGTACAATATCTAGTAAGGACAGTAAGTTAAAAATTTACATATCCTAGGAATTTGTCATCTACACATGCTTGCATATTTGTACAATGAAGTTATATATAAGTATATTCAATGAAGCACTGTTTATAATAGCAAAAGATTAGAAAGACCCTAAATGGGAAAAAAAAAAGACCCTAAATGCCATCTAACATAGAACCAGTTATTATTTATTCTTTTATGGATTCATAAATATCTTTGCAGCTAGCAAAAAACCACATAGGACCTTTTTATATTCTGATACAAGAATGATCTCCAAGATAGACTTTTAAGTGGTAAAAAGTTATAAGACAACACAGATAATAATATGCTATTATTTATGTTTTAAAATGTACATGTACATATGCACACATATATTCTTTCATTTTTATAGAATGTCTCTGGAAATATATAAGAATAATAGTGGTCGCTTAGGGAAGGAGTCACAAAAAAGGACATAGATCATATACTTCTTGTACCTACTGATTTTTTCCTCTTAACCCTTTATTTTGCACTTATGTTTATATTGATCAGATACGGAGTATTGATATAGAATATTGATATAGGTTGTTATTGAGGACATCATCAATTGGGTTGTCAGAAATTATGTAACAAGTTCATCTTCAGATTCCAAGCCTAAGAAAATGTTTCTCTCCCTCAGAACAACCTCCTGTTATTACACAGTGATAATATATTTTGACTAATAAGAAGCTGAAAGCTACGTGCAATAGTTCCCTATACTCTAAATTTATTTTTTGTGTAATTACTGCTTTTCTTTGCTCCTTTATTATACTTTTTATTCTTACATCTGAGTTTTATTAAATCTGTACTTTTTACTGTATACCAACATCAAATTCTTAGACTCTAAATGTGAAGAAAACATTTGGTTGAAATGTAAATGTTCTAGTAAGAATGGTTGCCATCTTATTTAGCTGAAAAAGTTTAAAACTTTTAATATTCAAATTTTAATGACTGTAATCTAAGTCCCACCTTCAGAAATCTAAAATTAGTAAAATTCTCACTTATTCATTATATTACTTTAAATAGAAAACATTACAGTTATAGCTTATGAGAGTTGCTGTTATGTGCTCCATATTAGCATTGTGTAAACTTAACTTTTTTTGAAAAACAGATCATTGCTTCTTGCTGACCTTGACAAAGAAGAAAAGGAAAAAGACTGGTATTATGCTCAACTTCAGAATCTCACTAAAAGAATAGATAGCCTTCCTTTAACTGAAAATGTAAGTGACTTGACAAAATAACTTATTTTTATATCTGAAAGTGTATCTAAGTTTATAGCTATATAGTTATCTGTAAAGTGTAATATGTTTTATCCAACTTCAACATAAATATATAGTCAATGAATTTTATATATAAAGATGATAAAACTAAAAGATTCAGAATTCAGCTAGGTGTTTTATTATTAGACGTGTTGAATTACCAAAGATACTCTGTGGAGATGTTTATTACCATCTGTCTGTTTTTTGACCTATATCACAGGACTTGTGCCACATGGGTTTGCAGTGAAAGTATCTTTGAGATAACCTGAGTCCTGTTCTAGTCATTGTAAATGACAGTAGCTGTTGGCACAGATGTTAGGGCTTTTTGCAAGCACTAAAAGTTGTTTGTTTTGCTAATATAACTATGTAAAAAATAACTTAATTCTGTCAGCCTCTCCCTCCCCACCCAAGCTCTCCAAGTCAGCTGTTCTATTCATGGGGTGACACGTATAAGAACATTTCTGAAATACATTAATAATTTTAAATAAGACTGTATTTTAACTGTTACCCATAAATTTTAAAACAATTTTTTAGAAATAGGCCAATTAAAATGAATCTTCCACTCTTAGCTTAGATTTTTCATTTTCTAATAAAGTTTTGAGAGGACATTATAAAAGAAAAAGTAACAACGAAGGAAAAACCTTTTCCAGAACACACAGTTAATCACATTCCTGCGTGGGTGGGCATTGTCTGGCGGGAGCTAGAACTAGAAACTTCAGTGCTCAGCCTCCTGAGCACAAACTTATCCAGGTTTGTGAGAGGGAAAGAATCTCCCTTCCTGACAATGTCGTTAACATCCTTTTGGGAGCTAAGGAGACACCACAAATGAAAGAACAGTTCATAGAGAGTGTTGACGCATGAGGATTAGGAACTCAGGAGGGTTTGGAGGGATCGTTGCTCTTAATATTAAAGCACTGTTTTGCTTAACATTCACTTTGGTAATTAAAATGTACAGTATTTAGAGTCTGGCTGTCTGCATGCAGTTGTGTATGAAACAGTTCACGAGCAATTGGTTAATACCTGAAACAAAGATCAGTTGTCAGCTCATTCCCGTATTAATTTACCATATAGTCAGTCACATTTATTTAAGAGGATATGTAAGACATTATAGACCATTAGGCAACATTAGCAAATGTAAATTGCTTATATTTTATAAATATTTTTAAATTCACAAAATTTTTATTTTATATTGGGAAGGCAGGTTAAGAATGCTTTCATATGGAAATACTTATCAGGTTACTAGGCATTGCTTAAAACATCAGATATAAACCACGTTATTGTAATATAATATGTCATCTTCAGCCTTTTGTGCAAAGGATTTTTGGAAGTGGAGGACAAATAAGTGTAGTTAAAACATGACTCACAGCATGCAGACTATTTCAGCTGTGTTGCAACACATAATGTGGATATGCCTATAGGAACGCATTCTGCATATGTCGTCTGTATATTGCAAGGGAAAAGGGTGAAAGCTCCTCTAACTTACCTGACAACACAGTTTGGGATTCTTAGGCCTACAGAATGCTATTCTGAGTCAGACACATACACATGCAGCTTTTGTCTGTGTGTGTGTGTGTGTGTGTGTGTGTGTGTATGTGTATGTAGGATCTTAGTTTCTGATCAGGGATCAGACCTTCACCCTTGACAGTGAGTGCGTGGAGTCCTAACCCCTGGACCTCCAGGGAATTGTCCACATGCAGCTTTTTATTGGACTTACAGAGCATGAAAAATCTACAGCACTTCCTTATTCCCTTCATGGTCTGTTATAACTGTCACCGATTATTTTGTCCAGCTGTTCTTTTAGCCTTGGAGCATGTCTTTGTAAGTTTCTTTGCCTTCTCCTTTTCTTCATTTTTTATACCTAGCAGTTACCACAGCATCTGGAATTGTAGTTAGAGGGCTAATAAAGTTTTGAATGTACTAACACCCACTCCATGAAGAAGTACTTTTTTTGGTTTGTTTCAGCTTTGGTTCATATTTATATTTTTACCAAAAAGTTTGTGTTATCTTGCAATTTATTATTATATAAAAGCTTTTCTTTATTCTATCTTCTTTATTTTACATGTGGGAAAGTTCTCTCCATTTAGTCTACATGTACATAAGAATCCTGAAGTGAGGTATAAACTTAAGGATGATGGACCTGATTCTTGATTTTTCTGTTTTGTCCACATTAATATTCTAATTTTTAACAATTCAAAGTAGTGCTTCTTCAGGGCAGAAGAATTGTAAGGTAACTGAAAATAGGCTTACCCTAACTAGATAAATATATATATTTTAAAGAGCTAGTACAATTTAATTAAAACTATTTGTGACTGTGGGGCAATAAAAGTGTTTCAACTCTTCGCTTCACATCAGAAAGCCAGGCTGAGCCTAGCACTGATCATCAAGTTTTAGGACTTCTTAGAGTAAAAAATAATTTTCTTATGATAACTTACGTATTTGTTTATTCATTTTCTTTATGGATACTTATATGCTTTTTTATTTTTACTGATAAATACAAGATATTAACATTTCCATCTTATTCGTGGTTTTAGTTTTCCTTACAAACAGATATGACCAGAAGGCAGTTGGAATATGAGGCAAGGCAAATCAGAGTCGCAATGGAAGAACAACTAGGTACTTGCCAGGATATGGAAAAACGAGCACAGGTAACATATTTATTATTAAACTATGAAACAGTAGTAGCTAGATTTCTATGAAGAATCTAATGAATTACAGCTCTGTTAACTTTGGTTAAGTTTTATTCTTAAAGATATTTTAAAGTCTGTCCTTACTTTGGCACTAGTTCAAAACAAGAATAGTTTACTATGGCTGCTGGGAAGCATAACCAGTATTCACATAATTCTGCCTTCATATTTCAATTCTCTGATACTGTTCTGCTATGCCTTGGAATTATAAGAGGGAAGAAGAATTCAATTCTGGTCATCTTATTAGTTGCTAGCTAACTTCAGTTATCCTTTGAGATTTTTACTTCTGTGTTTGTGTAATGAAAAAAGGAAAGTCTCACTCAAGGAGAGAAACATATAAAAAGAACCTTGGGAAGAGAAACAAATTGGATGGAGAACATTCCCATGTTTCTACCCTCAACTATGTAAAGAAAGAATATTGGCATAAGAAAGGATTTCTTAAGACATTAGACTAACTATAAAGACTGGTAAAATTCTACTATTTTAAAATTAAGAATTTATCTTTATTAGGTACCTTAAAGAAAATGAAAAGGGGAAAAAGCATGTTTGGGAATTCCCTGTCTGTCCATTGGTTTGGACTCAGTGCTGTTACTGCCAGGCCCTGAGTTCAGTCTGTGGTCAGAGAACTGAGATCCCACAAGCCAAATGGCACGGCCAAAAGGGGGAAAAAAAGGTGAAAAGATAAGTTACGTGTTGGGAGAAGGTATTTATCACCATATAAGTGTTATGGAATCAAGAATATACAATGAATTTCCAAAGATACTTTAAATTATATGATACAATTAATACAGATTTAGTGTTCGTAACAGTTGGTGTTTAATGAAATTATTTTAAACTACCAGGCAGATTTTCTTTGTTTGTTGATAGAAAAACTATGAGAAATTTTACTCTGGTTTATATGAATTTACGTTTTTAGAATGTGAATATATGGAATACTGTATACATGTTTTTCTATATCTGTTAATGTGTTTGTTTTTAGAGGTTCTTAAGAAATGAGATGTTGATATGAAAATTTCTGTATTAATATATAAATATAAATAAGTATATTCCAGACAGCTTACTGTAGAATAGATTAACTTGAGTTCTTTCTTGGCCATTTTGTCCAGATATGTGCAGATGTATTCATTTTAATTTTGTTTTGGAATACAGTGTTCTTTTGCTAGTTAATATTCTAAGGAATTTTTAGTCCATATTTTATAAATACAGCAAACATTCATTTATTCTGGAAATATATTAAGGTTAGGGCTAAAGAAATATTGTACAGAAAGCAAAAAGGGAAGTATTTGTAGTACATATGAGGAGTTAATATCCCTAATATACAGGGAGCACCTACAAATCAATTGAAAACAAGACAACCAAAGAGGAAAATAATCAGAAGGTATGAGTAGTCCCATCATAAAAGTACAACTGGTTAATCAATCATTGTGAAAATATACTTAAACATCACTAGTCATCAAGGAAAAGTAACATACAATAATGTTGTTTTTTGTTAGTGGTGGTGGTTTCTTGTTTGGTTAGTTAATTTTCTGCCTATCAGACTGGCAAAAGCTTTAAAGTTTAGTGTCATGTAATACTGGTGAGATTTTGAGAGATTGTAATACGAAGTGTTGTCGTCTGCCTGTTGTAAGAATAAACTGGTACAATCCTGAAGGACTCTGTAGCACTACCTGTCAAAGTTAAAATGTTTGTACCCTCTGACATAGCAATTCTGTAAGACTTTCAGAATATGTCCTCCAGGAATGTCGAGTTAAAGCAGGAAGAATATAAGTATAGATTTTATGCTATTCGTCACAACACTGTAAGACACAGAGAGAGACGATTTCAGTGTCCATCATTTGGGTAGTTATTGAATTATTAGTAGTATGCAGCTGTTATGAACATTAATAATTAGATAATGGGAATAATGAAAATAATTGTCCATAGTAATTCTTTCCCTTGTAACTCTGCTTGAGTGACTCAACATGCAAGACTAGAATGGTCAGCTAATGAACATGAGAGTGAATTCCAAGAAGGCCTGAGGCCATGAGAAAAAAGTGTGCTACCTCCTTTGCAAGGAAAAAAGATGGATAAAAATTCCAAGTAAAATAAAAATAGAGTAAAAGTTTTTTTAAAAACAATTATGTACCAGAAACAGAAGCCAACATTATATTAGATTGAGAAAATAGAGAAATAATTAGATTATTACCATTGCAGTCATTAACATGGTTTGCCGCTTGCTCTCATCACTATTACTTAACTTTGTTTGGAGGTTCCACTAATTCAGGTAGAAAGAAAACAAATTGTTTAACTACTGCACTATTTTCCAACTAGAAGGGAAGAGAGCAAATAATTGTCATTTGTAAATTACATTGTTGTCTACCTAGAAAAACCATGGTGAAGAGCCAAAAAGTATTTCAGCTAATGAGAGAACTCAGTAGGGTGGCTGGAGTTAAGATACATTAGGGTTTCTCTATTAGCAATGGCTACCATTTGGAAATGGAAATTGGGTAGAAGGATCTCTTCATAATGACAGGAAACTTTAAAATACCAAAAACAGACCACATGAAGAAAAATATAAAATTGCTAAAGGACACACTATGGGGCCCTAAAAGTAGAAAAGCCTGTGTGGCTGTCTGCATTGTATTTGTGTTATCTGGCTGCAGCGACGCCAGGGATATCGCAGAAGAGGGGCCAACTAGATTGTCAGGGTCCTGCAGGGTATGGAGGAGGGAAGTGAGTAGTCAGACCACTCTTGCTGTCTGTACGTCCTGTGAATGCCTGCTTCCCCTGCACCCTGCATACAAGCCCGACCTTCCCACACACTTGCCCCTGGCCCCAGCTGTTGTCTGCTGATCACTGGGGCAGTGAAGGGCATTCCCCCTCTGCTGCTTTCCCTGCTAACTGATGAGCCAGCCTGACATCACTCTGTAACTGGCACACTCCGCTTCCACCCAAGAGGGAAGCCTGCTGCGAGTCCTGCCTGCCATCGTCACAAGTGGTAGGGTATCACTCCAGGACTTTGTTTCAGGTGTGTAAGATCCCCCTTCCTTTAAACCACTGATGTCTCTGTTGCTAAAAATATAAGATCCCTGGGTGAGAAGATTTTAATATCCTAATAATGTGTCTTTCTTTAAAAAGTTGATATAGAAATATAATATGATTCCAGTCATAATCTTAATTTTTTTAGAGCCCGGAGAAATGATTTTTAAGTTTGTAAAGTAAGAATTTCCAAAAGTATTTAAGAAAATTATAATGAGTGAGGATTTACCTTACCATTTGGTAAAATTTACTGTAAAGGTGTTGGCAGTAATCACAGTATGATATTAATAGCACAGGAATAGACGTAGGCAAATAGAACAGAATAGAGACTAGAAAAAGATATAAGAAAATCTGGACTCTTTTAATGACAGAAGTTGCAAGTTTGGGGCTGGGGGAAATGGTAAATAACTCAGTGAGAACATAGATGATAACTGGGAACCTTTCTGGTGGTGATTGTTTTTTAGTCACTAAGTCATGTCCGATTCTTTCGTGACCCTGTGAACTGTAGGCCGTCAGGCTTCTCTGTCCATGGGATTTCTCAGGCAAGAATACTGGAATGGGTCACCATTTCCTTCTCCAGGGGATCTTCCTGACCCAGGGATTGAACCCACATCTCCTGCATTGACAGGCAGATTCTTTACCACTGAGCCACCAGGGAAGCCCTATCTAGTAGTAGAGAAATTAAATTAGATCCCTACCTCACATCTTGTACATGAACAGTTACAGGTGAGTTAAATATCTAAATGTAAAAAATAAAATTAATAGAAGAAAATATAGGACAAGAGAGATCTTAATTAAGAATGGAAACTCAAAAGCAATAGGAGGGGACAGGATTTATTTTGTAAAATTTTAAAGCATTCATCCTGCAGGGAAAAAAAATACAGGAAACTATTTGTGACACATCAAGGGGGAAAGGTTTAATATCCCTGTATGTAAGAATTCTACAAACTAAGAAGAAAAAGACAACTCTTTTTATATGGGCAGAGGAGGTAATCATTCAGTTTATTGAAAAGAAAATGCAGATGACCAATAAAACACATGCAAATGACTGTTGAACAGTTTTGGGGAAATTGAAACAAAATCCACTCTTGCCCATGCCTATTTGAATTAGCCTCTGCCTGTCTCCATTAACAGTTTGGTTATTTATTTATTTGTTTCTTTATTTGTTCAACACAAATTTGGGCTCATAGTATGGTGCTCCCTACTCTCCTCTATGCATGTAAGAAAAGGTTGGATAAAAGTACATCAGCTTGTTCATAAGAGCTTTTTCTGGGAATTGGGGATTGGTAGGGCAAAAGTTACTTATACTTCTGTGCTCCTGTAATGTTTTATAAATACATGGATGACATAGTTGTGTGTAGCTTTACCTGTTTTCTGCTTGACATATATTTAGGTTGTTTATAATTTCTCCCTGTTAAAACAACTCTGATAAACATACTTATCCATATCCTATAAACGTGCACAAAAGTTTTTCTAGGTCAAGAGTCTTTTTCTTAGAGGGCTGTATGGTAAGTAGTTTAGACTTTGTGAGCCATGTGGTCTGTTGCAACTACTCAACTCTGCCTTTGTAGCAAGAAAGCAACCATAGACACCAGTATATGAGCAAATGAGCTGACTGTGTTTCAGTAAAACGTAATTCATAAACAGATGACTGGCAAGCCTTAACTTGCTGACCTCTGCTCTAGTACACATACCTGAAAGCATAACTGTTGGTCCTAAGGTAGCAGTGTTCTGAATAGTGTTTGCCAGATTGCCCTCAAAATGATTTTATCAGTTTACATTCCTCCCGGTAGTATGTGAGAATTCTGTTTCCTTTGACTGTTGTTTTCTTTTTTTCCTTCAGAAATTGTGAGTCAAACTTTATAATTAACAATCAATGAGCATATGAAACATTATCTTGTCATTTAGTTTATACTTTCATGAGTACTACTGAAGTTGAATATCTTTTCATATATGTGTTAGACTTTTAATATTTTCTTTTTGCTGTTTTTTTCATATTGTTAGATGTCTTATTCATTTATATTTGAGAGATATTTTAATATACTCTTAATACCCATCTGTTATACATGATGTATTTCATAACTGTTCCCTGCCAAATCTGTTACCTACTTTAGCTTAATGATAACAAAAAATTAGTTTTTATTGTAATGCTAAATTAGTTATATTGTTGTATTTGTGCTTTCTTCGACCTATTTTTACATCTTTTCCTATCTTTAAATACAACCTCATTTTTTTTCTAGTAAGTCTAATGTTTTACTTTTCAATTAGATCTTTAATCCATCTCAAATTTGCTATTATATATGTTTTAGAGGTCAGTAAGTCAGTTCAGTTGCTCAGTGATGTCCGACTCTTTGCGACCCCATGAACCGCAGCATGCCAGGCCTCCCTGTCCATCACCAACTCCCGGAGTCCACCCAAACCCATGTCCATTGAGTCAGTGATGCCATCCAGCCATCTCATCCTCTGTCATCCCCTTCTCCTCCCACCCTCAATCTTTCCCAGCATCAGGGTCATTTCAAATGACTCATTTCTTCACATCAGGTGGCCAAAGTATTGGAGTTTCAGCTTCAACATCAGTCCTTCCAATGAATACACAGGACTGATCTCCTTCAGGATGGACTGGTTGGATCTCCTTGCAGTCCAAGGGACTCTCAAGAGTCTTCTCCAACACCACAGTTCAAAAGCATCAATTCTTCAGCACTCAACTTTCTTTATAATCCAACAATCCATACATGACCATTGGAAAAACCATAGCCTTGACTAGACGGATGTTTGTTGGCAAACTAGTATCTCTACGTTTTAATATGCTGTCTAGGTTGGTCATAACTTTCCTTCTAAGGAGTAAGTGTCTTTTAATTTCATGGCTGCAATCACCATCTGCAGTGATTTTGGAGCCCCAAAAAATAAACTCAGCCACTGTTTCCCCAGCTATTTTCCATGAAGTGATGGGACCAGATGCCATGATCTTAGTTTTCTGAATGTTGAGCTTTAAGCCAACTTTTTCACTCCCCTCTTTCACTTTCATCAAGAGGCTCTTTAGTTCTTCACTTTCTGCCATAAGGGTGGTGTCATCTGCATATCTGAGGTTATTGATATTTCTCCCGGCAGTCTTGATTCCAGCTTGTGCTTCATCCAGCCCAGCGTTTCTCATGATGTACTCTGCACATTAGTTAAATAAGCAGGGTGACAATATACAGCCTTGATGTACTCCTTTTCCTATTTGGAACCAGTCTGTTGTTCCATGTTCAGTTCTAACTGTTGTTTACTGACCTGCATATAGGTTTCTCAAGAGGCAGGTCAGGTGGTCTGGTATTCCCATCTCAGAATTTCCACAGTTTGTGGTGATCTACACAGTCAGAGGCTTTGGCATAGTCAATAAAGCAAAAATAAATGTTTTTCTGGAACTCTCTTGCTTTTTCAATGATCCAGCAGATGTTGGCAATTTGATCTCTGGTTCCTCTGCCTTTTCTAAAACCAGCTTGAACATCTGGAAGTTCACAGTTTACTTATTGTTGAAGCCTGGCTTGGAGAATTTTGAGCATTACTTTACCAGCGTGTGAGATGAGTGCAATTGTGCGGTAGTTTGAGCATTCTTTGGCGTTGCCTTTCTTTGGGATTGGAATGAAAACTGACCTTTTCCAGTCCGGTGGCCACTGCTGAGTTTTCCAGATTTGCTGACATATTGAGTGCAGCACTTTCATAGCATCATCTTTTAGTTTTAGAGGTAGGAATCTAATTATATATATATATATATATAAACACTCATGCATATGATTTTTAAATGTGTGTATATATTTAGTATATGTTATATGCAGTACAGTTTCTACTCAATAATTATATAATCAGTGACATACACACACATACAAATACACACAGATAGACATATATTTATGTTGTTAGCTGAATTTCCCACTAACATTTATTGGACGCATCTCTGTTTCCCCATGGATTAGTGATGCTGTTTGTGGCACATGAGAAGTTGTATTTGCTGAATATTTGTGAACTCTGCTCCATTAGTCTGTTTTAGCTTCTCTGGATACCACACTTGTTTTATTTGCTATAATTTTATTAATCTTAAGTCTTGTAGTATGAGTCCTACTTATTTACATTTGTAAAAATGTGTTTATATTCTGTTTCATTACTCTTTTATTTGAAATTTAGTATCAGCTTATTTTATTCAAGGAAAAACCTTATTGACTTTTGATTAGATATACATTGAATTTATAAATTAATTTCAGGAGAATTTATATCTTTACAGTATGAAGATTGGATCTTGGTTGAAAGGTTGGTCTCTGGATTCTAATTCCCTGGCACTTATCAGCACGGTGATCTTGTTTAAACTCTGCCTCAGTTTTCTCATTGGTAAAATGTAGAAAATGATTCCCTGTAAAAAATATAAGGATTAAATGAGTTAATATGCATAAAACCCTTGGAGTTTAGCAAATTCCAAGTAAATATTAGGTATTGTTACTCGTTTTGTATCTCTCCATTCATTTGGGTCTTATTTTATGCCCTTCAGAAAAGTTTTACAACATTCTTCATAAAACTCTTGTTGTTCAATTGTTAAGTCATGTCCAACTCTTTGCAACCTCATGGTCTACAGCATACCAGGCTTCCCTGTCCTTCACTTTCTCCCACAGTTTGCTCAAATTCATGTCCAGTGAGTCTGTGATGCTATCCAAAGGTCTCATCCTCTGTTGCCCATATTCTTCATGAAACTTTTTTTTTTTTCATATTCTTCATGATACTCTTATGCATCTTTTTTTTTTCATTTATTCCTAAATATCTTAGTTTTTGTTGCTACTGTGAATGGGATTTTCTCTAGTTACATTACTAAATTTGATGTGTCCAGGAGTCTTCCTGAACTCTTTTGTTAGATTGTCTCAGTAGTTTAAGATTTCCTTGGATTTTCCATTTCGATGTTAAATTGTCTCCAAGTAATGACAGTTTTGTCTTTTCCAGTCCTTTTTTCCCTCTTTGTATTATATAAGAAATGTAATACATCTTTGAATAAAGCAATGATAATTGGTCTTCTTCATCTTGCCTTGGCTTTAAAGAGAATTCTGAAATTTCACGATTAAGTATGTTGTTTACTTAAGGTTTTTGATACCATTTATCACGTTAAGGAATTTACCTTCTATTCCTAATTTCTTGAGAGCTGTCCTGAATTCATTCTGAACTATTCAGTTCACTTCTGTTCAGTCGCTCAGTTTTGTCGGACTCTGCAACCCCATGGACTGCAGCACACCAGGCCTCCCTGTCCATCACCAGCTCCTGGAGTTTACTCAAGCTCATGTCCATTAAGTCAGTGTTGCCATCCAACCATCTCATCCTCTGTTGTCCCCTTCTCTTCCCGCCTTCAGTCTTTCCAGCATCAGGGTCTTTAAATGAGTCAGTTCTTCACATCAGGTGGCCAAAGTATTGGAGTTGAATCTTCAGTGTCAGTCCTTCCAATGAATATTCAGGACTGATTTCCTTTAGGATGGACTGGTTGGATCTCCTTGCAGTCCAAGGGACTCTCAAGAGTCTTCTCCAACACCACAGTTCAAAAGCATCTATGCTTCGGCACTCAGCTTTCTTTAAGTCCTACTCTCATATCCATGCATGACTACTGGAAAAGCCATAGCTTTGACTAGCCGGGCCTTTGTTGGAAAAGTGATGTTTCTGCTTTTTAATGTGCTGTCTAGGTGGGTCATAAATTTTCTTCCAAGGAGCAACCGTCTTTCCTTTCACGGCTGCAGTCACCATCTGCAGTGATTTTGGAGCCCAAAAAAATAAAGTCTGTCACTGTTTCCATTGTTTCCCCCATCTATTTGCCATGAAGTGATGGGACCAGATGCCATGATCTTAATTTTGATGTTGAGTTTAAAGCCAACTTTCTCACTCTCCTCGTTCACTTTTATTAACAGGCTCTTTAGTTCTTCTTCACTTTGTGCCATAAGGGTGGTGTCATCTGCATATCTGAGGTTATTGATATTTCTCCCAGCAATCTTGATTCCAGTTTGTGCTTCTTCCAGCACAGCGTTTCCCATGATGTACTCTGCATAGAAGTTAAATAAGCAGAGTGACATTATACAGCCTTGATGTACTCATTTTCCTATTTGGAACCAGTCTGTTGTTCCATGTACAGTTTTAACTGTTGCCTCCTGACCTGTATACAGATTTCTCAAGAGGCAGGTCAGGTGGTCTGGTATTCCCATCTCTTTCAGAATTTGCCAGTTTGTTGTGATCCACACAGTCAAAGGCTTTGGCATAGTCAATAAAGCAGAAATAAATGTTTTTTCTGGAACTCTCTTGCTTTCTCGATGAGTCAGCAGGTGTTGGCAATTTGATCTCTGGTTCCTCTGCCTTTTCTAAATCCAGTTTGAACATCTGGAAGTTCATGGTTCACATACTGTTGAAGTCTGGTTTGGAGAATTTTGAGCATTACCTTGCTAGCATGTGAGATGAGTGCAATTGTGTGGTAGTTTGAGCATTCTTCAGCATTGCCTTTCTTTGGGATTGGAATGAAAACTGACCTTTTCCAGTCCTGCAGCCACTGTTGAGTTTTCCAAATTTGCTATCATATTGAGTGCAACACTTGCATAGCATCGTCTTTGAGGATTTGAAATAGCTCAACTGGAATTCCATCACCTCCACTAGCTTTGTTCATAATGATGCTTCCTAGGGCCCACCTGACTTCACATTCCAGGATGTCTGCTCTAGGTGAGTGATCATATCATTTTGATCATCTGGGTTGTGAAGATCTTTTTGTACAGTTCTTCTGTGTATTCTTGCCACCTCTTCTTAAAATATTCTGCTTCTGTTAGGTCCATACCATTTCTGTCCTTTATTGTGCCCATCTTTGCATGAAATATTCCCTTGGTATCTCTAATTTTCTTGACGAAATCTCAAGTCTTTCCCTTTCTGTTGTTTTCCTCTATTTCTTTGCATTGATCACTGAGGAAGGCTTTCTTGTCTCTCCTTGCTATTCATTGGAACTCTGCATTCAAATGAGTGTATCTTTCCTTTTCTCCTTTGCCTTTCACTTCTCTTCACAGCTATTTGTAAGCCCTCCTCAGACAACCATTTTGCCTTTTTGCATTTCTTTTTCTTGGGGATGGTCTTGCTCCCTGTCTCCTGTACAATGTCACAAACCTCCGTCCATAGTTCCTCAGGCTCTCTGTCTATCAGATCTAATCTCTTGAATCTGTTTCTCACTTCCACTGCATAGTCGTAAGGGATTTGATTTAGGTCATATCTGATTGGTCTGGTAGTTCTTCCCTACTTTCTTCAGTTTAAGTCTGAATTTGGCAATAAGGAGTTCATGATCTGAGCCACAGTCAGCTCCCGGTCTTGTTTTAGCAGACTGTATAGAGCTTCTCCATCTTTGGATACAAAGAATATAATCAGTCTGATTTCAGTGTGGACCATCTGGTGAAAACCATGTGTAGAGTCTTCTCTTGTGTTACTGGAAGAGAGAGTTTGCTATGATCAGTGCGTTCTCTTGGCAAAACTCTATTAGCCTTTGTCCTGCTTCATTCTGTACTCCAAGGCCAAGTTTGCCTGTTACTCCAGGTGTTTCTTGACTTCCTACTTTGCATTCCAGTCCCATGTAATGAAAAGAACATCTTTTTTTGGGTGTTAGTTCTAGAAGGTCTTGTAGGTCTTCATAGAACTGTTCAACTTCAGCTTCTTCAGCATTACTGGTCGGGGCATAGACTTGGATTACCATGATACTGAATGGTTTGCCTTGGAAACGAACAGAGATCATTCTGTCGTTTTTGAGACTGCACCCAAGCATTTCAGGTGCTTTTGTTGACTATGACATTTCTTCTAAGGGATTCTTTCACACAGTAGTAGATATAATGGTCATCTGAATTAAATTCACCCATTCCAATCCATTTTAGTTCGCTGATTCCTAAATTGTTGACGTTCACTCTTGCCATCTCCTGTTTGACCACTTCCAGTTTGCCTTGATTCATGGACCTAGCATTCCTATGCAGTATTGCTCTATCAGCATTGGACTTTGCTTCCATCACCATCACATCCACAATGAATGTTGTTTTTGCTTGGCTCCATCTTGTCAGTCTTTGTGGAGTTATTTCCAGGAGCATAGTGGGCACCTACCAACCCAGGGAGTGCATCTTTCAGTGTCCTATCTTTTTGCGTTTTCATGTTGTTATTGGGGTTCTCAAGGCAAGGATAGTGAAGTGGTTTGCCATTCCCTTCTCCAGTGGGCCATGTTTTGTCAGAACTGTCCACCATGACCCATCCGTCTTGGTTGGCCCTACAAGGCATGCTCATAGTTACATTGAGTTAGACAAGGCTGTGGTCCTGTGATCAGTTTGGTTAGTTTTCTGTGATTGTGGTTTTGAGTCTGTTTGCCCTCTGATGGATTAGGATAAGAGGCTTATGAAGCTTCCTGATGGGAGAGACTGACTGAGGGGGAAACTGGGTCTTGTTCTTTTTGGCGGGGGGCCATGCTCTGTGAATCTTTAATCCAGTCCTCTGTTGAAGGGCAGGGCTGTGTTCTCTCCCTGTTACATATCTGAGGCCAAACTATGGTGGAGGAAGTGAAGATAATGGCGACCTCCCTCAAAAGGTCGCATGCATGCACTGCTACACCCAGTGCCCCTGACCCTGCAGCAGGCCACTGCCGACCCCTGCTTCTGCCAGAGACTCCTGGACACTCCCGGGCAAGTCTGGGTCAGTCTCTAGTGGGGTCACTGCTCCTTTCTCCTGGGTCCTGGTGTGCACACGAGGTTCTCTTTGTGCCCTCCCAGAGTCTGTTTCCCCGGTCCTGTGTGAGTTCTGGCAGCTCTATGTTGGGTTAACGGCGACCTCCTCCAAGACGGCTTATGCCGTGCTCAGGTCTGCTGCCCTCAGAGCCCCTGCCCCTGCAGCAGTCCACTGCTGACCCGTAGTTCACAGGAGACACCCAGACACAGTTCTGTCTCCGTCTCTGTGGGGTCTCTGGGTCCTGGTGCACATAAAGTTTGTCTGAGCCCTCTGAGTGTCTCTGGCGAGTATGGGGTTTCATTCTACATGGTATTTCAATATATATATCAAACTATATTACTAAATAATTTTTATATCAGTTTTTCAAAAGTCACACTATGTCTATATGCCTGAAAAATTAAGCATGTTGCACTTTATTTAATTTCATAAATATTCAAGATTGTCATACAGAGAATGGAAAGAAATGCTACTGGCTTCTTCCATTTTATGTTGAGTAACGAAAGCACAAAGGTTATTGTGGAAGCAATCATCAAGGTGTAGACTTGATTACAGGGTCTAGTGACCTAATAGCAATACAGAAATATAGTTCTGTGAAGAGGAATGTTAGATATATTTTCCTGTTTTCATCCTCTAAATATTAAAGTTTTTGACTTGGGACTTTATTGGTGAGGGGGAGCTGGTTATATATAGAGAGGAAACAATGAAATATTATGAAACTAATAAGTGTAGATAGTTTTGTTGTTTCTGTAATGCCAGGATGTATTTAGTGTCTGATGTAGAAGTAATCACTCATCTCTGCAAAATCTTTAGAGAGCTACTAAAAGTATTTCTTCTTCAGCATGTTTTCATGGTGAAAATTGGACATGGTAAAATGTCTTAATTAGAGAATATTATTTACCTTCAGTTCAGTTCAGTCGCTCAGTCGTGTCAGACTCTTTGTGACCCCATGAATCGCAGCACACCAGGCCTCCCTGTCCATCACCAACTCCCGGAGTTCACCCACATTCATGTCCATTGAGTCGGTGATGCCATCCAGCCATCTCATCCTCTGTCGTCCCCTTCTCCTCCTGCCCCCAGTTCCTCCCAGCATCAGGGTCTTTTCCAATGAATCAACTCTTCGCATGAGGCGGCCAAAATATTGGAGTTTCAGCTTCAGCATCAGTCCTTCAATAAATATTCAGGACTGATGTCCTTTAGGACAGACTGGTTGGATCTCCTTGCAGTCCAAGGGACTCTCAAGAGTCTTCTCCAACACCACAGTTCAAAAGCATCAATTCTTCAGTGCTCAGCTTTCTTCACAGTTCAACTCTCACATCCATACACGACCACTGGAAAAACCATAACCTTGACTAGATGGACCTTTGTTGACAAAGTAATGTCTCTGCTTTTTAATATGCTATCTAGGTTGGTCATAACTTTCCTTCCAAGGAGTGAGCATCTTTTAATTTCATGGCTGCAATCACCAACTGCAGTGATTTTGGAGCCCAGAAAAATAAAGTCTGACACTGTTTTCACTGTTTCCCCATCTATTTGCCATGAAGTAATGGGACCAGATGGCATGATCTTAGTTTTCTGAATGTTGAGCTTTAAGCCAACTTTTTCACTCTCCTCTTTCACTTTCATCAAGAGGCTCTTTAGTTCTTCACTTTCTGCCATAAGAGTGGTGTCATCTGCATATCTGAGGTTATTGATATTTTTCCCCGCAATCTGGATTCCAGCTTGTGCTTCATCCAGCCCAGCGTTTCTCATGATGTACTCTTCATATAAGTTAAATAAGCAGAGTAACAATATACAGCCTTGATGTACTCCTTTTCCTATTTGGAACCAATCTGTTGTTCCATGTCCAGTTCTAACTGTTGCTTCCTGACCTGCATATAGGTTTCTCAAGAAGTGGATCAGGTGGTCTGGTGTTCCCATCTCTTTCAGAATTTTCCACAGTTTTTTGTGATCCACACAGTCAAAGGCTTTGGCATAGTCAATAAAGCAGAAATAGATGTTTTTCTGGAACTCTCTTGCTTTTTCGATGTTCCAGCAGATGTTGGCAATTTGATCTCTGGTTCCTCTGCCTTTTCTAAAACCAGCTTGAACGTCTGGAAGTTCACAGTTTACATATTGCTGAAGCCTGGCTTGGAGAATTTTGAGCATTACTTTACTAGCATGTGAGATGAGTGCGATTATTTACCATAAGTTCACTATTTTCAGAATCGTGATAGAGAATTAGCATAGTTGTAGTGTTACAACAGAGGGACTGAGGGAGGAAGTTTTCTTTTTTGGTTAGCACAACTGTTTTGAGCTTTTCCAAAAAACAGCAATAATAATGATTCCTACTATGGCAATAAAATCATAAGGACATTGTATTTAAACAAAACTGTGTATGATCCAAGGGTAAGTTTTGTATGTAAGTTTTTTAGCTGTATATACTTAAAGCTATTTGTTATAATACTTTAATTATCTATTGAAGTATACATGCTCAAAAATCTTTCATTGATGGGTACATAATCATAAAAAGTTTGCAAATCACTCCATCTATTTTCTGACACTTTTTCCTCATTGAAACAATTACTCTTACAATACAGTTTTTTATACCAATGTTATAATGTCAATTATGGAATTCTGGCAGATGATGATATAATATTGGCAGTACTTATTTTTAAAACATATGTACTTGAAAACATTTCCCACATTTTTCATTCCACATTGTTTGATCTGTAGTTACTGCTTTGTGTTCACTTGAAGATCTCAGTATATGGGGGAAGCAATAACTCCTACCATCATTGTGATCTTTAGTGTTGGGAGTAATGTTTAGCTGAAGTATTTGGGAAAGCTAACTCTGAAAGGTACTGCTGACCTGTAATAGGAATAACTTTAGGGAAGATTATTCTTATTGTTTACATATTGGTGCTTCTTAAAAAAAAATCAGATGCTCTTTCTCTTTACAGGATGCCATACTTTATATAAACCCATTATACTGTACTGACATTTGAATTAATATAAAAGTTTAAATTCAGATGTAATTTTCTTTTTGAAAGTTTTTGAGAACAGCTTTTATATACCAATTTCACACTGTTATGTGTCATTTGTTGTTCAGTTGCTCAGTCATGTCCAGGTCTTTGCTGCTCTGTGAACTGCAGCACGCCAGGCCTTCCTGTCCTTCACTGTCTCCCTGAGTTTGCTCAAACTCATGTCCGTTGAAATCCATGATGCCATCCAACCATCTTATCCTCTGTCGTCCCCTTCTCCTTCTGCCTTCAATCTTTCCCAGCATCAGGGTCTTTTCCAGTGAGTTGGCTCTTCGCATCAGGTGGCCAAAGTATTGGAGCTTCAGTTTCAGCATTAGTCCTTCCAGTGAATATCCAGGACTGATCTCCTTCAGGATGGACTGGTTGGATCTCCTTGCAGTCCACGGGACTCTGAAGAGTCTTCTCCAACACCACAGTTCAGAAGCATCAGTTCTTTGGCGCTCACCTTTCTTTATGGTCCAAGTAGATACATAACTTGCATTTGTACAGTTTTCCTAAATTTAGGGATCTGTTTTATAAAGTTAGATATGTTAAAAAGTTGAACTGATGCACTGATGTCCTCAGTATATGAATATGTATATGTATCTAATTCTCACATAAGAATGACTTGGCATAGAAAAAAAGAATGATTTGATATAATCCTACTTTTAAATGGTAACCATAGAATGGTTAATGTTAAATTAATATTAAAAACTAATGTTTTTAAATAAAAATAGATCTAATTTGGTTACTTATTTTATTTTAGCGAAGAATAACCAGAATTCAACAAATAGAAAAGGACATACTTCGTATACGACAGCTTTTACAGTCCCAAGCAACAGAAGCAGAGGTTAGTGAATTGTCTCTTTTGTTTGCAGATATAATGATAGATGGTTGTTCTAAGGAAAGAAAATATGTATAATTAGCATGGTGTCATTGAAATAGATGCTCTAGAGAATTGAGACACTTGATAAGCTTTTTCATTAAATTAAGTATAGATTTAAAAAACCTATACTAGTATGATTTCTTCATAACTTTTATGCAATTAAAGCTTATAGAGCCATAAATAGATACCTTACTTCAGTTATCTGTTTACATATAATTTGGCTACTAACAGTTTGTCAATAAGCTATCTCCTTATGTAATCCATAGTAAAAATTGATCATATACATTTATCTATGCTTACTTTACAAACTTCATTAAAATGACGGTAAAAGGGTAAAATGAAAAAGCACAAATACCAGGGAAGGTGACAACTAATAAAATTTGGAGAACTGCAGAGCAGATAAACAAATCATTTTTCTAGATTATGGTAGAGAGCTGACCCCAGAGTGAGCAGTAGGAGGTCACAAAGCAGCTCATTTTACACTGTGGAGCCCTGAAAGTTTCCAGAATTGGTTACACTAGGTACTTCTGGATATGAGGATTAAAAAGGGGGTTAAAACCGTATTTGTCAGCTCTTCAGCTGAAATTTGGTTTTGATCACTACACAGAAGGATGGGGTATAAAAAACTATCCCTTCAGCTATCTGTTTATAGCCACTGAATTTGGGCACTTGTCACTTTGTTTATGGGTAAGTAAAAAGAAAACCTACATGGAACTTAAATGAACTATTGCTGAATAAGGAAAAGTAGCATGTGGGAGGCTCAGAGAAAATAAAGTATTTCTTCTTAAGTCAACTACAGGATGACTTGTCTCTCTGCAATAAGAGCAAAAAGTGTTGAATAAAAGTCCACATTGAACAATACAGAATTGTTGCTAGGAAAAATTGGCTCAGTATTTGGGGATACATCAATGCAGTTTCTAATGTGCAGCCAGATTGAGACTCACATTCCAGATCATGCAGGGAAAAAAGAAGAGAATGCAAAGAATGAAATATCAACCTAGTGCTTTATTCTAACTATAATTACTAAAAACATGATGAAGTGCTTGTTGATATTTTTAAATGTTTATGAGATACAAAATAGTATGTACACTTTGATCCCATTTTTTAATATGCACAAACAGTCTATCAGAAATAATATGAAAAGGCAGGTAACCATTGTTAATACCTCCTTGTTTTTTTAGTTTGGCCAGTTTTGTAATGTTGTAATAGTAACTGTACAGCTTTTACAGTGAGAGAAAACTTTAGTATGGGAAACAAATCTGACGTGTCCTTTCATCACCAGCATGCTTCCCAGGTAGCTCGATGGTAAAGAATCCGCCTGCCAGCCCAGGAGACGCCAGGTTCTATCACTGGGGCGGGAGATTCCCTGGAGAAGGAAATGGCAACCCACTCCAGTACCCTTCCCTAGGAAATCCAGTAGAAAGAGACACCTGGTGGCCTACCGTCCATGGGGTTGCCAAGGAGCCGGACATGACTGGCAGCTAAACCTTAGCAAACAGCACTTAGGCCAGCCCTGGGAGTCTGACCGGATAATGAACAGTTCTGTTAGGAGGCAGAACTTAGTGCAGGCCCGTTTACACGCAGAGAAGACAGCTAATTCTAGTGTCAAAAAGCATAATTTTGAAAGCAGTGTCTTTTAAGACTCTGGTCATGCATGCCTTGCTTTTTAAATATCTTAGAAGCTTTGGCTTCAGTACATTTGAATCTGAAATATGTAGAGACATGTACTTGCTAAGTAGTCAAGTTCAGTGTGATAGTCATATTGCTAAAAGTAGTTTAACTTGGATGTTTTAAGTCAGTATGAACCAAATATTTGTAATATACAGACTGTGTCCTTTTTGCAATATTAACTCTTCAGTACTGTTTTTTTCCTTCCAAAATAAAACAAAACTATCTCTCTACTCCTTTTTCAGTGTCATTGGCATTGCTGTATGTGGCATTCTGGTTATTATGGCCCCTTTGGGTTTCCAGGGTAGTTTATCTGTGGTGTTTTTTTTTTTCCCCTTGATCAAAATTACTATACTCTATTTTTAAAACTGTTTTTAGAGAGGCAACTTTTGTTTTTTATTGAGCAGCACTGCATTTATATTTTCTTTTTATATATATTTTTTCTGCTTTGAGTGTTTGCTGTTGTTTTTCTAGCTTCTTTAGTTATAGTTAGCTTTTATTCACCATCTTTCTTGTATTATGATTTTTACTGTTTGGCTGCATCAACAGGGTTGTTTTTTTTTTTTTCTAAATCAATATTTACATTTATTTTTTCTACTTGATTGACTCTTTCATGTGTGTTAAATAGCCTTCCTTGCTGTTAGTATTACTGCACGGGGCTTCTTTTGGTCTTCATTTGCCTGGTATAATATACCCACTGTCAGTACATTTCCAAACTTTACCAACATTCTGGCCTCTAGAAATTCCTAAGAAAAATTGTCATTTGTTAATAATAGTTCTCATTGTCAGCACAATTATAAGTTTATTGCAGGTTGGGGGCTTGTTTGTGTTTTTTTATCTGTTCAAGATTTCATTTATATCATTGGATTTGGGACCAACTGTCTACCACCGTAACCTAGTCTGTTCTTGTTTCTTTTTGTTATAAAAATGGCCATATTTTTCATAGCCTTAACTCGTTACATTTATTCAGTGAATATAAACTAAAAGAAGGTATCATGTCTTATTTAAGAAAGAAAGGTTTTTAACTTTGCTGTTTGCTATTTCTTTATTACTATCAGAAGGAGAAGCTAGAAAATGGAGAAAACTGGGGATCAGATACTCATAAGTTAGTTTACATACAGTATTGAGAAGAAAAGATGTCTGCCAAATAATTTCTCCACCATGAAGCATCTTATAACACTATCTTTGCCCTACCTGCTAACAATTCTGGTTTAAGATCTAGATGCAGAATATAACTCAGATGATATAACTATTGCACTGGATTCAAATCTCAGAAGTTCCAAGAGGGTACATGAGGCAACCAGTCCTACCACTTTCTTTTGTATTCTATAGGTTATTTACTGACAAATGTATACATTTGGGGGGGAGGGGCCCCAAAAGATGGGAGCTATAAGGAAAATTGTGGCATGATTTAATAATCTCTAGAAAATAGCCAATGAGAAATAGTTTTTAAAATCCCAAGCAGAGTACTCTTATAACTCATTAATAAAGAGACAACCCAACTTACAAATGGGCTAAAGATTTGAATACACATTTCACCAGAAAAATACATAGGAATGGCTAATAAGCACATGAAAATAGGCTCAACGTCATTGGATGTTAAGGAAGTCAAGTTAAAACCACAATGCTATATCACTATACTCACTAGGATGGCTGTAATCATGAGGAAAACAATAAGCATTGGCAAGGATGTGGATAAATAGAAGCTGTCATATGTTGCTGATGGGAATGTAAAATGGTTCAGCCACTTGGAAAAGTTTGGCAGTTATCTAAAGTATTAAAGGTACAGTTACCATATGACCCAGCAATTCCACTTCTAGCTATCTAAGAGAAATGAGCACATATGTCCACACAGAGAGTTTAATTTGAATATTCATGGAAGTATTATTCACAGTAGCCCAAAAGTAGAAAAATGCAAAAGTGTATCAACTGGTAAATCAATAAATAAAATGTATACTGTTACAATGTAATACTACTTGGCAATTAAAAGGAACAAATTGTTGACACCCACTATAACTGAAGTGAACCTCAAAAACATTATACTGAGTAAAAGTAGCTAGACATGTAAGTCCGTATATTCCATTTACAATAAACGTACAGAAAAGACGAGTTTACAGGGCAGAGTCATAGTTACTTGGAGCTGTGAGTGGGAATGGGGATTACCTATAAATGAGCATGAAGGATCTTTTTAGAATGATGAAAATGGTCTAAAACTGAAATATGGTGATTCTTGGTAAGTTTATTCAAAGCCATTGAGTTGTACACTTAAAGTGGGTGAATTGCTTAAAGGCATTTTAAATCCAACATACCCAAAGCATAATTAATGATGGTCTCCTCCTAAGTCCTCCTTGTGACCCCCACATCCTCCAAATCCTCATTCTCCTTTAGTATTATCTGTCTCCATGAATGGTAGGTACCACCATTATCCAGCTGTGTGAGCTAAGAAACAGAAGAGTAGTTTGTGACCCCAGATCTCTTCTTCCGCTCACTATCCAGTCTGTCGTGCAGTCCTTCAGATTGACCTCTGTCTCCACGGCTCTTATCTGCATCAGTGCTTCCCTGGGTGTAAAGGACTGTCATCTCCCACTTACTTTAATATTTAGTCTGCAAGTTGATCTCTTGTGTTTCCCATCTACTTAGACCATTCAAAATTTGAATTTAAATGATCAGAATACATGCACCTTTTTCCTTTAGAGTATTGGTCATGTGGGGGCATGAGTGCCATATGAGAATCACACTAAAATTCAACAAAATCATTAAGTTCCTTTTTTTAACCATCTCTCTGTTCTACTCTTCACACTGTAATTCTTTGATATCCTAGAGCAAACCATGTTCCTCCCGTCACAGCTCCTTTGCATATGGTCTCTATTTCCCTAAATCTTTGCATGTGGTCTCTGTTTCCTTCATCCTCTGCTGTATCCCGTTTCCTAGAACTCCTGTTTATATTTTAGATCTCAGTCCAAACAGCACTTCCTAAGAGAGCGCTTCCCCGGACTCCCACAATGTCTGATGTCCCTCTGTTATGTATCCTTACAGGCACCTCCTGCTCTTTTTTCAGTGCTTGTCCAAGTGTTAACTTTACTGTCGTTTCTTTCATTGTTTGATAGCACCCCTGACTAGACTAAATCTGGAAGAGTGCGTTGAACGATGTCTGGTTTGTCAGTGCTGTGTTCTCCAGCCCTATTGCAAGTAACTGACATAGCACATACTCAATAATTACTTTTATATTGACATCTTCAGTGATGTCAGTGTCAAATCTTTGTAGATTTAGTGCTCGTTGATTCATTTTTTCTCTTCACTGACTTTGTATTCTCTGCTTTAGATGATTTTGTTGAATTTTATGGTGTCACTTTCCCAAGGTACTGTTTTTTCTTTGTTTCTGAATTATTGGGACTACCTCTCTTTTGCCTATGTATAACTTACACTTGTTTATTGATGAAAATAGTATATGTAAATTATTTTTAAGTCACATTTTAAATGGTCTAGGAAAGCTTTATGTTTAAATAAATTCCAGTGGACGCCATTTTGTAACATAGTTTTCCATTATTATGTCACACTTTTTAATGTGTAATTTTTAATTTTGCCTATAATTTTCCTAGAGGAGGCACACTGGTAATTGTTTCTATAAAAGATACTTGATAGATTATTTTCTTTTTTGATTCTGTGGTGATATTTTTCAAAGTGACTGCTTTGTACTAGATATAATCTGTCTTGAAATTACTGCTTTTACTGGATATAATCTTGCCCTTTCACTTTCCCTAACAGATGGTGGTTACATTAGAAAAGGTTTTGGTTCTATTCATATTAGTATCTAAGAGCTTATCTGTTGGTTTCATATGACTTTTATTAGCAGATGTGTATAAAAATATATGTGTGTGTATAAATATACTTACATAGAAAGTATTTATAAGCTTAGGTAGTAACTGCTATATTTGCAGTTCTGTTAAATACCAGAACCATGTGACCTTGCGGAAAAGACAGTTACTTGCTCAGTTGGGTTGTGTCCCCGATAGTGGTGTGAGCACAGCTGGTGGAGGATGGTGTTTCTGTGGGTCTCAGAAAACCCTTTGTCTTGTGCGGCCCTAGTGCTCGAGGGACGCACTTCACTTTGCTGTGACCGAGACAGGCAGCTGACAGCCTGCTGGAGGCCATGGAGTGCAGCTCCGTGCTTTTGTGAGCCTGTGTCGTTGAGGCCTTCAGAGCTTTAGAGCAAGAAAGAAGGAAAGCTGTGGGCTGAGAGAGCATGCACCGTTTTTGCATGTACTGATGTTAACTCCGTATTAACAGAGGTCATCTCAGAGCAAGCATGAACCTGGCTCACATGAAGCTGAACGGCAGAATGAAGGTCAAGGAGTGGCAGAGATCAACATGGCAACTTCGGGTAGCGGTCAGGTAAATAGATTACTTTATTAATTTTTTCTCCAGTTAACTATTTAAATATTTTAAAAGAAATACTGAGTGAGATGATTCTCACACGACCTATAAATCTTAACTGTTTCCTTAGTCCTAAATGGATACCTCCAGAAGAATTCAGTACTAAAATGCTATGTCATTTTTCTTTATTATATTTAACTATGAAGCTTTCAAATTTCCAAGTATATTTTATAGCTCTAAAGTATGTGTCTCTGTTTTAGCCTAAAATGATTAATGTGAGTAGAGTTTCTTTGAAAAATAAATACTAAGCTGCATTTTGGTCATATGTGATTTGACCTAGTTATTACTGCTTGCATTGAATAGATTTGCTCTTTCTCTGTGGCATTCTTTCTAAGATATTTTTATGTTTTTTAAAAAAAATCATAAGAGTTAATATTTTCATCTTCAGTTGTATTCCAAGATTATAGAAACCTAGCATTTAAATAAACAATTCTAATGCCCATTAAAATAAAAGTAAATAAAGACCCTAGTCATATTTACTATTATCATCTTTAGCAAAATTATGGAAAACAATTTTTTTAAATGTAGAACATTATCTTGTTGTGCTGCCATCAGTTTTCTATTAGAGTTTGATTGGAATGTATCCTAATGAGTATTTTTCTTTGGAGTGTTCTGTATTCTCCACATTTTTTCAAGCAATATTTTATGTTTTAAATGAATGATTTTTTAAAATACAGTTTCAACTAAGTTGATTTTAAGGAAATTTTCTTACTGTTGATATAAAATATTCCTTTAGTGTCTATAGATTACTTTTAATGATACTATTTATTTAGAAAGAACATGGTTCTATTAGTTCATTAAAATTTAAAGCTTAAAATGTCTCATACTTAATTTTTTTTTCATACTTAATTTAAATATTTAAATTTACCACATTTAAACAAAAATATACTTCATTTTAATATTACTGGTCCACATTGTACTGGGTAATACTCTACAGATGGTAAATTAGGGCAAAAGAAGTTATATTCCAATAGTACATTCGGGTTCTTTGTCTACTACTTAGGGAGTTCTCTGGGAATATCATGTGTTCCTACACATATGTAGAAAGAAGTTCTGTCTTCTTGACAAAAACCTTTTTGTTTTTTGCTTTAGGATTAAGACCCACTATTAATACTTTGGGGTCATATTTCAATTATTATATCCTTTAAAGCCTCACCTAGCCAATAAGCTCAATATTTATTTTTTTAATTGAATTCCTATCTCATTTCTTATATCAGAATTTAACTCTGAATATATTAGATTTAATGTCAAAAATGAAAACTTTAAGAAACAGTTTACTTATTTGCCTATGTTGTGTCTTAGTCGTGGCGTGTGAGATCTTCCCTGCGGCATGCGGGATCTTCTGTTGCGCCGTGCAGGCCCAGAAGTCGGGGCCCTCGGGCTTAAGTTGCCTTGCAGCGTGTGGAATCTTAGTTCCCAGACCAGGGGGTCAAACTCGCATCCCCTGCATTAGAAGGCAGATTCTTAATCACTGAATCACCAGGGAAGTCCCCCAAATGAAAACTAATAGAAAGATTAAAAGGTAAGAAAATGAGGATAGAATTTTTATAATCATGAAGTGAGTAGGAAACCATAAAAGAACCATAGGTTTCATCTAAAAATGTAAGACTTTAGTGAGCCATAAAATCATAACAAACTTACGAGACAAAAACCAAGATCACATTAATGACGCTACAGCGACTTCCAGATTTTAATGTAGATAAGTGGTGTGTCTGTGAGACTGTGATCCAGTTATGCCAAAATCCCTTTACCTGTCAGACTCTTGGGGTTTGTTCTTTTGTTATTTGCTCCTGAGACAAAACAGTTGACACTAACAAAACTGAAAATAATCTCTTTGCCTTTCTCAGGATCACGGTAATATGATCCATCAAGCTCCTACCCTAGTGCCCCTATCTCTACCACTGTGAGGAAGGAAGTTCATTGTACCTCACCTGGTTTCCTGCCCACAGCCACTCTGCCAGAATGATCTTGCACGAGTAAATCACCCTCTTGGTAAAATCCTTTGTTGGCGTCCATTGGTTCTCAGAAAAAGACAAGCCTTATTACGACCTGTATAGTCTGGCTCCTGCCTGAACTTGCCAGCTCTCTGTCACCCTTTGCTCTCAGCACTTCTGCCGCGCTGGCCCTTCAGGACTTCCCCTTGACGGCTTCCTCTGCTGCGGCATGCACACCGTCTGCACCCGCTCCCTCTGGCGCCTTCTCATCCCACTTCACTCGGTTAACAGCAGTTTGTGTGTGTCCGAACTTTAGCGTGATTTCTCTCAAGAGGCTTGAACTGTTCACATCCCATTACAGACTGTCCTCGCTTGTTCTTCTCACTTTGAAGACCACATTTGCAGTTTTATATTTATTTATGTGGTTATTTCTCTTCTCCCTACTAAATTGTAAGCTCCAGAAAGACAAAGATTCTTTCTAATTTTATTCATTTTTATATCCCCACAGTCCCTGATGAATAGTAGATAATAGCAAGGAATATATGTAGGTTGGAAAGGATAACTAAAATCCCTTCTAGAAAGAGGGATTTTTGATCTGTGATTAATCTCCCTTGAACGTTAAATGAAAAGAGAAAGCTAGAAATAAATTATATGGGCTAGATCCCTACTTGCTTAGTATATAACTTTGTGTGTAATTCATTTATGAATCGATCTCAGCTTTTCCATTTAATGTTTAGAACCAGATCTCTAGTGAGACAACCAGTAAGTAGTGATGAAGTTCAAACAAGACTGGGAAAGAGATGAAATGGTAGGAGAACCTTTTCCACTGCCAATAATATGTTTTTAAACCTGTTATTATGGAAAATTTCAAATATATACAGAGGCAAACAGAGTAATAGAGTAATCTGCAGGTACCCTATATACTTTGTCCTCTGATTTTATTTTTGAAAAAGATCCCAGACATCATCATTTTTTGCTTACATATTAAATACTTCACTGTGTATTTCCAGAATATAACATTTTTTAAATTGAAATGTAGTTGATTCCTAATATTGTTAGTTTCAGGTATACAGCAGAGTGATTCAGTTATGTTGTATTTTTCCAATTCTTTTCCATTTTAGGTTATTACAAGATATTGAATATAATTCCCTAGGGCTTCCCAGGTGGTGCTAGTGGTAAAGAACTTGCCTGCCAGTGCAGGAGACAAAAGAGATGCGGGTTTGATCCCTGGGTTGGGTAGATCTCCTGGAGGAGGGCGTGGCAACCCACTTCAGTGTTGTTGCCTGGAGAATCCCGCGGACAGAGGAGCCTGGCAGGCTATGGTCCGTAGGGTCACAAAGGGTTGGACGTGACTGAGGCGACTTAGCATGCACACATGCACATACTATAAAGTAAATCCTTGTTTATTTTATATATATCAAAGTGTATATATCTGTTAATCCCATACTCCTAATTTATCCCTCCTCCCATTTCCCCTTTGATAACCATAAGTTTGTTTTCTGTGTCTAAGAATACTTTCTTTTAAATTGAAAATACAATTGATTTACATTATTGTGTTAGTTTTAGGCTCTACAGCAAAGTGATTCAGTAACATATACATATTTTTTGGATTATTTGTATCTGCTGATCCCATACCTTTAATTTGTCCTTCTCTGTCGCCTGTGGTAACCGTAAGTTTGTTTTCTGTGTCTGTGAGTCTATTTCTGTTTTGTATGTAGATATATTTGTATTATTTTTTAGACTCTACGTAAAAGTGATCTCATATAATGTCTGTCTTTGTCTGACTCCCCTCACTTAGTATGGCATTCTCTAGCTCCATCCATGGTGCTGCAAGTGGCAGTATTTCATTCTTTTTTGTGACTTCTTAAACCATTGTATCTTCTTAAAACCATCATCTGTTGATGGGTACTTGGGTTCTTTCCATGTCTTGGTTATTATAAATAGTGTTGCTGTGAACATTTGGGTGCATTTATCTTTTCAGATTAGAGTTTTCATCTTTTTTGGATTTATGCCCAGGAGTGAGATTGCTGGATCATGTGGTAACTCTATTTTTAGTTTTTTAAGAAACCTCCAAACCGTTTTTCATTGTGGCTGTACCAATTTATATTCCCACTAACAGTGTAGGAGGATTTCCTTTTCTCCACATTCTCTCCAGACTTTTTGCTTTGATGGTGGCCATTTTTAATTTGAATTTCTCAGTAATCAGTGATGTTGAGCGTTTCATGATTTGTTGGCTTTTTTGAAGGAATATCTGTTTAGGTCTTCTGTCCGTCCTTTGATTTTGTTGCTTTTATTTTTTATTTTTATTTTTTTGATACTGAGTTGTATGAGCTGTTTGTACATTTTGGATATTGACTGTCAATCACATCACTTGCAAATATTTTCTCCCAGTCTGTAGGCTATGTTTCTGTTTTGTTGATAGTTTTCTTTACCGGGAAAAATCTTTTAAGTTTGACTAGGTCCCATTTGTTTATTTTTGCTTTTATTTGTTTTCCGTTGGGAGACTGATCTAAGAAAATATTGCTATAATTTGAGACTATGAGACTGTTTTGCCTATGTTTTCTTCCAGAAGTTTTATGGTATCATGTCTTATATATATGTCTTTAAAACAATTTGAGGGTTTTTTGGCTTGTTTGTTTATGGTGTGAGGGTGTGTGCTGACTTCACTGACTTGCATGTAGCTGTCCAGCTTTCCTAGTGTCACTGGCTGAAAAGACCGTCTTTTCTCTGTTGTGTGTTCCTACCTCCTTTGCCAAGGATTAATTGACTGTAGGTATGTGGGTTACTTCTGGGCTCTCTATTCTGTTCTTTTGGTCTGTGTGTCTATCTGTCATGTTTTTGTACAAATACCATGCTGTTTTGATTCCTGTGGCTTAGTAGTATTGTCTGAAGTCCCAAAGCACTCTGCAGATTTAATGAAATTCCTGTCAAGATGCCTATGACATTTTTCACAGAACTAGAACAAATAATACTAAAATTTATATGGAACCACAAAAGGCCCAGAATTGCTAAAGCAATCCTGCAGACAGAGGACACCTAGAATACATAACTATTGTGCCATTATTACACTCCCAAAGAAACTAACAGTAGTTCCTCAGTAGCATCAGATAACTAGTCAATATTCAAATTTGCAGTTGTTTCATAAATGTCATAATTTTTAAATTTATTTGACGCAAGGGCCGGATAAAGTTCATGCACAGAGATTGGTTAATGTGTCTTTGAAGTTTCTTTTAATCTATAGATTTCTTCTTTGTCTCTTAGATTTTTGCTGTATATTTATTGAATAACCAAAGTTATTTGTCTTCTCAAGTTTTCCATAGTCTGAATTTTGCTAGGAACATCTGCATGGTGAAGTTTGACCTATCTCTCTGTCTTCTGTATTCCCTGTAAATTGGTATTTGGGCCTAGAAATGTGATCAGATTTGGTCTCAGGCCCTCATTCTATGGCTGAGACTTTCATAGGTAGCATAGTGGTCTTCCACCAGGAAGCACATAACACCTGGTGGGCTCTATTTTTGTGATATTAACAGCATTTATACTTAATGTCTAGCTTTATTAATTCACTGAGGGTTGTAGAATTAGCTGTAGTACTTTAATAAAGAGAAACTTCTCATCTACCGTTGGACCACTTCCATCTACCATCTGTATGAAAAAAGGCAAGGTGAGGAGGGTGCTTGCTTCTTTTGCTTCTTCTCCCTCTTACACAGTTTCACAGAGAGTTGGAGACTGTTGCTACCTTTATGGTGAACTTTTTAGAGTCACTTTGTTTTGTTTTTGAGTCCTTTCCTAAAGTGAGCAAGCAGATAATAGAAGAGGGATTTGTACCCAGCAGGTGTGGTTGAAATTGACTGTGTCCCAGCTGTACTGATTGAACTGCCAGGCACAGTCCTTCTTGGGCCCCTCGGCACACATTTGAGCGCCTCTGATGGCAGTGGATATTGAACGGTGGATAAAGGAGGACCAGAACATAGAGAGGTGCTTGATTCTAATGTGTGTTGAAAAGGAGATGCAGGTCAGAAGCAACAGTTAGAACCAGACATGAAACAACAGACTGGTTCAAAATCTGGAAAGGAGTACATCAAGGCTGTATATTGTCACCCTGCTTATTTAGCTTATATGCAGAGTACATCATGCGAAATGCCAGGCTAGAAGACTCACAAGCTGGAATCAGGATTGTTGGAAGGAATATCAGCAACCTCAGATATGCAGATGATACCACTCTGATGGCAGAAAGTGAAGAGGAACTAAAGAACCGCTTGATGAGGGTGAAAGAGGAGAGTGAAAAAGCTGGCTTAAAATTCAACATTCAAAAAATGAAGATCATGGCATCCTGTCTTATCATTTCATGGCAAATAGATGGGGAAAAGTGGGAACAGTGGCAGATGTTATTTTCTTGGGCTCCAAAATCACTGCGAATGGTGACTGCAGCCATGAAATTAAAAGACACTTGCTCCTTGGGAGAAAAGCTATGACCAACCTAGACAGCATATTAAAAAGCAGAGGCGTCACTTTGCCAACAAAGGTTCATATAGTCAAAGCTATGGTTTTTCTAGTAGTCATATACGGATGAGAGAGTTGGACTGTAAAGAAGGCTGAGCAGTGAAGAATTGATGCTTTTGAACTGTGGTGTTGGAGAGGACTCTTGAGAGTCCCGTGGACTACAGGGAGATCAAACCAGTCAATAGTAAATGAAATCAACCCTGAATATTCATTGGAAGAACTGATCCGGAAGCTCCAATACTTTGGTCACCTGATGCAAAGAGGCAAGTTATTGAAAAAGACCCTGATGCTGGGAAAGATTGAGGGCAAGAGGAGAAGGGGGTGAAGGAGGATGAGATGGTTGGATGGTATCACCAACTCAAAGGACATGAGTTTGAGTAAACTCCAGGAGATAGTGAAGGACAGCTTGGCATGCTGCAGTCCATGGGGTCACAGAGAGTCAGACATGCCTTAGCGACTGAACAACAATAACCATTTCTTACAGGTTACTGCTTCTCTGGTCCCTCTGAAGGATGTTGGTGCAGACTTAATCATAATAAAAAGGCCCAGGAAAGATTCTCAAGACTCAAGTTCTGGCTTGTAGGTAGTATGGGTATGGGAATGTTCTCTTGGAATCTCCTTATAATAAATCCATCTAGGTTTCTAGCTAGAGAGTTTGGGAGAGCAGAGTGGAGAGTGTCCCAAAATCAAGAATCTGTATAGAAAGATACTAAGTCTGAAGCTTAAAGGTGATTTGATGTCTACACTGAAATGAATGTCAGAACATGTTTCATGGTAGACATGGGTTTTTCCTTGCTTTGTAATGTAACCTCTTGTTTCTCTTCTGTTTCAAACAATATGTTAGTTATCTATTGCTGCCTGACAAGTGTAGCAGCTTAAATCAGCAACCATTTATTGTCTCTGTAGGTCAGGAATCCTAGTGCAGCTTAGCTGAGTGCCTCTGGTTCAGGGTCTCTCCTAGGCTGCGGTCGCCATGTTGGCTGGGGCCACAGTCATTTCAAGATTTGATGAGGGGAGGATCTGCTTCTAAACTCACCATGTGACTGTTAGCAGGCCTCAGGTATCCAGGCTGTCGGCCAGTGGTATCATTTCTTGCCACCAAGGCCTCTACAAAGAGCAGTTCATAGTGTAGTATCTGGCATCCCTCAGAGAAGAACAAGAGAGGGTGTCCAGGATGGAAGCCACAGTCTTTGTAAACTTATCTTGAAAGTGACTTCTCATCATATCTACAGCAGTCTGTTTGCTAAAAGCCTTTCACAAAATCTGGCCCACACTTAAACACGGGAGTAGTTCATAAGGTGGTGAATTCTAGAAGACAAGGCTCCTTACGGGTTGTGTTACATCCTCACTACCAGAAACAGTCAAAGTAGTTAGATATCCTTAAAGACAGTATGCTTGCTTCAGCATAAGGAGTCATTCATTTCCTCCTGTAGATCAAAAGCAGTCCTTTGCCAAAATTTCCTTAAAAGTCTCCCACCTGCTCTCTTTATCTTGAGTCTTGTTCCCTCAACTCCATCCTCCTTATTGCAATCAGAAGAAGCTCTTAATCTCCAAGTCAGTCAGTCAGTTTCTCTCTCTCTCTCTCTCTCTCTCTCTCTCATGCACACACACACATACACATTCTTTGTGACCTGCGCTTAGGGCCTCTGCCTCATATGAGTTGCCATGTGGCTAACCCTCCTCTTTTTTAAGGAGACACCTCTTTGTCGTTCAAAATCAGACAGCCCTTTACTCTATAATCCTGAACTGAGTGCCCGCCATTCCTGTCTGTACACCTGGGTTTGTCAAAGCACTGTATGTTTACATGTTGAGCAACCTGTCTAGACTCCACATGCAGTGAGGGTGGGGATGTCTTATTCACTTATGTTCCTACAGACTAGCATTGCACCAAGAAAGGACAGAAATGGTATGGACGTAACAAGCAGAAGATACTAAGAAGGGGTGGCAAGAATACACAGAAGTGCACAAAAAAGACCTTCATGACCCAGATAACCACGATGGTGTGATCACTCACCTAGAGCCAGACATCCTGGAGTGTGAAGTCAAGCGGGCCTTGGGAAGCATTTCATCACTCAGTGGGGCTTGCTTCCAGCCAGTGTATATTTAACTGAATATGGTTTCATGCCTTTTGATTTGGGAAAGAATATTACTCTTAGAATGTCTTCAGTGTTTGGTTTCTTCTAGATTGTACTTTGTCTTTTACAACAGTTTTTTTTTTTTCCTTCAGTGTTTCTCTAAATTCTACTCAAGTTTATAGATAAAAATACTCATTTTGAGCAGTTATAAATGTTCACCCTTTAATGGTATATTTAGCTATTTACTCTGAAGACAGTTCATTTGGAGTATCTTAACATGAAGCTAGCTATGTTTATCTATAATCTAAATTATACTGTCTATAATTTGCTTAATTTCTAGGGTTCAACTACACGAATAGATCATGAAACAGCCAGTGTTTTGAGCTCTAGTAGCACACATTCTGCTCCTCGAAGGCTGACAAGTCATCTGGGAACCAAGGTAACAGATTATAAAGCCTTGTTGCTAGAACTCTGAGTACTCTGTTAGAACATTCTTCATTCTTCTTTTAAATTTAGCTTAAGAATTCTTTTGTTTCCATCATCACAGTCTCTTAAAGAAATGACAGCCAGTTCTCTGCAAGCATCCTGAGGTGCAGCCCACAGCTGGCTCGCTCCCCCAAGCCCTCCCCTCCCTGTGACTTTTTGCCTGGTTGCCCTGTCTGCAGTGGTGCAGCCCTCCACTTCCCACCCCGCTGCACAGTGACCGTCAGGGTCCTCGCAGCCTTCAGAGCTCTTCTTGGGCTTCCCTTCTTTACAGAGCGTTTTCTGACCCAGGGCCCTCTCGCTGCCCATGCAGTCTGTCTGCCTCCTTTGAATCACTACATTTGGAGCACGGGGACTGTTTTTTAAACAGTATATTTTCCGTTACATCTAAATACTTCCTTGTTTTCATAGCATATTCTACATACTCTTTCTTTACTTTAGTAATATAATGGCTCTGAGGAAAGCATTACATAACTAATGTCGATATAAGAAATGAATTTTAGAGTAGCAGTGATATTATTAATATAAAGCTTAATCCTTTTAGTAACTCAACAGTTACTACTTGGGATCACTAAAATGCCAGTAACTGCTAAGAGTTGTACGTAAACTATCTCTGATCTTTTCCAAAACCCTTTGAATGTATTATTCTTGCCCCTCTTTTAAGTGAGAATACTGAAGCCAAAAAGATGGTAATTAAATTAGAATTCCACCCCAGTCCGTCCAACATGAGTAGTTTTTACTATAAAGAAAACCTTTCATATTTAAGAGTACTATTACTTGAAAACTGGCAGCTTGAATACCATTTCCTTTTGGAGTGATTTTCGCATGATAATATTAAGACCTTACTACATTTTTGAATGCCAGTTACTGTCCTGTATACATGTGTGACTTTATTTAATCTTCACAAAGAAAACCCTACTAGGTAAATTACTCGGTTTTGCAGCTGAGACAGCTGGACCTCAGAGAACTCCGGTAACTTGGTTGTGTCACACAGCCCACTTGCAAATAGTGGGGTCACCAAGACATTGCCGGAAGTCTCACGGTGGCTAAAGTTGCCCCTGGTTTGGAACCACTGATTTATAGATACGATGCATTTAGATAATAGCCTCAACTCTCACGCAGTAGCTCTTGCTTTTAAAAAATGCAGTTGATCAAAGGACAGGATGACTGCGTGCTATTTCCTGTTTCTGATCTGCTTCTGAGTAAATTCTTGGAATTTACAGTAAGGGAGTAATGATGCTTACCAGCTGCTTAAAAAAAAAAATTAAGAATATTGACTTTGTATCTCTATATGATCAGGGATCATCCCTATATGATCCCTTTATGACAAAATACTTTTACATGTATAAGGGAGACATCATAATTTTAACAATATTATAATCTGGTGACAGTTAGCAATTGCTTAGAACCAGTACTTAGTCAACAGTAATTGTTAAAAAACATTTTCTCTTTACTGATTATGGTTGTAGATTTTAAAAAGTAAAATTTTTAATTGTGTAAAGAATTTTAGATAAACCACATTTCTTGTTCTGTATGTGTTGGTAGGTGTGTGTGTGTGTGGTGGGTGGGGGAGATGTGAGAAAGAGAAAAATCAGTTGATTGTCTTTCATTATGATAACAGATTATCACCCACCGATCCAGACAATAGCAGTTTAGATATGCAAGAACCTACTGTCTCCTTATGACTATATACTACCACTACTAATATTTACTCATAAAGAAGATGGTGATAATGATTATAGCAATATGGATTTTGAAATAATGCTCATTACTTCATCCTGGAAAGAGATTTTTGTTTTTGTTTCTGTTTTTGTTTGAGTTACAACTAACATCCCATTCATCACTTCATTGGAGTTGGCTTTTGGCTATTAAAGTCATAATTTTGTTTCTAAACTCATTTGGCCCACAGGTGGAAATGGTGTATTCATTGTTGTCAATGCTTGGTACTCATGATAAGGATGATATGTCGCGAACTTTGCTAGCTATGTCTAGCTCCCAAGACAGCTGTATATCCATGCGACAGTCTGGATGTCTTCCTCTCCTCATCCAGCTTTTACATGGCAATGACAAAGACTCTGTGTTGTTGGGAAATTCCCGGGGCAGTAAAGAGGCTCGGGCCAGGGCCAGTGCAGCACTCCACAACATCATTCACTCACAGCCTGATGACAAGAGAGGCAGGCGTGAAATCCGAGTCCTTCATCTTTTGGAACAGATACGAGCTTACTGTGAAACCTGTTGGGAGTGGCAGGAAGCCCATGAACAAGGCATGGACCAGGACAAAAATCCAAGTATGTTCCATATGGTGCATGTGATAAAGCAAATGTAAAAGTTTTTGAAATGAAAAGTTTTTTAATTAGGACGGTGTCTTTATGAATCAGAGTGGGAAATTCATATTAGCCACCTGCACTGCTCACATAGTTTAAAGCTTAATTTCTCTATTTCCCTAGAAAAAAAGTTAGCAAAGGAAAATGTTGTGTGCACTACAGTGCAACCAGAAAATAACAGAAAATCAAAGTAGACTTAAACAGTCATAGCATAGTTGATCTAGAAAGAACTTGAGTGATTATGTTCTCCTTCTCTTGAGATTAAGCTCAGGCAAGTGACTTTACGTAAGTTCCTTCAGCTGTGAGTGACCAAGCCGTTCTCTTATATTTGCACATCGCGTTACTCAGTGGGTGCAGAGCTGTGTTATATCTGTTATTTGATCCTTACAACAACCTTGTGAAGTAGGAAGGGAAGATGTTATCATCTTCACTTTACAGATGAAGAGACTGAGGTTCAGAGAGGCCAAAAGACTTGCCTGTGGCTTCACAGGTCGTGGGTGGGGGATCCAGGACCAGAGGCCAGACCCCCGACCCTCAGCCCAGTGTCCTTCCCACTGCACCGTCTGTCTCCAGGCCTTGGGCCCCAGCTGCTGGGGTGATCAGCCACCCAGCTCTTTTCTCAGGGAGAAACCCTCTCCCCCAGGAGCAGGGATCATGGGAGTTGGGACCCTTGGGGAGATAACTTTACTTCATTCCTATAGCAAGAACCAAAAGCAGTAAGTATATAAGGTAAGACCTCCTTTCACCTGATAAGAACCCACACATAGACATACACACAACAGAGGACTGTCGAGTCAGTATCTTGATTGGGGGAGCAGGAGAAAGACTGATGATGAGAACTTGATCTATAAAGATTTAGTAGATTTCTCTTAGGATTAGGTATAAAGGTGAATTTATTTAAAACTAAAAATTTTTCAACAGTAAGAATAGAGCAGAAATGTCCTTTCTGTTTGTCCTAGGGCTAGGGAGAATTAATAAGTTGCTATACTGGGAGAACATTATCTTTCTGGATTGTTTTCTTTGGCTGTCCACAATTATGTAATGACTTGTATTGTGTGCTCTTAATACCTGTTCTCAGAAAAGTTAAATAGAATAAATACTATTACTTCTGAAAAATAGACTTGGTTTTTAAATTTTTATTTCAAGTAACAGTTTTGAAACTTTATGCATAACACTAAGTGTGCAAGTACATTTTCTTAGACACTTTTCCTTTAAATTTTTATTTACTATTTGGTGTCTATATAATAAACTTTCTCTGCTAGAGTTGCACTAGGTTTCTCTATACATTTCTATACAGCCATGTGCCTTTCAGCTTTGAAAATAGAAATTATAAATAAATAGTTTTATACCAGAATGTTTTTATTATTTCAAATAACCAATATAATTTTTTTAAGTTATTAGTTGAATTATAGCATAAACCTACATGGGAGTTAGTCCAACAGACTTGGTGAAAGGCTGATGAGGGGTAAACATTTTTATAGAACCAAGAAAAGCCCTTTACCTATATTTTCCTTTCCATGTGTATAGTAGTTATTCATCTCTTCAGCAAATACTTGTTGATTCACTAAGCTACCATGCATGAGAAGTATATCTGCAAACTCAGTATTTTTTAGGTATAATAAACATCACTACTTTGAGAAAACAAAGCATTATGGTTTATGTCAATTTTATTTTTCAGTGCCAGCTCCTGTTGAACATCAGATCTGTCCTGCTGTGTGTGTTCTAATGAAACTTTCATTTGATGAAGAGCATAGACATGCAATGAATGAACTTGGTAAGATAAAAATGTTTCTTAATGCCATAGAAGAATCCTGAAGATTTTTCGTCATTGTTGAATTAGGATATAAGGCCACTAATTTCTATTACCATCTGTTTCTTCCTTGTAGCAAGTGACTGGTTTCCAGAGAAGACAATGTCCTAAGTGACAGAAACTGCTCCCGTTTTATAGCCTAACTTGGGTTTTTAAAATCTTAGCCAGAGATGGGCAAAAATAAATAAATAAATGGGCCACTCTTGCCAATATTGTCAAGGTAGACTCTGGGTGACAGTTGGTGGGAGGGTAATTTGAATCGTTTTGAGATGTGATGATGTGGAGCTTTGTAATTATTCTTGAACTCAGTCACTTCTGATGGACACAGGAAGGAATTATTATTAAGATTCTCATTTATCTTCATGGTTATCCGTACTTTACTGGATTTTCATGATAAGCAGTGTGGTTGGTATCTCTGAAACTCGTTAATAATGGAAAAGCATTATTCTCTAATTTATGTTAGAAAACATTCCATTAATTTTGGAAGGATTACTCTTGGTATGTGTTCTCACATACTCTGAACCTTACAGAACCTGCCTCTGTGGCCGCCATTTTTCATGTGATGGTTTCTCTTTGGTTTCTAGGTTCATTTTGCACATGTGGTATTTGTAAGTTGCGTCATGCTGAGCCATCTCATGTGAACCTGGATCGCTGTAGTCGTGCCACAAGCAAGAAGCACGCACTGAGTCTCCATCTTGGTGTAGCCGTGCCCTTGCTTTTTGTGCTGTTTACGTTACCTTTCATTCCAGGCCCCGCTTTGCATCCCTGCCACCCTTAACCATTTTCATCCATCATTTATCTTAAAAGTGACAAAGTTGTGAGTCTCTTAAGACACAGAGAACCTGAACGGCTGAGAATGAGTGCTGTCCCCTCGAGACCGTCATTTTGGGAGGCTGTGTGTACTTGGTCTCCGCCTGCCCCCAGCTGTACGTTTCTCCCCACAGGCCCTAGCCCACTTGATTCTCTTCCCTTATTCCCCAGGTTCCTGTGAAATTGAGTATGCACTTGTGAGTTCTCCCCTCCTCAATACAATCCAGCATTGGTGAAATTTCAAGTTTGGGTGGTTTTTTGTGTTTTTTAACACTCATAATAATGAGAAAAATAATGAACAAACAGGAAAACTAATCCAGTTTTAAGCTCCCACAAATGTTTTCTCTAAATGGCCCTGTGTTCCAATGAACTGTAGACTAGGACTGACCCACATTAATCATCTGAATTTCCAAGTGAAATCTAGACTCAGTATTTGTTCCTCTTCCTTCTTCAGGTAGGAAGGCTACCCGGGGCATTTCATCCCAGGAGCTAGGGCAGGGGCTTTCAGGTGAGGAGCAGGATGGGGCCTCTGGGGGTGTGACTGTGGGGATGTAGCCACAGGGGATTACCTTCTCACTCCTAGCCTCTGACTTTGCGTTGGAGCCAAAGAAGAAACAAGGTGTGTAGACTGTGGATAGATACAGTCAGGTAGCACAAGGGATCTGACAGTGAGGGATAGGAGGAAAGAAGTCCCAAGTAGATGAAGAAAAATTCCTAAGCCCGTCAGCTAGGACTGTCTTTTGTAGATGCAAGAAAATTCTACAACCATTAGGGTCATTTAAGTTTGCAACTATTAGTGTTGCAAGTTTTAGACTATAATACCAGGAATGTACACATTTATTAATTTCCAACTCCGTCCTAGAAACTGTGCTAGGCACTAGGTAACAAAAATGAAATCCAGTAAGTGGCCCAGGTGATTCTTATGATCAGGAAAGTTTGTGAAACTACCAATATATAGAATATTGTTGCTGAACCCTACTTATTTTAGAATGAGGTATTTCATGCTAATGGTGACTGTCTAAACCAAGTAAAAGAAAAGTAATATACTTTTAAAAAATTCTGTCATCTTTCTATTATCTTGTTTTGATAAGTTTAAGAATTTTGGTAAATGTCACCTGAAGACATTGATCATCTACTATCTATAAGGTTATGAGATGCCATACAAGATAATATTTGGTTCATCTGGACCACTATTCTCTAACACATACACGAAGAAAATGTGGAAAGATGTGCTCATGACCTTTACATTACCTTGAAACATTCTAGTATTTCTTAGGGCAACCAATTTTTTTCCTATCTGTCATGAATTCACATCATATTTTTGTGAATCCATTTTTAAAGTGTATAGATCCTTTGCCTTAAAGTTCACTGGAAGTTTTTTTTTGTTAACTCCTGGAAATCATAAAGGGTCTCTCTCTTTTATCTAATACACTAAGTTTTATTGAATGTTCTTTTTTCATTAGCACGTTCTTCATCATTTTATTGGCATTAATCATGTTGTTCCCTAATCATTGTTTTCAGAATCAAGTCCTAATATTTTTGGTTTTTCCGTACAAAAGTAGTCAAGGGCCTTCTTGGGAGGTTCTTGAGATTATTTCACATGTTACTTTCTTAGAACAGTGTCACATATGCTGCTGCGCCAGGCAGGATTTTATGTAGGCATGAAGCAGAGTGTGCTCTGTATGGCTTTGATGGTCCGCTTTGTAATTCTCAACATTTGGTGATCTGATCAGTACACAGGGCCACTGTCTTTGAGTCAACAGTGACTCCCAGGTCTGTTTCCTAGTCAAGACGATAGTTCCTCCTTTACTGAAGGATTAAATAGTGGAATTTTCTGAAGCTCTGTACTAGGCTTTCTTCCACTCTCCCTAGGCTATATACTCTACTACATGGCTTCCCTGACCATGTTTTTCAAATTCACATCTTAATCCACGTTCTCTCTCCTGAGATTTACACACATTTTCTTACTGCTCCTCCAGGATTTTCACCGAGATGATTTTTCAGACATTTCTGACTCAACTGACGGAAACTGAGTCTTGTCTCCTCCATCCCCAAAACTGTCTCTTGACCAGGGTTCCTTTTCTCAGACGGTAGCCTTTCCGTCACCCCACTTGCTGAAGCCAGTCTTAGACTCTTGGACTCTATTCCTGTTTCTTGGACTCTATTCCTGTCCCCTATGTCTGCTAACTGCTTTAATTCTGGCTCTTAAATACATCTTACACCACTGCTATTCTTTTATCCCTGGCACAAGCAAAGCCTCTTTCTTCACTCCTAGTCTCCCATAGTTTGTCTTACCTGGCTCCCCACTTCCAATCGTAATCATTTCTATAGCCTTAATCTGTTTAGAACATACATCTGATTATTCTTTTCTCCTACATTAAATCCTTGGTGAGGTACATTAAGTCTCGTATTACCTGGCATTTTTGTAGCCTCTCCTCGTTGCTGTATGTTAATGTTTCAGGCCCAGCAGCCCTTACACATGCTATTTTATCTGCCTGAAATGCTTCCTTACTGTTTCTCCTCTACCCTTTGTAGATAGTCATTCATCCTTTAAGTCTCAAGTTAAACCTTAGTTCCTCAGCCACTTTCTTGATCCTTCCAGTCTACTTTAGGTTTGCCTGTTATCATGCCCTGTACTTCTTCACAATCATGACATTTAAATTAGTTGTTCGATGGCTGTCTGTGCTAATCTGTAAGCTCCATAGAGACATTGGTTGTTTTGTTCATGGGCTATTTATCTTTCCCATCATCATGGGTGGATGGAGGAAAATCTTCCTATTTGGTTTCGGATTTTCCTTAACCAAAATAATGTTTATTTACCTACATTCAGACTTATCTGTCACTGGTGCCAGTTATAAAGATTTACACAACTGTTCCAAGAGTTAAATCCCTGGCTTGGCATTCTTGACCAAAAATTGAACTTGGTCTGTTTTGCAAACTTGCTGATTGCTCTGCATACTGATCCTTCTAGATCATTTACAAAAATAATGAATGTACAGATCCTCTTTCAGATTAATGACCTGACAGTCTAGACTTATAGTATCCAAGAATTACCTGTTTATATTCATCATCTCTTTTTCTTCCTTAGCTACTTCTCTGACAAAACAATATCTCTGGTTTCATAATGATTAATACTGATGATGAATAATATTTTGAATAACCTTCATATGCATTTTTATTTTTCTTTTTATTCACTCCCTCACCATTTTGCTTCACCTTTTGTCCTGCTGTTTTGTGTTGTCTTTCTACTGCCCCTTCCTTTATGTCTTTTCCTTTCCTTTCCCTTCATTTTTCTCCTTGCCTTCCTACTGTTGACCACTGTGGACATTGTTAAGTATACCCAGTGGTGGGAATCAAGGGGAAAGAAAATACTAAATCCTAGTATTGGTATTTGACACTTTGTGTGTATCAAAGAAAAGTAAGAACTTAAAAAGAAAAAACATAAAAATGGTTCTATACAGCTTAGTAATAAGTTGAACAGGTAATTCTGTTTCATAGAAAAAATATAAGCTTTGCTTCATGCACTATTTCACTTAGAAGTTTTAGGATTCCTAATGATACTAAAAATTATTTTGGAGATAAAAATATATTAAAGTAATTAGGCCACAGTGTGTGTGACAGTGAAGAATGTTTATAAAGTCCTAGTAATAAAGTTATCTTTTTCTGCTTACATTCAAGAGGACCTAATCGTAGAAAATAGTCTTCTTATTCCTTGACAGGATACAGTGTATTGCAGCAAACAGAGTATAATATTCATCTTATTCAGTAAGACAGGGGGCTGGAGGGTGGAGAAACTGGCAGAAAATGAAATAGTTGTCACTTGTACTTGATAAGTATATTACACAAGAGTGCTTCATAATATTTTTTGTAGCTTGTAATTCTGAAGACAGAAACCATATATTCTCATTCTTTGAGATTTTTCTCTAGTAATTTATAAACTTGGTAACCATTTGTGTTATTTTAGATTATTGTCTTTTTCCTCTTGCCCTTTTTAAATTAGGGGGACTACAGGCCATTGCAGAATTATTGCAAGTGGACTGTGAAATGTATGGGCTTACTAATGACCACTACAGTATTACTTTAAGACGATATGCAGGAATGGCTTTGACAAACTTGACTTTCGGAGATGTAGCCAACAAGGTATGTTTTATAAGATCCATTTCTTAAGATAGCAAGATAGCTCTTTTTTTCCATACAGACTACTTTTCACTTTCTTTTTTGTCACTGTCCTCATTAAACACTGACTAATAAAAACCTGTACTTTATATTCCACTGCAATATCCTTACTCATTTGATGTGTAATGCCTAAACAAAGGCAAAAGATGGAACACAGAAGTGAATTTATGTAATCACACTTAAAATTCTGTTCCTGGGCAGACTTCCCTGGTGGTCCTGCAGTTAAGACTCCACTTTTCCACTATAGGGAGCACAGGTTCAATCCCTGATTGGGGAACTAGGATCCCATGTACCGCCTAGTGAGGCCAAAAAGTAATTAAAAAAAAAAAAATACTGTTCGTGGGAATGATAGTAAAAGTCTGGAAATCTTGATGATTGGTGCAAGTGTCAGACACATATTAGTTCCATCCAAATAAAAGACTTTACATTCAAACCCTTTTCTTATCGTTTCTTATCATTTATTCACTTTATTTTTCCAGTTTGCCAAGAAAGGAATGAATATTGCAAAGGATTAGGAGGGTATTTGTCTTTCATTTATGTAATTTATGGTTCTGGTTCTTTTATGGCATTAGGATTAAAATGAGACAGTTGAAACTTGATTTGACGCTTACTGGTCACAAACAGAGCACAGCCCAGGTTGCCTTGTTACTAACCCTATGTAATTCTTGACGTTGCAGGCTACCCTCTGCTCTATGATGTCACTAACCCTGTGTAATCCTTGACGTTGCAGGCTACCCTCTGCTCTATGAAAGGCTGCATGAGAGCACTCGTGGCTCAGCTAAAGTCTGAAAGTGAGGACTTACAGCAGGTACTTCTAAGAATTCCACATGTTCTTCTTGGATGTTAGTGGCTTAATACCCTGATTTAGATTAACTTAAGCTGTGACTCAGTATTTAGCATCTCATGTTTAAATTGTGGCTACATTAACACCGGAATAGAGGAGAAGAATTTTATTGTAGACTTCCTTTTGGCTCTATAGTAGCTTTAAGAAGAAATTTATTTATTAATAGATTTCTACTCTTACTTTTGGGCTTCCCAGGTGGTGCCTGTGGTAAAGAACCCACCTGCCAGTGCAGGAGACATAAGAGACACGGGCTTGATCTCTGGGTCGGGAAGATCCCCGGAGGAGGGCATGGCAGCCCATTCCAGTATTCTTGCCTGGACAGTCCCGTGGACAGAGGAGCCTGCTGGGCCACAGTCCATAGGGTTGCAAAGAGTCAGACACAACTGAAACAACTTAGCACTCTTACTTTTAACATTAAGAGCAAGAAAGCAACCAGTATAAATAATTTTATAAACAAACTCTTCTAAAATTGATCCATTTGCAGGTTATTGCAAGTGTTTTGAGGAACCTGTCTTGGAGAGCAGATGTAAATAGTAAAAAGACTTTGCGTGAAGTTGGAAGTGTGAAAGCACTGATGGAATGTGCTTTGGAAGTGAAAAAGGTACCTTTGAGAACATTTGGTGTTACCATATGCATTTCATCTTTGGATACTTTCTCGCTGCCCTCTCCCACCTCTGAAACTCACTCATTTCTGACCCTCTTAAGAGCTTACCAATCCCTAGACTTAGACTGCTCCAAACTTTGCAAGTATTAAGGCAGACAAGACTGTACAAGGTGACCTAGTGTAAATCAGGGTTTTTCAGACTCAGCTCTGTTGACACCTTGGACAGGTAAGTCTTTGTCTGGGGGTACTGATGTGTGTCTTGTAGGATGCTCAGCAGCATTCCTGGCCTTTGCCCACTAAACGCTGACATGCCCCCCCTCAGTCATAATCATCAGAAGTGTCTCCATTTATTACCAGACGGCCGCGTAAGGGAAACGGGACAGAACCACCCCTAGATGATTCCTTGCTGCCCAAATCCTAATCTCCCAGAGTCCCCAGATTTTGATAGTCACCTTATAGAGGTAATCAGACCCAAAGATGAAAAATCCATCAAATAATAATTTTTTTACAAAAGGAAGTAATATCCAGGTGGGATATCTACTTTAGAAACTAAGCTGATTTTTTTTTTTAATTGAAATTTGCGAAGAACTAAGCTAAGCCAGTCTCTTTAGCTAGGAAGGAATCTGAGCTTCCTTTCACCCAACCAGCCCTCCTTGACCCAGAGCCTACATTTTTTTCTTCAGAATTTCCTTTTCAGTCTGGGGCTTTTTTTTTAATTTATGTATTTTTTTCTAAATTACATCATTTTATACCTGGAAACTCCCAAGAAAATCAACTGGAAAATTATTAGAAGAAAAATATTGTTAAGTAACTGGCTATAAAGATAATGTTCAAAGGTGGTCAGGAGGTACAAACTTCCAGTTATAAGATAAATGCATACTAGAATGTAATATACAATATGATTAATGTTATTAACACTACCATATCATTATATATGAAAATTTTTAAGAGAGTAAGTCCTGAGTGCTCATCACAAGGAAAAAGTTTTCTATTTCTTTCATTGTGTATGTATATATACATATATATATATATGAGATAACAGATGTTCACTGAACTCACTGTGGTAATCATTTCATGATGTATGTAAGTTAAATCATTATGCTGTACCCCTTAAATAGTGTTACATGTCAATTATGTCTCAAAACGGGGAGAGAACAATACTGTTCAGATGTACTCAGGATTTGCACAAAGGTACCGTTAGAACACTGCTGAGTCAGCAGAACACTTGTACTTACACTGTAGGAAAAAAGATGATGAATGGCCAGTAAGCACTTGAAAATATACTCAACATCATTAGTCATCAGGGAAATACAAATTACAACTATGAGATACCATTACACATATTATATTGGTTAAAATTTTTTAAATTGACCATGTGTTGTCAAAGATGTTAAACAGCTGAAATTCTTATGCACTGCTGGCAGCAAAGTTAAATGGTATATACAAGCATACCTCACTTTATTGCAGTTTGCAGATATTGCATTTTTGGTAAATTGAAAGTCTGTGGCAACCCTGCACTAAGCAAGTCTTTTAGTGCCATTTTCCCAACAGCATTATTTTTCAGTTAAGGTATGTACATCTTTATACATAATGCTGTTGGACAGTTAATGCAGTATAATGTAAATGTAACTTTATATGCACTGAGAAACCAAAAAAATGGTATGACTTGCTTTATTGCAATATTTGCTTTATTGGAGTGGTCTGGAACCATGCAATATCTCTGAGGTCTGTCTGTCCCACTTGAGAGCATTTTTGGCAGTGTTTTAAAATTAACATTTACCTGCCATACAGCCTGGCCACCCATGAGGAACAAAAACTTAAATTTACACAAAGACACACAGATATTCACATAAAGATTATTTGTGATGGCCAAAACCTAGGGAAAAAAATCTAATGTCCATTAGTAGGTAAATGGATACATAAATTGTGGAATACTATTTGGCTATATAAAAAAAAGAATGAACTATTGATACCTGCAATAATCTGTTATGTCAGAAATCAGAACAGTAGTTGCCTGGGGTTGGGGGTGGATTACAAGGGGTATGAGGAAATTGGAGGAGGATCAAAGTACAGTTTATTGGTCGCTTTAATACCTTACTAAAATTATACAAAAAATTAGTGCCATGTACACTTTAAGACTCCTTTCTAGTCAACCTTGTGTATTTTCAGAAAGATGTTTTTGTATACATTATTTGTATACATTATTGGAACTTGTATTGCAGCTGAAGAGCTCACATTATCACTCAGGGACCTCAAAGATCTACATACAAACCAATTGCTACATACCAAGAAAGTTAGATTAACAGACAGCCTACTGAAAAGTGTAAAAGATTTTAATAAATGTCGACATAGCCTGTTTTGTAAAGGAAGAGTAGATCATTTCTCTCTCATAGATGAGAGAGAATCATTAAAGATCATTTCTCCCTAAATTCATCTATAAATTTTTTTTTTCTTTTTATTAGTTGGAGGCTAATTACTTCACAACATTGCAGTGGGTTTTGTCATACATTGACATGAATCAGCCATGGAGTTACATGTATTCCCCATCCCGATCCCCCCTCCCACCTCCCTCTCCACCCGATTCCTCTGGGTCTTCCCAGTGCACCAGGCCCGAGCACTTGTCTCATGCATCCAACCTGGGCTGGTGATCTGTTTCACCATAGATAGTATACACGCTGTTCTCTCGAAACATCCCACCCTCGCCTTCTCCCACAGAGTCCAAAAGTCTGTTCTATACATCTGTGTCTCTTTTTCTGTTTTTGCATATAGGGTTATCATTACCATCTTTCTAAATTCCATATATATGTGTTAGTATGCTGTAATGTTCTTTATCTTTCTGGCTTACTTCATTTCTGTATAATGGGCTCCAGTTTCATCCATCTCATTAGAACTGATTCAAATGAATTCTTTTTAACGGCTGAGTAATATTCCATGGTGTATGTACCACAGCTTCCTTATCCATTTGTCTGCTGATGGGCATCTAGGTTGCTTCCATGTCCTGGCTATTATAAACAGTGCTGCAATGAACATTGGGGTGCATGTGTCTCTTTCAGATCTGGTTTCCTCAGTGTGTATGCCCAGAAGTGGTATTGCTGGGTCATATGGCAGTTCTATTTCCAGTTTTTTAAGAAAAATTCATCTATAAATTTTTAATGTAAGCCCACACCGGGGAAACCAGAATTGAAAGAGACACTTGTACCCCAATGTTCATCACAGCACTGTTTATAATAACCAGGACATGGAAGCAACCTAGATGTCCATTGGGAGACGAATGGATAAGAAAGCTGTGGTACATACACACAGTGGAATATTACTCAGCTATTAAAAAGAATGCATTTGAATCAGTTCTAATGAGGTGGATGAAACTGGAGCCTATTATACAGAGTGAAGTAAGTCAGAAAGAAAAACACCAATACAGTATGTTAACTCATATATATGGAATTTAGAAAGATGGTAACGATGACCCTATATGCGAGACAGCCAAAGAGACACATGTGAAGAACAGACTTTTGGAATCTGTGGGAGAAGGCGAGGGTGGGATGATTTGAGAGAATAGCATTGAAACATGTATATTATCATCTGTGAAACAGATTGCCAGTCCAGGCTCGATGCATGAGACAGGGTGCTCAGGGCTGGTGCACTGGGGTGACCCTGAGGGATGGGATGGGGAGGGAGGTCTGAGGGGGGTTCAGGATGGGGAACGCATGTACACCCATGGCTGATTCATGTCAATGTATGGCAGAAACCACTACAATAGTGTAAAGTAATTAGCCTCCAATTAAAATAAATTAATTTAAAAAATTAAATTTGGACTTCCCTAGTGGCTCAGACAGTAAAGTGTCTGTCTACGATGTGGGAGACCCGGGTTCGATCCCTGGGTCAGGAAGATCCTCTGGAGAAGGAAATGGCAACCCACTCCAGTACTCTTGCCTGGAAAATCCTGTGGATGGAGGAGCCTGATAGTGTACAATCCATGGGATTGCAAAGAGTCGGACACGACTGAGCAACTAAACAAAACTAATTTTAAAAAAAAATTTTTTTTTTTTAATGTAAGCCCAATCTTGGAAAAACTAGCCCATCAGAAAGTTATAATATCCAGTTCTGACTTGGTCTTGCTCTGGTTAATGGTATTAGATTTTATTTTTTCCATCTTTTTCTACATTCAGTGCAACAGCCAATATGAACATTCTTTCTCTTTTTAACTTGTCATCTCTTCATTCTCAACTTTATTTACTCCTCACAGCCACAAGAACCAAAGCTACCTTCCATATTCCCCAGGTCCTGCGTCCTTTTCACCCCATGCACTGGCGCTTCCTCTTCCTCCACCTGCGCCCTGTGCTCTGGGCATTGCTGTTTACTCAGAACTGCTCGTCCGTTACTCTGGCCCTACATACTTTCTCTACTGCTTGTAGAGAAGGAGGCTTTTTTAATGTGTCACTTATCTGTAAGAAGCCCGATGTTTTGAAAATAAAAACAAAAATGTTCATTTTCATTGCTACTTCCAACTTCTTCAGAGAGTCTCCTGTAACAACCAAAGCCCTGAACAAGCAGTCTAGTAGTCATTTCCTTCATTTCTTAACTGGCCACATCTTCCTCAGTCCTTTGTAAATTTGCTGCCAACAAAAATCTAGATTTATAGCTTAACTAGGGCATCACTTTTCTACCTGTACCTGTATTTGATACCTTTTGATCGCATACCTTACTGAATCTCCTCCCTTTGTTTTTACCACCTATACTTCCAACATCTAATTGTTTCATCTTGTCTCCTCTAACTATAAAGCTCCTTTGAAACAAAACCCTTGGCCCCTACATGTAGTCCCAAAGAGAGCAACTTCTGTTTTCCTACCTTAAACTCTCATCTCTAGGTCAGTTGTAAGTTTAGCTCACTCCTCTAAACTGTTGCCATTTTTTCTGATCTCAAGATACTTTGTCCCATTTCCTCAATCACATTATAATTAACATTGAGCTATTGTCCTTTTCACATCTTCAGTGGTGAATGCATTTCTTCTCTGCCTCATGGTAAATAGTATCTATTTTATTCATTTAATATCCTGAAGAAGAGAATACAATGGTTCTTGATTGGGCTGAGCCCAAAATGTTTGCCATGACATTCAGGGCCGTCTTTTCCCTGTCTGACCTTACTTCCCATACTGTCCCAACGTGGATTTGACTTCTTCTGTGTCTTCTTTCTGTTATTTACTCTTCCCTTGCTTATTCCCACTTCCATGCCTTTACTCATTCTACTTCCCCTGCCTCCTCTGAAGGTACATGTCTTTTTATCTGCAGAGCTGCTCTCCCCCAAAAATTATTTCATTTATTTGACTTAAGTTTCCATGGCAGTAATCTTTTCATTAGAGCCCTTGATTTTAAGTATAGTGTTACTTTTTTCCCCCAAAGTAAACAGTACCTTCAAAGCAAGTGTCAGTTGCTCTGTTTGTATCATCTAGAGTACCTGTAACTGTGATAGGCACAGAGTAGGTTTCTAATGAATGTTCGTCTGTTCCCTGATTGATTTTTAGTAAGAAGAGTGATGTCAGGAGCATGGCAAGTTTTAACCAAACATCCTTAATTGTATACTCAAAGTGTCTTCTCTGGCAGTTATAAATTGACAGTTTACTGTGATACTGTACATCAGGGAGTTCTCCTTTTTATAATGACTTTGTTTCTTTGAGGATTTTAAGAAATTGGAGTATTTCCAGTATTCTTCCATTTTAATAAATTGTTACTTTTGCATCAACCACACATAAATATGGATGTGTGTTTTTATACAAACAATATTGTACATACATCTCTGCAACGTGCTCTTTTCATTTAATGATAGGTCTGAATATCTTTTCAAATCAGCATAGAGAGGGTTTTTTCTAGTTTATAGTATCCTGAAAATGTTATCTTTTCAGAATGCAGATCAGTTGTTTCATTTTCTAATATGAACTTCCTTGAGATAAGTGTGTACCATCTAAACATTTCACGTTCATTGTTTAGATGAATGTGATGGTCATTGTTTTAATATTGTGTTCTGCTTGTTTCATGGGGATATCACTGTCTTAAGTTCTGTTTGGTATTTTATGAAAGTTTTTTTAAGTGAGGCGTTCCTAGTGCTTTACCAGGGGATGTTTAAAAAAAAGAGAGCTTTCTCTATAGAAGTAAGCATAGAAGTTCTAAGAGTTATAGTTACAGCTCTTAACTAGATGACATATATTCTGTTTCTTGATAGGAATCAACCCTCAAAAGCGTACTGAGTGCCTTATGGAATCTGTCAGCACACTGCACTGAGAATAAAGCTGACATATGTGCTGTAGGTGGTGCGCTTGCCTTTCTGGTTGGCACTCTCACTTATCGCAGCCAGACAAATACTTTAGCCATTATTGAAAGTGGAGGTGGGATATTACGGAATGTATCCAGCTTGATAGCTACAAATGAGGACCACAGGTAAATACAGTTTTATGTTACTTTTAAATGAATTTGTAAGATTCATCTTCAGAAAGACTTAACTGAGCAGTGTTTTGTGTAATTATGCAAGTTCTGAGCCAAATTACATTTATGACAATGAAACTATAACTATTAATACCTGATTTATTCATTAACATTTATGCTAATAAAAGTTCATAGTATCACAAAGATGTCTAAAAATAAACCAGTGATACTTGAGAGATATAACCCATGTGTAGAATAAAAAATGAAAGCCATAAATATTACAGAGAACAAAATCCTTTCCTATATGTAGTGTGGATTAAGGAAATATGAGGTTATAAAAAAAACTTATGGTCATGATCCAGAAAGTACAATGATTCACATTTTTCTTGTGGAGCCATAATATCAGTAATCAAAATGTTTTTCAGCCAGCAGCCGTTCGTCCAATTTATTGTAACTGTGAAACCTAACAGAGCACCTCACATGCAAGGCATACATTTTCAGAACTTGAGCTTTGCCTTATCTCAGCAAAAATATAGTATCTTTCACAGTGTATTTATTTATTTTATCCTGTATTGTTCTTCTCTCATTAAAAAAAAAAAAAAGACTATGGGGTACTTGTAGTAAAAGGGCTTTGTAAACAGTGTAAACATCTTTTCTGTAAGTTTTTGATGCACAAACTACAAGCCTTACAGCCCTATCCTCTTCTCATGGAAGAACTCTTAAACTTAGTAAGCACTCAGGTGTCTGCTGGACTGCAGAGAGAGCGCTGCCATGCTAAAGCTTATTGTACCTTTTTGCCTATCAGTTTTAAAGCCCACTAGAGCTGACTATGCTCTCATTAAACTTCATTCTACCATGCATTAAATAAGCCATAGCTCTTCAGATCCTAATATTCATTATGCTGACTCTCAACTCTTGTTTTTAAATGTTTTTAAAACTTTCACTTTATTTTTAGAAAAACTACACACACCATTTGCCCAAAACCACTTACAAGGGGGAATATCAGTATTACAAATTCAAACCAGAGAGAGATTATCTAAAAGTCATTTTGCTGACCTGAGCTTACAGTGTGCTCCCTGACTTTGTAAAGATCTATCAGTTAATTCTTCTCTCTACCTCTTCTGAGATGTCTCTGTTGTCAACATTGTGGAACCCACCCAGATGTTAAATTACCAGACTCCCTGTTCAGCTAAGATTCCATAATATATTTATACTCAGTAAACTGAGAAACTCTGTCACTATGTAAAGTAGATATATATTTGCTTCAAAAAGTTTTAAAGCTGTTAGGTCAGAATAGGAAATGCAGAATTGATGAAACTGAACATTTTTATCTTTTAGTCTGACAGATGAGTACTATAAAACAATAAACATTAAATGAACTAAGGTAGAACAAAAGGAGATGGGCAGTGCTTGAAATTTATAATATAATTTGGTGTAGTTTTATTATGCCTGTTGTTACAAGTTTTAGCAGTTATCTTTAGACTTAAATTTGTTCTCTTTCCTTTTATTTGTCACTGCAAACAGATTTTTACCTTACTTTTGTAATATCTTATTTTTATTTCAGGCAAATCCTAAGAGAGAATAATTGCTTACAGACCTTATTACAACACTTGAAATCTCACAGTTTGACAATAGTTAGTAATGCGTGCGGAACCTTGTGGAATCTCTCAGCAAGAAACCCTAAAGACCAGGAAGCATTGTGGGACATGGGAGCAGTCAGCATGCTCAAGAACCTCATTCATTCAAAGCACAAGATGATTGCTATGGGAAGTGCTGCAGCTTTAAGGAATCTCATGGCAAATAGACCTGCAAAGTATAAAGATGCCAATATCATGTCTCCTGGTTCAAGTCTGCCTTCTCTTCATGTCAGGAAACAAAAGGCCCTGGAAGCCGAATTAGATGCTCAGCATTTATCAGAAACTTTTGACAATATTGACAATTTAAGTCCCAAGGCATCTCATCGTAGCAAGCAGAGACACAAGCAAAATCTTTATGGTGACTATGTTTTTGACAGCAACCGACATGATGATAACAGGTCAGACAATTTTAATACTGGAAACATGACTGTCCTGTCACCGTATTTAAATACTACAGTATTGCCCAGCTCTTCTTCATCAAGAGGAAGTTTAGATAGCTCTCGTTCTGAGAAAGATAGAAGTTTGGAGAGAGAACGAGGTATTAGCCTAGGCAACTACCACCCAGCAACAGAAAATCCAGGAACCTCTTCAAAACGAGGTTTGCAGATTTCTACCACTGCAGCCCAGATTGCCAAAGTCATGGAAGAAGTATCAGCCATTCACACCTCCCAGGAAGACAGGAGTTCTGGGTCGACCACAGAACTACACTGTGGGACAGATGAGAGGAATGCACTGAGAAGAAGCTCTACCGCCCACACACATGCCAACACTTACAGCTTTACCAAGTCAGAAAACTCAAACAGAACATGTCCAATACCATATGCCAAAGTAGAATATAAGAGGTCTTCAAATGATAGTTTAAATAGTGTCAGCAGTAGTGATGGTTATGGTAAAAGAGGTCAGATGAAACCTTCAATTGAATCCTATTCTGAAGATGATGAAAGTAAATTCTGCAGCTATGGTCAGTATCCAGCTGACCTAGCCCATAAAATACATAGTGCAAATCATATGGATGATAATGATGGAGAACTAGATACACCAATAAATTATAGTCTTAAATATTCCGATGAACAGTTGAACTCTGGGAGGCAGAGCCCTTCACAGAATGAAAGATGGGCAAGACCCAAACATATACTAGAAGATGAAATAAAACCGAATGAGCAGAGACAATCAAGGAGTCAAAGCACAGCTTATCCTGTATATCCTGAGAGCACTGATGATAAACATCTCAAGTTCCAACCACACTTTGGGCAGCAAGAATGTGTTTCCCCGTACAGGTCAAGAGCAGCCAATGGATCTGAACCAAATCGAGTAGGCTCTAATCATGGAATTAGTCAAAATGTGAACCAGTCTTTGTGTCAAGAAGATGACTATGAAGATGATAAACCAACCAACTACAGTGAACGTTACTCTGAGGAAGGGCAGCATGAGGAAGAAGAGAGACCAACCAATTATAGCATAAAATACAGTGAAGAAAAACATCACGTGGATCAGCCCATTGATTATAGTTTAAAATACACCACAGACATTCCTTCTTCACAGAAACCGGCATTTTCATTCTCAAAGAATTCATCTGGACAGAGCACAAAAACTGAACACATCTCTTCAAGCAGCGAGAATACTTCCACACCTTCATCTAATGCCAAAAGGCAGAATCAGCTGCATCCAAGCTCAGCACAAAGCAGAAGTAGTCAGACCCCAAAAGCCACCTCTTCCTCTTGCAAAGTTCCCTCTATCAACCAAGAAACAATACAGACTTACTGTGTAGAAGATACCCCAATATGTTTTTCGAGATGCAGTTCATTATCATCTTTGTCATCTGCTGAAGATGAAATAGGGTGTGACCAGACCACACAGGAAGCAGATCCCGCTAACTCTCTGCAAATAGCCGAAATCAAGGACAACAGCGGACCTAGGCCAAATGAAGATTCTGTGAGTAAAGTTCCAGCAGTGTCACAGCACGTTAGAACCAAATCCAGCAGACTCCAGGCTTCTGGTCTGTCTTCAGAGTCAGCTAGGCACAAAGCTGTTGAATTTTCTTCAGGGGCCAAATCTCCTTCCAAGAGTGGTGCTCAGACACCCAAAAGTCCACCAGAGCACTACGTTCAGGAGACCCCACTCATGTTTAGCAGATGTACTTCAGTCAGTTCACTCGATAGTTTTGAGAGTCGCTCAATTGCCAGCTCCGTTCAGAGTGAACCCTGCAGTGGAATGGTGAGTGGCATTATAAGCCCCAGTGACCTCCCAGATAGCCCTGGACAAACCATGCCACCAAGCAGAAGTAAAACCCCTCCTCCTCCTCCCCCTCCTCCTCAGACAGTTCAGACAAAGCAAGAAGTACCTAAAACTAAAGCACCTAGTGCTGAAAAGAGAGAAAGTGGACCTAAGCAAGCTGCCGTAAATGCTGCAGTACAGAGGGTCCAGGTTCTTCCAGATGCTGATACTTTGTTACATTTTGCCACAGAGAGTACTCCTGATGGTTTTTCTTGTTCATCTAGCCTGAGTGCTCTGAGCCTTGATGAGCCATTTATTCAGAAAGATGTGGAACTAAGAATAATGCCTCCAGTTCAGGAAAATGACAACGGGAATGAAACAGAAAGTGAGCAGCCTGAAGAATCAAATGAAAACCAGGAAAAAGAGGCAGAAAAACCCACTGACTCTGAAAAAGATATTTTAGATGAGTCAGATGATGATGATATTGAAATACTAGAAGAGTGTATAATTTCTGCCATGCCAACAAAATCTTCACGCAAAGCCAAAAAACCAGCCCAGACTACTTCGAAATTACCTCCACCTGTGGCAAGGAAACCAAGTCAGCTGCCTGTATACAAACTTCTGCCGTCACAAAACAGGTTACAGGCACAAAAGCATGTTAGTTTTACACCAGGAGATGATATGCCACGGGTGTATTGTGTAGAAGGGACACCTATAAACTTTTCCACAGCTACATCTCTGAGTGATCTAACGATAGAATCCCCTCCAAATGAGTTAGCTGCTGGAGAAGGGGTTAGAGCAGGGGCACAATCAAGTGAATTTGAAAAACGAGATACCATTCCTACTGAAGGCAGAAGTACAGATGAGGCTCAAAGAGGGAAAGCCTCATCTGTCACTGTACCTGAACTAGATGACAATAAAACAGAAGAAGGTGATATTCTTGCAGAATGCATTAATTCTGCTATGCCCAAAGGAAAAAGTCACAAGCCTTTCCGTGTGAAAAAGATTATGGACCAGGTCCAACAAGCATCTATGTCTTCATCTGGAACTAACAAAAATCAATTAGATGGTAAGACAAAGAAACCTACTTCACCAGTAAAACCTATACCACAAAATACTGAATACAGGACACGTGTAAGAAAAAATACAGACTCAAAAAATAATTTAAATGCTGAAAGAAATTTCTCAGAAAACAAAGATTCAAAGAAACAGCACTTGAAAAATAATTCCAAGGACTTCAATGATAAACTGCCAAATAATGAAGACAGAGTCAGAGGAAGTTTTACTTTTGATTCACCTCATCATTACACACCCATTGAAGGCACTCCATACTGTTTTTCACGAAATGACTCTTTGAGTTCTCTAGATTTTGATGATGATGATGTTGACCTTTCCAGGGAAAAGGCTGAATTAAGAAAGGGGAAGGAAAATAAAGAATCAGAAGCTAAAGTGACCAACCACACAGAACTAACCTCAAACCAACAATCAGCTAATAAGACACCAGCTGTTACAAAGCAGCCAATAAATAGAGGTCAGTCTAAATCCGTGCTGCAGAAGCAGTCCACTTTTCCCCAGTCCTCCAAAGATATACCAGACAGAGGGGCAGCAACAGATGAGAAATTACAGAATTTTGCTATTGAAAATACTCCAGTTTGCTTTTCTCGAAATTCCTCTCTAAGCTCTCTTAGTGACATTGATCAGGAAAACAACAACAACAAGGAAAATGAACCTATCAAAGAGACAGAGCCCCCTGACTCACAGGGAGAAGCAAGTAAACCCCAGGCATCAGGTTATGCTCCTAAATCATTTCACGTTGAAGATACCCCTGTCTGTTTCTCAAGAAACAGTTCTCTCAGTTCTCTTAGTATTGATTCTGAAGATGACCTGCTGCAGGAATGCATAAGTTCTGCAATGCCAAAAAAGAAAAAGCCTTCAAGGCTCAAGGCTGATAATGAAAAGCATAGTCCCAGAAATATGGGTGGCATATTAGCAGAAGATTTGACACTCGATTTGAAAGATATACAGAGACCAGATTCAGAACATGGTTTATCCCCAGATTCAGAAAATTTTGATTGGAAAGCTATTCAGGAAGGTGCAAATTCCATAGTAAGTAGTTTACATCAAGCTGCTGCTGCCGCATGTTTATCTCGACAAGCTTCGTCTGATTCAGATTCCATCCTTTCACTGAAATCGGGCATCTCTCTGGGATCACCATTTCATCTTACACCTGATCAAGAAGAAAAACCCTTTACGAGTAATAAAGGCCCACGAATTCTAAAACCTGGGGAGAAAAGTACATTGGAAACTAAAAAACTAGAATCTGAAAATAAAGGAATAAAAGGAGGCAAAAAGGTTTATAAAAGTTTGATTACTGGGAAAGTTCGGTCTAATTCGGAAATTTCGAGCCAAATGAAACAACCCCTTCAAACAAACATGCCTGCAATCTCTCGAGGTAGGACAATGATTCATATTCCAGGAGTTCGGAATAGCTCTTCAAGTACAAGCCCAGTTTCTAAAAAAGGCCCACCCCTCAAGACTCCAGCCTCCAAAAGCCCTAGCGAAGGTCAGGCGGCTACCACTTCTCCCAGAGGAACCAAGCCATCAGTGAAGTCAGAATTAAGCCCTGTTACAAGGCAGGCATCCCAGACAGCGGGATCAAACAAAGGACCTTCTAGATCAGGATCTAGAGATTCCACTCCTTCAAGACCTGCCCAGCAACCATTAAGTAGACCAATGCAGTCTCCAGGGCGAAACTCAATCTCTCCTGGTAGAAATGGAATAAGTCCCCCTAACAAATTATCTCAACTACCAAGGACGTCATCCCCTAGTACTGCTTCAACTAAGTCCTCAGGTTCTGGGAAAATGTCTTACACATCTCCTGGCAGACAGATGAGCCAGCAGAACCTCACCAAACAAACGGGCTTATCCAAGAATGGCAGTGGTATCCCAAGAAGTGAATCTGCCTCCAAAGGGCTAAATCAAATGAGTAATAGTAATGGATCCAATAAAAAAGTAGAACTTTCTAGAATGTCTTCAACAAAGTCAAGTGGAAGTGAATCCGATAGGTCAGAGAGACCTGTATTAGTACGCCAATCAACTTTCATCAAAGAAGCTCCAAGCCCAACCCTAAGGAGAAAACTGGAGGAATCTGCTTCATTTGAATCTCTTTCTCCGTCTTCTAGACCCGATTCTCCAACACGGTCCCAGGCACATACTCCAGTTTTAAGTCCTTCCCTTCCTGATATGTCTCTATCTACACATTCGTCTGTTCAGTCTGGTGGATGGCGAAAACTCCCACCTAACCTCAGTCCCACCATAGAGTATAATGATGGAAGACCAGTAAAGCGCCATGATATAGCACGCTCTCATTCCGAAAGTCCTTCCAGACTTCCCATCAATAGGTCAGGGACCTGGAAACGTGAGCACAGCAAACACTCGTCATCACTTCCTCGAGTAAGCACTTGGAGAAGAACTGGAAGTTCATCCTCAATTCTTTCTGCTTCATCAGAATCTAGTGAAAAGGCAAAAAGTGAGGACGAGAAACATGTGAACTCTATTTCAGGAAGCAAACAAACTAAAGAAAACCAGGTATCCACAAAAGGAACATGGAGAAAAATAAAAGAAAGTGAAATTTCTCCCACAAGTAGTACTTCTCAGACCACTTCTTCAGGTGCTACAAATGGTGCTGAATCAAAGACTCTGATTTATCAAATGGCACCTGCTGTTTCTAAAACAGAGGATGTTTGGGTAAGAATTGAGGATTGCCCCATTAACAACCCTAGATCTGGAAGATCTCCAACAGGAAATACTCCCCCCGTGATTGACACTGTTTCAGAAAAGGGAAACCCGAACCCTAAAGATTCAAAAGATAATCAGGGAAAACAAAATGTGAGCAATGGTAGCGCCCCCATACGCACCATGGGTCTGGAAAACCGCCTGAATTCCTTTATTCAGGTAGATCCCCCAGACCAAAAAGGAACTGAGGCAAAGCCGGGACAAAGTAATAACCCTGTCCCTGCATCCGAGACTAATGAAAGTTCTATAGCTGAGCGTACCCCGTTTAGTTCTAGCAGCTCAAGCAAGCACAGTTCACCAAGTGGGACTGTCGCGGCCAGGGTGAGCCCTTTTAATTACAACCCGAGCCCAAGGAAAAGCAGCGCAGACGGCACCTCAGCCCGACCGTCTCAGATCCCAACGCCGGTGAGTAACACCACAAAGAAACGCGACTCAAAGCCCGACAGCGCGGAGCCCGGCGGGACTCAGAGTCCTAAGCGCCACTCCGGGTCTTACCTTGTGACGTCTGTGTGAGAAGAGCGGGAAGGAGGAAAGGAAGAATGTGATAGGTGGTAATTACAACTGCTATGTAGAAATTTTGTTTCAAGTGAAACTGTAAAAGACTGAAAAATTTTGTACATAGGTTTGATTCTTGTTAGAGGGTTTTTGTTCTGGAAGCCATATTTGATAGTATACTTTGTCTTCACTGGTCATATTTTGGGAGGCACTCTTGATAGGAAGAAAACGGTAAAGCCAAGTATATTTGTACAGTATGTTTTTCATGTATTTAAGTAGCATCCCATCCCAGCATCCTTTAATTATTGCTTGTCTTAAAATAACACTACAGATAGAAGATATGATATATTGCTGTTATCAATCATTTCTAGATAATAAACTGACTAAACTTACATCAGGGAGAAATTGGTATTTATGCAAAAAACCATTCTGTTTTAGTCCTTGAGAGTCCCATCTAACATCATAATTAATCATGTGGCTGTGAAATTCACAGTAATATGGTTCCCGATGAACAAGTTTACCCAGCCTGCTTTGCTTTACTGCATGAATGAAACTGATGGTTCAATTTCAGAAGTAATGATTAACAGTTCTGTGGTCACATGATGTGCATATAGATAGCTATAGTGTAACAACTTACACTATTTTGTGCGCAAAACAAAAAAATCTGTGTAACTGTAAAACATTGAATGAAACTATTTTCCCTGAACATCTGAAAGTAGGTAGAATTTTTGCTATGCTGTAACTTGTTGTATATTCTGGTATTTGAGGTGAGATGGCTGCTCCTTTATTATTGAGACATGAATCGTGTCTCAACAGAAACTAAATGAACGTTTCAGAATAAATTATTGCTGTATGTAAACTGTTACTGAAATTGGTATTTGTTTGAAGGGTCTTATTTCACATTTGTATTAATAATTGTCAAAAAGGGCCTCTTTTAAAAGCTTATATAAATTTTTTCTTCAAATTCTATGCATTAAGAGTAAAATTCCTCTTACTGTAATAAAAACAATTGAAGCTGATTGTTGGCATTTAACCATTCCATGCATTGGCACTTAACCTTTCCTGAAAGTTTTTTTAATGTGTGATTAGCACTTCCTGTTTAGTATTTTTCTATTCACTTTTTTTTCTTACTCCACTGGAGTTGATTTTTTAAATTCATATAATAGCAATGTGAACTGCCTTGCATATGGGCATTGAACACAACAGGCCCACAAAGAACATTTCTTTTTTCTTAATAGAATTCTGTCCTTGAAAAATTTATTATTCTGAGGTAGAAGTAGTCTCTTCCAAGCCCGTCTTTGAATGATGCTGTCTTGTCCCTCCTGTTGCTCCTGGGTCTGGAATGAACACCTGTCATCACCTTTTGTGTTACAGCAGAATTTCAGCAGCCAAATATAACCAGCACCTGGCCATGTTCAGAAAATGCTGAGACATTCAAGAGACTCTTAAGAAACCATTGTTGTTAACAAAAACTTTGTTTTTGATGAGTAGGGTTGTGGGGTATGTGTTCACATGCCCCCTTCCTCACACAGCAAGGAGAGGATCCTCCTTCATGAAGGAAGACAGACTGATAAGATTTATTTAAAAAGCTAATATATCTTTCCAGAATTTGTTCTAAATGATCAGAGAGTAAGGATGATGATAAATGTTCACTATTTGTTGAATAAATGAAATTTTATTTTTTAATGATAAATTCATGCACTCTGCACTTGGGGAAGGGAAAAGATATTTAGATATGGCAGGACACTGGGGAAAGGTGGTGAGGAGTAAGCATATCTACCTGCTGTCTTTGAAATCACATCATAGAGTTAGTTACCTACCGCTTACCTGTGTATATTACGTAAGGACTTTTTTTTTTTAAGTCATTTACTAAAATGCCAGTAAATAAGTGCTGTGATTTGAAGAAAGGCATGTGACTCCAAAGCCCATACTCTTTCTACTGCTCACCTTTGGGATATACCTACATTTAAACTTTAGTCAAGTTTTATCTGAGTGAAATCATTTGTAAGTCATAAGACTATTCTGTTTTTCTCAAAGGATGCCTTATCCAGCAGGGATATATGAATAGAGGTCATATTTCTTTCCTGTTTAGTGCTGATTTTCTTTTTTTGTTGTTGTTGTTTTAGTTACTACTGCATGCCCATTTTTATAAACCACTTCAAATACTTTTATAGGAAATAACATGGGATATAAGTCAATTAGAATAAAATTACCTTTCTCAAGGAAGGAAAAAGGAAAAAAACAAACAAAACAAAACACCTCAGTGCTGAAAATGAAAAAAGGATGCCCTCCATATCCCAGAAAACTCAGGAATTACAGTAAGCAGCGCCTACTGGGAGAAGGTACAGTATACATTGCCCATTGAGGAAAAAGTTCTGTATGAGACCCTCTAGTTAGAGACAATGGCTCTGAATTAGTAAAGGACAAAATCTCAGTTCTAATTTTAGAAGTTCAGGGAGTGCTCCCATAACTGATAACCACCCAAAGGGTCCCCAGTTTACGCCTCTGTGTGACAAACGGCACCCCGAGCCAGCGTTGGCGGCTGGTTATCTTTGGACTGCAGCAGACAGAACCGAGGCAGTGGTTTCCAAACTTGAGTGCATGCAAATCACCAAAAACGTTTGTTAAAACACATCCCCATCCTTCCTGACTCTGAGTCAGGCCTGGGAACCAGCAGGCGATGCCGATGCTGCTGGTCTGGGACCACTCAGAGTTACTGCCGTGCGCGACCGCAGCAAAGCTCCTCGAGGGACTGCCTTCCGTTCCAGCTGCTCTTCTCAACCACTGGCCTCAGCATCCGAGAAAGTACACCAAACTGCCCTCTCCCTTAGGCATGAAAAGATATGGATATTGAGTTACAATCTGAACAGCCCATCGCAACTCCCAGTAATCCACAAGTTTACCAGACACGAATGAACAGGTAATTCTATATCAGAGGTACTGACTCATGTTCCCTTTGGAACAGTTATCAAAAAGGCAAAATTTCAGCAAATATCTAATTTGGATTTGCAATAATATCAAAAGAGACACCAAGAACAGGGCAAAGAAGAGAACTTTGAAGAGAGAGCAAATGGATTTCAGATGAAAGAAAAATGTGCCCAGTTAGCATACAAACAACAACCAATTAACTATGGCAAATTCATATTTGAGAATAAACTTGACAAGTTACTTTGCACTGACAGGAAAGTTAATGAGAGGGAAATAATGAAATAAAAGATAAGCCCCAAAGAACCCAACTGCATTGTAAGAACAGTCAAAAAACTTTTTTCCCCATAAACCATGGATTGTTCCCACAAGGTTAATGAACTGAAGGGATGAGTCTTGCTGAAGATGGAAGCAAGTTGCACTATATCTGAATTCATGTTTTCACAGAGTTTCCTTCTATCTAAAATAGAAAAAGAACTGAGTGCCAGAAATGCAAAAAGAAAATTGCTAAGAGCTGAAGAATACTTGAGTAGTCAGATCATTCACAGTTAACCAAACAAAAATAATTTTTCAAGAGTCACAAAGGTCGAAATAGAGTATATAAATTATATTTTAGTTTCTAATTCCTTCACATTAATGCTGACTTTGAAATACTACTTCATAGTGTTGAAACCTATGGACTTTGACACCTACAAACTCCAGGTCTTTTTTCTATTCTTCTCCTCTCTTCTGTGGTCTATAAAGCTATTCTGGTTTTTGTTAGACCATTGATCCTTCTTTCAATCTGTATGTTTTGTGTGTGTATAATATTGTTCTTGGTGCTAAATACACTTCTGATATTCAGGATAACTCTCTACAATTGTGACTATTTGCTTATTTTCTTGACATTATGAGACTGTTCCTTTTTTAATTAAAAATACTTAACATTGTGTTAGTGAAGGTGACCACTGAATATAAAGCAACGTTAGTGAATGTTGCAAAAATTAGCTATTGTTAATAGCTATTGTTGCAGACATTACCTGTTCCACCTGCACAACCTTTTGGAATCCTGACATACAGTCTCACTGTTTATCACTGAACCTTGTACTCATTGTTCCCCCCGACCATGGCTGTCTCCACCAGCGGGGGATACCTGACCCAGAGGAGACTCATCATTAACTGACTAGTTAACCAAAGACTTTTATGGCTTGTCTTTAAAAAAAAAAAAAGATTAGGCCAATTTTAAATAAAGAGTCGCAAAATTTCCGGTTGGAGATTGAGTGCTAGATCTGAAAGATCTTGTAGAGTTAAGACTGAAGGTGCTCTGGCATCATGAAGCTAAAATAAGAGAAAGTTGGTCGCTAGAGAGAGAAGGAACAGATACGAGAGGGAGGCACAGAAACCCAAGTGTGGGACATACAAGAAAGGCTAGCTCCTGGCATTACAGTTCTTGCTGATTCTGGGGCTAGTTCGACTTTTCCTTGTGTTTGGAACATTTGTGACCTTTCAAACCCACTTTGTTCCTGAAGTAACTTGAAACAAAACTATTTAAACACAGTTTAGTGAGGTTTTTTTTTAATATAAAGGGAGCTTTCTAAAATCATCTATGGGGAAAGAGGAATAGGCTGCCTACAGAGAAAAAAAAAACAGATTGGCATCAGATTTCTTCTCTGAAATACTGAATACCAAAAAAAAAAAAAAAAGCAATGGGACACTATATGTACCATTTGTAAGCAAATGGAAATATTACCTAAGAATTCTGAAACCTGCCAAACTAGCACTTAACTTAGCTGAAACATACATCATTCGAGATTCTTGTTACAGTTGTTAACAGTAAGATTTTCTCTAAAAGAGGAGACACTCATTTAAGGAATCAGGTAGCTCACAGGAGCTATATGAGGGCCAGAAAATCAGGCTTGGAAACCACTACAGAAACAATACCCAAACCATACTGTGAGACTGCTTCAAAAAGACCCAGTTGTTACCTGTCAACTCTGGAGCCCTCTGACACCACCCTCCCCGTAAGGTAAGAATAGTTTCAGCACTTGCCTTGTCACACCGCTCAATCCCGGACTGGAGTCTTGCTGAACGGACACTGTTGGCAGAAGCTGCGTCACATGCCCGTAGAGCCTGGGAAAGCTCAGTGGTTCGGGTTCTCCATTGAGGAAGCGGGACACCTAGGACATGAATTCTCCAAACCTACAGAGGGCGTCGCAAATGCACCATGACATACCTCCTACCATAGTACTGCTGCTGCCCAAGCAATTAAATGGGAAAGTATTAAGGAGACAGTTTGAGCAATAAAACCTTTGAACTGAATAAATGTGTAAGTAATTGTGGTTAATCTGATAATGAATATCAATGTGAATGTGCACGTAACTCAGAACTGAAAAGATGAAATGCTTAATAATTTTAAATTCCACATTATTCCACCCCAAACTGGGAAATGAGGGAGAGAAGACATAAAAGCATGCTAAATTTCTACTCTTTTAAACAGGCAGTGTCAAAAGATACTATTTTACTTTTAACTTGGAAAAATGCAAGTTCAATTTTTCTATTTAGTCCTAACACCAATGTTAAAAAGAAAGCTTTCCATCCAAATCATTAGTGAAAATAACTATGAATACAGGAACACTTGAACAGGATATCAAAGAATAGGGAAAAGGGGAGAGGGAGAATTAGCCACAATAAAGCATAAAGTGACAGTAATATCAAATAATGAGTGGATTAAGCACATATGGTAAAATAAAGTTGGAGTCAAAAAAAAAAAAATCCTTTACCTATATGCCATTAGTAAAAGAGACACCTAAAATGATCCAGCCTGGACAAAACTAAAAGCACAACTACACACACAGACAAATGCAAAGAAAGCAGTATAGGTAAATTTATGTCCAAGTATAACTCTGGATGAAAAGCATCAAACAAAAGAAGATGAAAAACAGTTATGACTTTCTTTGAACATCAAATGATAAAGCATCAGGTGTATGAAACAAAATTACAAACACAGATTGACAAAAACTGTGGAACCAGTGACAGGGTCAGTGTTTGACAGATGACTTGGTCTACACACAACCAAAGGAGAGTTATTACTTAAAACCACAACTTCCTTCCAGAAAGGGTGACTCTTGTTAAGACAAAATTCTTGAAAAGTCCTTTTCTTTAGCTAAGGACCTTGATGAGTTTGGGATCTGTAAAGCCAAGCCTGAAGTTTAGTGGGAGGAGGGTTAGAGAAAATCTCACAGGTGTGCTTAAGAGAGGCAAGAACTCAGGGTTTGGGGGTTACCCAGGAATGGGGAGTTGAGGAGCAGAGATGTGAGCACAAAAGGAGAGACACAACAGAAAAAATGGCAAGAAGTCAAGGTCCTATGAAAACCCTTGATGCAACAGGTAATGATTTTAGAAATAGAGACATACACTATTTCAGTTGAAATCTAAGTTCTTTATAAAATCTGTGTTCAGTAATAATATATTAACTTGTTTTTAATTTTCAGAATCTTTTTAACAATTGCAGTTATCTTCACCATCACTTTATATAAATTATTAAGTTATCTGAATTTACTTAGATGTAAGTGTTCACTGTTTCCTCTATATTGCGTAGTGGAAACACTTTCTTTATGTTAATATAATTTGGTTTGGCTGGAGTATGTCCTTAAATAGTGTTTGTTTGTTTGTTTTCCAGAAAAGCTAGGTTGGGAATATACTTTCTCAATCCTTGCTTGTTTAAAATTGTCTTTCTTTTGACCTCACACAAAGGATAATTTGAGTCACGACTTTAGTCACAATTCATTTTCTTCAAAACTCTTCTAATGTTTACTGTGGCTAAAAAGTTCAGATATCAGGCTGAGTTCTTTTCCCCTATAGAAAACTTATTTCCTACCTGGTGTTCTTAGGGTTGTTTTTAATCCTTGAAATAAAGCAATTTTACTAGCATAAGCCCAGCTGTGTGTCTTTTTCCACAGCCCTGTCTTTTAATACCGAGTCTTTTCAATCTTGAGTCTTCAGCTCATTCAATGTTCTCACCTTGCTCTTTACAAACCAGCCAGATCTACCAAACACTGCTCTCCATTAGACAGCAGCCAGAAGCTTGGTGGTGCCTAAGTGAGAGGCACCATGCTGGGTGCCATCCTGTCAGTTCTTGGTGTCCAAAAGCTGCACTCTGCCCCTACAGAAGTGGGAAGAACACCAGTCCTCCACTTTGGGATTTAGTATAACACTTCCCCTCAGAGTACCAAAGCAGTACTGCTTGTGTTCAAATGCCTTAAAGGATTTGTAGTGAAACAGTTTCACTAAAGAGAAATTTTACTCAGTCTTAGTCTACCCTCCTACACCAATATAAAGATCTGAAGAATACTGAAGTGGGTTGTTATTTTCTACTCCAGGGGATCAATCATTCTAACCCACAGATCCAACCCATCTCTTGGACTGGCAAGGAGATTCTTTACCACTGAGTTTAATTTTAGGGTAGCGATTTTGAAAAGTGTATAGTCGAATTCCTAACATTTACACGGAACACTGAAACACAGTGCCAGTAATTTTGCTAGTTCCACCACTATAAAAATTGATTTTTGCCAACTTGAAAGCAAGCTGCGGGGCCCAGGAGCGGTTAAAGATTAAACAAACTGGGGATTTCCTTGCCTACTCTAACAACTTTGCTCAGAACTCACAGACAACCCACGGTGTTGAGCCGTACTCTGAGGATGAGAGAAGCATGCACCATCCACACTCAAACTGAAAGTAGCTAAAAAAGGGAGGGGTGGGGGGCGGGGCGTGAAAGCGTAAACCAATTTTAGCCACGGCGCGAGCATTCCAAAGGCTGGTTTCTGCAAGCTCACAGAAAGGAAGGAATTAGTCACGTTCCTGTACCCTCTCGCGAGAGGAAGAGATTTCAACGCCACGTCAGGAACCGGAGAGCCGAGACGAGTAGGCGTTCCGGTGGGCGGGACTTCCGCCGGAAACGGGGTGGTCTGGGAACTCTCAGAGAGGAGCCCCGGCCGGCTTTTTTACCTGCTGGCCCTCCCCGGGTGCTCTCTGGGCGTGGACGCTGTCTGAACCCGGGTGAAGATGGCTTGCGCCGCGGCGCGGTCCCCGGCCGACCAGGACAGGTGAGTCCGGAAAGAGGAAGCGCCTTGGGGCAAGCCCGCCTGTTCTGCGCCTCCTTCCCAAACCCTAAGGAAAGCTCCTTAGAGGGAGCTAGGCCCTGGCCCTGTTCTCGGGCGTCTGTACCTCCCGGAGGCCCGGCTGCACTGGGGTGTTCGCAGGACCCTAGGTTCCAACTTTACGTAGCTCGATGTTTACCTGTACTTGAGACGGAGGATATTTGGAGCTCCGTGGGTGACGGTAAGTAGTCACTAAGTGACAAGTCTTCTTTTGATCATTGGCGGGTAAGAGACCAGGGCCCGCCCTCAGAAGCTTTTGACGGGCTGTTGTATGTAAATGAACCGTTCCGGTATTGGTTTCTTTTCTTTTTAAAAAAAGCTTTGTCTAGCAAGTGATGTTTTTTTTCATCTAAGGTAATAAGTTAAAGTTCGGTTTTTAAATAGAGGGGAGCATCACCGACTCGATGGACAGGAGTTTGAGCAAGCTCCGGGAGTTGGTGATGGACAGGGAAGCCTGGCGTGCTGCGGTCCGTGGGGTCGCAGAGTCGGACACGACTGAGCGACTGAACTGAACTGAATAATAGTATAGGTGCACCGGCAATCTTGATGATGGTGAAAGAATGAATGAATTTGAGGAAATATTGCTCTAATGATACCACCTGGGCTTTTCCTGTGGCAGGTTCATATGTATTTATCCTGCTTATTTAAATAACAAGAAGACCATCGCGGAGGGGCGGCGAATCCCCATAAGTAAGGTAAGCATGCTTTGCCGCCAGGGCCTGGGCAGGTTATCCTGTTAGGCCACAAAGACTTATTTTACACTGCTGCATTGTTTGAGGCCCAAGGAGAACGGGCGGCCAACGACTAGGCTGCTTTTTTAAGTGATTCTTCATGAGCCTTTGTTTGAAAGAGTTTGGGGGTGGGGTGTTGTAGGGTTTGCACTTTTTTTTTTTTTAACCAATGTTATGACAATCTTCTTAATAAAGGAAAGCAAAATTATGGCACTGCACAATATCATGTCCAGAATGTTAGTTGAGTTTTTTATTTTAAACAAGGCTTGCAGAAAATTCAGATGTGTTGAGTTTTACAGTTTTAGACCCCTTATCATCATCGTCATCCTTTTGACTTGGATTAAGTTACTCTGAAATTAACACTTTTTTAAAGTAGGTATTTATAGTCTTAAATGATTTCTCCCTTGTGCTGTTTCAATAGAAAAACCCAAGTTCTTATTTGGCCTTGTGCTTGAGTTTAGAAAGAGCCTAGAGCCAAGTGAAGGGATCTTTGTAGCTTTTTATTTTCACAATTAATGTTATAACCTATTTTTAAGGCTGATTTACATTTTGTAACCTAATGGATTTGAGGAACTCGGCCTGAAAAAAACACATTATTTTTGTGTTATTTCATATCTCCCATTTTGCTGCTTAAATATGTAAAGTCTGCTTCGCTGCTGCAGGGTAAAGGAGAAGATTCAAAAGCGCTGATTCAGAAAAATGCCCAACATCAAGCCTCTGACAGGGGCCTTCAGCAGCAGGCTCTCAGATAATTCGGAGAATGATTGAATTACTTTTAACTTTATTGATACCTTACATACAGAAACATACATAAATCTTAAGTGTTTTTCTTGATTAATTTTCATGAAGTGAGTACACATGGTTAACCAAGTACCCAAATTAATAAAAAACAAAACATTCTAGCATCCCGAAAGATTCCTTTATGTCCCCCACCACCCCCCAGTGTCGCCTGCACATATAGTCATAAAAAAGGATGACCACTGTCCTGACTTCCAATACCATAGATTACTATTTCTTGTTTTTTTTATTTTATTTAAATGGCATCACACACTATGTGCTTTTATGTCAATGAATGTTCAGCTCATGAGCTTTACCTGCACTTTTGAGTATAGTTTGGTAAATCTCATCCCTCTGTCGTAGGGTTTCCCAACAGCAGCACTGTTGACATTTTGAGCCAGATAGTTCATGGTTGTGAGTGCTGTCCTGTGCTGTCTGCGTCGTTTAGCAGCTTCCTTGGCATCTACCCACTGGAAGCCAGTGCCCTACCCCACACTAGTTGTGATGATCAAAAATGTGCCTCCAAGCATTGATAAGTGTCAGGGTGCAAGATTACCTTGCTGAAAACTACTACTCTGTAGTATTGCATTGTGTGAATGTACCACAGTCCATTTTACTATTGACAGATGGTTGGGCAGTTTCTAGTTTGAGGCTGTTATAAGTAGTGCTTCTTGAGATTGTCTATTTTGTATTTTTGGGGGGTATATACCTTGCAGTGGAATTGCATGGCTATAAAGAATGCATTTATTTTACTTCCCATAGATTCTGCCAAACAATTTTCTAAAGTTGTTGTATCTGTAATAGTTGTTTGACCAATATTCTTTGAACACCTACTATGTTCCAAGCATTATGCCAGGTGAATATATTGGTGAACAAAGCAGTCCTTAACCTTGTGAAGGTTATGTTCTCATGGAAGGGAAATGGACACAAAAGTCTGAATATGTGAGTCCCAGGAATTTAAAGATTACAGTTGAAACAACTGTACCTAGGTTTTTTTTGTTGTTTTTTTTTTTAAGGAAACCAAGGGTCTTGGTATGTGTTTTATTCATAGTGTTTGAAATTATTTATACAACAGTGTAGCAGTATCCACATGAAGCTGAGCTATTTAGTGTTTTCATCTTTAATTAATTTTTCAGGCTGTTGAAAATCCTACAGCTACAGAGATTCAAGATGTATGTGCAGCAGTTGGACTTAATGTGTTTCTTGAGGTATGATATAGTTCTTCATTCACTACCATACTCATTTCATTGATGTGATAACTTTCTTAAATCTTGTTTTTCTTTCTTTCTGTTAAGAAAAATAAAATGTACTCTAGAGAATGGAATCGTGATCTTCAGTATAGGGGCAGAGTCCGGGTCCAGCTCAAACAGGAAGATGGCAGCCTCTGTCTTGTACAGTTCCCATCACGTAAGCTTTTTTAATGAATGAATGAAGTTTGGGATAGGTTATTCCTCTACATTGCCAAAAATGTTCTAAAACTGACATTTTGACAAGTCAGAAACATAATTTGCATTCTGTGAATTAATTTAGAAAAAGGACTACTGCTGATGGAGAGAAAGAGTGCTTTTAATTTCTTTTATGTTAAGGACATTTGAGAATTTAATGAAACCTAGTAATCATTTCTCAAAAAAAAAAAAAAAAAATTCTTCCATGAACATTTTAGGAACCTATGGAAGTCCATTGTTGTTCCCAGGTTAAGAGTGAGAAATTATTAAATGGTCAGATATTATTGCTATTTCACATCTAGAAATGCTTGAGGTCTGTTACTAATTTCTAATACTGATAAATCTAAAAAACTGTACTGAGTGAAAAAAAGCAAGAAGTATGCAGTGTGGTGCTACTAAGGTGTAAATTTAAATACAAAATATTACTATTTATTGATAGATGTGGATGCAGTGTTATTTATTGATATCATATATATGTGTGCGTATCAGTCCAGTTGCTCAGTCGTGTCTGACACTTTGCGACCCCATGGACCACAGCCCGCCAGGCCTCCCTGTCCATCACCAACTCCCAGAGTCTACCCAAACCCATGTCCATTGAGTCGGTGATGCCATCCAACCATCTCATCCTCTGTCATCCCCTTCTCCTCCCAGCTTCAATCTTTCCCAGCATCAAGGTCTTTTAAAATGAGTCAGCTCTTCACATCAGGTGGCCAAAGTATTGGAGTTTCAGCTTCAGCATCAGTCCTTCCAATGAATATTCAGGACTGATTTCCTTTAGGATGGACTGGTTGGATCTCCTTCCAGTCCAAGAGACTCTCAAGAGTCTTCTCTAACACCATAGTTCAAAAGCATCAATCTTCGGTGCTCAGCTTTCTTTATACTCCAACTCTCACATCCATACATGACTACTGGAAAAACCATATTCTTGACTAGACGGACCTTTCTTAGCAAAGTAACGTCTCAGCTTTTTAATATGCTGTCTAGGTTGGTCATAACTTTACTCCCAAGGAGTAAACGTCTTTTAATTTCATGGCTGCAGTCACCATCGGCAGTGATTTTGGAGCCCCCAAAAATAGTCTGCCACTGTTTCCACTGTTTCTCCATCTGTTTGCCATAAGTGATGGGACTGGATGCCATGATCTGTGTTTTCTGAATGTTGAGCTTTAAGCCAACTTTTTTACTCTCCTCCTTCACTTTCATCAAGAGGCTTTTTAGTTCTTCTTTACTTTCTGCCATAAGGGTGATATCATCTGCATATCTGGGGTTATTAATACTTCTCCCAGCAATCTTGATTCCAGCTTGTGCTTCATCCAGCCCACTGTTTCTCATAATGTACTCTGCATATAAGTCAAATAAGTAAGGTATCAATATACAGCCTTGACTGTATTTTGTATATACAATGTATATATATATATGTATATATATACACACCGTATATATAATATATACAGTATATATATATTGTACTCCTTTTCCTATTTGGAACCAGTCTGTTGTTCCATATCCAGTTCTAACTGTTGCTTCCTGACCTGCATATAGATTTCTCAAGAAGCAGGTCAGGTGGTCTGGTATTCCCATCTCTTGAAGAATTTTTCACAGTTTGTTGTGATCCACACAGTCAAAGGCTTTGGCATAATCAATAAAGCACAAATAGATGTTTTTCTGGAACTCTCTTGCTTTTTCGATGATCCAAAGGATGTTGGCAATTTGATCACTGGTTCCTCTACCTTTTCTAAATCCAGCTTGAACATCTGGAAATTCATGGTTAACATATTGTTGAATCCTGACTTGGAGAATTTTGAGCATTACTTTACTAGCATGTGAGATGAGTGCAGTTGTATAGTAGTTTGAGCATTCTTTGGCATAGCCTTTCTTAGAGATTGGAATGAAAAGGGACCTTTTCCAGTCCTGCAGCCACTGCTGAGAGTTTTCCAAATTTGCTAGCATACTGAGTGCAGCACTTTCACAGCATCATCTTTTAGGATTTGAAATAGCTCAACAGGAATTGCCTCACCTCCACTAGATTTGTTCGGAGTGATGCTTCCTAAGGCCCACCTGACTTCACATTCCAGGATGTCTGGCTATAGGTGAGTGAGCACACATCGTGATTTTCTGCATTTTGAAGATCTTTTTTGTAGTTTTTCTGTGTATTCTTGCCACCTCTTCTTAATATCTTCTGCTTCTGTTAGGTCCACACCATTTCTGTCCTTTATTGAGCCCATCTTTGCAAGAAATGTTCCCTTGGTATCTCTGGTTTTCTTGAAGAGATCTCTAGTCTTTCCTATTCTATTGTTTTCCTCTGTTTCTTTGCACTGATCACTGAGGAAGGCTTTCTTATCTCTCCTTGCTATTCTTTGGAACTCTGCATTCAAATGGGTATATCTTGCCTTTTCTCCTTTGCTTTTTGCTTCTCTTCTTTTCACAGCTATTTGTAAGCCTCCTCAGACAGCCGTTCTGATTTTTTGCATTTCTTTTTCTTGGGGATGGTCTTGATCGCTGTCTCCTGTACAATGTCACAAACCTCTGTCCATAGTTCATCAGGCACTCGGTCTAGTCCCTTAAACCTATTTCTCTCTTCCACTGTATAACCATTAGGGATTTTATTTAGGTCATACTTGAATGGTCTAGTGGTTTTCCCCACTTTCTTCAATTAAGTCTGAATTTGGCAATAAGAAGTTCATGATCTAAGCCACAGTCAACTCCCAGTCTCGTTTTTGCTGAATGTATAGAGCTTCTCCATCTTTGGATGCAAAGAATATAATCAGTCTAATTTCAGTGTTGACCATCTGTTGATGTCCATGTGTAGAGTCTTCTCTTGCGTTACTGGAAGAGGGAGTTTGCTATGATCAGTGCGTTCTCTTGGCAAAATCTATTAGCCTTTGTCCTGCTTCATTCTGTACTCCAAGGCCAAATTTGCCTGTTACTCCAAATTTGCCTGTTACTCCAAGGCCAAATTTGCCTGTTACTCTTGACTTCCTACTTTTGCATTCCAGTCCCCTATAATGAAAAGGACATCTTTTTTGGGTGATAGTTCTAGAAGGTCTTGTAGGTCTTCATAGAACCGTTCAACTTCAGCTTCTTCAGCATTACTGGTTGGAGCATAGACTTGGATTACCATGTTACTGAATGGTTTGCCTTGGAAACGAACAGAGATCATTCTGTCGTTTTTGAGATTGCATCCAGGTACTGCATTTCGGACTCTCTTGTTGACTATGATGACGACTTCATTTCTTCAAAGGGATTCCTGCCCACAGTAGTAGATATAATGGTCATCTGAGTTAAATGCACCCATTCCAGTCCATTTTAGTTTGCAGATTCCTAGAATGTCGATGTTCACTCTTGCCATCTCCTGTTTGACCACTTCCAATTTGCCTTGATTCATGGACCTAACATTCCAGGTTCCTATGCAGTATGGCTCTTTACACATTGCATCGGACCTTGCTTCCATCACCCGTCACATCCACAACTGGGTGTTGTGTTTGCTTTGGCTCCGTGTGTGTGTGTGTATGTTGGAAGAAAACACCAAGTCTTAAGGTAGTGGTTACCCTAATGCAAGCAGGCAGTGAGGAGTGGTGCCAGGGGTGTGGTGGTCAGAGAACACTGTTGCATTATCTCTAGCATTTTATTCCTTAAAAAAATCTTTTACAGCTTAATGACATTGAATTTTTGTTAGAAGACTCAGAAGCCTTGTGCTTCCTAGCTTAAGATATAATAACAGCCTGATTCCATTGCCAGCTTGTTATGTTTAGATGTTTCCTTTAGTCTTCAAGTCAATTACTAGGATCAAGGTAAAAATTTTTTATTTCAAATAAAGTGTTCAAAATTTTTGTTTCGTTCATTTAAATTTAATTTCTTCATTGCTCTTAATAAATTTTCTCCTGGAAAGGTCCCCATTTTCTGCAAATCATTGTCTTCCTAGTTATTTAATTTTTTCTTTTTAAATTTTTATTTTCTTGATGTGGTGATGACTTCATGAACTTTATGATTTTCAAGTATGATGACCTTTTACATCTTGTTTCTCAGTTTATATACTAAGCCTAACGTCTGGTTCCTAGGTAAGTCAGTAATGTTGTATGCTGCAGAAATGATACCTAAACTGAAAACAAGGACACAAAAAACAGGAGGTGGTGACCAAAGTCTTCAGCAAGGAGAGGGGAGTAAGAAAGGGAAAGGAAAGAAGAAGAAGTGACGCGGTATGGGAATCAAGGATGTGATACTACTGTAAGAGACGTGAATGGAGGCTTCTCATTTGTGTCTGAGAGAAACAGAAGCTTTTTCTTTGCATCATTTAACTGAGCTGTGAACATTTGTGCCTCCCAGCTTCAACATCAGAGTTGATAATGAAATAAGTATACATCAGAAGTTTGCATCCAGCTCTCATGCAGTATAAAAGAAATTTTTTCTTTTTTTTTGCCTCTTAATGCAGTTTTTGTGAAAGAAAGAAGCATATTCTTAAATGGACAGTGGGCTTTACCATAAGTTACTTGAAATCCTATATCTGTTTGTCCTCTATGTAAACATGTTTCAAATAAATGAGTTTAGTAAGATTTGAAAAACATTTTATCTTTTAAATTAGTGAAATAAAATTTCAAACTTGACATTTTGTAGCTTTTGCTATGAACTAATTAATGCCAGCAGAGGAGATAAAGAGAATAAGATGGGGAGTGGAAGCTTAGTGTGAACCTAAAACCGGAAAGTGGTTAAATCCTTTTGGAGGTCTATGAACAGGCAGTCTGTGGATCATATTCTTTTAATCAGTCATTGTAATTGAGTTGTTTCATCAATTACTAGTTTGTTGACATGTGGAAAGTCCTGAAATTTAAGCTTCAGATTTGCTTATTGTATAAATTGGAGTTCTAAAATTATCTATGCTTTAGCACCTTGAGATAAACTTTTTTAAAAGAAACTAAAGTGGATTGATAATTCTGACTTTATTCCAAAGCACTGTTCTGAAAGTGGTGACTTTGTGTAGAATTTAAGAGACTCCTTCTCCAGCCTTATGTTTTTGTCTACTGAGCATCTCCTGGGGCCTTCTCTGACTCAGTGTGCTTCTGAAAGAGCTGTCAGTCACAGGATTGCATCCTGACCACAGGATGTGACCAAGGCCAGGCCAGTGGAGTGTTCCTCTCGATTTTATATCTGGAGCAGAAACACAAGTACAGATGGTGATAGGAGGTAAGATTTGATTCATATCTTCCTGAGGCCTAGTGCAGATCTTCTGTGAATCCTGAGTGAATTCATAGTATTCTTTAAATCCCAATTCCTTTTTTATTGCTAGAGAGCAAACAATTCCAAGTGATTACAGAGTAAACAAAGCCAGAGTTTCAGAACTTTAAGAGATTACACACCCAGGCTGTATGAGATGATCCATCGGTGTGTAAGGGGGAAGTATCAGAATTGCTACTTAGGTTTTCTCTCTAACATTTTCTGTTGTTACTGTGTCTTATAGTGAACATAATTGTATAGTAGTTTATATATCAGACTTACAAATAATTACAGGGGTGCAAAACATGATTCAGAAAAGCCCTCTTTGGGAAAATGTATCACTTGGGAATATGGCTGTATAACAGAAAAGAATGAGGGACTTAAACAGGAATTAAGTTTTCAAATAACATGAAACTCAAAGGTTATTGTAGGTGTTGACTGAGTTGCTCAGTGATGCCCTCATACCTCTGTACTCCACTATCTGTGGCATGTTTCCAACATCCTTACAGCGCTTACAAACGTGTGAAGGGACTGGTGACAGGCCCGACACCACCAGAGCTCCACATCTGTCCCCCTTGACGTCACCGTGTGAAGTTCAGAGAGCCTCAGATTGATCAAGGGTTCATCAGACAGCTTAGGATTGTCGTCATTCACATTTTGCTGGGTCAGGTTTCTGTTCCAACATTGCGTATATTATAAACAGACCTTTATTCTGTAAAATTTTCAAGAAAGAAGCATCACAGAACTTTGACGAATTTTTCAGTGAATCTTAGGTAGATGTTTTCTCTGGCTGAGTGACATACGTATTAATACTGTGTCTCAGAAGATGATAGTTCTTCAGAATATAGTTCTGATTCAGATGATGTAAATGATGAAGTCAGACCAACAAAAAGACAAAAATCCTTAGTGATTGATTCTGCAATGGGAAGTGAAAATGAAACGGTGCTGGAGAATGCTCCTTCGCTTCCAAAGAAGAGTATATTGAATATAGTGTTTCACAAAAATGACTTTACAGGTGTGTTAGGTATAATTGTTGAATGTAATAACCCACAAAGTGTTAGTGAAATAAGTTTTTGGCCAGCCACAGTAAAAATTGCCAGCCACAGGTGTTCAGTCACTCTGTATCTGACTCTTTGCAACCCCATGGACTGCACCAGGCTTCCCTGTCCATCACCAACTCCCGGAGTTTACTCAAACTCATCTCCATTGAGTTGGTGATGCCTTCCAATCCAATCATCTCATCCTCTGTTGTCCCCTTCTCCCACCTTCAATCTTTCCCAGCATCAGGGTCTTTTCCAATGAGTCAGTTCTTCACATCAGTTGGCCAAAGTATTGGACTTTCAGCTTCAGCATCAGTCCTTCCAATGAATATTCAGGACTGATCTCCTTTAGGATGGACTGGTTGGATCTCCTTGTCTTTTCCAACACCACAGTTCAAAAGCATCAATTCTAAAGTGCTCAGCTTTCTTTATAGACCAGCTCTCACATCCATACGTGACCACTGGAAAAACCATAGCTTTGACTAATTGGACCTTTGTCGGCAAAGTAATGTCTCTGCTTTTTAATATGCCATCTAGGTTGGTCATAGCTTTTCTGCCAAGGAGCAAGTGTCTTTTAATTTCATGGCTTCAATCACCATCTGCAGTGATTTTGGAGCCCCAAAAAATAAAGTCTGTTACTGTTTCCACTGTTTCCCCATCTATTTGCCAGGAAGTGATGGGACCGGATGTCATGATCTAAGTTTTCTGAATGTTGAGTTTTAATTGTTAAAAATAACAATTTTTGGTCAATCACAATAAAAACTGCCAGCCACAGGTGTTAGTCTCTGCAAAAATTTCCTGAACAGCGTATTAAAAGGAAAGGCAGCGATTTCTCAAAACCTGTCCTGGCCAACTTTCACTTGTTTCCTTGTCAAGAACTCTGGCACAAAGTGAAATACAGCCTTCTCAGTCCTGATAGAGTGGCAGCCAAGGAAATGAGTAGTTGAGAGTGAATACTGGGCAGTCAATGTAAAAGATTTGTCACAGAAAGATGCCTAGAATCTAAAATTGTTTTAGAGATAGGGCAATAGGATTGTCAGAAAAGGTTTCACAATAATTGCTGTACATGTTGCTGTTTGTTCATGTTGCAGTCAGTGAATAATTATCTACTTCTTTGCCAGCCAAGTGAAAAACAGAGTCATTTCAGTGAATTATGTTCACCTTCTTTGCCCATTTTTTAAGGACTTTATTATTATCAGTTTTATACTTATACATAATTGAAAGAGCTAGCCAGTTTTAATAGTTTCCATTTAGGCATTAACTTCCATCTCTAGAGGAGGATGATTTCTTTTTCCTTTCTTTACTCCCAAGACATGCATGCATCTTTCCCATCTTCCCTCCTACCACTGTATTTCATCATTGTGATCACATCTTACCTGACTCCTGAAAAACTTGTATGCAGGTCAAGAAGCAACAGTTAGAACCAGACCCGGAATAATGGACTGGTTCATAATTAGGAAAGGAGTACGTCAAGGCTGTATAGTGTCACCCTGCTTATTTAACTTACATGCAGAGTATACCATGCAAAATGGTGGGCTGGATGAACAAGCTGGATTAAGAGTGCCGGCAGAAATAGCAATAATTTCAGATATGCAGATGACACCACCCTAATGGCAGAGATCAAAATAACTAAAGAGCCTCTTGATGAAGGTGAAAGAGGAAAGTGAAAAAAACTGGCTTAAAACTCAACATTCAAAAAGCGAAGATCATGACACCTAGCCCCATCACTTCATGTCAAATAGATGGGGAAGCAATGGAAATAGTGAGAGACTTTATTTTCTTGGGCTCCAAAATCATTGCAAATGGTGACTGCAGCCATGAAATCAAAAGATGCTTGCTCCTTGGAAGAAAATCTATGACAAAACTAGAAAGCAAAGACATCACTTTGCCAACAAAGGTCTGTCTAGTCAAAGCTATGGTTTTTCCAGTAGTCATGTATGGATATGAAAGCTGGACCATAAAGAAAGCTGAGCACTGAAGAAATGATGCTTTTGAACTGTGGTGCTGGAGTCAGTCCTAAAGGAAATCAACCCTGAATATTCATTGGAAGGACTGATGCTGAAGCTCCAATACTTTGGCCATGTAATGCGAAGAGCCGACTCGTTGGAAAAGACCCTGATGCTGGGAAAGATTGAAGGTGGGAGGAGAAGATGGTGACAGAGGACGAGTTGGTTGGATGGCATCACTGACTCAATGAGTCTGAGGAAGCTCTGGGAGATAGTGAAGGACAGGGAGGCCTGGAGTGCTGCAGTCCATGGGGTCACAAAGAGTCGGACACAACTTAGCGACTGAACAACAACAATTTAAAGTTTACGTTCTGTATTTCATTCATAGCTGAATCATGCAGTACCTTTGCTGCTCAATAGTGTGATTGGGGTGCAGTGGGACTGGACTCCCCAGGGAGCTTGTGAAAATTTCACACTCTCTGGCCCCAACCTGGAATTCAGATGCGTTTTGAAGATTTAGCTGATCTCTGAAAACACTCTGGAGTATGCTGTGGTTACTTTTGTTTTCCTTGGAGCTAATTTTCTTTCATTTGCTTAGTTGTATGAATACTTGATGAATTATCAGTTGTCAAAATGTCCTTTCAAAAAGCTTGTCCATATCAGGCAGGTGTTTTCTCTAAGGTTGATCTGCTTCCCCAGAGAGAAGTCTGACAAGCTCCCAGGAGGATAAAGATCTGGGAGCCTAGTGGGAGACGGCAGGGTGGGCAAATGGGTCTCGGCATTTGGTCACTCAGTCATGCTTTTAATGCAACTTTCCTCCCTTAACTCTGCCTGTGCCCCCTCTCCAAGGATCCCCCAGTCTTTCCAGAGAATAAACCTCTGGTCTGCATGGTTGTGAATAAGGTAGTTCTTCATTAAATCCTCTTTTTTTAGTTCCCTCCCAAAATTAAGATACTCTTTGCAGTTATTTTGATATTGCAGGTAACGATAATGAAATTTCTATACCCAAAGAGAGAAACTAGGTGGGGTAGGCAGAATATGCTGTTCTCCTGATCATCATCCATCCTCGGGAAAAAAAAACAGTAAATATGTTGCTTTCATGGCAAAAAGCTTTGCATGTGAGATTAAGAATCTTGAGCTGGAGAGAGTATCCTGGGTTATCCAGGTGGGCCCAGTGTAATCACAAACAAGCTTATAAAAGGGAAGCAGGGGTCAGTGTACTAGTGGGCCACAAACGGGGGTACAGGCAGAGTGTGGAAGCTGAAAGCAGCAAGAAAATGGATTCTCCTGTATCTTCAGAAATAATGCAGCCCTGCCCACCTCTTTCGGATGTCTGACCTTCAGAAGTATATAAGCTAATACATTTGTGCTGGTTTAAGCCATTAATAATGTGTGGTAATATGTTACAGCAATAACAGGAAACTAACACACTAGCTGAACTAATTAGCTAAGACAAACTCTCCAGACCTTAGGATTCTTGACCTTAGCAGTAGTCTCTAATAGTAGCTGTCATCGAAAAATTAGTCAACCTAAGAAAAATTTGAAGATTTTATTCGAGCCAAATTTGAAGATTATAGCCTGGGAAGAGCACCTCAGAAAGCTGAGAGAGTTGTTCTGCCCATTAAAAGTCAAGACAATTTATATGTTTTTTGAGATAGAGGGCAGTACGTTAAGTGATGTATTCGTATTTGAGTTTTCATAATCCAGATGTAATCTGGTGGGTCATCATGGTGGGTCATGTGACTTTCTATAAGCTCAAAAAGGAATGTTGTCTTTTAAAGAGTTGTCTTGATGCTGAGAGAATGTTGCTGGTTATGGTGGAGCAGGTATTCCTGCTGACGGGCGAGGTTTGGGTCAATGCATAATGTGGATATACAATGCACAACTGGGGGAGTGCAAGTTGCTCAGTCATGTCCAACTCTTTGCGACCCCATAGACTATGCTGCTGCTGCTGCTAAGTCACTTCAGTCCTGTCTGACTCTGTGCGACCCCATAGATGGCAGCCCACCAGGCTCCGCCATCCCTGGGATTCTCCAGGCAAGAACACTGGAGTGGGTTGCCATTTCCTTCTCCAATGCGTGAAAGTGAAGTCCCTCAGTCGTGTGTGGTTGTGTGTGTGTGTGTGTGTGTGTGTGTGTGAGTGCCTGGGTACGCCCACATCTGTCCTTCTCAATGGCTGCTGTGGGCTGGTCCTCGGGGACCCTGGGAGCAGGCCGTCCCGGGTCAGGTCATCGGTGGCTGAGCAGAGCGAGTAAACGGTTCCCCGTCTCTTCCCTCCCGGCCCCTGCACCCCGGCCCGGCCCGTTTCTCTTACCGATGGCCTCAAGCCCCACCAGGGGTGCAGCTGCCCCTCCCAAAAGCGTGACCCCAAGGAAACCAGAGGCCTCAGCTTCCCTTTCCTTGGGGAAGTCCATGCAGCGGGTCTGAGCTGTGAGCTACCTGCTGCCGCTTGTGAAAGCCAAGGAGGAGGACGCTTCTCCGGGAAGGCCACAGCCCCAGGCTGGCTGCCTCTCTCCATGTCCCACTCCCTGGAGTCCACTGGGCCCATCAACACATGTCCTGTGCGGCCGTGTGAAGGGTCCGCCCTTCCCTGACCAGGGGCCGCTGCTCCCCGCACCTGGGAGGAGGCTGCCCGGCCGAGAGCCTCTGGGCTGATCCTGCCTGTGCCAAGGATTTGTGCTGTGACTTTGGGCAAATCATTCCGAGAGTCACTGGGCACTCACGACCAGAGAACTCAAGGGCAGGCTCAACGCCCTACCCCTGCGACGCAGCCTGTCCTTCTGTGAAGTCCACCCAGATGAGCCTCCCCTTGGCATCCAGGCGATCGGCGGAGGTCCTCTTCCCAGGCTGGACGAGGCTGCCAGTTGTTCCACCCCTCCCCTGTTACCCTCAGCACTGAGCCAGCCAGGGGCGAGCAGGCTGCAGCCCCAGAGGTGAGAAAACGTTCACCTGCTTCTCCCGTCTGAGCCCCCAGTCCCTGATGGCAGGGGACCCTGCCATCTCTTTGGGACCCTGTGGACTGCAGCCCACCAGGCTCCTCCGTCCATGGGGTTTTCAAGGCAAGAGTACTGGAGTGGGTTGCCATTGCCTTCTCCGCACGGACTATGCAGTCCAAGGAATTCTCCAGGCCAGAATACTGGAGTGCCTTTCCCTTCTCCAGGGCATCTTCCCAACCCAGGGATCAAACTCAGGTCTCCCACATTGCAGGCAGATTCTTTACCAGCTGAGCCACAGGGGAAGCCCAAGAATACTGGAGTGGGTAGCCTATCCCTTCTCCAGCGGATCTTTCCAACCCAAGAATCGAACCGGGGTCTCCTGCATTGCTGGTGGATTCTTTACCATCTGAGCTATCACAGAAGCTCAAGTTGGAGGCAGAGGGAAGGCCAAAGGGCAAAGAAGAATTTTTATGTTTAACTTTTTCTTGCCAAAACATGAATTTCATTTCACATTCTTAATCCTGGTTATACATTGGCAGAGTTTTAAAATACTGGCACCTGGGTATATAGTGGATGATTAAAATTTCTGGTAGTGGAGGCAGACACTAGTATTTTCTGAAAGCTGCTCAGAGGATGGTAATGGACAGCCAGGCTTGAAAACCTCTATACTAAGTGTAAAGAAACCATTAACCTAACAGCGATTTCTTGTCAAAGTGTGGTTTCTGATCATTAGCATCACCTGGGATCTTGTTCCAAATACAAATGTTTCAGCCCCACCCCAGACTTCCTCAATCAGGGATGAGACCAGCAATCTTTTACCAATTCCTGCCCTCCTCAAAGAAATCCTGATGCACACTAACATTTGAGAACCTCTGATTTGACCAAAGAACCTCTTTATTGCTCTTAATTCTCTGAGGCGTGTGTGTTACATATTTTATAAGCTAATACTGTAGTAAGCAGCCCAAAAAACTTAAGGTCATTCTCAAATATATTTACTTTCTTCTGCTGTATCATACAGAACTAATACTTGGTTAAGGATGTGAATTGTATCTATTACTCTATAAAACGCCATGATTCTAGACATACAGACATGTAAAGGCAGATGTAGGAGACGATGCTGACCGAAGTGCACTCTCCAAAAGTAGGTATTTTCAATAAAATCCCCAGTTCTTCTTTTCTTAAGTCTAAAAATATAGAGTGATTTTGAGGCATCTGTGTTTACTATATTAAAATATATGAAATAACAGCACCAACTAGCAGCTGCGTGAGACTGTGTGTAATGCGTTATGCCAGCATTAGAGCTGACTCCCTCAGTCAACTGTTCGGGGATAAGTTTGCAGCAGCCGGGTATTCAATCAACCGCAGATTGTGTAGAACTGCAGTACGTGCTTATTGAAAAAAGTCTGTAAGTGAGCCCATGCAGTTCAAACCTGTGTTATTCAAAGGTCAAGAAGAGTTTAGGTTTCCTCTCCATTTATTGCTAATGATTAGTAGAAACTTTTTGACTGGTTTTTTTTCCTGGCTTTTAAAAATCTGTTTATTTTTTTAATTGACGTATAACTGCTTCACAATGTCGTGTCAGTCTCTGCTCTACAGCGGTACAGCAAGAATAGGCCACGTGTAAACACACACCCCTCGCTTGTTTGCAGGGAAAGTCTTTGCTCTGACAGGTAGTTACCACCACAGCCAGGAGAGAAACAGGCTCAATCAACAGCAGTGTTAAAGGTTTATTCATCTGTATTAAGATTTTTCTTACATTTTCTTTTAAGCCCCATAAAAGAAAATGAACTATAAAAGTTCAATGAGATAACAAAATTTTATTTACATCTATTTCCATTTAATATATCACATCTTCAGGATAGGTGGTAACTTATCTAAAGGTTATACTCATATTCTTCAGGCTGTGGGTAGAAGACTCCCCAGGGCAGCAGTAACTGTCTTGTAGGAATTCTTTGCCTTCACATGTCCCCAAAATACCATTCAGGTACAAATAAATACTTGTCTTACAGCTGAACACAGGCTCAATCAGTTTTTCAAACACTCTAGCCACAGCAGTATATTTTTTGGGAAATCTAAACTGAGACAAGAATTGCTCAACTCATAGCTTCTCCTGTCATTAATATGTACATGCTGACTGCCAAAAAGCTAACTAAAACTTCTTACAGAATGTACTGCAAGATAAACCTATAGTAATAAAAAAAAAAAAAAATCTGCATTCAGAAATTTCTGTCTAAACTGATATTAGCCTGTAAGTAGTTATAAGCAATAGTAACTTTCATGCTTCACCATCTTGCCTGATATTTTGTATACTAAAAGTTACATATTCTGTATACTAACAGTCTGATTATATAGTCTGAATGCTAGAAGTTGCTAATTTTCATTCTTTTACCACCAAGAAAAGCATACTTGATTTATAGGGAAAGGGATCTAAATACTCCTAGAGGTACTTCTAAAACTTTTTAACCTAAGGCTTGATTTTCTTCCAATAACAAGTAGCTGTTTGCTTTCTGAAAGTTTTTATGCTTAATAAGGTGCTTTATCATCATCACATTCCTCTCTCCCCAAAAAGGCCCTGATCCATATGGTTATATTGGGGTGATATTGTTCCTTATTTTTGATACCTCTGACATTGTTTTTTTTTTAACATTGTGACACATCATTATGACTTTACCTAATTGTTATCTAAAAGGGAACTAATCATCTTTATTTGCCTTAAAATATTTTATAGGCCTGGTTGTTAGTTTTGTAATGCTTTTGTTTTAGTCAATTTAGTCTAAGAAGGATCCTAGCAGTATGTCAGTGCAAAGTTTAGATTCTCTAGTATGGAGAAGTTGTCAAGGTCCTTATAAGCCACTTGGCTAATCAAACTAGTAACATTAATTTTAGCTTTTTATTTTGTACTTAAACTGCATATAACCTCATAGTTTATCATCAAAACAAAGCACATAGATGAAAGCATGTAAATGGACTACGAACGATTCTGACTTGTGAACTAGGGAAGCCTCTGTTGTTTGACCTTAAAGTCCAGGGCAAGAAGGTAAAGGTGTTTGTCTTAACCACTACCAACTAGACTGTGCAGTATATCGTACTTCTCTGAGAATTGCTCTTAGAGCCTGGTGTCACCATTAGCATGTAGTTGCTAATGATATAAACAAGAATGTACATGTAATTAGAGGTGGGCAAGTCTCTAGAGGTTCCTTAAAGTAGAAGTTTTTAAAAAGACTGGAAAAGAAACAAGACTAAACCAACATGTCACTCAGCTATGAAAGTGAAACTAGGGATGAGTTCCATAACAATGCTTATCAGCCAGTTTTTTTAAAAAGCTACAAGACAATATTACTAGTTCTACAGAATTGGGAACTGTGCTGTGTGTGTACGTTTCCCCATTTATCACTTAGCTGACTGCTTTACAAAGTTGTTCTGGTATTCAGCTGCTACAATGTTAGGAAACCACCAGGCCAACCTCTCTTCTGCCTCATTTATCACTTAACTGTTCCTTTGAAACACTGCTCATTTGTATTAATTTTCTCAAGTATTATTCAGCAGATCACACCAACACTATGGAACCCTCAGCCTTTGGCTGGTGCTCCCCGTGAACAATATGCAGGCTACAGACAGTAATGTTTCCCTACATGTGTGTATGCACAGATACGTTAAAAACATTTAAACATTTACTCTTAAAGAGTATCCTAAAATGTAAGTACAGAGAAAATGCATGCAGAGAGAGCCCACTCAAGTACAAAGCCTGTGGGGTATATAATTTTAAGTTTATATTTCCTACAGTATGGTAACATAGGTCTTTTCCTACCCAGAGGCATAATATATTTTCTGAAAACTTGGACACTGCCGATTGCATTAAATGTAAATGCTCCCTAAGTATATAAACAGTAAAAGTAAGCAAAAAACCTTACAACACATTCCTTTTTTTAATATATCAAAAATGTTTCCAAGGCAACATTATTAAAATGACTATATACCACAGTTCCTAATATAATGTCAAGCTCTAATAGGAAGGTACCGAGAGGCCAGAAAGGTTTCATCCAGTCAGTGGCTTAGGTGCTCTTCTTTTCCTCACCCAGTAAATTCACGGCAGCTTTCTTGGCTGTAAAAAGGAAAGAAAAATATATCACAGCTATTTGTAACCCAGCTTTGTGCCTAATGTAGCTACTATTGTAGCTAACCCCGGGGATGACTCATGCTCAGATGAGAACCACGGAGGTTTGTGGGCTGGGCTAGCAGAGTTTCCAGGGAATGGAGAGGAGAACTCTTCCAACGCAGATCCTGAGCACATGAGCAGTTACTGAAGACCTAACCCCTCGGAGTGGCCGCATTGCCTGCGCCATTGCGCTCTGTCCTCCTTCAAGTATCGCAAGAAGCAGGGGCTCCTTGACTGCACAGTGTCCTCTGTACAGGCGAGAAATTCCAGGCCCTACCTGCCCTTCCTAATTACCACTTGGCTTGGAATGTGCTGTAAGAACTCCTGTGATGTGTCTGATGGGCCGCGGGGAGGGTTCTGGGAGCCTTGAGGCCCCCTGAGATTCCAAACCGCAGCTGTTCTTGGGGGAGCCCTGAGCGGGTGCCAGGCAAGGCTGCCCTCCTTGTGCACCAGCTGCCCGACAGCTGTTCTCCATTCACTTAAAATTGTGGACTAAAGTTTACAAAGACACTGCAGGCTCTCAACTAGCTCTTTGCAAAAATGTACTTCCTGGAGAATCCAGAAACTCAGAGTCTAAAATGTGTCAGCCTCAAAATCCCTCTTATTTTCATTCTTACACCTCAGTTTATGAATGTAACCTATCAAAGTAAAACAGGATTTTAGAGTACTGAGATCTAAGAGAATCAAAGGCCGGAAAATGTGGGTAAACGAGACAGAAATGACATCACCAGAGGTTGCTGGTTTGGTTAAGAGCAGGGAGGAAGAGTTAGGAAATCTCTTCAGAAGGAACTGGCAATCCTAGAGCGGGAGGATGTGCAGAAACGTAGAGGCGTCCTGAAGGAGGCACGAGCCATGTCCGGGAGCAGGGCTTGGGGAGGATGTGGTCTGTGAGGAGGAGGGGGAGGAGAGCACACACTGGCTGGGGCATCAGGGCTGCAGGGGACCATCTGGGGGTCTTCCTCCCCCAGAGGCCAGCTCACCTCTCGTCTCCCACTTCCTTGGGAGCGTAGAACCCTTTTTTTTAAAAATTCCCTAGTTCTATGCCCATTGTCTACAGTCTAAAACCCTTACTGTGCCCTCTGGAACTTCCGACCCATCATCAGGAAGACCTCCATCCTCACCTGTTTCTCCAAATGGCTTCTTCTTCCTGTTGCTCTTACAGAGCCTGCCTGCCCCCAGGACACTGCCTTCTCAAGTGTCCTATGTGTTTCCCTTCCATGACCCTGGTGCTGCTGGGTCTGGAGGTCCAGGAAGCACTGTCTTTGATGCTCATGGCTGTGTTCGGAATCTCATGGCATCAGACGACCTTTCCCAGCTGCCCATCTTTTTTCCAATTCTCTCTGACCCTTGGGCTGTGCTGCCTCACTTCTTTAAGATTTTAGCTCCAAACTTAAAATCACTCTTGAGCACTGCTGTTACCTGAATTATCAGTGATTTCAGTATTCTTCCAACATCCCAGCCGCTTGGGTCCCCTCCAGTAAGGAGGACGCTCCACTCTAGCTGCCCTGCGCCTGGCCTCCTTCAGCCCCCTCCAGGCCATCCCCTGCCAGTCCCGCATTCCCCGCTCCCGGCTTCTGCACGTGCTAGTTCTCCCACTGGGGCTTTCTTACCCATGGTTCCTTCCCTTAACACTTTCAAATGTGACGCAGTGTTGCCTCCTTTGTGAGGATTTCCTATATCACTGTCACCTTCTCTCCAGCCCCATCTTTCGATCTGTTTTATTCTTCTCTGCATCATGTGCTATGCAAGTGTGACTACACCACGTAACTTGCTTTTTCATTGTATTCTATCTCTCTCAACAAGACTGTAAGCTTCATGGCTTCATGCAGTATGGTCTGCTGGTTGGTTTGGTTCCCTGGTTCATGCCCAGTGCTATGAACATGCTTGGCACATAATTAGGTCACCTCAATAAGTAAGTATTTGTTGAAGGAATGGATGAGAAAGGCTGAGAGAGAGGGCATTCTTTCGCACCTCTAACAAAAGCCATTTGAATTGCAGCATAACAAGAGTTCAACCTGAAATGAATCAGAGAGACTAGACTTGTATATAAATACAGATGACCCCTAAAATCTCCACCCATCACAGGAAAGTCCCTTTTCCTAATGTGCTGACTGAATGATGTGTTATACGTGGCGTGGCAGAAGATTGTTGGGAACAGTAAAGGCAACAGGCAAAGCCTTGGTGGAGAAATCCCAGAACAGGCTTGGCACGGGGCTGAGGAAAGCCACAGGAGTGAAGTGAGGAGGCCCGCCCTCTGGGCCAGTGTGACCCCAGCCTCCCGCACACTGAGCCAGGCTGCCCCCTGGCCATACCTTCCTTAGAGATGGCGTCTGCAGTCTCTTTGGCTCTGTCCTTCAGGTCACTCACCACACTGTCCACTTGGGACTCGTGCTTCAGGAAGAAGGGCCGGATGACGCGCTTGTAGAGCAGGTCTGCCCCGTTGGCAGGGCTGGGAGCCATGCACCACAGCAGGAAGCCGCACTGCAGGGAGGAGAAGCCGCAGGGTTACGGGGGCGGCAGACCGCACAGACTGCCGCCTCTGCCCGAGACGGGCCGCCGCCGCCAGCTGCCCCACTGGCATCTCCGGAGTTTCTGCAGGACGTGAGGTGCACTTTTGTTGATGGAGAAAACATGACAAATAATGACCTAGTAAGGAAAGGCTGCCAGGGCTTCCCTGACGGCTCAGCTGGTAAAGACTCTGCCTGCAAGGCAGGAGACCCCACTTGGATTCCTGGGTGGGGAAGATCCCCTGGAGAAGGGATGGGCTACCCACTCCAGTATTCTTGGGCTTCCCTTGTGGCTCAGCTGGTAAAGAATCCACCTGCAATGGGGGAGACTTGGGTTCCATCCCTGAGCTGTGAAGACCCCCTGGAGGAGACCATCGCAACCCACTCCAGTATTCTTGCCTGGAGAACCCCCATGGACAGAGGAGCCTGGTGGGCTATGGTCCGGGGGTCGCAAAGAGTCAGAGATGACTGAGCGACTAAGCGCAGAAGGAAACACTGAGGCTGCCAAAGGCGAAACACAGCCGGTCCGGCAGCTTAGCTCCTGCTGACGGGGGGCACTTCCAGGGGTGAGTCACGAGAGCTGAGAGATGCACACGGGGAAGGGGCCGCCACCAACGGCAGAGAGCGTGAGTTAACACGCACACGGAGCACCGACAAGCGCACTTCCGTGACATCAAAATACAAAGCAAAACGCAGGTTCTGACAGATTATAGGGGGCGAGTTTTGAAAAGGCAGGAGTTACCAGGCTGGATTTAAAAAAAAAAAGAAAAACCCAAACTATGGCTATATAGTTCTTGTAAGAAACACACCTAAGACAAAACCAGTCAGGAACACTGAAAATAAGGAGATAAAAAAAAGATGTATCTGACAAATACCAACTCTCAAATATCTAATATAATAATATCAATAGTACATAAACACAAATAAGTGAACAAAATGATAAGGAGGGAAAACAGCTTGTTAGGAGGTATAACTGGCCTAAACCCATGTATCTTTCAGCTATGTAAATTATACATACTTCTGTTTTTGGCTTCCCTGGTGGCTCAAACGGTCATCTACCTGCAGTACAGGAGACCCAGGTTCAATCCCTGGGTCAGGAAGATCCCCTATACGAAGAAATGGCAACCCACTCCATTATTCTTGCCATGGACAGAGGAGTCTGACAGGCTACAGTCTATGGGGTTGCAAAGAGTTGGACACAAATGAGCGACTTCACTTTCTTTTTGTTTTGATACTTATATAATTTTAATTTTATAATTATGTAATTTATAATTATATATAGCTTCTAAATACATAATAGTTTTGAAATGTATAAACTTGAAAGTCAGAATTATATAGATCAATGGAAAAATTCCACAATCAATTGCTTTTTAACATTTCCATCAGAAACTGATATATTAAAAAACTAGAAATCAGTAAGAATACATTGCAAAATACACAAAATTTAAAATCTTAATCTAAAGATATATACAGATCTCTTTCCCCGACAATCTGAGATCTAAGAGAATTGTATACTACAATACATACAGGTAAAAGAACTGGGCTCAGAGAAACTGGTTCCAGTCTCGGCTCTGCCACTTACTAGCTGGGCAAAGCTTACACAAGTTACATAATTGCTTAAGTCTGTTCTGACTCTATAAAAAAAGTATAAATAGAAAAAATTTTAAATCTATTTCATACAGGTTTTGTAAGAAAATAAGAAACATCTGGAGCATCTAGCTTTGCAGGGGCCCTGTCCCTGTCCCAAGAATACTGTGTCTTCTACCAACATCCATGAGCAGAAGCAGGCTGCCTATTAGAGTTTTAAGTCAGGTGAAATCAGATCTCAGGACCAACAAACACCCTTTTTAAACAATTATTTTGTTCTTACCTCTCCTTTCACTGAAATGAAATTCAAAGTCATGACATGCTTACGCATACAATTATTTAAAAAAAAAAAGGTTTCTAACTTGCAAGAATATGAAGAAAGAATAAAGTAAAAGTGTTTTATTTTAAAAATGTATTTTGGACTTCCCTGGTAATGCAGAGAATAGGAATCTTCCTGCCATTGCAGGGGCCACTGGTTTGATCCCTGGTCCAGGAAAATCCCACCTGCCGTGGAGCAGCTAAGCCCAAGCACCACAACTGCCGAGCCCACACGATAGGGCCCGCGAGCTGCAACTACTGAAGCCCATGTGCCTAGAACCTGTGCTTTTCTGATACCCAAACATTCATATTTTCCATCAGTTGCTTATAAAGATAATGCTAAAATATCCACACACATACCTAAAAGTCAACACAGCAATTTAATCAAAGTGATGTGCAGGAAAAGTTACATTCTTGACAGAACATCAGAATTCTATGTGAACATTTTGAAGAGAATGCAGTGTGGCAGCCAAGGGGATATGCCATATACTACTGCATACAAAGAAAATTTCCTACCAACTATATTAACTATTCGAAGAGAAGAACTATTTGGATTTAGTTTTTAGCATCTAACATCCAATATACTTGTTATTTATATCTGGGCATTTTGCTGTATTTATTATTCAGGAGAAGAAGGGGCGACAGAGGATGAGATGGTTGAATGGCATCATCGACTCAATGCACATGAGTTTGAGCAAGCTCCAGGAGATAGTGAAGGGCAGGGAAGCCTGGTGTGCTGCAGTCCACGGGGTTGCAAAAAGTCAGACACAACTGTGCGACTGAACAATTAATATTTAGGAAATTGGCATGAAGTTTTAAACTGGCATGTGATACATTTTAATTTTTACTATTTAAAATTGTAGAAAATAGTCTCCTGGCTGGTATTTCTATGTAGAATATCTGATTGTCAGGAATATATTATTGATGTAGACATACATCTGCATAGCCTCAAAGTGAAGTGGAAAGGACTCACTGGGTTAAGAATCAGGAGAGTTGGGAAGAAGGAAATGGCAGCCCACTCCAGTATTCTTGCCTAGAGAATCCATTGGATAGAGGAGCCTGGCAGGCTACAGTCCATGGGGTCGCAAGAGTCAGACACAAATTAGCAACTAAACCACCACCCCCAAGGCATGTAAAAGAGCTATTCCAAATATTTAAAAAAAAAAAAAAAGAATCAGAGAAGAGTTGGTATCTATTTCATGACTGTTTAAGTAAATCAAACAACCTCTCAAAGAATCAATTTTCTCTTCAGGATTTTCTAGGAAACTCAGAAATTAAAAAATATACTTGAAGAAAGTACACAAGATACAGCTAATATTACCAAGTCCTACAGTTCTTACTGTTGTTGAAAATCTCTGAAATGTTATCTGCCTATACAGATAACAGCCATAAGCAACCCAGAAAAGTTGACTTGTTCACCTTTTCTGGAAGAATTTAAGCATGGCTACCTGACAGGACCAGAGCCAAGAGCCTGCATTTCTGTACCTCTCCAATGTGATTAACTTTATATGCTAAACTCCAGACTGTTCATTTAGTTCTTCCCAGTTCCCTCTAGCTATTGTCTTGAGACTGTAAAATCATTATTGCTCTTTACCTACATCCTGATCATGTTCCAGTTCTCAAATGAAATAACTTTCTTGTATTAAAAACAAAGTTAATTACAGTTCAACTCTCAAGGGTGATATTCAGCTGCCAGCTTTTACAACTCCCTTTTCTTAACCTATTGTACCTACTCAAGAGCCCAGAAACACATAAATCTGACCATCCTTTTAATCGGGCTATCTCCAAAGTGCCAGCTCACGGTGTTCCCAAGAACAAACACAAGCCCACTCTTACCCACAGTGCAGATAAAGAGTCCGTGCTATTTCAATTTAACTCTCAGCGCTACCAGCACTGACATACTAAATCCTTAAATTACAGCAGGCCAGAGAGTTGTGTCTGTGATTCTAATGCTGCCACTATTCAATTTCCCCGTAGAAATGCTTCCAAGGTAGGGATATATTTAATATGCACAGTTTGGCACTAGCCTGGTGAGACCTGAGAGTTAATGTCTGAAAAAGGTGTATTTCAACACTAGCTTCTGGTATGCTGCAATCAGTTGATCAGAAACAAGTCTCGGGAAGCCTTTGCGACACAGCCACAGGAAGAGTAATACTCAACATGCACAAATAAAAGCTAAAAGCAAGCAAGTGAAGGGGAAGACTTTTCTATCTTCTTTGCCTCCTACAAAGTTAAGAAGAAAAATGTTATGCTCTCTGCCAGTGGGTCAAACAGTACAGGACTTAAACTAGCCAAAGTTTTTTCAATCGTGTTTGAAAAATCTAGAAACTTATTTAAATGAGAATAAAGATGAGGTGCAAAGGTACTCATTGCAGCATTAGTTATAATAGCAAGATAAATGTCCTAAATGTCTATTAACTGAGGAATGAATGAATTCTTATCTATAATGGATTAGACATCTAGGTCAAAGAACATTGAATAACACGCGAAAATACTCATAGTGTTGTATTAATCAAAAAAAAGTGAGGTATAGAATCATATATGATATATATGGTCTCAACCATATATAGTTGAGTAAAGCAATAACATACACAATTCACTGTGTGTATACACTGTATCAAGAAATTTATTTGCACATTAAAAAACAGGAAGACTACCCTAAGATGATAACAGTGGGAGTCTTAAAATACTATTTTATTTTCTACATAAAACATGCCCCAACACACAGGCACACATACACACAACCACAGATGCAAACAGTGTAACAGCAAGGATTAAGTCACCAAAATCCCCTTGACCTAAAACATATTCTGGTACACAGAGGTTCTAAATAAATATCTGCTGAATAAAGAAGATATACTACCTTCACAATCAGAGAAATTATTTTTAAATAAATACATTTATTTTTAAACCTTCCTGCTCCAAGGCAGAGCTCAGATCAAAGCTCTAAACAGGCAGGATCCACTTTTTCTAGCTCAATACATGGAACAATATCTTCTCAACCAACGTTCGATGCCTAATCATTGGTTCCTCTTACATTCCTTCAATCTGACAGGCTACTTTAGAAAAATGGGGGGAACAGGTCAACAATATTAACTCTTCAAAAGATAAAATAGTAAACCTGGCCTTAGGTGCAGGTCTTTTCTTCTTCTTCCCAAACAATCGCCTTGTGATTGTAGCAATAGCACAGGTAAGACCCAACTAGTCCTTAAAATGGAATACTCTCACATACTCTGCAATTCAGAGACCTTTTCTTGGTCAGTTCCCTGAAGCCCTCAGAATACACTACTAACACAGAAAGAAAGCGTTTTATTGACAGCATGATCAATTTTTAACCATCTCAAGTATATGATCTATTTGGAACATATGGGATAAATCCACTTTTCTGGACACCGTGCCATCATACAGCCGGGCACTCACCACTAATGGATGCACACTCATTCACTACTGGGGGAGAACGTGCTGCACAGCAGTTTCTGTAACGCACTTCACATATAAATGACTTGCTGGTTATCTTTTATTTTGGAGCCTTTCTCTCTCAAGGGGCAGCGGTGACCAAGAGCAGGCTGCCGTCAGACGCTCACATCTCGGAAGTTTGAGGGCAGGTGCTGGCGCAGTGGTTCTGCTGACAGGAGACTGCCAGTGGCAAGCAGTGGGGCCCGAGGCAAAAACCCAGTTTCCTGCCGTTAGAGACTGCCGTGTGACATCACTGCATCAGACAGATCTTAAAGGATCCAAAAGTATCTGAAGTCTAAAGTATGAACATCCAAATTAAAGACTATAAAGCTATTTTTATAAATGCTAAATATCTTTGGCTAACAAAAACATGAAAAATCCAGCAGCCTATGAAATCGAAATCTTCCTATAGACCAATTTTTTTCCCATTTCTTTTGAAAGGAAAATTCTTTAGCTGTGTTACAAGGCATTTTGTGGTAACATCATTCAAACTTAAAAGAATATCCAGGGACTTCCCTGGTGGTGCAGGGGCTAAGACTCTGTGCTCTCAATGCAGGGAGCCTGGGTTCAATCCCTGGTTAGGGAACTATATCCCACATGTCGCACCTAAGACCCACTGCAGTCAAATAAACAAATAATTGCTTTTTAAAAAGAATATTCATGTTTTCATTTAAATTTTTAATTATCTAGCTTCTTTTTTTTTTACCATAAATGGTTTAATACTGCATATAATCTATAATTTTTTATAAATAATGAATTATACAAAACTTCTATATCTCTATAAATGAATTATTTCTTTTAACAGTATGGATGTACAATACTATTAATTCATTTAACCATTTACCTGTTGACGGACCCTTCAGGGTTTTTTGTAATTACCAGAATGAGAGAGCTTCTGGTATTTAATTTCCTGTATCTACACTTCTTTAGATAAAAAGTCTAAAAAGAAAGTAAACAGAAATGTAGACATTTTGAATAACTGCCAATTTAATGAGGAAGCTATACTATTTGACTATTTTAACTAACACTTCCCAGACTGCTGACTACTCGTAATTTTTCTCTTATGTGAAACATCTCTATATGACTTGTTTCATTTTTCTCTTTTTCTTCATTGTAAATTTTTCTATATATTCTGGATATTAATTCCATATCCGGTAAGAATGTAAATACATCCTCCTAGTCTGTCATTATTTTTCCTTTGTTTATGCTGCCCACTGTTACATAGAAATTTTTGACTAATTTCTATTCCTCCAAGTTAGAAAACATTCTTCTATACTTTTTTAGAGCAGAGGTTTTGGCACAGAAGTCTTGCCTGGGGAGGGACTGAGTAGCCAGGGCAGTCTCTCCTCAAGCCCCCTGCCCGAGCCCCAGAGCTGTGACTGACCACCTAGGAGCACCTTCGAGCGCCGCTGGGGGAGCCAGAGGGTGATGCCTGCACCCGAGGAGCTATCCTGGGGAGGGAAGGGTGGTTAACTGTGGCTCCTCTGCTGCCTGGGTGGGCAGGCTCCCCACCGGCCCCCCATCCTGAGTTTACCAGAACTAGCATGGATTGGGGTGTGGCCACCTCCATTCCAGCACCCAGTGGAAAAGCTGACATGCCTGGAGAAAAATGAACTTGCAGGCCAAAATAACAAGGTATTTGAAAAGTACAGCCATTTCAAAACAAAGACAGCACAGTCAACTACAGATCTATCAGCAGCAGAAATTTTAGAAGCGACTGACCAAGAATTTTAAATTAACTACACTAAAAGAAATACAGTGACATCAAAGAACAAAAAAACATAGGAAAGAACCAAGCAAAATTACTAGGAATGAAAAATAAAATAGTTGAAATAAACACAATGTATGGCATAAAGAGCAAATGGAACAAAATTGAAACTGGAAGATCAGATTGAGAAAAACTCCCAGGAAGAAGGAAAACACATATAAATATATTTGAAAAATAGGTAAGGCCAGAGGAAAAGAAAAAATATATCCATAATTACAAATCAAGATAATATCAATGTAGTGGTGGTTGCGGGGAGGGAAATCAAAGAAGGACAGAGTTTCTGGTATCTAATTTCCTGTATCTATGTTTCTTTGGATTAAAAAGTCTAAAAAGAGAGAGAGAACAAGATGGTGGAGGAGTAGGTGGACGTGGAGTACACCTCTCTCCACGGATACATCAGGACCTCTCCTTCAGACACAGAAGTGCATGCTGAACACCAGCTGGGAGCAGACAGGAGTACCTGACCAGTGGAAAAGAATAAATAGAACCATGCAAAACTCAGTAGGATGAAGGAACTAGGGGGGAAAACAGGAGTGCTAGTGGGACTGGACCTGCCCTCAGTGGGTGGGGGAACTGAAGCAGGGGTCTGATCCCGACAGTGGGGCAACTGTCTGAGTCAGAGGAGAAACATTTAAGGCTGAGAATGAAACAGCTGATCTGTGGCAGCCTAAATGGAATGAGATTCAGCCAGTCCTTGCCACAGCCATGCGTATGCCGGGCAGGAACGCAGGTCTCCTGGAAGGGGCAGTGGCTAGGAGCTGGAGCTTACGGATTGTGGAGCAATCCCAGGGCAAGGGCTCCTGTTGACTGCGGAGAGACGGACCGAGGGGATGTGAGGGAAGAGACTGTGGAGGCAAATGCCTGTGGAAGAAAGCCAGGCAGCCCTGGAAGCAAGTCGATACTGCTGATACTTCTCTCTCCACAGCCAGCATGGGCAGCTGAACAACAGAGGCTGGCCCATCAAATGCCTGAGGCACTGAACGATAGGCCAGGACCCGCCCAGGGGGGCCCTTTAAGGCCCTGAGGCGGAGAACTACAGAGAAGGCCCCCAGGCAAGGGAGCCGCTAAGTGCCTGAAGGGCGGAGCTTCGGAGAAAGACTGGCCAAAGAGGCCTTCTGAGCACCAGCTACCAGAGGCCGAGAAAAGACTCTGATCGGGCCCTAACTCCTGCCTCGGAGGCCGTCCGTGTCCCTGCACACTTGGCGCCGCCAGGGTCCCCGCAAGCCAAGCAAAAAAAGTCGTGTGTTCACCCGTGCAGGGCCTCCTCAGTCCTGTCCGACTCTGCGCCCCTGTAGACTGTGGCCTGCCAGGCTCCTCTGTCAGAGGGGGGGCTCTCCAGGCAGGAGTACCGGAGCGTAATGGCCAACACTGGCTGCCATGCCCTTCTGGAGCGCTCTATTTCCTGCCGCCCTAGCCGCCACCCCCCCTGAGTCCCTGGTGCTGCCAGAACCCCTGCGACCCAGGCAGCTGCACCACCTCCGCGCCTGGCCCTCAGAGGGGCAGACCCAAGCCCTCCAGGGCAGCCTCAGGAGCAAAGCCCAGTGGGCGACCCACAGGCAGAGGTGGAGACGAAACCACAACTGCAACCCAGGGGCAGTGGGCTAAGGAAGGCGACCCAAACCCTGCCCACCAGCTGGGCAAGGTGCAGACTAAATCCACACGATCAGCTAAGCAGACTGCGTCTGTGGGAGATATAAAAGGCCACCGAGAGCTCCCGCAGAAGAAAACGCACTAGCTCTGATAGCTGCGGACATCGGAGGCAAGAACACGCAGGAGTCGGACCAGATTAGACTCTGAGCTGCCCCCGCAGCAGGTCCAGAGACCAGCACGGTGTCGGAGGGCATCCTAGGGAGGTGAGGAGGACTGGGCTTCCCAGCGATGGAAAGGACTCTGACAGCGGGGACTCAAGAAAAACATTTATTATTCTTATTTTTTGACTTGTTCTGTACCTTCTCTTTGATTTTTTCCTTTCTTCTTTTTTCCTTTTTTCCCCCCTCTGTTGTAGTTCTCGATTTTATTGACACTGAGAAATCCAATTAAGCTTTTGAGTCTTTTTTTATTTCCTCAGTCACATTTTTTATTGTTGTCATAAAAAACTTCTGCCTCTACGTTGGGCTTTTGCAGTTCTGTGGAGTTTTCCTCTTTTATTTCTTTTTTTTTTAATTTTAATTTTTAAACCTATTATTATTTTTTCTACATTTATTCCTTTGTTTGCTTTTCCTACTGTTCTTTCCCCCTTGCAGTTAATCTTTAAGGTATATAAATCTACTTTATCTACCTCTTTCTAACTTGGCATAGCTATTCTTTCTTTCTTTTCTTAATCTCCTTTCCTCTCAACATATTTGTTAGTTTTATTTTCATTGCTTTATTCCCCAATTGGATGACCCACCTCCTAGAGTAATGGAAATAAAAACAAAAGTAAACAAGTGGGACCTGATTAAACTTAAAAGCTTTTGAACAGCAAAGGAAACTATGAAACAACTGACAAAGGATTAATTTCCAAGATATACAAGCAACTCATACAACTCAATGCCAGAAAAACAAACAACCCAATCAAAAAGTGGGAAAATGACCTAGACAGACATTTCTCCAAAGAAGACATACAGATGGCTAACAAACACATGAAAAGATGCTCAACATCACTCATTATTAGTGAAATGTAAATCAAAACTACAACGAGATATTACCTCACACCAGTGAGAATGGCCCTTATCAAAAAGACTACACAAAATAAATGCTGGAGAGGGTGTGGAGAAAAGGGAATGCTCTTGCACTGTTGGTGGGAATGTAAACTGATAGAGCCATTAAGGAAGACGTTATGGAGATTCCCTAAAAAATCAGGAATAAAACCACCATATGACCTAGCAGTTCCACTCCTAGACACATACCTTAAGGAAACCAAAACTAAAAAGACACATGTATCCCATTGTTCATTGCCGCACTCTTTACAATAGCTAGAACATGGAAGTAACCTAGATATCCATCAACAGATGAATGAATAAAGAAGTTGTGGTATATAAACACAATAGAATATTACTCAGCCGTACAAAGGAACGCAATGGAATCAGTCCTAATGAGATGGATGAACCTAGACCCTATTATACATAGTGAAGTAAGTCAGAAAGATAAATACCATATTCTAACACATATATTGCATGAGAACCTGGAATGTTAGGTCCATGAATCAAGGCAAATTGGAAGTGGTCAAACAGGAGATGGCAAGAGTGAACATCGACATTCTAGGAATCTGCAAACTAAAATGGACTGGAATGGGTGAATTTAACTCAGATGACCATTATATCTACTACTGTGGGCAGGAATCCCTTAGAAGAAATGGAGTAGCCATCACTGTCAACAAAAGAGTCCAAAATGCAGTAGTTGGGTGCAATCTCAAAAACGACAGAATGATCTCTGTTCATTTCCAAGGCAAACCATTCAATATCACGGTAATCCAAGTCTATGCCCCAACCAGTAACGCTGAAGAAGCTGAAGTTGAAAGGGTCTATGAAGACCTACAAGAACTAACACCCAAAAAAAGATGTCCTTTTCATTATAGGGACTGGAATGCAAAAGTAGGAAGTCAGAAACACCTGGAGTAACAGGTAAATTTGGCCTTGGAGTACAGAATGAAGCAGGGCAAAGGCTAATAGAGTTTTGACAAGAGAATGCACTGATCATAGCAAACACCCTCTTCCAACAACACAAGAGAAGACTCTACACATGGACATCACCAGATGGTCAACACCGAAATCAGACTGATTATATTCTTTGCATCCAAAGATGGAGAAGCTCTATACAGTCTGTTAAAACAAGACCGGGAACTGACTGTGGCTCAGATCATGAACTCCTTATTGCCAAATTCAGACTTAAATTGAAGAAAGTAGGGAAAACCACTAGACCATTCAGGTATGACCTAAATCAAATCCCTTATGATTATACAGTGGAAGTGAGAAATAGATTTAAGGGACTATATCTGATAGAATGCCTGATGAACTATGAACAGAGGTTTGTGACATTGTACAGGAGACAGGGAACAAGACCATCCCCAAGAAAAAGAAATGCAAAAAAGCAGAATGGCTGTCTGAGGAGGCCTTACAAATAGCTGTGAAAAGCAAAGGAGAAAAGGAAAGATAATCCCATTTGAATGCAGAGTTCCAAAGAATAGCAAGGAGAGATAAGAAAGCCTTCCTCAGCGATCAATGCAAAGAAATAGAGGAAAACAACAGAATAGGAAAGACTAGAGATCTCTTCAAGAAAATTAGAGATACCAAGGGAACATTTCATGCAAAGATGGGCTCATTAAAGGACAGAAATGGTATGGACCTAACAGAAGCAGAAGATATTAAGAAGAGGTGGCAAGAATACACAGAAGAACTGTACAAAAAAAGATCTTCATGACCCAGATAATCATGATGTGATCACTCACCTAGAGCCAGACATCCTGGAATGTGAAGTCAAGTGGGCCTTAGGAAGCATCACTACAAACAAAGCTAGTGGGGGTGATGGAATTCCAGTTGAGCTATTTCAAACCTTCAAAGATTTGAAAGTGTCAAAGTGCTGTCAGAGTGCTGCACTGAATATGCCAGCAAATTTAGAAAACTCAGCAGGGGCCACAGGACTGGAAAAGGTCCCTTTTCATTCCAATCCCAAAGAAAGGCAATGCCAAAGAATGCTCAAACTACTGCATAAAGGCACTCATCTCACACACTAGTAAAGTAATGCTCAAAATTCACCAAGCCAGGCTTCAGTAATACGTGAACTGTTAACTTCCAGATGTTCAAGCTGGTTTTAGAAAAGGCAGAAGAACCAGAGATCAAATTGCCAACATCCACTGGATCATCAAAAAAGCAAGAGAGTTCCAGAAAAACATCTACTTCTGCTTTATTGACTCTGCCAAAGCCTTCGACTGTGTGGATCACAATAAACTGTGGAAAATTCTGAAAGAGATCGGGAATACCAGACCACCTGACCTGCCTCTTGAGAAACCTGTATGCAGGTCAGGAAGCAACAGTTAGAATTGGACATGGAACAACAGACTGGTTCCAAATAGGAAAAGGAGTACATCAAGGCTGTATATTGTCAACCTGCTTAGTTAGTTTATATTCAGAGTACATCATGAGAAACGCTGGGCTGGATGAAGCACAAACTGGAATCAAGACTGCTGGGAGAAACATCAATAACCTCAGATATGCAGATGACACCACCCTTATGGCAGAAAGTGAAGAGGAACTAAAAAGCCTCTTGATGAAAGTGAAGGAGGAGAGTGAAACAGTTGGCTTAAAGCTCAACATTCAGAAAACTAAGATCAGATCATGGCATCCGGTCCCATCACTTCATGGGAAATAGATGGGGAAACAGTGTCAGATTTTATTTTGGGGGGCTCCAAAATCACTGCAGATGGTGATTACAGCCATGAAATTAAAAGACGCTTACTCCTTGGAAGAGAAGCTATGACCAACCTAGACAGCATATTAAAAAGCAGAGACATTACTTTGTCAACAAAGGTCCGTCTAGTCAAGGCTATGGTTTTTCCAGTGGTCATGTATGGATGTAAGAGTTGGACTATAAAGAAAGCTGAGCACTGAAGAATTGATGCTTTTGAACTGTGGTGTTGGAGAAGACTCCTGAGAGTCCCTTGGACTGCAAGGAGATCCAACCGGTCCATCCTAAAGGAGATCAGTCCTGGGTGTTCATTGGAAGGACTGATGCTGAAGCTGAAACTCCAATACTTTGGCCTCCTGATGTGAAGAGCTGACTCATTTGAAAAGACCCTGATGCTGGGAAAGATTGAGGGCAGGAGGACAAGGGGACGAGAGAGGATGAGATGGTTGGATGGCATCACCAACTCAATGGACACGGGTTTGGGTGGACTCCGAGAATTGGTGATAGACAGGGAGGTCTGGCGTGCTGCAGTTCATGGGGTCGCAAAAAGTCGGACACGACCAAACGACTGAACTGATCTGAACTGAACACATATGTATAGAATCTAGAAAAATGGTATTGAATAATTTATTTATAGGGCAACAACAGAGAAACAGACATAGAGAACAGACTATGGACATGGGGAGAGGAGAGGAGAGGGTGAGGTGTATGGAAAAGTAACAGGGAAACTTACAGTACCATATGTGACACAGACAGCCAAGGGGAATTTGCTGTCTGGCTCAGGAAACTGAAACAGGGGCTCTGTATCAACCTAGAGGGGTGGGGTGGGCGGGAGACGGGAAGGAGGGTCAAGAGGGAGGGGACATATGTGTACCTAAGGCTCATTCATGTTGAGGTTTGACAGAAAACAGCAATATTCTATAAAGCAATTATCCTTCAATAAAAATTTAATTAATTAAATATATATATATAAAAGAACAAATTGTAGGAAGAAAAGAAAAGTCTAAAAAGAAAGTAAACAGAAATGTAGATATTTAGGACAAGTTAAAATAACAAGGACACTCAAAACAGGTCTGAATATACAAAGGAAACAATTAGATTTGAGGGAAACTAAAATAACTTTTAAGAGAGGCAATACAGGGGGCAGGAATGCAGAATCTTCAGAATTCTTAGAGAATTACTTGAGTCTCTAAACTATTTCTTGTGGTAACTTCATGTGTACTCTTGAGTCTTTAAACTTTTTCACTTGTAACTCCTACTAAAACAAATACTTAAAGAGTATGAAGGGAAAGAAGCGAACCCATAATTCATAAGAGCTGAACTTCCCTCTCAGCTTGGCAAGTCTGGCTCAGTGAACCTGAGGCACTATTTACATCCTGTGAAGTTAATGGGAAGCAGGGCCTCTTCCACAGAAGACATCCGAGGGAGCAACTAAAGAAAGCTTGTCCCATTTAGAGAAAAAGAACCAACCACTCCATTAAAAGGCATGAACTTCTTCATTGTCATTTGCCTCTGATGCAAGTCCAGAGTTGATACAGGTCCCATTAGGAAAAAGTTCAACTTCCTACTGCTTTTCCTCACGTAGTTGTAACTAAAGTGAGTCCTCTGCCAAGCACAGGTGTGGCAGGGCTGATGCCAGGCTAACGGACCTGTCAGAGTTATTAAAATGACTTCCTCAGCCAATTTCACATCTTCTTTTTCCAAACCTATATAAGAAATGAGTATTTTTTGTCCAGATATAACGACTCCAGCACACAACTGTGAATATTTGATGGACTGATAAAATCTGCAATGTTTATGCACCAAACACAGACAATAGGATTTCAGCAAAGAGCAATGCTTGTGCTACCACAGTATTTCCATGTTTCACTATTATCAAACACATATTACAGACATAATTGCTTTGGCTATTTCCAAGGTAATACACAAAATAGTTAGCTATGTTGAGTTCTTTCTTCCTGTTTACATAATCTGAGGCAGAGCCAGAGCTGTCTAACATTCAAGCATCTGTTCCTATTCCTTGTATATAGGTCCTGAGATCGAGTTTATTTTAGTCGTAGGGAGCAAAGCAAAAACATAGATGAAAGAAAACACGGCAGTTCCGGAAAAGGCAACGTACCTTCAGCATGTAGTAGAAGGGGAACCAGGACAGGAAGAGGTCGGAGAAGAATTCGACAATGCTGAACACACCATATACCACCCAGTAGGTCAGCCACTGGGTATCATCTTCTTTGTTGGGGCTTTCTATGGCTTTAATTCTGAAAGGCAATACAAAAGCAAGTGTATTATGTAGTAAGATCTCAACGAGACAATTTCGATCATTATACTTGCACGCTGCCCTCCAATACCAACTGAAAAACTCAGGCAATATATGTACCATGACAGTAGATGCATAAGTATAACAAGAAAACAGACAGCAAAGTAGAAATACCAAGACAAGCTATTATAACTACCTGTTACCAGTCCTCTGGTCACCAGAGATGCCAGCACCAGTTGACCCATGGGTCTCCACCTTGCCTGAGCCTCCACCACAGCTCCAGGAAATAGCACTCATGGCTGGAAACTAGAGTAATCCCCATTTTCAAGTGGGGTCCTGCCGCTAGGGATGTATCAAGAACTCACTTGTGTACTTCAGTTCTCATGCACTTTAACTGAAGTACATCCTGAGTGAGCAGGCATTTCCATAAACAATATCTTGGGAAACACAGTTCCAGGACGCTTTCCAGAGTTCATAACATACTTCACAACAAACAGGCGAAAACTAACATGGTGTCCAGTTGGTTCTGACTGTCGTCACGTGACGCTCAGGCGGTGAACTTTCCTCCCCATATCAGTTAACACTAGGACTTTCTCAGTATCAACTACTGCTTAAACAAAATTCATTCTGTAAATGAACAGAACTAAATGTAAAATAACCTTCTTTTACTTCTGAATCACAGGAATTTCTTCTAGTCCTAAAAATCTCTTCATTCTAAGACCCAATTCCATAATTTTTCATCCTGTCCTGACATGTCTGGATACTTATCATAACTGAGCTGATCTGCATCAGTAAACTAGAAGAAATCTGAATCTTGTTTAGCTCATGCAGTGAGTTAACTACTGAAAATACATTGGCTACTTGGTAACAGGGGTTCGCCAAAGAAACAGTCTGATGAATCATGCTGAATCATCCCCTAAGAAAGCCTCTGAATTAATCAGAAGCAGCCATGGGTGTATGTGAGCCTGCCTACATGAGTGTTTTAAGAAAATGACCAAGTGGGGAAAAGTTACAGCTGACTGAAATGACTGCTGATGACATGAGGAAAAGGCAAGGAGACAGTGATGGAGTGAATGCTGTTTTGAACATCAAGAGTAAATACAGAACCATAAAATAAATTGAAGAGAGCTAATTATAAAATAATGGTTTGTCCCATGTAGACTGTGTCTGTGTTTTAGCATTCCTCAGGTAGAAACTAGCCGATATAACAGGAAGTCAAAGGAGAAAGTAGGCAAGCATGTGAACCAAAGAGCTAACAAATGTACATCCGTTACATGGAAGGTTTCCGTATTCCTGCTATGCTTTATTTGGTATAGAATAAAGTTTATCTGGGAAGATCCCCTGGAGGAAGGCATGGCAACCCACTCCAGTATTCTTGCCTGGTGGATCCCACGGACAGAGGACCCTGACAGGCTACAATCCATAGGGCTGCACAGAGTCAGGCAGGACCGAAGCGATGCAGCACAAGCACGCATGGCTTATCTACCCACATTTAAGTGGACTTTTCACAATCACTACGTACGATAAAAACCTGTTTCTTAGACATCTCACCCTGGACAAAGGGGCAACAAACATTTATGAAACCACTGCTATTTTTAGTTCCATTCTGCGTCATTATTACTGTTTTTACTGAAGCAGAGTTGGTTTACAATGTCATGTCCTTTCTGGTGTACAACAAAGTGACTCAGTTATATATAATGTGTGTGTGTGTATGTGTGTGTGTGTGTGTGTCTGTGTCTGTGTGTGTGTGCATGTGTGTGTGTGTGTGTGTCTCTGTGCATGTGTGTGTGCGTGTGTGTGTGCGTGTCTGTGTGTGTGTGTACTTTTCTATACATTGATGGATATGATAGATGTTATACTGACAGATTGACAGTCGTGTCCAACTCTTTGCAACCACATGGACTAGACAGTCCACAGAATTCTCCAGGCCAGAATACTGGAGTGGGCAGCCTTTCCCTTCTCCAAGGGATCTTCCCAACCCAGGGATCGAACCCAGGTCTCCCCCATTGCAGGCAGATTCTTTACCAGCTGAGTCACCAGGGAAGCCCAAGAATACTGGAGTGGGTAGCCTATCCCTCCTCCAGGAGATCTTTCTGACCCAGGAATCGGATCTGGGTCTTCTGCATTGCAGGTGGATTCTTTACCAACTGAGTTATGAGGGAAGCCCCATTATACAGACAGTTTATTGTAAGATATTGAATACAGTCCCCTGTGTGATACAGTAGGACCTTGCTGTTTATCTATAACAGTTTGTATTTGCTAATCCCAAATTCCTAATTCAATCTAATTACCCCTACCCCCCACGCCCCACCCTTGGCAACCACAAGTTTGTTCTCTGTGAGTCTGTTTCTAAGTTCATTTGTGTTATATTTTAAATTCCACATAGAGTGTTATTGTATGGTATTTATCTTTCTCTGTCTGACTTCACTTAGTATGATCATCTCTAAGTTCATCTATGTTGCTGCAAAGGGCATCGTTTCATTCTTTTATTTTATGGCTGAGCTGTGTTATATTGCATATATGGATCATATCTTCTTTATCCATTCACCTGTTGATGGACATTTAGGTTGCTTCCATGTCTTGGCTACTGTAAATAATGCTGCTATAAATATTGGACACGTATATCTTTTCCGGTTAGAGTTTTATCTAGACAAATGCCTAAAAGTGGGATTACTGAATCACATGGCAACTCTATTTTTAGTTTTTTAAGGAATCTGCATACTGTTTCAGACAGTGGCTGCACCAATTTCCATTCCCACCAACACTGTAGGACTCTTTCTTTTTATCAGATTTGTATGTTGATTTACTTATTTACTTAGGCTGTGGAGGGTCTTCCTTGCTTTACCCGGGCTTTCTCTAGCTGCAGCCGGCAGGGTCTACTCTTCATTGTGGTGCACAGGCTTCTCATTGCAGCGGTTTCTCTTGTTGCAGAGCAGGTGCTAGGCTTCAGGAATTGCAGCGCATGGGCTCAGCAGCTGCAGCTCATGGGCTCCAGAGCACAGGCTCAGCAGTTGTGGCACATGGGCTTAGGTGCTCTGCGGCATGTGGGGTCTTCCCGGACCAGGAATCAAACCAGTGTCCCTTGCATTGCAAGCAGATTCTTAACTACTGGACTACCAGGCAAGCCCTGTAGACTTTTTAATGATGGCCATTCTGACCAGAGTGAGCTGGTACCTCATTGCAGTTTTGATTTGCATTTCTCTAATATTAGCATGTTGAGCATCTTTTCATGTGCCTATTGGCCATCTGTATGTCTTCTTTGGAGAAATGTCTGTTTAGGTCTTCTGCCGATTTTTTGACTGGGTTACTTGGTTGTTTTGTTACTGAGTTTTATGGGCTATGTGTATATTTTGGAAATTAATTCCTTATCAGTCATATTGTTTGCAAATATTTTCTCCTATTCTGTAGGCTATCTTTTCATTTTGTTGATGTTTTCCTTTGCTGTGCAAAAGCTTATAAGTTTGATTAGGTCCCACTTGTTTATTTTTGCTTTTGCTTCTATTGCCTTGGAAAAACTGTAATTATTTTTAAAACATTAGTCCACAGATTCAGAAACCAAAAAATAAACAATGCCCTATGTGTCTCTCATCTGGCTATTGATTTGTTTCCTTTAATCCTTTTATAGTAGATTGGTCATCTAGTGAGTTCTGTGAGTCATTCTAATTAAACCTAAAGAGGGGACTCGGGAACCACTGGTTGACAGCCAGTTGGTCAGAAGCACAGACTAAGAACCGGGGCTTGCTACATGTGCTTCAAGTGTGAGGAGGTCTTGTTGGACTGAGTCTTTTAGCTTTGTAATTTGATTCTGTCCCTGGGTATACAGTGTCAGAATTGAGTTGAACTCTTGGACTCTCGGGCTTCCCAGGTACAGTGGTAAAGAACCCGCCTGCCAATAGAGGATATGCAAGAGATGCAAGTTGGATCCCTGGGTGAGGAAGATTCCCTGGAGTAGGACATGGCAACCCATTCCAGTACTCTTACCTGGAAAATTTCACGGACAGCGCAGCTTGGCGGGCTACAGTCCATGGGGTCACGAAGAGTCGGACACGACTCAGGACACACACACTTGGATTCTCTGCTATTATCTGAGAATTGCTTGTTGACATGGAAAAGCCTTTGGAACTGGGCCCTTTGCATCTTTGACCACTCTGCTGCCTTTTATTTACATTTGCTAAACAGTATTTTAACTCATATCAGAATGAAGATATATCAACCTTTCAGGCAACATACAGGATTCAAGAAATCCTAAGATGCAACTCTATCCTTAGGCCATTTGTAGTTTTTGGTCTTTAGCCAAAGAGGCAAAGATAAAGAATGGGAAGGATAGGAACTTAATAATTATTTAATTTAACCTTCAGAACAGCCTATGTAACAGGTAATGTTATTCTCATTTTTGAGAGAAAGAAACTGAGGCTTAGGGAAGGAAAATCACATCAGCAGGGGCCCCAGAGATGTGCTACTGCAAAGCCTGTGTCTGCTTCTCTATCCTGAGCTGTTTTCCTAGTTGGGAGAACTACTCACTACCCGCTTGCAACAGCACTTAGCAAAGTGTCTGGTACTAAGTGGGCAGTTAGTAAATGTTTGTTTCATTCATACAGATACAGAAAAGTTCATAATCTGACTTTTGGAAGGGACCAGAGTCCTCTATTGGAGAAAACCAAGGCTTAGAGAGGTCAACTTGGGCACAGAGCAGACTAACAGGGGGAAAGGTCATAGTCTCAACATCCAGATTCCTGAAAGGCCGTTCATCCTGCTTCCTTGAGGTGGAGGACCTTTAGAAGTGAACGGGATGCTGTTCCAAGTTGGTGCCCTAGTCTACCAGTTCTCAGACTTGGATGATGATCCACATTCACCTCAGGAACTGTTAAAAAATATATACACTATATTTTTATAGTGTATAAATATATAAAATACAGTGTATAAATATATAAAAATATATATACACCAGATCCTTCAGACCTGGTGGCTCAAGCTCTCCCGCATACACAGGTGTGTGCTTTTAGAAACTTATGCAGGTGATTCTAACACACAGCTAAGCTTCAGAACCACCAGCTCCAAGATCCAGTTTCAGTACGACTTGGTCATATCATTTCTAAGACAGAAAAGCAAAATGACTGAATCAGTTTCAAAAAGCTATGGCCAGAGGGTAGGCGACCCCTTCCTAGCAATGAGTGAGAAGCCGAGAGAGGAGAAAAGCTCGATCCTAGAGGGACTTGGGGACTGTCGCCCCAGCAGCTGGAAGCAGTTCTCCCGTGCTCTCGGAGCCCTGGGCCATGTCACCGTCGAACGGCAGACGCCAGCAGGGACCGTGGGCTCAGAACTACTCCCAGAGCAGCACAGTCCTGGCCCGCTCTCTGCCCACAGTCACGGCCACCTGAACTCAGAGCTGTGCCTCCCGCTCCAGGGGCCCAGTTCAAGGGCATAGCTTCAGCTCCCTCACACAGGCAGCAGAAGGAAGCACGGCCTGGCTGAGCAGGAGACGGGCCTGCGGAGGGGAAGATGGCTGGCAAGCAGTTCTAAAAATTCACTGAGCAGAGTTAGAAACTGTAGACTGTTGAATGGGAAGATGTCTTCAAGTTCTAGCTGAAGTTCTATATTTTATAGACACAAAATAAAATGAACCTCAGAGAGGAAAGAGTGATATTAAAATGACTTTCAACTCAAAGATTATAGAAGAGATTATAGAAACGTGTGTTTATACATTTTAAGGGCAGGATGGACTGTTTAAATAAATTTGGGTATATTCATACAGTGAAATATTTCTGAAGCCTTTAAAAGGATATTCCTTAACAGAGAGATGTCCAAGATATAGGGCTGAGTGTCAAAAAGAGATTACTAATTTTGTATTTAAAAGAAAAAAGAAAACTATCTGTATGTGTTTATAGACCAAGAATGGCATTTAGAAATATTTTTTCAAGTTGAATACAGTTAGCCCTGAGTATTGGGATTGTAGAATTTTGTTGTTTTAAAATCTTTCAATGAGCATGTACTATCTTTTTTAAATTGAAGCACGATTAGTGTACAAGTTAGAGGGGTACAGTATAATCACAGTTTTTAAAGGTTATATTCCATTTATAGTTATTATAAAATATTGGCTACATTTGGCATTGTACAATATATTCAGGTAGCTTATTTTATACTTAACAGTTGTACCTCTTAATCACCTAGCCCTATAGTGCCTCTACCCCCTCCCCTCTCCTCACTGGTAACAACGAGTTTACTCTCTGTATTTGTGAGCATCTTCTATCATCTACTATTTTTAAAAAATTTTTCTATAACTGACTTACAATGTTGTGTTAGTTTCAGGTGTATAGCAAAGAGCATTAGTTCTACATATACATACACAGCATGTACTATTTTTAATAAGAAAAGTGAGGACAAATATTTCTATATGGGGGGAAAAACACAGGGCACCAGACTTTATATAACTACAGTCTCCTATGAGACTAGGTCTCTTTAGGGCCTTGTTAAAAGAAACACTGACGTGAACAGCAGACACATTCATTTAATTTCTCTCTTGGGAAAACTGCTCATGATTTTCTAACAAACAAACTTCCCTAAAAATGATCAGACACAATCTGTTGTGTTTTAGGGCATTTAAAGTCCTTCAATCAAAAAAAATAAATAAATAAATAAAGTCCTTTAATCCACACAGATGGCTCAGACAGTAAAGAATCTGCCTTCTTGAAGGAGACACAGGCTTGATCCCTGGGTCAGGAAGATCCACTGGAGAAGGGAATGACTACCCACTCCAGTATTCTTGCCTTGAGAATTCCATACACAGAGGAGTCTGGCGGGCTACAGTCCGTGGGGTCACAAAAGAGTTGGACACAACTGAGCGAAAAGACACTTTTTTTCACAATACACAGAATGACACAGAGGGAGAAAAGAAAGTCACACCACCCATCATATGAATTGAATCATTCTAATTTCCTCCTCATTCTAATTTCCTAGAAAAAGAAACGCAAAATGGCAAAATAGTTGTCTGAGGAGGCCTTACAAATAGCTGTGAAAAGAGAAGCCAAAAACAAAGGAGAAAAGGAAAGATATACCCATTTGAATGCAGAGTTTCAAAGAATAACAAGGAGAGATAAGAAAGCCTACCTCAGTGATTAATGCAAAGAAATAGAGGAAAATAATAGAATGGGAAAGACTAGAGATCTCTTCAAGAAAATTAGAGATACCAAGGGAACATTTCATGCAAAGATGGGCTCAACAAAGGACAGAAAGGGTATGGACCTAACAAAAGCAGAAGATATTAAGGAGAGGTGGCAAGAATACACAGAAGAATTATACACTGAAGATCTTCATGACCCAGATAATCACAATGGTGTGATCACTCACCTAGAGCCAGACATCATGGAATGTAAAGTCAATGAATTACAAAGCAGAGACATTGCCGACAAAGGTCTGCATAGTCAAAGCCATGGTTTTTCCAGAAGCCGTGTATGGATGTGAGAGTTGGACCATAAAGAAGGCTGAGCGCCGAAGAATTGATGCTTTTGAACTGTGGTTTTGGAGAAGACTCTTGAGAGTCCCTTGGACTGCAAGGAGATCCAACCAGTCCATCCTAAAGGAAGTCAGTCCTGAATATTCATTGGAAGGACTGATGCTAAAGCTGAAACTCCAATACTTTGGCCACTGATACCAGAACTGACTCATTGGAAAATACCCTGATGCTGGGAAAGATTGAAGGCTGGAGGAGAAGGGGACGACAGAGGATGAGATGGTTGGATGGGATCACTAACTCAATGGAGATGAGTTTGAATAAACTCCGGGAGTTGGTGATGGACAGGGAAGCCTGGCGTGCTGCAGTCGCGAAGACACAACTGAGCAACCAAACTAAACTGAACTGAATTTCCTACTGTACAAAGCAAACTATCAAAAGATGATTAATTACACTGAATTATGCAACAGCCAGGCTTTACCCTTCATTTCTTCCCAATGCTCACCTGGCTTTACATTATTTTACTATTCTTGGGTTATAGCTTTGTATCCTGGTCCTACCACTTACTAGGTACATGACCTTGGGCAAGTTTTTCTGGGCCTTAGTATGCTCATCTGTCAAGTAGGGATGATGAACCTCATTGTGTAGCTATGAAGATTAACTTAGTTAATACATGTTAAGCACTTAAACAGGGTAAGCACTCAGAAATATTACTTTACTAGGTAGTAATTATAATATGGTGATAATTTTATTATTATCATAAGAGGCAAAGGATTAAAAAGAAAAGAGAGCAGTAAGAACACTCCAGTCCTTCTGGCTAAGTAGAGCATAAAGGATTACTAGCATTGTTAATACAGGAAAGAAGAGATTAGAGAATTATTCACGGATTTTAATTGTACTTCACTCTCCAAATCCAAAATGCTACAGAAAGTAAAGGGTTGGGTGAAATCCAAAAGTCCTATTTGCAGGTCACACTTTTCAGGTCTACATGGAGACTGGCCAAAGTCTTGACACTGGTATTCAACTGGCACTGGCAGAGATGTAACCCCTGGCCAGCCCTCACCCAGACTACCCAGCCCCGGCAACCGCACTGGCTGCCTCCACGTTGCTGAATCATCTGTTTCTTTGCTGCTGCTTTCTAAAGGCAAGATCATGAACCAAAACCAGCTGAAGTATAGCATTAAACAGATGTAAAAAAACCAAAGTTCGAGTAGATACAGTCTATCAGCATTTTCTCCCTCCAAATTAAGAGTCAGCATTCAGAGAATTCCCTGACCCACAGACATGAGTAAACTGTAAATTCCCTAAGTACTTCATTAGAAAGAAATCATGTAAACTAAAGACAGTTGATGTGAATTGAAAGTCACTCAGTTGTGCCCAACTCTATGTGACTGCATGGACTGTAGCCCACCAGGCTCCCCTGTCCATGGATTCTCCAGGCAAGAATACTGGAGTGGGCTGCCATGCCCTTCTCCAAGGGATCTTCCCGACCCAGGGGTTGAACCCAGGTCTCCCCCACTGCAGGCAGATCCTTCACTGTTTGAGCTATCCAGGAAGCCCCTGAAAGTTAAGCACTTTTTACACTACAATAACTTTTTCAGACTCAAAGTTTATCCCTGGTTAATGGGTATTTTAATACATTCAAGTCATTAAGTTAAAAATGTCCATTTTCTACAATAGTATGGCGTATAAGCTGTGTATACATTATATTTAGTATTATATACGCATATGTCTACAATGAAGGGGAAGCATAATATAGATGACAAACACAAAAAGCTAGTTAAGCCATTTTGCAATTATTTATTCCTATGTCCTATATTTCAAATGAGCTACTGTAAAGGTAACTTCTAACAAGGAATAAGACTGTCTGGCTTAATCTTCTTTGTTGTAATTTTTCTTAAGATAAAAAGGCAATGAAAAAATACGTAAGATTCTTTACCATCAGTACAAAACAAACCAAACCAGCGTTACTTTCCTCCACTCAATTCTTGGTGGTAAAATGGCCAGAGAGGCCCTGTCTAGGTAATCCACCATGACTATCAGTGACAGACCTGTTCAAATGCAAGCATATGTGGAGCACTGACCACACATGACACTGTACTGAAGCTCTGAGGCCAAAGCAGTGATGCTCCAGGACAGAAAATCAAGAACAGTCAAATGATAGTTCCATTCTTAAATAAGCAGCACAGGTGTGCTTGGGGAAAGATCCAATGAATGAGTTAGGAGAAACTAGAAACCTCAATGGAAGCAAAACAAAGTAAAAAGTAGATTTAATATTTAAAAACTGTTAGTTAAGATTACACCCAGGGCTTAGGAACAAGTATCCTACTGTACCAAAACAGAAGAAAACCCCTAGCCATAACACATATTTATAGTTCGGAAAAACAAAACCTTATTGTATCTTATTGCTCCTTGGAACAATGATGTCTTAAGCTGCTGCTATCTAAGAATAGGAAAAAATAAGAAACAAAAAACAATAAGTAGAAAAAATAAGTTAAAATACTACTTGAGAGGTTTTTCCTTAATCATTTAAGTTCAATGACATGAGTAAGAGAACCATGACTATGATTAAGTCAATTTTCGCCTGTATGTTATTTAAAAGTAACCACACTTAATTGAGCAGTTCCTAAAATGTTGATTTGGTGATGGACAGCGAGGCCTGGCGTGCTGTGATTCATGGGGTCGCAAAGAGTCGGACACGACTGAGCGAGTGAGCTAAACTGAACTGAACTGAAAATGTTGATTCTGTTAATGTTTAACTTAAATTATCCCCTCCTGCTACATAGAGAAAATTGAAATGTTATAAAAGCTAATCTATTCCCAAGGGTTAATTCAACTAGTAATTATCAGGTGCATTATATATGCTTCTGACCACTCACACGAAAGAAACTGCGGCAAACACACTACCCAGACTGCATGTGGTTCACATGTAACTTAGTCACTATAGTTCAAACTAGCCAAATGATGTAAAGTTAAGTATTAATATTAAATGTCTTCAGAGCACTGGCCTTACTACTGAAACCAGTTGTACTCATCAACAGGATTTTAATTTTAATAAGTTGATTATATTTCCAGACTGGCAGGACATTAAAAAAAAAAACCATTCATGAAAAAGGCCTATAACAATAAAAAGCTTTGAGATGTGCTGTTGGTAAGGAACAGAAAGGAATCTACTTCTGGTCCATTTGCTTTGTTCTATTTCAAGTGTGGTAAGTTACATTTAAAAACAAATATTCCAGAGTTTATGGTATATTATCTGAAGCACGAGTAAGAAGAATATGGACCAGAATGTTCATCCTTTCTGACACAGCAGACACACACTGACCACTATGCATGGGGGTGCTTCTGGCACTCCTAAGCCAGAGTTTATCAGAGAATGTGAAGTATGGATTCCTGACAGCTCAATGTTTTTCCTGTTTCCTATTACCTCTCTTTAGGAGTCTGCCGTTTCAAATATCATTTCACACATACAGTGCGTCAAATTAGAAGGAAAGAAACCCACATTTTAAGACATGAACAGTATTTTTTTATTTCCATGCCAGTAAAGAAGAGATTTTTCTTCATGGAAATAAAGATCAGAAGCTATGGACACTCAGAAAAGTACTTGTTTTTTGCTGCAGAGTAGGTGTACTTTCAAAATAAGAGAGAAACACCAACAGAGAAAGCGACAAACAGAGGGAAAAAACTAAAAGTAAAGAAGCAAAGTAAAGGAACTGTTTACATCATACCCAATCCTCTTCCCTACCCAAAAGAAGGATACAGTCACTAGCAGCAAATCTGCTTCTTAAACATGTAGAAACTATCTTCTAAGATGACTATACAAGAACAGCGAAAAAATAAACCATGCTCCTTTAATTTTTAACAGTGTTCCCCTACAGTATAAAATGACCAACTTAATGAAATGCTTAATATAATGTAAGCTAAAGTTGCAGATATATTAAGATGACTCTATAAAGCAACTCTAATGGAAGTTGAAATACAAAAAAGCCAAAAGCAGTCTTTCAGTGGTCAAATATTTTGGTGTTTAATTATGGTGATCGTATCTGCCAACTGTCCGTTATTTTTTCAATGCACAATGGAAGTGCCAGTAATGGCTGAATGTAAAGCATGAGGAATGTTGGCAGTGGGCAGGCCCGGGGATTCAGATACCCTTATCCCTACACCTGACTGCCTCAACAGACTCGTGAACTAAGTCGCAAAACTTGATTTTGTCACCCTGGTTTCCAAATATGTTAAAGGTAGCTACAGTTCCAGCAGCTTGATCTCTAAGACCTCTTCTAGCTAACATTTTATAATTCAGAACAGAAAGTATTAGACTATTCAATAGGCAGTATCAAAAGATGAATGCCCGAAGCAATAAAATAGCAGATGCAAACAACCAGGTCCTACTATACGGCACCGGGAATTATATTCGGTATTTTGTAATAAACCATAAGGGAAAAGAATATATATATGTAAAACTGAATCACCTTCTGTACACCAGAAACTAACACAGCAACGTAAACCAGCTATACTTCAATAAACGAACAGAAAACACCAGCAGATGCAAATTCCACTGGGGCAACCCTCTGGCGAGAAAACTGATGTCTCTGTGAACACAATATCTATGTCAGGCACGTATTGGAAATTTAACTTACCCTCACACACCCTTACAACCTGTGCAGGAACAACCCGAACTGACCTTCACCAGACGAAAGAGGGCCACACCAAGAAGTAGAGAGCAATCTAGAGTTACCTCTGCCATGTAAGTGATCCCTTCACTAGATCACCTGGCCACAGCCAGCAGAAGTTGTAGGATATGTATAGTGGCCGAGTGAGAGTGACAGATGTCAGCTCCACTCCCAGGAACCAGGGAGTGTTCGAATGAAGTCGGCATAGGTTTCTGCAGCCCCTGCTTATATTTCAACTGCCAGAAAAGTAATTTCACTATCAATTTTTGAAACTGTTTTTAAACTTCTGTTGTACTGATTTATTCTCAAAATTGATTACCTGCTAATATTACTGATAGGCATTAAATATCTTAAAGTGTCCCATAAATATTTGTATTTAATTTTATTTTTTAATATTATTTTAATCTATTCGGCTGTCCTGGCTCTTAAGAGTGGCACAGGGGAGCTTCGATTTTTAGTTATAGCATGCAGGATCTTTTAGTCATGGCATGTGGCATCTAGTTCCCTGTCTAGGAAATATATCTGGGCCCCCTGAATTGGGAGTGTGGAGTCTTAGCCTCTTAGCCTCAGCAAAGTCCCTATAATTGTTTTAAATACTATTCAAGGATATTAAGTTGAAAAATGGAGTCCTCATTCAAAGTCCTTAAAAAAGAAAGCTCTGGGACAGGGGGAAGAGGAAGGCAGCTCAGAAGAACAAATAGATCTTATCTCCAGGGCCTCCATGAAGAGAACAAAAAACAGTTCACAGGGAACACTCCAGAACAGAGTCTGGAATGAGGTCTCCCTCCACAACTGCTTCAGAACCCAGAAACTACATTATGAATAAATCATTCAAATCATTAATCTTATTTGCTCCTCAAAACTTTCTTTTCTCTATGACACAGGCGAAAGGAAAAAAACAAAAACATAACCAAAATACTGGCTGTAATTATCTACAAAATATTCACAGGTGGCTATAAGGATAATTTATTAGTGTTACAGTTTTCTCCATAACTCCTTCATCTTAAAATAGTTCAGTATACTAACCGTAATACAAAGTGAAAACAACCAGCAAACAGCTGGCAAGCGTAAATTTTACGACCTCAGTGGTTCTTAAGGCAACATTTACAGGCTGTCAGTTGTATTTTTGGTCCAAGTACCCAGTAGGCCAGAGAAGGAAGGTGTGGGCATGCACCGCCTGCGCTGCGGCTCTCCTAACAAGGAACACACAGTTGCAGAGAGAAAAGCGGGTGTAATGGGGACATACGCAGCTGAGTGGAAAATATGTCTGCTCCCAAGTGCTCATGAATGTAAAAGAAAAAAGATAATTACAAGTTCTATTTAAAAAAAAACAAAAAAAAAAAAACAAGAAAATAAACACATCCCTTACTAATAAGTCTATGAGAAAACCACAAATACACATCCTCCAGCTCCATCAGGGAAGCCTAGCTCTGATTCAGAGACTTGCTCTCCTGAGACAGAAAGTGATTCAGAGCCGTCAGTCACACCAGGGCAGCCTTCCTAAACTCCCCTCCTGCAGTGAACCTCCGTTCAGGAGCCTGCCATTGCAGACTGTAACTAACTAGATTTCAACCCTTTTTAGCCCACCTTTCCTCCTGTTATCCGCTGTGCACTGTCTGTTAAGATGCTACAGATTTCACTTGGGATTGACTGTAGTACAACTCTTGTAGCTATTCTGACTGTGTTTCCTTCAAGTATTCCTCTTCACCATCCCCTTTCCCGATCAGACTTCATACAGTTCAGTTCACTTTCTTTGCACCCCATGGACTGCAGCACGCCAGGCCTCCCTGTCCATCAACAACTCCCAGGTTTACTCAAACTCATGTCCATTGAGTCAGTGATGCTATCCAACCATCTCATCCTCTGTCGTTCCCTTCTACTCCCACTTTGAATCTTTCACAGTATCAGGGTCTTTTCAAATGAGAAAGCTCTTCACATCAGATGCCCAAAGGATTGGAGTTTTAGCTTCAACATCAGTCCTTCCAATGAATATTCAAGACTGATTTCCTTTAGGATGGAATGGTTGGATCTCCTTGCACTCCAAGGGACTTTCAAGAGTCTTCTCCAACACCACAGTTCAAAAGCATCAATTCTTCAGTGCTCAGTTTTCTTTATAGTCCAACTCTCACATCCATACATGACCACTGGAAAAACCATAGCCTTGACTAGACGGACCCTTTGTTGACAAAGTAATGTCTCTGCTTTTTAATATGCTATCTAGGTTGGTCATAACTTTCCTTCCAAGGAGTAAGCGTCTTTTAATTTCATGGCTGCAATCACCATCTGCAGTGATTTTGGAGCCCAAAAAAATAAAGACTGACACTGTTTCCACTGTTTCCCCATTTGCCATGAAGTGATGGGACCGGTTGCCATGATCTTAGTTTTCTGAATGTTGAGCTTTAAGCCAACTTTTTCACTCTCCTCTTTCACATTCATCAAGAGGCTAAAAGCTCTTCTTCACTTTCTGCCATAAGAGTGGTGTCATCTGCATATCTGAGGTTATTGATATTTCTTCAAGCAATCTTGATTCCAGCTTATGCTTCCTCCAGCCCAGCGTTTTTCATGACGTGCTCTGCATATAAGTTAAATAAGCAGGGTGACAATATACAGCCTTGATGTACTTACTCCTTTTCCTATTTGGAACCAGTCTGTTGTTCCATGTCCAGTTCTAACTGTTGCTTCCAGACCTACATATAGATTTCTCAAGAGGCAGGTCAGGTGGTCTGGTATTCCCATCTCTTTCAGAATTTGCCACAGTTTATTGTGATCCACACAGTCGAAGGCTTTGGCATAGTCAATAAAGCAGAAGTAGATGTTTTTCTGGAACTCTCTTGCTTTTTCAATGATCCAGTGGATGTTGGCAATTTGATATCTGGTTCCTCTGCCTTTTCTAAATCCAGATTGAACATCTGGAAGTTCATGGTTCATACGGTTGAAGCCTGGCTTGGAGAATTTCGAGCATTACTTTACTAGCGTGTCAGATGAGTGCAATTATGCTTTACTTTGAGCATTCTTTGGCATTGCCTTTCTCAGGGACTGAAATGAAAATGGACCTTTTCCAGTCCTGTGGCCACTGCTGAATTTTCCAAATGTGTTGGCATATTGAGTGCAGTACTTTCGCAGCATCATCTTTGAGGATTTGAAATAGCTCAACTGGAATTCCATCACCTCCACTAGCTTTGTTTGTAGTGATGCTTCCTAAGGCCCACTTGACTTCACATTCCAGGATGTCTGCTTCTAGATGAGTGATCACACCATCGTGATTATCTGGGTCATGAAGATCTTTTTTGTACAGTTCTTCTGTGTATTCTTGCCACCTCTTCTTAATATCTTCTGCTTCTGTTAGGTCCATACCATTTCTGTCCTTTAATGAGCCCATCTTTGCCTGAAATGTTCCCTTGGTATCTCTAATTTTCTTGAAGAGATCTCTAGTCTTTCCCATTTTATTGTTTTCCTCTGTTTCTTTGCATTGATCGCTGAGGAAGGCTTTCTTATCTCTCCTTGCTATTCTTTGGAACTCTGCATTCAAATGGGTATATCTTTCCTTTTCTCCTTTGCTTTTTGCTTCTCTTCTTTTCACAGCTATTTGTAAGCCTCCTCAGACAGCTATTTTCCTTTTTTGCATTTTTTTTTTCTTGGGGATAGTCTTGATCGCTATCTCCTATACAATGTCACAAACCTCTGTCCATAGTTAATCAGGCACTCTGTCTATCAGATCTGTCCCTTAAATCTATTTCTCACTTCCACTGTGTAATCATAAGGGATTTGATTTAGGTCATACCTGAATGGTCTAGTGGTTTTCCCTACTTTCTTCAATTTAAGTCTGAATTTGGCAATAAGGAGTTCATGTTCTGAGCCACAGTCAGCTCCCGGTCTTGCTTTTGCTGACTGTATAGAGTTTCTCCATCTTTGGATGCAAAGAATATAATCAATCTGATTTCGGTGTTGACCATCTGGTAATGCCCATGTGTAGAGTCTTCGCTTATGTTGTTGAAAGAGGGTGTTTGCTATGATCAGTGCATTCTCTTGTCAAAACTCTATTAGCCTTTGCCCTGCTTCATTCTGTACTCCAAGGCCAAATTTACCTGTTACTCCAGGTATTTCTTCACTTCCTACTTTTGCATTCCAGTCCCCTATAATGAAAAGGACACGTTTTTTGGGTGTTAGTTCTAGAAGGTCTTGTAGGTCTTCTTAGAACCGTTCAGCTTTAGCTTCTTCAGCATTACTGGTTGGGCATAGATTTGGATTACCGTGATATTGAATGGTTTGCCTTGGAAACGAACAGAGATCATTCTGTCATTTTTGAGATTGCATCCAAGTACTCCATTTCGGACTCTTGTTGACCATGATGGTTACTCCATTTCTTCAAAGGGATTCCTGCCCACAGTAGTAGATATAATGGTCATCTGAATTAAATTCACCCATTTCAGTCCATTTTAGTTCACTGATTCCTAAAATGTCAATGTTCACGCTTGCCATCTCCTGTTTGACTACTTCCAATTTGCCTTGATTCTTGGACCTAACATTCCAGGTTCCTATGCAATATTGCTCTTTACAGCATCGGACCTTGCTTTTATCACCAGTCACATCCACAACTGAGTGTTGTTTTTGCTTTGGCTCTATCCCTTCATTCTTTCTGGAGTTATTTCTCCACTGATCTCCAGTAGCATATTGGGCACCTACCAACCTGGGGAGTTTGTCTTTCAGTATCCTTTCATTTTGCCTTTTCATACTGTTCATGGGGTTCTCAAGGCAAGAATACTGAAGTGGTTTGCCATCCCCTTCTCCACTGGACCACATTCTGTCAGACCTCTCCACCATGACCCGACTGTCTCGGGTGGCCCCACAGGGCATGGCTTAGTTTCACTGAGTTAGACAAGACTGTGGTCCATGTGATCAGATTGGCTAGTTTTCTGTGACTGTGGTTTTCAGTTTGTCTGCACTCTGATGGAGAGGGGTAAGACTTCATACAGATCATCCCCAAACATCTCCCCTCCCTGAGATGTGCTGCCTCTGACAAAGAACTGAAGGCAAGCCACATGTGCTCAGGAGAGCTGATGCGGTCTGCCATCTGGGTGTGCAGTTTAAAAAGAGGTCTCTGCAGATAATGACGTGTAGTGCTGCCATCATAAATCAGCGCTACATCACATCGAATAAGAGAAAGAACTTGTCAGTAATATATTCTAATCCACATTTACAAAGCACTGCAAATTACTGCGTGTGCAGATATGATTTGGAACAGTGGTACCTTGAGAACATACTGCATGAAGTTGACGTATTTGCATTGATAGTGTCGAATGGATAAAGAAAAAGTTATATCAACAGTTAATTTTCATCCCTATGGAAAGTTTTGGCATCTGTGGGACACTTAGAGAGCCATATGGGAAGCAATATAACAGAAGTTTAAAACATGGACTCTGGGGCCAGACTCCCTAGGGTAAAATATCAGTTTCACCATCTACTGTAGTGAGACCATAGTCAGATTACTTCTGTTTCTCTGTTTCCCCATCTGTAAAATAGGAATAATCGTAATACTTACATCACAGGGCTGTCATGAAGATTAAATGAGCTATATTTGTAAAGCACTTAAACAGAGATATTTAAGTGTTTATTAAATTAAGTGCCACACAGTTATTCAACAGCCTCACAAAGAGATAAAAGCAGTAACCCTCCTTGTACTGACAGCAAAAGCTTAAAATGGGCTGGTGAGGACACACAGAAGATAAAACGACACATCATCAAAGTGGGTATGAGATTCGAAAAATGCTGCCAAACATTAGATTAAATATAGACATTAAAATGCTGGAGCATCTATCATCTTCTTGAGCACGGTGCTCAAGTATGCCTGAGTCTGCTTTCACATTCCTGTGCAGTTAACTGAGGGCTCCAGACCAAGCCTAGCCTCTGTGTGACGTTGGAAAACCTTCTAAATTCTCCCTGTCCCTGGATCTTTTGAAAAGCGTTGATGATCAGAGTACCCGTTTGATCGCTAAGGCCCAACTCTGATAGTCCTAGGAAGGTCCTTAACAAAAAGATGAAATAAAAAAGAGGAAATGTAATAGATGTTTTAATAGAATTTCAAACAAAAAGGTTGCTGGGTTGGACAGAAAGCAAGCCCTCCTCCTTTCCCTTATCTTCAGGGCAAAGATAAAAACAGAAAACAAAGCCATTAGGTTTTCCCTCCTATTCCACTTGAGTAAAAAAGCAGAGTCAAGAACAGCCACCACATGCCAGGACCACTGGGAGGAGGTTATCTTGGGTATCAGCTCAAACTTTGCGATGCGGCAGCACAGTATACACTCCTGAGAGGTCTCTCAGAAAGACTTGTTAATAAATGCAGGGCCACGCCATAAACAGACAGCCACACAAGATATGATTCAGTTTGTATGAAATGTCCAGAACAGGCAAATCCATACAGACAGAAAGCAGGAGGTGATTTCTGAGGACTGGAGTGTAGAAGAAATGAGGGATGACTGCTAAGAGGTACAGGGTTTCCTTTTGGGGTGATGAACACTTCTAGAAATAGGTAGTGGTGATGGTTGCAAAACTTCATAAATATACTAACTGCTAAATTTGTATACTTTAAAAGGGTTGCATGAGACTTCTATCTCAGCAAAAACTGGAGGGAAGGGCAGGTCCACCGCGGTAATAAAGTTTCCTATGATTATCCAGTAGTCTGCTTTCTCTTATCAGTAATAGAAGGAAGTAGGGAGATTAAAGTCTTTCTGTCAACAGCTCCTGACAATGAGAAGGCTGGGATGACATTTCAAACTACCTATACAGGGTGGCCAAAAAGTCTGGAAACATAGAGGAAGAGGATAAAGGTCCTGCTCTCAAAGAGAAATTATCTGCACAGAAAATAAGAGTAACCAGTAGGAAGGGGCCTCCTGATAACAAGCTGGTTCCACTGCCTGGAGGACTGGCCAGGCCTCCAGCTGTCTGGCTCCAACACACCGCCAGGACACCTCAGCCCCACCCACTGATTTCCCAAGGCAGTGCGTCATGAGAAAAGCTGGGAAGACAGATAAGCTTTTCCAAATTTTATTTCTGCACCCTGCAGCCCCTTGGTCAACCAAGCTTGACCATTGTTGGCCACCCAACAGGGACCATTAAATAGCACAATCTGATGGCCCAAGGAGATGAAGCGGCAGGAGTGAACACGGAAAGGTGAGAAAGAATGGGATTAGCAACAGCTTGGTGGGATCACCAGTTCCTTCCAGAGATCACAGCAGCCAGAGTGACCTTAAGAATGTAAATCTTCACATGTCACCTCTTATTTCAAACCCATCCAAGGCAGTCAGAAAACATGCAAATTCCCCACAACTACCCGAAATAAAGTGCACCCTGGATGTGTCAGCCAGTAGCCGTGCCTGACGACACCCGCCCCCTCTGGCCCTCCTTCGCCCCCTTCCCTCTCAGAGCTCCCAGCCACCAGTGCCTCCAGGGCCCAGTGCACGCTGCTTCCTCCGCCAGAGTCTGCCCTCGGCTGGCACCTTCCCATCCATCCAATGGTACCTTAACTCCAATAGTAGCTCAGATGAGTATCTCCAGGGGTCTCTCCTGTTGACCTCTGGGTGCTCTGTGGAGGACGCACCACACGGTCACTATTTTACTATTTATTGCAGTTTACTCTGTAGTCTATCCGTGCACAGATGGGGAGTATATCCGCCTGAGTCCCTGTGTATCTGAGATGCTGCCATGGCGCATGGATAGCATTTGTTGTTTGCTTATTATTACTAGATGAACCTGTATTTTTAAAAAGAAAACCACTCTGGCCGGCAAGAATTCCAACAGACAAGAACAATTAGAGTGATGCAGATCACATCGTAATTTAGGTGCTACTAATAGCACCATTTTCAAGGACTTTCTTTCTGACAATTATACCGTCACATTGGTTCAGCAATGAATGGACTTGATTAGGCTAATGTAACAGTGATTGCCTGAAATGTTTCCTAACTGGGGGTCTGTATGCTTTACTGTGCATACAATCCCACGTCTCCTTGAATCTCTTTCACAAAGCAGAGGCCAGGTGGGCCTCTAGACCCTCCCCAGGGTCTGCAGGCCAGTCTTCCACTCTTCTATCCCTCTCTTCAAGTATAATAAGCACAAGCTATGCTGCTGCTTTATACCAGGGCTTCTCAGCATGACCTTTAAAAATGAGACCCTTTAAAAATTCCAAAACCCAGGTAGCACCTGAGAGTAATTACAACATAATCTTCGGAGAGAGGGCCCAGGAATCAGTAATTTTTAAGGCTCCTCAGATGCTTCCAGTCAGCAGTGAAGGCTGAGAAGCACTGTTTTAGGGAAAAATCTAAGCACCCACAGAGACCAACCTTCACTTAATGATACAGAATCCTGTCTTCATTTTAAATGAGAGTCCCTTGGACAGCAAGAAGATCAAACCAGTCAATCCTAAAGGAAATCAACCCTGAATACTCATTGGAAGGACTGATGCTGAAGCTGAAACTCCAATATTTGGCCACCTGATGCAAAGAGCTGACTCATTGAAAAAGACCCTGACGCTGGGAAACATTGAGGGCAGGAGGAGAAGGGGATGACAGAGGATGAGATAGTTGGAGGGCATCACCGAATCAATGAACATGACTTTGAGCAAATTCTGCAAGATAGTGAAGGACAGGGAGGCCTGACGTGCTGTAGTCCACGGGGTCACAAACAGTCATACACGATTTAGTGACTGAACAGCAATGTTCATTTTAAAAGTAAGAGTTGGGTCTACCAAAAGGAGACATCCTATGAATAAATACTAACAGACGTAGGTACTCATCAATTATTCCCTGAATTTTTATTTAAGTCATTAAAACCCCTTTATTAGATTTCTAATACTCATCACTCCTGTTAAAATGTACTACGAAAGTCACTTTGCCTCAGAGTACTCAGATAGAAAAGGAAATAAAGTGTCTACTTGATGAATAGAGAAATTCTAAAATATATAAAGCCCACTTACCTCAGAAATATGATCATATCTATCGTTTCAAAGAATTCCTAGCAAAAAACAGGAACATTTAGCTTCTTCTAAATAAAAACAGCCAGTAATACTCAATGGACTATGTAGAAAATGAATAAAAAAATGACTTTAAACAAATGATAAACTGAAATTGACTCACTTGAAATTACTTTAAAATATGACTTTAAAAATGGCTCCTGCTAGAATTAATCCAGCAGGTCAAGGAAAAGCTTGTCCAAGCTGTTTACCTTTAGTCACATCCACTTCCATATACACAGATCTACACACCCTACTCAGAAACAGATTTTTACTTTTCTAAGGCCTATACCAGTGATCTAATCACACCAACAGACAAGGTTATGGTTCTCACAAGATTATGCATCAAATGGCACTGATGTGGAGAAAACATTTTTTAAGCTCTGCGGTATTTTTAAAGAGCCATAGTCTCTGCTAGTTTAAAAATTGTTTTTTTTAAACAGCTTTACAAACCTTACAAAAGGGTTCCCCAGAGACAAGCATTTGGTCCCTGAGTTGGGAAGATCCCCTGGAGGAAGAAACGGAAAACCTTTCCAGTATTCTTGCCTGGAAAAATTCCAGGGATAGAGGAGGCTGGCAGGCTACAGTCCATGGGGTCACAAAGAGCAGGACTCGACTGAGCATGCACAGGAGATAACTTTTTCATTGATCTGAAAGTCAATCCAGTTTTTCTGGTCAGTCTTCAGAATCGTTTGGCATACACAAACAATATGTATGGCACTTTAGCAGATAATGCTGGGGCTGCTGCTGACACTGCTAAGCCACTTCAGTCGTGTCCGACTTTGTGCGACCCCATAGATGGCAGCCCACCAGGCTCCTCTGTCCAGGGGATTCTCCAGGCAAGAACACTGGAGTGGGTTGCCATTTCCTTCTCCAATGCTGGGGAGGATCTCCAAATTCAAATCCAAGTAGTAGGCTATCTGTAGCTAGATTTTCTGGAGCCACTAAGTGTCTGTACCTAACTAGTTCAGTAACTACTACATAGGTAATTTCGATTTAACTGTTCAAGTCAGAACTAGCATTTTCCTAAAACATATTTCCACTTTCTAGTCACATATTAAATTCTAGCCTGGTCTATGATAGACAAAGGTGTAATCATGTATAATTGGTGTCTTAGTCTTCCAGCTGAAATTTTTTTCCTTTATTTTTATCCCTATGGTTGAGGAAAGTTGTAGAGACCACCAACTCAATGAAAGTAAAACCCACCAGACTTCTCAGGAACAGCTGTAGAGTCAAACAAAATTCATTTGAGGGGAAGAATAATTCCTATTTCAATGAATGGGAAAAAAATGTAATTGGACAATATTTTTAAGTTAAACACACTGTAGAGTAAATCTGAATTAAGGAAGCTCTAATGGATGGGGTTTTACTATGTACATAAATATAAGGTGAAATGCACATTTAAATAATTATTAGGGAGAAGGAATCTACTCTCTGTGGGAGTTTCCCTGGAGGCTCAGTGGTAAAGAATTTGCCTGCCAATGCAGGAGAGGTGGGTTCCATCCCTGGTAGGGGAAGAACCCCTGGAGAAGGAAATGGCAACCCACTCCAGTATTCTTGCCTGGAGAACCCCAAAGACAGAACAGGGTGGCGGGCTACAATCCATGGGGTTGCAAAGAACCAGACATGACTTAGCAACTAAAACAACAATAATCCACTCTCTGTACCCGGAGAGATCTCCCCAAAAGTAAAGGTCCACTTTGTTCTACCTTTCATTTGTGGAGCTGTTAGAAGGACACACCCCGCCACTGTAAGCTGATGAAACATACATTTTGGCTAGTCATCAGGAGATCAGAGGTCAAGTTAAGGCTCTGAAATGTGTAACCTTAAGCGGTGAGTTACTCCTCTCTGGTCCTTTGACTACTCTCCCAGGAAAATGGGGATGTGCGGTAACTAGGACAGCTCTGGATGGGGGAAGGGGAGTGAAAGAGAGGAAGAGACAGTTGCAGGGGGAGTCACTTACGAGACGTAGGCTGGGTAACCAAATCCTATCAGGTTGCAGAGGAGAGAGGCTCCATAACCGAACACCAGGTACAAAGCCAGCAGCCCGATAACACCTGGAGACATGAGGGCAGAAGTGGGTCGGGTGGCACACTTCAGCCGCAGCCCCCGCCCACAGCGCAAGGCTTGGCTCGTTCTACGAGAAAAACAAACCGCAGCACGGCGGGCCTGCGCCTTCGCGGGGCTTTGCCCCGGGTCTGAGGGTACCCGGCAGGCCCCCTCCTTGTGCCCTCCTCCCTTCCCCCCTCCTCCCCTCCAGGGCACACCAGCTGGAGGAGCCGTTTCTTTCCTTCCCCGAGGGTCTAGAAAAGTCGGGATTCCCTGGCCGGCCCGCAGCCCCTCCGCTCCCGCGGGAACACCCCTTCCCGGCCCCCAGCCTGGCGGGTACCGGGTGTTCCGCCGCCGGCACCGCGCGCCCTCCCGCAGGGGCCGCGCCGCTCCGCGCCAGCCCTGCGCTCCGCCACTGCGCTTGGCTTTCGGCCGCGGGGCAGACACGTCAGCGCCAGCGGTCCCCGCGCCCCGCGCCCCGGGCGCCCCGTCACCGGCCGGCTCTGGTCTGTCCCGTCCCTGAAGGTGCCCGCCGCTCGCCCCCATCTGTCACCGGCCGCGCGGTCCCCGCGGGCCTGCCCGGCAGCGAATGAGACAGCTGCCCCCGGGCCAGGCGGAGCAGGACCCCGCGGGCACCCGCCCTGCACTCACCGAGCGCGATAAAGCTCCGGTTCACGCCGGTCTTGGCCTCGATCTTGGCCAGGAGATCAGTCATGCAGTTCTTCTGGTGAAGGAACTGGTCGAACCTCTGCCTCATGGCTGCAGACATGGCGGGGACCGTCGCGCGCCCCGCCCGGTGCCGTTCCTGGAGCCGGTGGCCGCAGAGCGGGGTGACTGCGCCCGGGCGGCGGGGCCGGCGCGAGGGGCGGGGCGGGCGACTGACGCGTCGGCGGCGGCTCCGCGCAGCCCCGCCCCGGCCCTCCCGGGCGCCGAGCCCGGCGCCACACCCTGGGCGGCGGCCCGGCGCCCGCGGCTCCCTGCCCTGCGGCCGCCCCTCCGCCCCCACCTCCGTTAACTGGGTGAGCGCCTTTCAGAAACCGTGGAAAGTGGAGGCAGCCGGCCTTGTTGCTGCCACCTACAAAGTAGGGGGACTGGTTTGATGGACCTACACTGCTGTGTTACATCTACTAACACATTTTCCACTTAAACACTGAAATGCACGACCGTAGCCCGCAGACCTGCTTTTTCTTTCATGGCCGGTACTCGGCATAGCTTTTCTTACAGATTTTGAAAAGACCCTTGAAGAAACAAGACACCCTACTCTGGGGACACCGTTTCCAAGAAAAGTACTGCACAGCTGAAACCATTTCATGGTGGGCTGGGCGTTCGCTCGAGCTCTGATACCACGGAAACGTTTCTAGCCGCAGAGACAGTAACGTTTGCTTGCCGTGTGGTTGTCTGGTCGCTCAGTCGTTGTCCGACTCTTTGCGACCCTATGTAGCCCGCCGGACTCCTCTGTCCACAGGAATTTCCCGGGCAAGAATACCGGACGGGAGTTGTGATTTCCTGCTCCAAGCGATCTTCCTGACCCAAGGATTAAACCCACCTCTCCAGAGCCATCAGGGAAGCCCCATTCTTGCCCAGAAGCAAAATTACTCTGGAGAAAGTAGCTCCAAGGTTTAGGGCAGGACTTCACTTTTCTTCCTTCAGAAGGTCCGGCTCTTGCTCTTCATCCACCTAAATGCTCTTTTTATGGCTCGCCCATGTTAATTCAGGAAACTCCCTTTGCAACTTTCTTTCTGACTCCTGTGACTTGTACCCTGCTGCAGACTTTTCCTTGTTGCTTAAGCGTCAAAGGCTCCCCACCCCTTACGGACCAGAGCTGCAATTCCTTAGGATAGCATTCACAGGCCCCCAGCATTTTCTCTTGACCCTCTTTCAAACTGACTTTACAGTACTGCCTTCCACTTCCACGAAAAGCTACCTTGCCCACTCTTAGGCTTTTCCTTTTATGCTAATTCTCCTTCCTCTTTTCTTCCCCAGATCGTAGCTCAGTTCTCTCAGCAGTCCCATCACTACCCAGCCAAATCAGTGACCAAATTAAACAAACAAAAAGTAAATATATAATAGGATTACTGTGATTACCACCTTGCTGAGGGGTCCATTTCTGTCTTTCAACCTACGGACAATTCTCAGTGTGGCAGCTAACTGGGTCTTTCTAAATTGTGGGTCAAGTTGTGCTGTCTTTTTGCTCTTAACTCTCCCAGTAGTCTCCGTCGCTGTAAAGAATGGCCTCAAAGTTACAGGTGGAATGTGTGTGGTTCATCCTTCTCCCTTCTCATCTCTTCTCGTCTTGTGTGCTTCCTAGCTGTGCCTCAAACAAGCTGAGCGCACTCTCGCCCCAGGGCTCTCACTTTCCTTCTACCTCAGTGGTCCTCAGCCAGCAGTGGTTCTGTCCCCCCAGGACATGTGACAATGTCTGAAGACATCTTTGCTTGTAAGACAAGTGGTCACAACTAGGGTGGCAGATGCTATTCAATCGCAAATAGCATCTAGTAGGGATGCCACTAAACATCCTGCAATGCACAGGTCAGGCCCCCCCAAAAAGAAAAATCCAGCCCCAAATGTTAGTAGTGCTGAAGTGGGGAAGCCCTTCTCTATCTAAAACCTCCAGATAAGCACTTAACTGTCTTCTCCCATTCATCAGGTCCTTGCTCAAATGACGAATCTATAAGGTTCCCTCTGATCCAGAATTGCAACCCTAACATGCTCTAACCTGTGTCTTGCTTTTGTTTTTTGGTTCTGTAACACTAACTACTCTCTGACATTCTATGTTCTACTTTTTGTATTTTTTTTTTCTTTCCCCACTAAATTATGAGATCCACAAAAGGGGGTATTTTTGCCTGTTTTGTTTATATCTGTATCTCAGATGCCTGGAATAGTGCCTGATACTTAATAGGTGTTCAGTAACAATTTGTTGAATTAATGAATATCTAACATGCATTGTGCTACTAAGTATTCTAAGTGTTTCATGCACGGATTCACATAATTCTCGTGACAGCATGGGGTAGATAGTATTTTATCCTCATTTAAAGGAGGGAAATGAGGCATATGAAGGTCTCAAAATTGATAAATGTCAGAGCTAGGATTCAGACAGGACTATTACCCCTAAATGTACTGCTGCTGGAGTAGTTCAGTCCCTAAAGCGTGTCTGACTCTGGGATTCCGTGGACTGTAGCACACCAGGCTTCCCTGTCCTTTGCTGTCTCCCAGACTTTGCTCAAACTCATGTCCGTTGAGTCAGTGATGCCACCTAATCATCTCATCCTTTGCTGCCCCTTTCTCCTTTTGCCTTAGATCTTTCCTAACATCAGGGTCTTTTCTAATGAGTCAGCTCTTTGCATCAGGTGGCCAAAGTATTGGAGCTTCAGCATCAGTCCTTCCAATGAATATTCAGAATTGATTTCCTTTAGCATTGCCTGGTTTGATCTCCTTGCAGTGCAAGGGACTCTCAAGAGTCTTCTCCAGCACCCCGATTCTAGAACACCAGTTCTTCAGCCCTCAGCTTTCTTTATGGACCAATTCTCATAACAGTACATGACTACTGGAAAAACCAAAGCTTTGACTATACAGACCTTCGTCAGCAAAGTGATGTCTCTGCTTTTTAAATGCACTGTCTAGGTTTGTCAGTTTTTCTTCCAAGGAACAAGCGCCTTTAATTTCATGGCTTAATTTAATTTTCACTTCACCATCAGAAGTGATTTGGAGCTCAAGAAAATTAAACTCTGTTGCTACTTCCATTTCTTCCCCTTCTATTTGCCGTAAAGTGATGGGACCAGATGCCATAATCTTAGTTTTTTGAGTTTTAAGCCAGCTTTATCACTCTTCTCTTTCACCCTCATTAAGAGACTCTTTAGTTTCTCTTCATTTTCTGCCGTTATTAGAGTGGTATCATCTGCATATCTGAGGTTGTTGATATTTCTCCCTTGATTCCAGCTTGTGATTCATCCAATGTACTGCTCATATGGGTCAGATAGTGTCTTCAAAGAAGATAAACTGGAGTGATAATCTCCTTCTCATTTGGAGGTAGGGTCTTTATAGAAGCAGTAAATTAAGATGAGTTTACCTGGGTGAGCACTAATCCAGTATGACTGGTGTACTTATAAAATGAGGAAATTTGAATGAAACAGAGACAGACATGCCCAGAGGAGAGACAAGGCGAGAAGCCAGCCTTCTATAAGCCACGAAGAAAGACCTGCCCTCATAGCACTGGAAGGAAACCAGCTCTACCAACACCTGATCTTGGCCATCTGGCTTCCAGAACTGTGAGACAATACACATCTTTTATTGAAGACAGGCAGTTTCTGGGACTTTGTTACAGTAGCCCTAACTGATACAACTGGCTACCAGAATAACTGAATTTTGAAGTTTTTAGCCAGTTGTAAATTTAATTTCCTAAGTGAATACAGTAATTACTCATTTGTCTGGAAGTCAAGGTCATGTTTTTGAGAACTTCAAATGATTCACAATTTGATAGTATTATTATTTTTTAAGCCAAGGAGCAATGTCCTTTAAGTGTTCAAATCAACCTATATTTTTATCTCAACTTTTCATATTGTGTCAACATTTGTAGTATATCAGCTATGCATGAAGTATCTAGAAGCATACTTAGAAGCATTCACTTAGAATTCTTTTGTATAAATATTGCTCCCTTCCCAATTGTCTGTGAAGTTAGATTGCAAGTTTTTCTTTCCTCCATCATTCTAACACTGGCAAGATGAGGCAGCATAGTAAGGCATAGTGTGTGTGTGTGTGTGTGTGTGTGTGTGTGTAGCACAGCCTCTGGATGCAGCCTGTATGGGTGAAATCCCAGTGTACCATTTAGCTGTGTGACTTTGGGCAAGTTACATAAGCTTTCAGTGCCTCTAGGAGTGACATTAGAACCTATTTCACAGGGTTGTCATGATGATTGAATGAGTTGTTCTTTCTAGAGTTTTGGGAAGAGTTCCTGATGCAAAATAAGTGTTTCTTAAATATATATAAATATTTTTTGGCTGCACCACATGGCATGCAGGGTCTTTAGTTCCCTGACCAGGGATCGAACCCATACCCCCTGCAGGGGAAGTATGAAGTCTTGACCACTGGACCACTGGTAGTCCCTCTTAAGTAATTTAAGAAAGAAAGAAGAAAAAACATAACCGGATGCTAAAATTGAGATAAAGGAGTACATAGTTCTTGCCTTTAGGAAATTAAAATCAAGTTAGGCAATGTAGGACCCTTAGCTTTTTCAGTCATCACTACAAAGCTTAGACTCTTTCAGAGATAAGAAAAGAGATGCAGAAGATAAGAACTCAGCCTTAGGTCTCAGACCATTCACCTACTCATATTCATGGAGTGTATCCTGGGTGCCCGATGTGGTCAGACCTGAGAATCAGACAGACCAGGTCTCTGTCTGGAAGGCCGTGGAGCAGGTTGGCCTGAAGCAGGCTGACTTTGGCAGCTTCTCAGGAGGAAGTCAGGCTGACCTGGGATGATGCAAATGATGTCCCTCCACCCTTTCCTGAGCTGGAGAACAAAATCCTGCCAGAGACCTGTGATAGGGCACTTTAGTTCTCCACAAGCTGTGTCTTCGGGTTAAGATAACTTCTTAACCGCTTGAAGTTATTGAACATATTTTTGTTCTACCTGTCATATATGTTAAGAAGTTGTAGTCCATAGTTTGCCACGTAATCTCTTTGTTACGCTCCCTCCACCCCAAATATGGAGGGGGAGCCCTGCATGTCACTGGATCCTGCCACCCAGGCAGTGGCTAGCCTTCTCAGTCAGGAGAACCTCAGACCCTGCGGACATAGCCCTGTTGGCGCACAACCCCCATCCCTCTGCTGGAGGAGGCTAGTGCTGACATCATCAAAAGAAAAAGAGCAAAGACAAAGGAAACAAAACCTGAGGCACAGACTTTCCAGATGACAGGAAGAAAATGCAGAGGCTTAAGAGAATTTAAGAAAGATTATTGAAAGAAATAAAATGTGAAAAGTATTGTGCTTCATTGAATACATTTGAATTACATTTTATTTACTTCATTTGTCTTACTCTTCAACATTTCCTACTGAAAGTATGGACAAAGCATTGTATTATGTGTTCCCATTTATCAAACAAGAAATTCAGTCAGTTCAGTCTCTCAGTCGTGTCTGACTCTTTGCAACCCCATGGACTGCAGCACGCCAGGCTTCCCTGTCCATTACCAACTGCCGGAGCTTGCTCAAACTCATGTCCATTGAGTCAGTGATGCTATCCAACCATCTCATCCCCTCTTGTCCCCTTCTCCTCCTGCCTTCAATCTTTCCCAGAATCAGGGTCTTTTTCAATGAGTCGGTTCTTCACGTCAGGTGGCCAAAGTATTGGACTTTCAGCTTCGCATCAGTCCTTCCAATGAATATTCAGGACTGGTTTTCTTTAGGATGGACTGGTTAGATCTCCTTGCAGTCTAAGGGACTCTCAAGAGTCTTCTCCAACACCACAGTTCAAAAGCATCGACTCTTCGGCGCTCAGCTTCCTTTATAGTCTAACTCTCACATCCATACATGACCACTGGAAAAACAATAGCTTTGACTAGACAGACCTTTGCTGGCAAAGTGATGTCTCTGCTTTTTAATATGCTGTCTAGGTTGGTCATAGCTTTTCTTCCAAGGAGCAAGCGTCTTTTCATTTCATGGCTGCATTCACCATCTGCAGTGATTTTGGAGCCCAAAAAGATAAAATCTCTCACTGTTTCCATTGTTTCTCCATCTATTTGCCATGGAATGATGGGACTGGATATCATCATCTTAGTTTTCTGAATGATGAGTTTTAAGCCAACTTTTTCACTCTCCTCTTTCACTTTCATCAAGAGCCTCTTTAGTTCCTCTTCACTTTCTGCCATAAGGGTGGTGTCATCTGCGTATCTGAGGTTATTGATATTTCTCCTGGCAATCTTGGTTCCAGCTTGTGCTTCATCCAGCCTGGCATTTTGCATAATGCACTCTGCATATACATTAAATAAGCAGAGTGACAGTATACAAAAAGTTGAATTCTAGAAAATAACTTCTTACAAGTGAAAATAAGTCAACCTAGGCATATCCTTTTGTTCATCAAAACATTTTTAGTCTGAAATATCATGTGAATATTGAAATCATGTGTCATTGGTATTCCATTTAAATCTAGAGCTTTTCACCAGGTATAAAATGTGCAGTCCATTTCACCCTTCCGGTTCTCTCATAATGCCTGCACAGGAGACAAATAGAAAATAAGTCACTGGTAAGTTGTTTCTCTGTGTTCAAGACCAGTTAGTCCAGTTCTGGACAAACCACGGCATTTGGATTCCATACTGAGATTGTCCACTGACCCTGGGATCTGTTTCCAACCACAGAGAGCAATCCGAATTTACCTCATAGCCTACAGGCTGGTGTTCATTTTTTCACTTTTCTTTCCACATAGAAGAAGGACGAGAAAGAGATGCTTTTGTGCACTTCTCTTAAGTGCATCAAGAAAATGCACTTAACTTGAATAAAGGAAATGAGCAGTCGTATATTTCCTTTGGCTGCCATGACACGTTGCCACGAACATGGTGACTTAGGGCAGCACAGCTTTATTGTCTCACAGTTCTGTGTCGAAATCTGACATAAGCCCCCCTGGGCTAAAATCAACGTGTCCTCAGCAAGGCTACTTTCCTTTCTGTAGGTTCAGAGGAAGATTTGGTTTTTGGTTCATTTTGCAGTTTTGGCAACGTTTAGAGTCTCGTAGGACTGAGGTTGCCACTTCCTTCCTCATCTTCAAAGCCAGCAGCCATCAGTTGAATCCTCTCATACTTCAAATTTCTGTTCCTTTTTCTTCCATCTCATCTCTCAGACACATCTGCCTTCCACTTCATTTTTAGAGACATGTCATTATATTGATCCCACCCATATAATCTAGGATAATCTGCCTATTTTAAGGTCCATAAACTTAATCATGCCTCCAACATCCCTTTTGCCATGTAAGGGGACATAATTACAAGTTCTGGATATTAGAACATGAACATTTTTTTGGGGGGTGGTCATTATTCTGCATACCATAACAACATACACAGAGGGTCCAAAACTAGCAACAAGGTCCCTGGAAAGAATATTAAGCTCAGTGAGCTGGTGTAGCCCTTCCATACACATTGAGGGCCGGCCCAGGATATACCAAAGGCTTAATTAAGGCCCTGGAGTAGATGCCCTGGCTTACTAGCTGCATAATCTTAGGAAACTTCTCAAATTCCAAAAACCCCACTTTCCTCAGTGTATAAAGTGAAGATAATTTAGTATCTACCTGCTATAGGCTGAATGTGTGTGTCCACCTAAAATCCATGTGTTGAAACCTAATTCCCAACGTGATGGTATTTGGAGATGGGATCTTTTGGGAGGTAATAAGGTCACAAGGGTGGAGCTCTCCTGAGTGGGTCTAGCACCCTTGTAAAAGATTCCCCAGAGAGTTCTCTTGCTCTTTCCATCATATGAGGACACAGAGACGAGATGGCAGTCCATGAACCAGGAAGCCAGTTCTCACCAGATATCAAATCTGGCAGCTCCTTGATCTTGGATTTTCTAGCCTCCAGAACTGTGAGAAAGAAATGTTTGTTGTTTAAGTCACCCAGTCGATTTTTTTTATAGCAGCCCAAGTGGACTAATACACTACCTCATAGGGTTGTTGAGATAAATTGCACACTCCATCTCACGCATTTCTTAGAGTGCCTTGCCTCATGAATGCTGATGAAATTTTAGCTAATCTGAGAGATTCATATATACATGAAGTAGCCATAAGAGGTAATGCCAAAAATTCCTCTCTTGCTCATTCTTTCAGTTCCAGTATTTGCTATCTGTGAAAATGAAAATTCTCTAAAAGAAGTAAGAGTACATTTTCATGAGCAATTATGGGAAAGAGGGAGGAAAACAAACGTTTTTATTAGTCACCTATTTTGTGTTAGCAATTTGTGTCCATGAAGGATATAAGAGGTTGTTTTGTTTTGTTTTGTTTTTGCTGCACTGGGTCTTCTTTGCTACGTGAAGCCTTTCTCTAGATGCAGCCAACAGAGGCTACTCCATTGTTGGGGAGCATGGGCTCTAGAGCCTGAGTGTTTCAGGTAGTTTGCATAAACTCAGTCATTGTGGCAAATGGGCTTCTTTGCCCTGTGGCCTGTAGAATCTTCAAAGACCAGGAATTGAACCTGTGTTCCCTGTATTGGCAGGAGAACTCTTAACCACTGGGCCACCAGGGAAGTCCCTGAAAATGTATCTTAATAAGGTGGAGGTACCAGGTGCTTAAGGGATTAGAAAGCAGGTTTTCAGAGGTAGACAACAGTGAAATCAAATTGCTAATTTCCTACTACACTTAGGATCCTTTGACTAGTCAATCGTCAAAGGAAATGAACTCTCCAGGCCTGGACAGATGGGAGCAAGGAACTGACCTAACAACGTACGCCCGGTCAAGTTAAGCTGTCCTCTGACACGTGGCAGGCAAGCTGCTATATGTAGCTCTTAATCACTTAGCATTCCCCACGTGGTTCCTCTCTCTCCTCTGGCTCTGGCAGCCTTTTCTGGATAAGTTTTGGCCCAAGATCCTCCAGCTCTAGGACATCAGTCATACTGTGACCACACTCATTGACTCAAGAGCGTGCCTCTTCCTTAAAATACAAAAATAACTTTTGCTTTATTATGCACTTTGCCATGAACTTAGGAGAGAATGACTTGACCATGTAGCCTTCTGCTTACTGTCCAGCGTGGTCTCTGTAAAACTGACACTGATGTAGATTTATGACTAGCTAGTATTGAGGGATTTGGAATAAGATTTAGGGGTACAGGCTGGATTTTTTTGGTTCCCTTTGTTTCTGATAACTCTTACCTAGCCACCATAGCAAAAACTCTCTGCCGAAAGTGACAGTGTATTAGTATAAAAAAATCATGCTGTGTGTATGAAATGATTATCATCTTAACCAGCTTTACACAATTTACTGAAAGTCAGTGCTGAGACTTTTGATGATCATTCTTATGCAAACAGTTTGAATTTGAAAACATTAATCATTACAGCTATAACTTCTAATTTTATACGATTGTCGCTAAACTTAGGTTTGACAAAGTATACCAAGTCTACATCATATGTATATTTGGTGTGTTTATAACACAGTGGCATAGGAGATAGATTAAAGGAGGAGCTTCCATTTCTGGATTTTGTGGGACTGTGGTTACTTAGAGCATATGTCTTTAACATTTAGAAGGAACTTAGATTGCTTGATAGAAGCTTCACAACTTTAATGTTAAAGGCTGCCATGATTCATCTTAGACACAAATATCTTAAGCTACAGAAGACTGCAAAATTACCTAGAGGATAGACCATTATCTTGATAAGCTAAAACAAGAAAACATTGGCTCAGTTTCAGAGTGCTCTTTTATTTATTTATTTACGGCTGTGCGGGGTCTTTGTTGCTGCCCTGGGCTTTTCTTCATCGCAGTGAGTGGGGCCTGCTGTCTACTTGTGGTGCAAGGACTTCTCATTGCAGCGGCTTCTTCTGTGGCAGAGCACGGGCTTTAGGGTGCAGAGGCTTTGGTAGTTGTGGCACATGGACTTAGTTGTCCATGGCATGTGGAGCCTTCCTGGACCAGGGATCGAACATGTGTCCCCTGCAGTGGCAGGCTGACTGTTAATCACTGGACCACCATGGAGGTCTCTTTAATAAATTAAAATAAAGTCTCTATTTTAAATCATTTTAAAATAATTTTATAGTTACCTCAAATAACTTTCTACAATTTTTATTCAAATATTTATTACAATATTTTATTCAACTTAGCCTGAGGATCTGCATCACTTTATAGAGTATGATTTCATTTTCCTTAGATTACATCCACACTAACAGAGGAATGTAGAGAGTTAAGTGATGCTCTTTGGATTTTACCAGTAAGTACTGTATGAATAATAACTTGGTGTAGACAGTCCCACACTATGACCTTTCAACAGAGAACAATTGGACATGGGTAGATTTTTCAGGATGACTTAGTGTGAAACCAAAAAATGGTGAGTGCTGTTTTTGTCAAGTATAAAAAAGATTCTAGAATAAAGTCCTCTGCCCTTAAAGTCACTTTCCATTAGTATTAGACCTATTTAGATTTAATTTGCTAAAGACTGTAGACTCATTTTCAGAAGGCTACTGAGTCATCCGTACTTAATATCCACTCATTCAACAGTTGTTTACTGAGCCCTTACTGTCTGCTAGGCCCTGAACATACACCAGAAGCCAAGATAGAGGAGGTCCATCCTTTCCGGGTCTCACAATCGTTGCTGTTGTTTTTCAGTCGCCCAGCTGTGTCCAGTTCTTGGAGACCCCATGGACTGCAGCACGCCAGGCCTCCTGTCCCTCACCATCTCCCAGCTTGCCCAAGTTCATGTTCATTGCATCAGTGATGCCATCCAGCCATTTCATCTCTTAATCTTTCCCAGCATCAGGGACTTTTCCAATGACTCATCTGTTCACATCAGATGACCAAATACTGGAGCTTCAGCTTTAGCATCAGTCCTTCCAGTGAGTATTCAGGGTTGATCTCCCTTAAGATTGATTGGTTTGATCTCCTTGCTGTCCAAAGGACCTTCAGGAGTTTTCAGCACCACAGTTCGAAGGCATCAATTCTCTGGCGTTCTGTCTTCTTTATCTGCCTTCTGGTTCTCATAATATTTGAGGTCTATCAGTGAGAATTTGAAACTTTATATCTTAACCCAAAACTTACCTTTTTCATCACTTAAGAGAAAAGCACTGTTTATTTTAAAAACATCTCAACTTGACTATCTTATGGTACCGTTTGTTCACTCTCCAGTAGTCACCTCCTACTCTATTTGTCTCTCCGCTTGCCCCAGGTTCAGGAGGAGTTAGGGGAGCGCTGACTTCATGCTTGCATCAGCGCTGCGTTGCAGGAAGGAGGACCCCTTCCATGACCCAGAATGGGCTCTTGTCTAACACTTGGCAACGAACTGTCTGAGGAGACACAGGTGCTGACAAAGCAAGAGGCTTTATTGGAAGGGGCTCCCAGGCTGAGGAACCCAGGAGAGCTGCTCTGACACATGGCTTGCAATCTACAGTTTTACGGTGATGAGATTAGCCTCTCGTAAGGATTGGCCAATGCTTATGACTCAGGGTCCTTCCTGGTGGTGCCTGCATTGCTCAGTCAACATGGATGCCAGCAAGAAGGACTCTGGGAGGTGGTCGGACACGTGGTGTCTGCTTTTGACCTTGCCTAAATGCTTCTGGTTGGTGGTGGCTTGTTAGTGCTGTGTTCCTTACCGGGACCTCCTGTCATAAAACAACTCTTGCGAATGGTTACTGTGGTTCCTGGCCAGGGTGGGCGGTTTCAGTCAGTGTGCTTCCCCTAACAATTGTGCCACGATATATAATAAATTTATCAGTGCTGACAGTGGGAAAAACTAAGCAATGGGCAAGATCCACTGTTTATCTCTCATCTTCCAGTCTCTAAGTACTTCCCAAGTGGGGTCGGTTGTGAAGTGATCAGACCTCTCAGGAGTGGGAGGGAGAGCTCATCATTGACCTGACCGAGCAGCTGATATTAATAATCTGTTTTTATCCTTTAGGGAGATATTTTCAATTGTATAAACAGATGTATCATTGTTTTACCTTAATGCAAAATGTGTTAGCAATTAGCAATTGTCTGTTATACCAGTGAACCAACATCTGTTAACAATGAGATTCTGGCATCCCATCCCACATGAGTAATTCTGAGGGAAGGAACCCAGAATAGCAGAGTAGCAGTCACCCCAAAATAGCCTGAGACTGCAGCTTTGGGCAGAAGAACCCAAAGTCAAAGCTGAGCTGAGCAGTGTTCTTTATTCACGGACTCATCTGTTTTTACAAGTATCGCTATGGTGGCTGTGATGGGGCTCAGCATTTGCTTAAAGAGGAACAAAATGCATTTCCTGCCCAAAGAGACTTCTAAATTTTATCTTCCTTCTCCTAAATATTATTTTCCTGTCCACCCCCTACCTGTCCAATGTCCTAGTACCTCTTCTTCTTCTCATCTATGAAAAGCTCTTCTAAATTAACTACAAGTTGGGAAGAAATTGACCATTAATTCATGCTACAATGTAAAAGACTATAATGGCTTAATTCATTGTATTCTACTATCTTTCTCAGAGGTGCATGTGTGTTCAGAGAAAGGAATCCTTGAACCTGAAGTAGTGGAATTAATGATAGAGCTGTAGACATTAGTGAAGCAATAACAGAGACTTTTTCTCCCAAATGTATATAATTTCCTAAGGTCCACCAAGTGTGAATAAGGCTACACCTGACTTTAAGTCCTGAATGTTCAGTTCACTTTTCAATGTGAGTCCTAGTAAACCAAGCTGGCTACCATTTTTGGTGTGTTGGTATAATCAAACCAGTATCTTTTAGGTATTAGAGTACATTTCTTCTTTGTAATTAAAATTTTCATGACTTTTAAAAGCAGTTTTCTGTATTATGCACTTTGTCATTTAGTCGTGTCTGACTCTTTTGCAGCCCCATGGACTGTAGCCCACCAGGCTCCTCTGCCCACAGGATTTCCCAGGTAAGAATACTGTAGTGGGTTGCCATTTTCTTCTCCAGGGGATCTTCCTGACCTGGGGATTGATCTCGGATCTCCTGCATTGGTGGGTGGATTCTTTACCACTGAGCCACCTGGGAAGCCATATATATATATATATATAATGTAAAAAACTTAAGCTTCCTCCACTTACCCACCCCTCCACACTTCCATCCTCTTCCCTGCTGTTAAAAGTTTGTTTTGTACCCTGCCAGATCATCTTCTATACAAATAAAATCATATATCTGTAAATCTAGTTTATATATATAAACTAGATATAAGCATATAAAATTTTAAAATAAAATATGTTCAGACTATGACTCCTGAGAAAGCTGTATGCAGATCAAGAAACAACAGTTAGAACCAGACATGGAACAAAGGACTGGTTCCAAATTGTGAAAGGAGTACGTCAAGGCTGTATATTGTCACCCTGCTTATTTAGCTTATATGCAGAGTACATCATGAGAAATGCTGGGCTGGAGGAAGTGCAAGATGGAATCAATATTGCCGGGAGAAATATCAATAACCTCAGATATGCAGATGACACCACCCTTATGGCAGAAAGTGAAGAGTGACTAAAGAGCCTCTTGATGAAAGTGAAAGAGGAGAGTGAAAAAGCTGGCTTAAAACTCAATATTCAAAAAACGAACATCATGGCATCTGGCCCCATCACTTCATGGCAATAGATGGGGAAACAGTGAGAGACTTTATTTTCTTGGTCTCCAAAATCCCTGCAGATGGTGACTGCAGCCATGAAATTAAAAGACACTTGCTCCTTAGAAGAAAAGCTATGACCAGCCCAGACAGCATATTAAACAGCAGAGACATTACTTTGCCCACAAAGGTCCATCTAGTCAAAGCTATGGTTTTTCCAGTGGTCATGTACGGATGTGAGAGTTGTATCGTAAAGAAAACTGCATGCCAAAGAATGTATGGTTTTGAACTGTGGTGTTGGAGAAGGCTCTTGAGAGTCCCTTGGACTGCAAGGGGATCAAACCAGTCAATCCTAAAAGAAATCAGTCTTGAATATTCATTAGAAGGACTGATGCTGAAGCTGAAGATCCAATACTTTGGCTGCCTGGTGGGAAGAACTGACTCATTGTAAAAGACCCTGATGCTGGGAAAGATTGAAGGTGGGAAGAGAAGGGGATGACAGAGGATGAGACAGTTGGATGACATCACCGACTCAATGGACATGAGTCGATGGACATGAGCAAGTTCTGGGAGTTGGTGATGGGCAGGGAAGTCTGGCGTGCTCTAGTCCATGGCATTGCAAAGAGTCGGACACGACTGAGCAACTGAACTGATGAACATATGTGCATTGCTCAGTAATATTTTTTCCTTCTATAACATAGCAAGAATATCTGTTATATACTAAGTTTAAAAGTAAGGTTATAAACAGCATATTTAGAATGATCCTGCTTTTGTAAAGTGTGTATGTGCACCTGCAAGTGTGTTTTTAGGCAAAGAGAAGAGTCTGGGCAGATAGACCTCTTGGTGGAGAGAGTGAAGTAATTTTTAGATTTTTTTTTTTGTCTATATGCTTGTTCCATTGGCTTTTTTAAATAATGAATTTGAAGTACTTTTTAATGTTACTTTTATAGCCAGAATAAAATCTGTTTTCATCACAAAATTTTTAAAAAAGTACACCTGGAAAACATGTGATGTAACATTTCTTTGAGGTCTTATTTTGAAAAGGTGGAGTAGTGCTTTTGTGACCTCCTGTCTTCTCACAATCTGAAAACTAAAATTCATATTCTGTGTCTTAGTAAGTCAAGGTATGATCTATACTATAGTCTATAATTAGTATGTATATAACATAAATTAAACTGCATATTTGAAGTGAGTTGTGACTGAATGTAGGATTCCTGTCTTAAGATCAGACAGATCTTAACTTTTGGGGGGGTTGTTGACTTGAATAGCTATTTCTAATAAAACTAGCAATCACGGGACAAACTGAAGCTGCCATAAGGGGAAGAAATTAAAAACCACAATCATTTTGTTGCCATTTTTGTTAGAATTGTAGATGTTAAGATTGATTTCCTTTTTGCATCCAGTTAAGTGAGCTATAAATGAACCTTCCAAGGTGAACAGAGGAGAACATCTCTCCACGTGGCCTTCTGCATTCTCTGGCATCCATTTCATTGCCCTGAATGGGTGCAAGGAGAAGGGCTTGGTGTATTCTTGTAAAACTGCCTACATCAAGGGGTTTGCTGAGTCACCTCCACAATCCCTTCATGCCCTTTCTGCCCTGGGGTTCGATACTCCTCCACTGTCACCCACATTTTCTTTTTAAAAACTGTTCTCAGAAATTTAGTTTTAAAATGTCACTTCATGTGTGTGTGCTCAGTTGCTCAGTCGTGACTGACATTCCACGATCCCGTGGAGTGCAGCCCACCAGGCTCCTCTGTCCGTAGAGTTTTCCAGGCAAGAATACTGGAGTGGGTTGCCATTTCCAGTCATTTCAGCCTAGAGTATTTGTATCTAGACTGGGAACAAACCTTAAGGCAAAGCAAGAACTAGAATGCCCAAGTCTGAGACAGTCTCCAGACCTTGACTTATCAGCTGAAGGGGAAAATTGCAAAGACTATACTGTCTCCTATTTCTACATAGAGGGGTGAATTTGTAGCAGTAGTAAGATTTTACTCCATTACCTACTGGCCCCATAGATGTGGGTGTTTATGCCTTTTTGGATGTCTCTCTTCTCTATGTATCAGTCTTTGGTTTTGCTATAAGGTATTAAGAAACATTGTGTTACTTATTGACTTTATCAGTTAATTACATTTTCTATATATTTTATGTTAGGAGTGAAACTCAGCTGTTGCTTAATTAGAGGTTTGGGATCAATCATCCTTTATACATCTTCATGGCACTTATCACTGTCATTGTATTGTGCATTATTGATATGTCTCTACCCGCAGAGTACAGTCTCCCTGAGAGCCAGAATTTCATTTTGTTTTCAGCTTTACCCAAATTGGGTCCACATGCCAGGCACCCCAGAGGTGCTTCATGTATCAATCCCAGTCTTTCCCCTTTCACCTAAAAATAACCATATCTTGACTTGTATGGTCATCTCCTTGCTTTCTTTATAAACTGTCACCCAAGATACATCTCTAATCCCTATAATAAAAAAAAATGTACATGTTTTAAGTCTCTTCCAATTCTCCAAGTACATTCCAATCTTCCTTTGTCCCACCTTTTTCCTTCCAACTTAGTTCTGGAGGATCTGGGTTGTTTGATTTGTTTGCAGAATTTCCCACAACTGTATTTTGTTATTAATAACTGCATTTCCTATTACTCTGTCTCTGGTATTTTCTACAAATTTGAAATGAGATTATGAACTTGATCAGATTCAGGTACAAGTTTGTTACAGACTCCATTGTAGGTGGCATGGAAGAGACATGTAATAGCTAATTGTCTTTCTTTGTGTATTGGCAGCAATTAATTAGTTGATTAGGCTTTGCAAAATGGTGATGTTCAAATTTAATCACTCTGTTTAGTTGGAGAAATACTTCCGTAATGAGAAACTTCTCTATTTCTGTAAACATGTGAAATGCAGAAAATAGACATAGAAAAGGAAGAGAATATACTACCCATAGATCTACAGGAAGAGACCTAAAAGACGTATTTCAAAAAGGAGAATAATAAACCCACAGAAGACAAAGTAGATGCAAGAAAAAAACTAGTGAGCACAGAAATTAATTACTTTTTATTGACACAGTTGATTTACAGGATTATACTAGTTTCGGGTGTAAACATGATTAAAATTACAGCTTATACTCCATTTAAAGGTGTTCTGAAATACTGGCTGTGTTCCCTGTGCTGCACGATGTATCCTTGTGGCCTATTTTATACTTAGTAGTCCGTACCTCTTCATTCCCTGCTCGCATCCCTATCTCGCCACTCCCTGCTGCCCTCTCCCATCTGGTAACCACTAGTTTTTTCTCTGTATCTATGAACCTGTTTCTGTTTTGTTCTATTCACTTATGTTTTAGACTCCACAAATAAATGATAACATACAGTGTTTGTCTTTTTTCATCTGAGTTGTTTCACTAAACATAACACCCTCCAGGTAATCAATGAACATTCGGGTGCATTTACGTATTTGAATTTTTATTTTCTTTGCATATATACCTAGGAGCAAAATTGTTGGATCATACAGTAGTTTTAGATTTTTCAGAAACTGCTATCCTCTTTTCTACGGTGTCTGTACCAGTTTACATTTTCACCAACAGTGTACCAGGGTAGCCTTTTCTCTTTGTGGTTCAGTCACTCATTCGTGTCTGACTTGCTAGGCTCCTTTTCCATGGAATCCCAAACCCGTGTCTGCTACATCGGCAGGTGGATTCTTATCCACTGTATCACCAAGGAAGTCCTCTCACTGTGTTTTTTATTTGCATTTCTTTGATAATTAGCAATGATAAGCGTCTTTTAATGTACTTATTGTCCATCTGTGTATCTTCTTTGGAAAAATGTCTATTCAGTTCTTCTGCCCATTTTTTAATTGGGTTATTTGTTTTTCTGATACTGAGTTGTATGAGCTGTTTATATATTTTGGGTATTAATCCCTAATTGGTCATATCATATGCAAATATCTTCTCCCATTCAGTAGGTCATCTTTACATTTTGTTGATGGTTTCTTTCTCAAAATTGAAAGTATCAATACCCAGAAATCTACTTGTAGGCATATACCACAGAGGAGGTCTTCTGTACATGTGTAAGTGGATATGAACCAGAACATTCTTTGCAGCCTTTTTTTGAACCTGGGTAAAACTGGAAGTAGTTTAAATGCACATCAACAAGAAAATGGCTTTACAAAAATAAAATTCTAGATACTTGAATTATTCACAGTTATATTAACATGAGATAAATTACAAACATATATTGTGAAGAGAGAAAGAAGAGGTTGCAGAATAATAAGTAGAATATGATAACACTCAGAATATACATGATGGTAATAGAATATGTTATTTATGGATACATACTAATATGCAAACATTTGCAGGAATGATATTCATAATTTTGAATGTCTTTTTTGTTTTGTTTGTTTATTTTTTGGCCCTGCCACATAGGCTATGGAATCTTAGTTCTCAGCCAGGGATCAGACCCATGGCCCCTTAAGGTGAAGCATGATTAACCACTGGACTGCCTGGGAAGTGTAGAAATGATATTCAGCGACATTTATAGAAAGATTTTCCAAGAAATGGAGAAAGAAGCTTCCAATACTTAAAATAATGGTGTCACAAAAAGTTGGACATGACTGAGCATGCATGCATATGCATAGAATGATTATTTATAGAGTGAATACCATATTTTATAAATCTGCCTATAAAATGTGTGTAAACTTACTTAAGCCAAGTTTATACAAGTCTAAGAAAATAGTTTGTAATCATGTAATCACTAGAAGGTGCATATATAGGCTTTCAGAATTGCTGCAGTTATATCAACAAGGCAGTAATATTTATTCCTTGGGAATCTTGGCAAATGTGAACCACATGTTGATTTTAGCTGAGTTGTCCTTCCTTAATTTGTGGCTTTAAATATACCCATGTTAAGTCTGGTTTTCATGGCTTAGGTAGAATTAATCAGTCAACATAATTATACATTTATTAAGTAGTATATCTATAAGTTTCTGTAGGAAATTTTAAAAATATAAAATATTTTCCCTACACTCAAAGAACTTAAAATCTAATTTGAGAAATAAGACAAACTGAGGACAGTATGAAACCAAATTTAGGCTAACTTGTATGTCATATGTCATAAGAATTTAGAAAAGTTGGAGATCAGATGAGATCTGATAGCACTAGATGAAGCTTCATGAAGTAAGTGAAATGTGAGTTGGGCTTTTAAAAATGAGAAAAATATACTCTGGTGCAGAGATGGAAAAACAAGACTTTTCTTGGACTATGTTCTTTTTCCAGATCTGAGGAAAATTCATTCCATCAACCATTGGCACTGGATTTAAAAACAGGTCAAATCATAAACACGTGTTCAGTGGGGAAGCTTCTGGTTGGATAACTCAGTGCTCATGTCTTTTCCTGTCCCAACTCTTTACTAGGTTGAAAACTGACAAGAGAGTAGGGATTATGCCATGCCTCTTTCTGTCCCCCTTGAAGTCTGGTATAACTTATGGCAAGGAGCAGAAACACATACAAACATGCAAAACTGAAAAACAGGGGCTTACTGAATGCATACTGAGGATTAGTAGACATGAATGCTTGCATTCAAAGGGCCTGTGAATTGGAAAGTTGGGCTTTGAAATCTGCTCTGTCTCTTCCATCTCTTTCTTTCCTTGATTTTCCCGTTTCTGCCTCCTTCATTGTTGTCTGCCTTCTGTTCACTCACGTTGCACATAGCTCAAAATAGCAGACTTGATCTGTCAAAACTTCAGCTGGACGTTCCTTTTGCTTTTGCAAATTCATTTCTAGGAATTTATGCTGTAAATATACTCACACAAGTGCACAAAAATAAATGTATAAAAATCTCTGGGAAAAAAAGCCAGAAGTCATCTAAATGTCCATCAGTAAGAGACTATTTAAATAAAATTATGGTATAACCATTCAGTGATATGTCTGGTAGGTGTACCCAGTGCTCACCAACATTTCTTAGTCTCTTCTCCTGAGTCCAAGAAGGTAATGCACTTCCCTGCCCCTTTGAAGTTGAGCATGCTGATGTGATTTGATTTGGCCCCTGAGATTAGAGAAACATTTTAAGAGCCCATGGCTAATCCTCCATGCTCCCTTCTAGGGTGGTATTTGTAGAAACACACACTGGGAGGGAGAATCACGAGACAGAAGCAGCTAGACTGAGCCTTGACAGCCAAGTCAGCAAACTTCAAATGCACAGGGAATCAGCTTTTGTGTTAGGCCACTGAATTCTGTGTTGTTATCATAGCATAACGTAGATTATCCTGACTGATACTGTCTACTAAGCAGCCAGTAAAGTGAATGAGGCAGATAAAAATGAGTTGAAATGGAAAACGTCCAAGATAGACTAAGTGAAAAAGACAAATGACATAGATTTATACAGAATTAGTCTAACTAAATATTCTAACTATAAAGAAAGCTAAGTGCCGAAGAATTGATGCTTTTGAACTGTGGTGTTGGAGAAGACTCTTGAGAGTCCCTTGGTCTGCAAGGAGATCCAACCAGTCCATCCTAAAAGAAATCAGTCCTGAATATTCATTGGAAAGACTGATGCTGAAGCTGAAACTCCAATACTTTGGCCACCTGATGCGAAAAACTGACTCATTGGAAAAGACCCTGATGCTGGGAAAGATTGAAGGTGGGAGGAGAAGGGGGCGACAGAAGATGAGATGGTTGGATGGCATCAACGACTCGATGGATATGAGTTTGAGCAAGCTCTGGGAGTTGGTGATGGACAGGGAAGCCTGGTGTGCTGCAGTCCATGGGATCGCAAAGAGTCAGACACAGCTGAGCAACGGAACTGAACGGAACTGAACTATGGTTTTATGAAAACATATCTGTAGAAAAAGACAGACTAAGGAACTCTTCCAAATGAAGGGAGATGAAAGAGACATGCCAACTAAATGCAGTGTATGACCTAGTATTGGATCCTGGACCACAGAAAAATACCTTTCTTTTTTTTTTTTTTAATTTGACTTCACCGAGTCTTAGTTGTAGCACTTTGACTCTTAGCTGTGGCTTGTAGGCTCTAGTTCCTTGACAAGGGATCAAATCCAGGTCTCCTGCATTGGGAGCTTGGAGTCTCAACCATAGCATCATTAGTTGGTTTTTCTTTTGCTATAAAAGACATTAGTAATATAATTAGCTATATTTGAATAAGATCTGTAGCTTCAGTTCAGTTCAGTCACTCAGTCGTGCCCAACTCTTTGTGACCCCATGGACTGCAGCATGCCAGGCTTCCCTATCCGTCACCAACTCCTGGAGCTTACTTAAACTCATGTCCATTGAGTCGGTGATACCATCCAACTATCTCATCTTCTGTCTTCCCCTTCTCCTCCCCCCTTCAATCTTTCCCAGCATCAGGGTCTTTTCCAGTGAGTCGGCTCTTTGCATCAGTGGCCAAAGTGTTGGGAGCTTCAACTTCAGCATCAGTCCTTCCAATGAATATTCAGGATTGGTTTCATTTAGGATGGACTGGTTGGATCTCCTTGCAGTCCAAGGGACTCTCAAGAGTCTTCTCCATCAATTCTTTGGTGCTCAGCTTTCTTTATAGTCCAACTTTCACATCCATACATGACCACTGGAAAAACCATAGCTTTGACTAGATGGGCCTCTGTTGGCAAAGTAATGTCTCTGCTTTTTAATGTGCTGTCTAGGTTTGTCATAGCTTTTCTTCCAAGGTGCACATATCTTTTAATCTCATAACTGCAATCACCATCCACAGTGATTTTAGAGCCCAAGAAAATAAGCTCTGTCACTATTTCCATTTTTTCCCCATCTATTTGCCATGAAAGGACTTCCCTGGTTGCTTAGACGGTAAAGCATCTACCTACAATGTGGGAGACCCGGGTTCGACCCCTGGGTCAGGAAGATCCCCTGGAGAAGTGAGAGGGTAACAGTCAAGAACGCCAGGGGTCTCCAAATGGAGGAAATAGGCTGCAAGTGTCAGACATTTTTTAAATCTCTCTCTTAAGCGGCAGGAAGAAACAAACTAGTATTATATTTTTTTCCCCCTTTCTATACAAATTAAAAAAGTGGTTTTTCTTAAAACTCTGTGTTGCCATAATGACACCTGGTTCCACCTGAACTTGTCCCAAAACGAGCTAACCAATGCATTTTTCTTATGGAAATGTTTGTCTTAAGATATGTTAATGTACTATGCATTTACCCCAGACTCTGTCTTCAAGTCAGTTCTGCCTAAAGGCTCAGAACCTACTTGACAAACCAGTATGCCATACTGATACATTGTTCTCCTAATGTATGTTAATGAAGTTACGTATTTGTATGGGAATCTGCCTTTCTTCTAGATTCATGTCAATCATTTTACGGCCTGAGATTACCCACCTGGTGCCAAGATTATCTCAAAATTCATCTTGTGGGTGAGGGGCCTGGTGCCATTCTCTGAGCTTTGAGACATTTCCTTTCTTTAATTAGCAGACTGCTAGTAGCTATATAACAACCAGCTACAGACTAGCAGGGGGGGTCACTCTCTCTGCCCCCTTCTGATGTCTATGTCAGAAGCTTTCTCCATCTCTTTTATACTTTAATAAAACTTTATTACATAAAAGCTCTGAGCTATCAAGCCTTGTCTCTGGCCCTGGATTGAATTCTTCTTTTCCGGAGGCCAAGAATCCTTGAGTCTTTCGTGGTTCAGCAACAACCTTTCAGAAGGAAATGGCAACCCACTCCAATCCTCTTGCCTGGAAAATCCCATGGACAGAGGAGTCTGGTAAGCTACAGTCCATGGGGTTGCAAAAAGTCAGACATGATGAAAGGTCGGGTATGTTGAGACATGCCCCGGAAAAGTGCTGCAAGGCAAATTCCGGAGGCTGGCTAAACTTCCGGAGACCGACCCCCTGCAGCCTGGTCCAATCAGGTACCGACCCGGAGCCCTCGGACACTGACCGCTGCTGTAGCCTGCGTTTTCTTCCTTATATGAAAAGACCTGGCTTGGACGCCGGCCCTGGCTATAAAACCCCTCCCCACCCCCTCATACCTCGCAGACTCCCTTTGTCTCCTCACTCACCCGCCCCCGGGAGTTCTGCCCGAGAGCGACCGCTCAATAAAGGCCTTTACCACCGGTCCTTAGAGGCGGCTTTTTTCCTCCCGTGGCGTTTTCTAACAATGACTGAGCGACTTCACACACTCACTCACTCTCATTTGCCACGAAGTGATGGGACAGAGTGCCATGACCTTATGTTTTTTAACATCAAATTTTATGCCAGCTTTTTCACTCTCCTCTTTTACCTTTATCAAGAGGCTCTTTAGTTCCTCTTCACTTCTTTCTGCCATTAGGGTGGTATCATCTGCATATCTGAGGCTATTGATATTTCTGGCAATCTTGATTCTGTTAGGGGAAGCACACTGACTGAAACCACCCACCCTGGTCAGGCCCTTTTGCAACCATTTGCATGAGTTGTTTTTTGACAGGAGACCTTGGTAAGGAATACAGAACTAATAAGCCACCACCAACTGGAAGAGTTCTGGAAAGGTCGAAAGGAGACACCTCGTGTCCATCCGCTTCCCAGAATCCCTCTCACTAGCATCCATCTTGGCTGAGCAATGTGTGCACCACCAGGAAAGACCCTGAATTAGAATGATTGGCCAAAGACCATCCAGAAACTAATCCCATCACCGTAAAACCCGAGACCACGAGCCATGTGGCAGAGCAGTTCTCCTGGGTTCCCTCACCCTCCTGCTCTACACCCAGGTGCCCTTCCCAATAAAATCTCTTGCTTTGTCAGCACATGTGTCTCCTCAGACAATTCATTTCTGAGTGTTAGACAAGAGTCCAGTTTTGGGCCCTGGAAGGGGCCCCCTTTCCTGCAACAAATGGCAACTCTGGCGAGACTCTTCACTGCAACTGACATCCTGACCACTTGGGATACTCAGGGGCCAGCTTGCCTGCCAATGGACCAGATCCAGCGGGCGATACTGGGAACTTTTTGTCCCTGGTCTCCTCCTGATGTGGACAACTGGCCAGAGTGCCCTGACCAGTAAGGAACAAGAGACTTTATTGACCTCTCTCCCCTTCTCTCTCTTTTTCCTCTCCTTAGCCCTTCCTATCCTCCCCCTTTTTTCTAGTCCCCTGGTCCTGGACGCAGGAATCTAGTCGAAGGGCCTCAGCCTGAGCTGAGGATTGGAGACTGATCACCTCCTCTTGGCAGAGAACTTGAATTCTGGTTCTGTTCTGGTCTGATTTCTGGTAGGGCCGAGTTCCAGTCCTCCCTTCTCTGGAGGCCCAAGGTAAAGTCCCATAATGCCTGGGTATCTGCAGGTGGCAGGAGACGTCTGTAAGGCCACCCCTTTTGCCCCCTCTCCTGCCTCCTCCCCCTTCTTCTTTCAACCTGGCTTCCTTTCCTCCCTTTGAAACCCTTGAAAACCTGAGATATTTTCCTTAAAGTGTTAGTATTTGGATCTGAAGTTCTGTGTCTCTCTAGGAAGGTTTTCTGAGAGACTGTATTCTTGTATTTAAGGGAGTGTCTGATGAGGACTGCCAGATATATAGGTGTGTGTTTTAACTCTGTGTTCTGTGTTGTGATTTTTGATGGCCATTTTGCTTTGTCTGGCCACCATTTGGTTTAGACCTGCCGCCATTTTGTTAGAACTTGATTTTCTTTCCCTCTGCCTTGAGACCAGGGCTCTCAGGAACACTTATCTAGACCATCTCTAACCCCTGACACTGAGGCAAAATGGGAAAAGGCCTTTAAAAGTTTTATTTATTCCAACTGTTTTTTTATCAACTAGTAAAATTTATATTGTAATATCTAATTCATGACTAAACTTTGAAAATGAAGCTCGATCTTGTGTTGTGTCTGTCTAAATATGTCTCAGTATGTCTTTATCTCTGGATAATATTTTGGGGATTAATTTGTAAATGAGCTCTATTTAATTGGCTTAAAGAAAGGTAAGTGCTTACAAATCAAATAATTCTAAATTAAACAATAAATTCCAGGTTCATGTGCACTGGTAAATATTCAGTATTAAATACCTGATATTAATGTTTATTTGTTGACCTATCTAATATAGACATGTCTTAGAGTAATTAACATTAAGTAGAATGTTTTCATTGTACCTAGGTTTAATATAAGTTAAATATTATCATATCTCTTACAAATTTGTCAACAAGGAAATTACCTCGAGTGAAGAAACTTCTAAAAAAAATGTAAATGAGATATGAGCTTTTATATAAACTCTATTAAGAATAATTATTCTTTAGGAATATCTGTCTAAAATAGTCTCTCCAGATTGACATAACTTGAAATTCTAAGGGTTGTGCTAAGTGTTAGAAGTCTATTGAATAGTTAGGCCATTTCCAAATAAAATAAGATTTTGAAACATTTACTACTAAACACTAATTTCCTTTTACAGAGAAACAAAGAGATTTGGGACTATAAGTGAATAATGTTTGGTGCCATCCTAAAATGTTCTAAGAAAGCAAGGGTTTTAGAAATTATCACTGGTATTTATGCTCACCAATCTATAAAATGCTAATATAAAAGTTAGTTCTTGGTTGCTAAAGGAAAGTAGGAAGTGTGTTTTCAGTTAAAAAAAAAAAAGGTATGAAAAAATACTAAAAAGAGCTATGCATGATCAGGATTTTCTAAAATTGGATTACAATTAGTTAGATAAATGGATTTTGTTAGGAATGACAGCCATAAGAAAACTGGTTAGAGACAGCTAGGTCCAAGATGGCGGAGCTGACTTTCACTAGACCTTGAGCCTTGGTATTTATGCCCATTGTGACATATCAACAAGCTAAATGATACATCCGTCAACATTGACTAAATCTGACCAAATGTTCTAAACGATTTTAATTGATCTTTTCCATAAAACTTCCTAAATTGAATTCTCTTGAAGTTCCTTTGACCTCTAGCTAACTTTGGGGTGCTTCAGAGGGCCCCTGAAACATCCCAAAGAGAGATATTAAACTGTGTTTATTTGGTTGGTTAAATTACATGAAAAAGATTATCAAATGAGTAATAAATCACTCATGTTATAATGTATGGTAAAATTACTAATACAGATATCCTAGAAATTATATGGAGTTTTTAACATTTTGATATGTCTTGGTATTCTAATGAGAAACCTGATGACTTCACAAAAGTTAACAAAGGACTGAATGAACCAGCGAATATGCTTATAACTTTTATGGTTTCTATCTGAAAAATTACAGGTTTGAATCTTGTGTTTTCCGGGAGTAGGGAAAACCTTCCTCTCAAACTAATTATGAAAATAATTTGGTAAAATTATATGTTATAAACAAAACAATTATATTTTCTCTCTGACTCCTCCAGAAATTTGAAACTCTTAGGTTTCCAGTAAGTTTATCAAATGAGCTAGGAATGTTATCTCACTAACAGGTACAAAAATCTCAAGGAATTTTTGAGACCTTAAAAAGGGAAGAGTTCACCTAGATTTGTTAGGCAAAATCTGTGATAAGCCTTTGGTGTGAGTTTCCCAGCCCTGTTTTATATTAAAAGTTCAGTCTGAGACTCTATAAATGTTTCAGCAAAATAGAAAGTCTATGATCAATTATGGTTATATAAATCATCAGACCAAAATTAGTGAGAACAGACCTATTTTGCAAACAAACTAGCCTTAATTTGGTTATATTTGATAAAAATGAGGGTAATTTTAGGGAGAAAAATATATTTCAATAAATGTCAAATCCCAGTTTGTTAATGGAGGTCTGCATGTAGTAAAACTCATTTCTTGGATAGTTCTTTGCTGTTATGTGATATTAATGTAAAATTTAATTGAATTCTTAAAGAACACCCTGTTTGTTTTTGAAGCTTATCTCAGTTCTATCTTTGGATGAAGATCAGATGCTTCGTGACCTGCAACCAGGACTGGAAAAAAACATAGTTTAAGGGACTGTCTCCAACCTGGATGGAAAGAATTTTTTTATCAGGTACTCTTAACTAGCTCATGCACAATGAAACTGAAGGGAAATTAACTGTTAGATCAATTCCCACTTCCAAAGGCCCCTACACTGGATTCGTCTATAGAGAAGACAGCTGACCTGATCTCACCTTAAAATGATGCTCAAACAGGAGAAACTACACTACACCAGGATGAGAAGACGACGACATCAGAGGTAGACAGCTTGCCCAAGATGCTGGACCTGATTCGTATGATCATTTATAATGTTTTCTTGACTTCTTAGACCTTTGCATATAAACCAAATGCTTTTCTATCATAGGCCTGATCCTATGCTAGTTTTAGAAATCAATCCAATTGTTGGGTTTGTGGCCAATTACCTGTATCTAGTTCTGGGTTACCTTGGTAAATTTCTCTTCTACAAGACTCTAACTGGTTGGCCCTGAGAAAATTTACTTAAAAAAATTATAGTCATATTCAGGTCACTGTGATACTACCAGACGGGATCCCCTCACTGGGCCAATTAATAATGCCTACTCTGACTCTGGCCATAAATTTGAGCTTTCTTCTATTACTCAAGCTCAATCAGAGCAACAAGCAATGTTTCAGCAAGGAGGAAAAAAATCTCCCACAATTATGGGATGGATTTATATAGATAACACCAGGCTATGGTAATTTGGGTTTAGAGTCTCCTCTATGTTGGAAACAATTAAGTCATATTAAGGATAATCAGTCTAGTAACACTAGAAAACTGGGCTATGTGCCTTATAGATGGTCCAATATATAATTTCCCTGTAAGATAAAGATTCTACAGAGCAGACTAAGTCAGATGACCTGAGATATACTGGGCTACATCTAATGGAAGCTCTTAACTTAAGTCTTACTTGTGACTTTACTAATACTGCTGGCTATGTTCTTTGTATTTCACCTGTTTTGCAAAATTGCTGTTTCTTGCACTGCCAAATGTGTGACTGAGGCCTCTGACAGAATAATATATAGTTCCATATGAGATAGATGATGGTAACAGTGTAACTCTAGATATGGGAAGAAGCAACAAGAGGGAATATTTTCCTGGACCAAGAGGCTAGTAAGACAGGTGGTCCAGAGAATTTTGGATACTGTTTTATGGTCTAGTCCAGTAACAGCACATTGAGTGGCCTATCAACAAAATCTTTGCCAAACCTGAGAATGGACATTCTTGGCACCATGGGATAAAATGGTCATGAAATGCAATCATGGCCACTACAACTGCTGACTTTCAATGCCCCTGAAAGAGTTCAGGGTGAAAATCAGGAATGAGGCACGCTGTGCTCTGGGAAAAACTGGCAGAACAGGCCTTCAGACAGTTAGATCCTTTCAGGAGAAGATTTTATGAGTTCCAATTCTTGCATCTTCTCATACCTAGTGAAACAATGACATCATTAATGGTGATCTCTGCTTTGGCTATTAAGGAAAATTTTACAGCTAAAAAGTCAAAATAGAGTGGCTATGGTTCAGACATCCTGGGAAATAACTAGGTGTTACTATGGGTGTAATTTCAGATTAGACGTTGTATTGCTAACACTTGAGTTTTCTGAGTCACGGCAGGCTTAGATGCCACTATTCTCAAAACAATGTCTGCTGGAAGCTAGTAAGTGCAACCTTACTTTTTATAAAACTAGGCAACCGCTACCTGGCTACAAGTCTCCCCAAAGTGCCAGGTCCAGACTGGGTTTCAGGCCTATTCTTCTAAAAAGAATTGAGATTTATTTTGTCTATTAAAATTCCAGTTATCCCTCTTCCAGCTACTTCTAATTGGGTCTGTTACAACAAAATGGCAGACCAAGGAATTGAGATTTTAATCATACAAGGCTCAGATCTAGGACTTGGAACTCAGGAATACTTCCAATCCAGTGTCTCTTCTCCAAGCTGAGGCAGTCCTATGCCCCATTTTGACAGGAAGTTATCACAGTCATAGTTGCCCAGTTCCCTGAATTAAAACTGAGCAGGATTCTGTGGGGCTCTGGACTGTAGATCTGTCCTGTGTTCTCCATTTCTTGTCTGTAGGATATAGGCTTCACTCAGCCTCCTTGACCTTCCCTGAGTTCCAAAGGGTGGATTCAAACAATTGCTAATCAGGGAAGGGAGGGGATACAGAAACAGAGGAGAAACAATCAAATGGTTGTACAGCCTTGAGACAGGGTCCTGGTTCCTACTCAAAGAAATATGCATAACAGTGTCTTTGAGTTCTTCTACAGAACTGGAGCCCCCACCCAGGTGGAGGATGGTACCTTCAGACTAAACACAAGATTCCTGGAGCACAGCTCTGTTGCCTCACCACCACCAACCAAAAAGGGTCACAAACCCTGCAGCCCTCACCCCAAATGTTGCCTTCTGTTTTCGGGGACCAGAGATGGCCATCCTGTTAGGTCTCCTGTTTGGCCCCTGTCTATTTCATCTCTGAGAGGAGCCAACAGTTTCAAACTAAATTGTTATTACAAGGGTGAATGCTGGTTTCAGGCAAAAAATACCTTGACTTAGATCAGGTAGAGAGAGACTTCTGCTCTGCTAGGCAGGCCTACGCCCAGGCACAGCAGGAAGAAGTTACAGAAGAAAGAGACCTCCACCCCAATTCCCAAGAAGCATCTTGAGTATGAAGTCTCTCAGAGGGGAGCTGTTAGGGGAAGCACACTGACTGAAACGGCCCACCCTGGCCAGGCCCTGTAGTAACCATTCACATGAGTTGTTTTATGACAGGAGATCCTGGTAGGGAATACGGAACTGATAAGCCCCCACCAACCGGAAGAGTTCGGGAAAGATCAAAAGGAGACACCGCGTGTCCGTCCACTTCCCAGAATCCTTCTCGTTAGCATCCATCTTGGCTGAGCGATGCGTGCGCCACCAGGAAAGACTCTGAATTAGAATGATTGGCCAAAGACCACCCGGAAACTAATCCCATCACCGTAAAACCCGAGACCACGAGCCACGCGGCAGAGCAGTTCTCCTGGGTTCCCTCACCCTCCTGCTCCCCACCTGGGTGCCCTTCCCAATAAAGTCTCTTGCTTTGTCAGCACATGTGTCTCCTCAGACAATTCACTTCCGAGTGTTAGACAAGAGCCCAGTATTGGGCCCTGGAAGGGGTCCCACTTCCTGCAACAATTCCAGTTTGTGCTTCACCCAGTTTGGCATTTCACGTGATGTACTCTGCATATAAGTTAAATAAGCAGGGTGACAATATACAGCCTTTACATACTCCTTTCCCAATTTGAAACCAATCTGTTGTTCCCTGTCTGGTTCTAACTGTTGCTTCTTGATCCTCATACAAGTTTCTCAGGAGGGAGGTAAAGTAGCCTGGTATTCCAGTCCCTTTTTAGAATTTTCCACAGCTTGTTGCAATCCACACAGTCAAACCCTCTAGCATAGTTAATGAAGCAGGAGTAGATATTTTTCTGGGATTTCCTTGCTTTTTCTATGATCCAATGGATGTTGGAGATTTGATCTCTGGTTCCTCCGCCTTTTCTGAATCCAGCTGGTATATCTGGAAGTTCTCGGTACACATACTGTTGAAGCCTAGCTTGATGAATTTTGAGCATTACCTTGCCAGCATGTGAAATGAGCACAACTGCGTGGTAGTTTGAACATTCTTTAGCATTGCCCTTCTTTGGGACTGGAATGAAAACTGACCTTTTCCAGTCCCGTGGCCACTGCTGAGTTTTCCAAATTTGCTGGCATATCGAGTGTAGCACTTCAACAGCATGATCTTTTAGGATTTGAAATAACTTGGCTGAAATTCCATCACCTCCACTAGCTTTGTTTGTAGTGATGCTTCCTAAGGCCCACTTGACTTTGCACTCCAGGATGTCTGCTCTAGGTGAGTGATCACACCATCATGGTTATCTGGATCATTAAGAACTTTTTTCTACAGTTCTTCTGTGTATTCTTCCCACTGCTTCTTAATATCTGCTGCTTCTGTTAGATCCATACTGTTTCTGTTGATGCCCATTTTTTAAAATTGAAATATAGTTGATTTACAATGTTCTGTTAATTTCTGCTGTAGAGCAAAATGATTCAGTTATACATATATATTCATCCTTTGTTATATTCTTTTCCATTATGGTTTATCACGGGATACTGAGTATAGTTCCTTATGCTGTAAACTAGGACCTTGTAGTTTTTTCATTCTGTATATAACAATTTACGTCTATTAACCCCAAACTCTTAATCAATCCCTCCTCCTTGGTAACCACAAGTCTGTTCTCTATGGCCCTGATTCTGTTTCTGTCCCATGGATGGATTTATTTGTGTCACATTTTAGACTCCACCTGTAAGTGATGTCGGATGTTTGTCTTTCTGTGTCTGATTTACTTCACTTGATTTGATCATCTCTAGGCCCACCCACGTTGGTTCAAATGGCGTTATTTCATTCTTTTTTATGGATGAGTAGTGTTCCATTGTGTGTGTGTGTGTGTGTGTGTGTATGTGTGTGTGTGTAAAACATCTTCTTTATCCATCCATCTGTCAATGAACATTTAGGTTATTTCCATGTCTTGGCTATAGTGCTGCTATCAACACAGGGGTGTATATATCTTTTTGAATTATAGTTTTGGTTGGATATGTGCCCAGAAGAGGGATTGCAGAATCATATGGCAACTCTATTTTTAGTTTTTTAAGAAATGTCCATACTGTTTTCCCACTGATGCCCATTTCTTGATGTTTATAATTATACTAGAGAGAAAAATGTCTGTGTTCTCAGGAAATACATACTGATGGATTTAGTGGTAAGGGGGCATCATATTTGCAATCCAATTTCAAATTTTTCAGAGAAAGTATATATAGAGGGTAATGAAATAAATTATGGCAAAATGCTAATATTTGAGGAGTCTAGGTGAAGGGTATGTATTTTCTGTGCCATTTTTCAATTTTTCTGTAAGTCTGAAATTATTTCAAAGCAAAAAGCCAAAAATATATCTCTACACATATTTATATCTCTTTTTATATGCTTAGATATGTTTTAAAACTATAAAAAAGTCAATATCTCTGAGTATATGAATGAATAGATGGATGTAAAGTCCTGGGGTAGAAGGAAGGCCTTTCTTTTTTGCAGGAGAGAAAAGTTTGTTGCAGGTCTAAGCAAAGAGGCCAGGTGGTTTTTGCTCAAAAATCTTGAATGGACTTTTGCTTTTCTTGGAGTACTTTGATTCCACTTGTATTCTCCAGAGAAAATACATATTTGCTGTTGTTTTCAGATACAGAGATTTGGGGTAATTTGGCTTGCAGCAAAAGATAGCTAATATATCTGGTGCCGCCTAGCAAAACAGAAATTACTGCAGGAGAATGATAACATGAACCACAACCCCAAAAGCCAGAGAATTTAATGTGATTCAATTATAGAATGAAGGAGAATTTCTGGGAATATTAAGGATAATTTTCTAGATTTAAAATTTATTAGATAAATTTAAATAAAGGATGGTAATGTTGAAACCTGAATTAGTGGTCTGGGAAGGGAAGAAATGGAGTGGGAAATGGCAACCCACTCCAGGATTCTTGCCTGGAAAATTCCATGGACAGAGGAGCCTTGAAGGCTATAGCCCATAGGGTCGAAACAAATCATAAACGACTGAGTGACTGAACACAAAGGGAAGTAAGATTTCAAAACACAGAAGGAAAAAAGCAGTAGAAATGGTAAAATAAATAAATAAAGATGTGGAAGACAGATACCAGAAATGCAGTGTGTAAATAATATTACCAGGGAGGGAGAAAGGAACACATGGACACGAGGCAATAACTGAACTAATAAAGGAAGAAATTTTTTATGAGCGAAAGGACAGTTTGAATCTGAAAATGGAAAGGTCTTCCTGAGTTCCAGTCAGATTGATTAAAACATAATAGCAACAAAAAAACCAAACATATATTTACACACAAGTATGTTCTAGTAAGGAGAAGGCAATGGCATCCCACTCCAGTACTCTTGCCTGGAAAATCCCATGGATGGAGGAGCTCGGTAGGCTGCAGTCCATTGGGTCGCTAAGAGTCGGACACGACTGAGCGACTTCACTTTCACTTTTCACTTTCACGCATTGGAGAGGGAAATGGCAACCCACTCCAGTGTTCTTGCCTGGAGAATCCCAGGGACGGGGGAGCCTGGTGGGCTGTTGTCTATGGGGTCACACAGAGTCGGACAAGACTGAAGCGACTTAGCAGCATGCTCTAGTAAAATTCCTAAGCTTCAAAAGTCAACAGTACTAATCTTTTTTTAATTAATTAATCTATGTATTTTTTATTGCACTGGGTCTCTTTGCTGCACGTGGGCTTTCTCTAGTTGCTGTGTGATTCCTACCCACTGTACCACCAAGGAAGTCCAGCGGTACTCATGTTAGAATCTGCTGGGTAGAAAGAAAAAGTTACTCAAAAAAGAAAACTATCAGCCTGGCACCAGGTTCCGCATTAAAAGTCTTAAGCTAGAGAGGATGAAATAAAATCTACAGAATACTAAAGAAACAAAAACAAATATCCTACCCAAGGACCTTTACCCATCTTAGATAGCATTCATTTAAGATGCAAGAAAGTCTGTATGAATTCACAAGGATTCAGAGAGCATATCACAGAATTTCCCTACTACACAGACAAATAAACCAGAGCAGAGGCAAGGGGACCAGCACCCTGTCTACAATGAGGTATTGAGAAGTCCAGGGTCTTCTCTGGTGGCTCAGACAGTGAAGACTCTGCCTGCAGTGTGAGGTGCCCGGGTTCGATCCCTGAGTTGGGAAGATCACCCACTCCATTATTCTTTCCTGGAGAATCCCATGGAGGGAGGAGCGTTGTGGGCTACACAGTCTATGGGGACACAGAGAGTCAGACAAGACTGAGTGAGAAATCTGATCCAGAACTGCTGTGTGTGCATTCAAGATAAAATTAACAAAAATAAATAAATACTCAACTGTCACTTTTTTCTATTTTTTCAAAATTGAAGTATAGTTAGTTTACATTGTTGTGTTAGTTTTAGGTGTACAACAAAGTGATTCAAAGTATTCAAGTAACCTATATATATGTGTGTGTATATATTTACTTATTTATTCTTTTTCAGATTCTTTTCTATTATAGATTGTTACAAGATATGAATATAATTCCCTGTGCTATACAGCAGGTCCTTGCTGTTTATCTATTCCATATATAGATAATGTATATGGAATATAGATATACATTAATCTCCAATTTATTCTTCCTCTCCTTTTCCCCTTTGGTAACCATAACTTTATTTTCTGTCTATGAGTCTATTTCTGTTTTGTAAATAAGTGTCTTTGTATATCACTTTTTCTTTTTTTCTTTCTTCTCTCTTTTTCTTTTTACAAACCCTTGTGTGCTGACTTTCAATAGATCTCAGCAAGAGTGTATAATTTTTTTAAAATTCCACCTATAAGTGATATCATGTGATATTTGTCTTTGTCTGACCTGCTTCACTTGATATGCTGATCTATGGGTCCATTCATGTTGCTGCAAATGGCATTATTTTATTGTTGTTTTTAAAGAATATTTTTATTTCTTCCTTTCCAGTTTTTATTCCTTTTATTTCATTTTCTTTCCTTACTGCACTGATTATGGGCCTGCAGTATAGTGTTGAATAGGAAAAGTGAGAGGGAACATCCTCCTTTGTTCCTTATCCTAGTGAGAAAACATTCAGACGTTCACCATTAAGTATGATCTTTTAAAACATGTATTTATTTAATACATATTTCAGACCTTCATCAGGTCTTAATCGTAGCCCTCAGGCTCTCTGTTGTGTTGCATGGGCTCAGTTGGTGCTACATGTGGGCTTAGTTGCCTCAAAGCACGTGGGATCTTAGTCCCCGGACCAGGGATCAGACTTGCATCTTCTGCATTTGAAGACTGATTCTTAACCATTGAAGCACCATGGAAGTCCCAATTTCATTCTTTTTTATGACTGAGTGATATTCCATTGTATATATTAATATATACTACATCTTCTTTATCCATTCTTCTGTTGATGAATACTTCAATTGCTTCCAAGTCTTGGCTATTGTAATTAATGTTGCTATGAACATTGAGGTGAAAGTATCTTTCTGGATTATAGTTTTCTCCAGATATATGCCCAGGAGTGAGACTACAGGATCAAATGATAACTTTGTTTTTGGTTTTTGAAGAACTGTTTCATACTGTTCTCCATAGTGGCTGCACTATGATTTGCATTTCCACCAACTGTGTAGGAGGGTTCCCTTTTCTCCAGCATTTATTGTTTGTAGACCTTTAAAATAATGGCCCTTCTGGGGACTTCTGTGATAGTCCAGTGGTTAAGACTCTGTGCTCCCAATGCAAGGGGCCTGGCTTTGATCCCTGTTTGGGGAACTAAGATCCTGCATGCCGCATGGTGAGGCCAGAAAAAAAAAAGGCCATTCTGACGGGTATGAGATGGTACCCCATTGTGGTTTCAATTAGCATTTCTCTAATAATTAACATCCAGATGTTCAGGCTGGTTTTAGAAAAGGCAGAGGAGCTGAGATCAAATTGCCAACATCTGCTGGATCATTGAAAAAGCAAGAGAGTTTCAGAAAAACACCTATTTCTGCTTTACTGACTATGCCAAAGCCTTTGACTGTGTGGATCACAACAAACTGTGGCAAATTCTGAAAGAGATGGGAATACCAGACCACCTGACCTGCCTCTTGAGAAACCTATATGCAGGTCAGGAATCAACAGTTAGAACTGGACATGGAACAACAGACTGGTTCAAAATAGGAAAAGGAGTACGTCAAGGCTGTATATTGTTACCCTGCTTATTTAACTTTATATGCAGAGTACATCATGAGAAACGCTGGGCTGGAAGAAGCACAAGCTGGAATCAAGATTGCCGGGAGAAATATCAATAATACCAGATATGCAGATGACACCACCCTTACTGCAGAAAGTGAAGAGGAACTAAAAAGCCTCTTGAATAAAGTGAAGGAGGAGAGTGAAAAAGTTGGCTTAAAGCTCAACATTCAGAAAACTAAGACCATGGCATCCGATCCCATCACTTCATGGCAAATAGATGGGGAAACAGTGGCTGACTTTATTTTCCTGGGCTCCAAAATCACTGCAGACGATGATTGCAGTCATGAAATTAAAAGACACTTACTCCTTGGAAGGAAAGTTATGACCAACCTAGACAGCATATTAAAAAGCAGAGACATCACTTTGCCAACAAAGGTCCGTCTAGTCAAGGCTATGGTTTTTCCAGTGGTCATGTATGGATGTGAGAGTTGGACTATAAAGAACGCTGAGCGCCGACGAATTGATGCTTTTGAACTGTGGTGTTGGAGAAGACTCTTGAGAGTCCCTTGGACTGCAAGGCGATCCAACCAGTCCATCCTAAAGGAGATCAGTCCTGGGTGTTCATTGGAAGGACTGATGCTGAAGCTGAAACTCCAATACTTTGGCCACCTCATGGGAAGAGTTGACTCATTGGAAAAGACCCTGATGCTGGGAGGGATTAGGGGCAGGAGGAGAAGCGGGTGACAGAGGATGAGATGGCTGGATGGCATCACCGACTCGATGGACATGAGTTTGAGTAACCTCCGGGAGTTGGTGATAGACAGGGAGGCCTGGCGTGCTGCAATTCATGGGGTCGCAAAGAGTCAGACACGACTGAGCAACTGAATTGAACTGAATAATTAACAATGTTGAACATCTTTTCAGGTACCTGTTGGCCATTGGTATATTTTCATGAAGAAATGCCTATTTAGGTTTTCTGCCCATTTTCTTTTTTTTAACTCCTTTTTAAAGTTTACTTGGGTGTACCAGGTCTCAGTTGCAGCATATGGGCTCTTTTACTTGTGGTATGTGTGATCTAGTTTCCTGACCAGAGTTTGAGCCTGGAAGCCCTGCATTAAGACTGCAGAGTCTTAGCACTAGACCACCAGGGAAGCCCTTCTACCGATTTTTCAATCAGGTTGTTTGTTTTTGGATATTCAGCTGTATGAGCTGTTTGTATATTTTGGAAATTAATCTCATCAGTAGAATTATTTGAAAATATTTTCTCCCAGTCCATAGGTTGTCTTCTCATTTTGTTTATGGTTTGCTTTGCTGTGAAAAAGTATTTTAGTTCAATTAGGTCTCTTTTGCTTATTTTTGTTTTTATTTCCATTACTCTAAGAGATGGATCTAAAGAAACATTGCTGCAATTTATGTCAAAGAGTGTATTATCTGTGTTTTCCTCTAGGAACGTTTTATAGTATTTGGTCTTATTTTTTGATCTTTAATCCATTTAAGATTATATATGTATATGGTGTTAGAGAACAGTCTAATTTCATTCTTTTACACATAGATGTCTAGTTTCCCCAGCACCACTTATTGAAGAGACTGTCTTTTCTCCATTGTGTATTCTTGCCTCCTTTGTGGTAGATTGATTGACCATAAGTGTGGGGGTTTATTTCTGGGTTTCCTATTCTGTTCCATTAATCTACATTTCTGTTTTTGTGCCTGTACCATACTATTTTGATTACTGTAGCTTTGTACTATAGTCTGGAGTCAGAGAGCATGCCAACGCCTTTTATCAAGATGCAATAATTGAAAAGAATAGTAGTGCCTGCGACTGGTGGCAATGGAGGTGAGTGCAGGGGAAGGCACACTCATATATTACATTTAAAACTGTGAATTCAATACTGTGCATTGGGAAAGCAATCTGGGAATACCTATTAAAATTTAAAATATGCATACCCTTGACCAAGTTATCTCACTTCTGCTAGAAATAAAGGCACCTGTACTTAAAGATTTGCCTAAAGGACTTTTATTGCAGAACTTTTTGCAAGGACAAAAGAGAGAAAACAATGTGTATGATATCAGTGGGGAAACAACTGACTAAACTGTGGTATAGCCCCATCATATAATATTAAGAAAAACAATATTATAAATTAAAAGAATGAGTGGATTCTCTATCAATTGACCTGGAGAGATTTCCACATACTTTTACTAAAGAAAGAAAATTTAAAAAATTTTATAACCATCCTTTATTTTGTAAGACAATGTGTAGGAAATCCTCATGTATATATGTTTGTCTAATTAAAAGAGTAGGGAGGAAATTCCCTGGCAGTCCAGTGGTTAGGAATCTGCACCACCATATAGTGTGGCCAAAAGAAAGAAAAAAAAAAGAGTAGGGAGAAGGCATGCAAGGACATGCAAAGGTTGTTAACTTGCTCAGAGTAGGGAAAATGGATTTGGGGGGGAAGGGGAGAGAGGAGGTAAGCCAGACTAGGGATAAAAGCGGGACAGGGGAAGTGAGCAATAATTCATTCAATAATTCAGGCTACTAGTAGCACCTGTATCAAGTGGGCTGATGGTTTGCAAATAAAACTTTAAATTTGTAAAAACTAACATATGCTTTTGTATAGCTTTTATGGTTGTTTTCTAATTATGGAGTTCTGGCAGAATGGGTGTTTTACCTAAATTAGAGATGCATGCTGTACACGCCGAGTTTAGCAATGCAAATCCTCTTCTGCAGAAAATTCAACAAACAGACTTTAACCGTAGGTACTGATGCAAGGGCAAGCCAGTTCTTTGAAACCTGGCAGTCTACCTGCTGGGCGTTATTTGCCATTCTTTCCTAAACAAATACTTCTGAAGAAATGGCACTCAAAGCTGGAGTAGTTAAACTTTAAAACATGAAATTCTGGAAACTATAAGTTTATGGTTTGCATACTCCACTGTCATGAAAATAACAATATGTATGGGCAAATGTACAGAAATTAACAATCTATTTTTGTATATTAATAATATCACCGTTTGTACTTTTTCAGCATAAAAATTGCACATATTATTTAATCCCAGAGTGAGTTCTCCATTGATTTGCATGAATTTTTCATATTCAAAGTTAGGAAAATTAACTTTCAGAAAGTTGCTTGCTGGTAAAAACAATAAAGCTCTTTTAAGAAGTAAAATGGAAAGCACTTAATTTCTGCTTAAAAAAAGAAAATTCTCACTAATAGTGTCTATATGTAATGAAGTTTAGTGTATTATTGTTCTTTGTGGACATTTGCATTTTTAGAGGGGAAAAAGTGTTAGGACAAAGGTCCAAGTTTCTAAAATGGCATTTCCAACACTAATGAAAATGTGAATCTGGCCCTTCCCATGCAAAATTAGGACCAAGTGCCGTGGGCCCGTCCTTCAACCAGCCCCACCCCTCAGAGCCCAAGACAACAAAGGCCATAGGCAGATACCACAGTTTGATTAGAACAATTACCAAAATCTCTTTGTTCATTTCCAACCTTATCTTTTATTACTGTGTCTGACTCAGAAACTGTAGCACCCTCACCCTTCCAATTCCATACCCCGTTCCCAAACTCTGGTTCTGTTTAGGACCTCCAGACCTGGCTTTGGGACCTGGCTTCCTGACAGTTTGACATCGCCTGCTCTCAAATGGTTTTAATCTGAACTTGCTCCCTCTCCTTTGCAGGGCCTTGCATCAGCCTTGACAGCGCTGATGGAAGGCTACAAGCGACATAAAATTGTAATCTTAAGTTGCTGGAAGAATGTTGAATTGAAATAGCACCTAAGTTGAGTAATTTTTTGAGGTTGAAGGTCCCATCACAGCCATTACGTGGAAGTACTGCCAAGCAGATGGTCAAATTGGCTACTCAGCATGTATCCAATCTATGGGACTTGGAGAGGCAGTGCCAAATTCTGCATCTCAGATTTCTTTCAGGCTTTCCTCTCTATGCCTTTTGTTGACTCACTGTTTTTTGGAGATGTGAATAATATTAGCCAGCCATCTGATTCAGCTCTTCCCACTTGGACATATGAGACAGTTTGCTGCATATATCATATTTCATTTAGGATATATTGACTTTACTGGTGTAATCAGAGTACTCTCAAGTTCCGCAGATTTCAGAGGTCATTCTTGTTGAGTGTCAAAGTAGAGGGTTTAAGGTCTCATCTTCATCCCCACAGTTGCCCTCTTGCTTTTGGATTGCTGCTCATTCCTGCCAATCTTCTCTTGCTCTCATAAGCTTCTTTTTACACTGCTCTGCTCCCCTAATAAACGTACACTCCAAATGTAGGCACACACTTCTTTTTTGATTCCCCCAAATACAGGAAGACCAGGCTTGCTGTGTGTGTCAGCAGGACTCAGGGTTGGAAGAGACAGACACTCCAACTGAGAGGGTAACAGGCAGGAAGGCTAGGGATCTCCAAATGGAGGAAATAGGCTGTAAGTGTCAGATGTTTTCTCTCTCTGTTAAGCGGTAGGAGGAAACAAACTACAAGTGTCAGGTTTTTTTTCCCCTTCTCTATACAAATTAAAAAGGAAGTTTGTCTTAAAATTCTGTGCTGCCATGATAACACCTGTCTCTACCTGAACTTGTCTTTTCTCAAACCTTGAGCTAATCAATGTGTTTTTCTTATGGAGGACAACTCCCCTGGTGCCACCGTTACCTCAAAATGCATGCTGTGCTGTGGGTGAGGGGCCTGCTGCCAGTCTCTGAGTTTTGAGACATTTTCTTTCTCCAATTGGCAGCCTGCTAGTAGCTGTATAACATCCGGCTAAAGACTAGCAGGGGGGCACTTCCTTCTGATGTCTATGTCAGAAGCTTTCTCTATCTCTTTTATACTTTAATAAAACTTAACCACACAAAAGCTCTGAGTGATCAAGCCTCATCACTGGCCCTGGATTGATTTCCTGTCCTCCGGAGGCCAAGGATCCCAGTGGTTTTCATGGTTCAGCAACAACCTTTCAATCTCAAACTGGTTTTAAAGAGTAACAGCACCTCCATAAATATAGGAGAACGTATTAGCTAAGGCAATGAAAAATCCAGAGGCTACATGTATTTCAAGGCTCGGTGGGATTCCAGGGTTCAAACAAAGTGACCAGAAATTTGTTGGTTTTGGTCTCATATCCTTGTTTCCTCTGTTTTGGCTTCATTCTCTGGCAGGCCCTCCTGAGTGATAGCAGAGAAGGCACTGAGTTTCCAGGCTTATGTTCTGAGCTCTTTAGCAAGCAGAGCAGAAAAAAGGCACTCCTTTCCCACAAAGTCCCCCAAATGTCATAGCATTGGGTCTACTGAGCATGACTGGGTTCCTAGCTTAACCCTTGAGTAATCACTGTGACAGATGCTCTTGGATACTGGGGACGAGGATGAAGGGGTTGGGGTAAGGAACCAACCCCTCCTAAAACACAAGGGTGAAGGTGGGGGAGGAGGTGCTCCTGAAGAAAACATCGCTTCATGTTACCAGATAGAAAATGGATTCTGAAAAGAAAAAAAAGGAAAAAAGATAAGACAGATGCTCACTACACTTGGATATCAGCAGAGAATTCTCCGCAGGGAATAAAAAAAAGAAATCTACCCTAAAATTAGTGCATACTGATATCCTGGCTCCCAGATCCATCTCTGTAGGAGGCTGTCCCACCAGCTGTCACTCTCCTCAGGCCCCTGGGTGGCGGAAGCATCTTTGAGAGAATAGATGATAGATTTGGGAATCTTGAACTTAAACTCGACCCAGGGTCAGGCCCTCAACTATACATTTTTTCCCCCACCTCTTCTAAAATGAGAAGAAATCTTTCTTTTTTGCTCCTTATTCTTTCCACAAACTTTGTAACCCTCTTTCTGTAGAGCCTCAATTCTGCTCAAAGGAAGAGAAAGGTTTGCATCATTCCAGAGCTGGTTACCTCCCAACTATTTCAAACTTTTCAGTCTATAGTCATTTCAGGCCTGTAATTTTATATGATCAAAAGTTTATTAAAGTATTTTTTTTTCCAAATCAAAACAGCAGTCTCCAGACTCAAATGAGAACAACCTTTGCCTCTAGATAAGGAGGAGATTGCTTATGTCAGTTTGGATTACTGTCTGCATGTAAGAGAATAAAGTCCAATATCATGGCTTAACAAGATAAGTTCACCTCTTCTCTCTCTCTCCTCGCTCTGTCTCTCAGTAAAGTACTACAGAGAGGTACTCCAGGTCTGATTTGGTGGCTTCAATCTATCAGAGTCCATAGCATCTTCTATTTGACTTCTCTGACCACAGGGTAAGTTGTTGGCCACAGGAAGGTGTAAAGAAGAGTTTGCCACTTTTTTTAGAAAATTTATTGAAGTCCTAGACTACCCTATGCATACATCTTCTTGGCCAAATGTAGTTGCTCTATCAAATCACATATAGTTGTGAGAGGAGCCAGGAAATGTCAGTTCTTAAAGGTGTCCTTAATTTTTTTTATTTAACTTTTAAAACCAAAGTATAGTTGATTTACAATGTTGTGTTAATTTCTGCTGTACAGCAAAATGGTTCAATTCGCTACTCCTGTGAGTCCATTTCTGTTTTGTAGATAAGTTCATTTGTGTCATATTTTAGACCCCACGTATAAGTGATATCTTGTGATATTTGTCTTCCTCTTCCTTACTTCACTTATTATAATAATCTCGAGGCCCATCCTTGTTGCTGCAAATGGCATTATCTCATTCTTTTTTTTTTTTTTTTTGTGACCCTGTGGACTGTAGCCTACCAGGCTCCTCCATTCATGGAATTTTCCAGGCAAGAGTACTGGAGTGGGTTGCCATTTCCTTCTCCATATCTCATTCTTTTTTATGGCTATTCCGTTGTATATATGTACTAAATCTTCCTTGTCCTTTCATCTGTCATTGAGCATTTAGGTTGCATCCATGTCTTGTCTATTGTGAATAGGGCCACTACGAACATAGGGGTGGCATGTATCTTTTTGAATTATAGTTTTGTCCAGATACATACCCTGGAGTGGGATTGCTGGATCACACGGCAACTTTGTTTTTAGTTTTTGAGGAACCGCCATACTGTTCTTCCTAGTGGCTGCACCAACACACATTCCTTAGTGAGTGCTTTAACTGGAGGGAAAGGGGAGCCGGGCTGCAGGCGGAGGCTGCCGGCAGGAGCAGCGCTTAGCGCTCAGCTCTGCCTCCTGGCCATGCGGGTGGTGACCCCACGCTCTGCAGCCCACCGCGCTGCGCTGGTGCTGGAGTCCCGGGGCGCCTCCCCCCTGTGCTGTGCGCTGCTCTCAAGCCCTTATTTGAGCTCATATTTTGCTATCTGCTTATGCTTCCTAAAATTTAGCCAGTTCGATTTTAAGGTTATACCAGGCAGCATGTTTAACAGTTCTGAAAACTAGGTTTTGGTAATTTTAAGCAACTGCCAGTTAAGTTCCTAAGCAAAGTTGAGAGGAAGGTGAGTAAAGTTGATCAGACGGTCTTCATTTGTAATACACAGTAAACACCTGTCACCTGCATAGAAAATACTGACTGTAAAAGGGCATCATGAAGGATCCTTAAGGTTATGAAAACATGTGCCTTGACTGTTGATTCAGTCTCCTGGGTGTGACATCCTGGTATAGTTTTATAAGATGTTACCGTTGACAGAAACTGGGTAACGGGCATATCAGAGGTCTCTTCTTAAAATTACATATGTGTCTCCAGTTTCCTCAAAATAAAAGGTTTAATTTTACAAAAGTCTGCTGCATCTCGTAAATAATATCTCAATAAAAATTTAAGTTAGTTGCATTTCCAATTAGTGCACTAAAAAGGACATGTTTAGTATGCAGTTTAAAAAAATACTGATTGATTGATTGATGTGGCCGTGCCAGTCTCAGTTGCAGCATGGGGGCCTTTGTTATTTGCAGTTTGTCTAATATTTTTTAGCTGCAGCATGTGAACTCTTAGTTGCAGCATGTGGGATCTAATTCCCTGACTAGGGACTGAACTTGGGCCCCCTGCCTTGGGAATGTGGAATCTTAGCTACTGGACCACCAGAGAAGTCCCTAGTATGCAGTTTGGGCTATTCTGATCAATTTTTTCCACACAAATATTAAAAAAAAAAATCAGGAGGTCAACTGAACTCAAATGTTCAATTTTTAAATTATGAACATTTGAAAGTATATACAAAAGAAAAGAATATAAAGAAACTCCATGTACTTACCACCCAACTTCAAGAATTATCACCCTTTTGCTTACCATATTTTACCTGTTTGCCTTGCAACTTTTTCCCCTGGTGGGTTATTTTAAAGCAAATCCCAGACATTATTTTACCCTTAAATAACAACTGTTTTAAAGCCAGGTGATCCCATGCACAATGAATCAGTTCAGTTCAGTCACTCAGTCGTGTCCAACTCTTTGTGACTCCATGGACTGCAGCATGCCAGGCTTCCCTATCTATCACCAACTCCTGGAGCTTACTCAAATTCATGTCCATTGAGTCAGTGATGTCACCCAATCATTTCATCCTCTGTCGTCCCCTTCTCTTCCTGCCTTCAATCTTTCTCAGCATCAGGGTCTTTCCAAATGAGTCCCTTCTTTGCATCCGGTGGTCAAAGTATTGGAGTTTTAGCTTCAGCATCAGCCCTTCCAATGAACACCCAGGACTGATTTCCTTTAGGATGGACTGGTTGGATCACCTTGCAGTCCAAGGGACTCTCAAGAGTCTTCTCCAACACCACAGTTCAAAAGCATCGATTCTTCAGTGCTCAGCTTTCTTTATGGTTCAACTCTCACATTCATACATGACTACTGGAAAAACCAAAGAATAAAGGAGCTAAAGCTCCATAATTTCAATTCACTAAAACTAGCAATTTTCAGGCACCATGACATTTGTCAATGGTTCCTAGAAATAGAAGTAAGGGGGTTGGTAGCCATGGAGAAAAGCTATAAAGCAAGGATACCTATAGAGTGTGACAAGCAGAATAATGCTCCCAAAGATGTCCATTTTAATCCCTGGAATCTGTGACTCTGTTGTTAATGGAAAGGGGCGATTAAGATTGCTAATCAGCTGGTTTTAATTTAGGGAGAGTGTCCTAGATTATCTGGGTGAGCGCATTGCAATCACTGGGCTCTTTAAAAATGGAGGAGGAAGTAGAAGGAGTGAGTCACTGGGAAATAGGACTGTGAAAGAAGGTCAGAGTAACGTGATGTGAGAAGGAATTGACTAAACATTGCTGGCATGAGAGGGGAGGAAGAGAAGCATGAACCAAAGATAGCAGGTGGTCTCTAGAGGCTGGAAAAGGCAAGGAAACTTACTCTCCTTTAGGACTGCCAGTAGGGAACACAGCCTTGTCAACACCTTGATTTTAGCCCGGTGGGATCTGTGTTGGGCTTCTAATCTACAGAACTATAAGATAATAATATGGGCTTCACTGATAACTCAGTTGGTAAAGAATCCACCCGCAATGCAGGAGACCCGGGTTTGACTCCTCATTCAGGAAGATCCCCTGGAGAAGAGATGGGCTACCCACTCCAGTATTCTTGGACTTCCCTTGTGGCTCAGCTGGTAAAGAATCTGCCTGCCATGTGAGAGACCTGGGTTCGATCCCTGGGTTGGGAGGGTCCCAGTATTCTGGCCTGGAGAATTCCGTGGACTGTATAGTCCAGAGGGTCGCAAAGTGTCAGACATGACTTAGGGACTTGCACTTCATAAGATAATAAATTTGTATTGTTTAAGCCAAGTCTTGTAATTTGTTAGGGCAGCAAAATAATATCAAACTACAGCAGAGAGTGAGATTATATCACCCTTTAGCAGTGCTGCAATGACTATAGAATGGAGAAGAGAAGACTAACTTTAAGAGAGGAGTTTTATTATGTGGGAAAGGGCTTTTTTAGAGATCTGAATCATTTAACCAGATAATAATATAATTATCTGAAGTTGTTAGAATGGAGGTTCAGTTTGCAAGTCCGGCTCTTGTGCTAAAAAGATGAGAAGGCTGTATGATATCAACTTTAGAAATGGGAAAAAGGAATGGACACCCTCTGGTGGTAGAGATAAAACAGACTTCTGGTGTTTTGGATTCTGCTTTCCTTGTGTTTTCTGGGAACTGTTAGGGCTTCCCAGGCTTATCCCAGATGGGGTCTCTGTCTGGGGAGATTAATGGACCAACTCTGGACCATGAGCTCCATGTTGACCATATGGAACAGAGATGGGTCCCAACTGAGCTGATTATTTTGATAATGAGTGATTGGAGGAGTACTTAGGACTTGCATGCTGTTGTTTCAACAAAAATTTCTTTTAAATTCAATGTGAGATGTTTTGAGACTAACAGTTTTCCCCAATTAAGATGCTTACAAGGTAAGTTAAAGAAAGAAAAACAAAAGAGACTCCAGCCCGCTTACTCAACAACAAAATTTATTCAAAGAATCAACACCATAATTAGGGTCTATTAGTAATTTAGTTTCTGAAATTTTAGTAAAAAAAACAGCCCTTCATCAGTGACAGGGAATTAATAAGAAAATTCTTAAGAACTCTTACAGAGATTACATTTCTGATTTTAAAAAATTAAGAAACCATTTCTAAAACTGGAAAATCCTGGAACAGTTTTCTTTTTCCTGAGCAATCCTCATACAAAAGAAGGTTGTTTGCCACCAGAGTAGAGTTTTTTGATTTGAATCTGGTAAGTTTACTTTCTCCTTTTGAACTGCCTCCTACAATTCTGGGCAAACTTATTAGGGCATGGAAGTTAGACATGACAGAGGAGCAGGAAGGGGAGGGTAAAAGTAAAGGGAGATATGTTAGCGTTCTAGCATCAAGAGTTGTTTTATATATGTATTTATACATATATTTATGTTTAACACACAGAGGTATGTATTATATATTGTGTTGTATAGTTCATATCTACTACATATATTTATATTATATATAATATATACATATATATATAATATGGATATACACATACATAGAGGAAGAGAGAGCAAGTGAACTCTGCATTGATTAGAACTCTTTGGTACAAGTATCCCTTCTGAGCTAGAATGAGTTCATCTGTTCCAACAGATTTCTAGGCAGAGATGCACTTTTTTAAGGAGATTCACATTTACTCATGTTAAGATTTCGCATCGCATCACTTCTTCAGTAATCTCAACACATATTTGGTGATAACTTACTCACTTGCCTATTCTTGACTAGCAAATGTTTATAGAGTGCCTGCCATGTAATGAAAGCATTCTAAGCACTGGGGATTCAATGAATAACATGGAGAAGATCCCTGCTTTCCTGTAACTTATGATATAGTTGGGGGAGGGGAAAAACGAGTTGAAAAAATTCACAGTACATAATTCATAGTACAAAAGGAAAGAAAAGAAGGCGGCTGATAATAGCAGTAGAGACTAGTTACGATGGGCAGGGAAGGGTTTCTGAAGAGGCGACAGTTAAGCTGTACATAAAGAATGAAAAGGAGGGAATTATAGACGGGTGGGCAACATTCCAGGTAGAGGGAATGGTATGCAGAAAGTTTCGAGTCTTGTTTTTTTTTGACCGCATAGCTTGTGAGATCTTAACTCCTTGACCAGAGATTGAACCTACACCCTCAGCAGTGAGAGCATGACATCCTAACCACTGCACTGCCAGGGAATGCCCAAGAGCTTGGAGTTTTTTATGAATTGGAAGAAGACTAGGGCGACTGGAGTGTAGTGAGATGAAAATGTGAGATACGACGAAGTGAGAGAGATAGGCAGGTGCCCCACCTTATAAAGTCTCTTAGACTTTGCCATGAAAATTTGATTTTCCTCTGAGCGTCAAGCAGGAGAGCGATGTGATCAAATTTGTATTTTAAGAGGATCACTCTTGCTGCTACATGGAGGCCGAATTAAAAAAGACAGCAGGAGAGGAAGACAGGAGAGCAGTTAGGAACCCATCAAAGTTGTCCAAGTGAGAGATGAGGTGGCTTGGACTGAGGTGGGGAAAGCTGAGGTTGGAGAGAAGGGGATGGCTTTTATTTATTTATAATTTGTATTGAAATATAGTTGCCTTACAATGTTGTGTTAGTGTCAAGAGTGCAGCAAAGTGGTTCAGTTATATGTCTACAAAGAGGGTGGGTTTGAGATGGGTTTAGGAGGTAGATTGGACAGGACTCACTGATAGACCGGAAATGGTGAGAAAGACAGGAATCAAGATTCACTCTTGGATTTTTGGTCTGAGCCTCTGGCTGGCTAGTGGAACGTATCAGTTGAAATGATTTGGGTCCGTGTAACAGAAAGCCTTGGCTGAAATAAAAAGAAATGTGTGGGTTCATGTAGGTTCAGAGGTAGCACAGGCTTCAGGGTTCACGGAATTTCGCAGTTCTTGAGGAGTCTGGCTCACAGTTGAAGACCCCCGTGGGATTTTTCAGGTCTATTGCCTGGCCTGGCAGGCCTCGTGGGGATTATCCACTTTCCCTCCACAGCCGTGGCGCATAGCCAGTGCCCTGCGCTCTGGGAGAGGGGGCTGCTGTCAAGGCCTCTGGCCTCAGACTCCTGAGCCTCTCTCTGTGCATTCCTAGCTCCAAGGCCTTCCTTGCGAGGTCTCTTTAAGACTGATGTAGACATCTTTAAGCCACCTCTGCTGACACTTCCTTATCCAGGAAGGTGGAGTACTTTTTCACTCCTAACTCTTTCCTCCTAGTCTTCCTTCCCCAGGGTCTGTAGAACAGTTGGAGCTTTCTGTTCAGTGAATCCACCTCCAGCATAGATGAATCTGAGCTAATCCACCTGACCTTGACCATTGCTCTGTTCCATGGGAAATTGGAAAGGTCTGGTTTTAACCTCTGCTTAACTCTTGTCGTTTTTTGCTTGCTGGTTTAATTGGCTACTTTGACACCTGGCAGCTCTCACTCTCTCCTCTTTTTATTGAGTGTCATCAGATCAGGATATGATGTCTGGGACTACCAGGGCCAACTCACGAATGTCCTGAGTTAACAAGTGGAATGGGGCAGAGCTGGAAGACCTACAGCGCTGTCAGGAGCTCAGCTGACTTGAGAGAGGCCAGTAAGCTTGTTCAGTATTATTTTTAGAATTCCACAAACAAACTTTTTTTGTTGTGAGGATTATTGTACCTGGAAATAATTTTCTATTATAGTATGCTGTACAGACATCAGTAATTATTATCATGTCATTCTCCTTGAAGCAGAATTCCTGCTAATTAGTTCTGAACACCTGAATTCTAGCCCTTCCTCCATTACATACTTAATCTTTATAAGTCACTTAATCTTTATAAGCCTCGTTAATTGCTATCTGCCTACCCCATGTCATTATAAAGACTAAGTAAGATAAACCATAAAGATTTGATCAAGCCAACTATTTAAACATCATATCAGTATTTTAAAAAAATATTTTAATTTTTTATTTGGCTGTACCAGGTCTTAGTTGCAATATGTGGGATCTTTGATCTTCTTTGCAGCATGTGAGATCTTTTTTTAGTTGTGGTACTTGGATCTTTTACTTGTGGCATGTGAACTCTTAGTTGCAGCATGTGGGATCTAGTTCCCTGACCAGGGATTGAAACCAGGCCCTCCTGCATTGGGAACGCAGAGTCTTAACAACTGAGACCACCAGGGAAGTTCTCACATCAGTATTATAAGCTAGCATCTTCCTTTCCCTTAGCTGCAAACTCCAGTTTATTTTCCGCTCTCAGGCCACAGATTGCTGTGGACAGTTGGGTTTGAATGAGGCCTTGGGTTCTTTGGAAGTCACAGCTCAGAGGGCTGCTGCGCTGTGCAGGAGCCCAGCTCCTAGAAGTGTGTGGAGAGGAAGCAGGGGTGAGATGGAGAATGGACAGGAAAATAACTTGGAAGATGTGTGCCTTCAGACATTGTTGGAATTCTTTGTGGGGAAGGTCGACTTAGCACTGTGAGAGTTTGGGGACTTCTTGGCCCCTAAAAGTCAAAAAAGGAATTGTGTAGCTGCCTCTGAGTTGGGAGACTGTAAAGAAATAGGAGAGCAGGAAGAGTTCCTCTCGACTGATTCCTCAGTGGGGCTGGGAACCTGAATGCTTTCCTACCATTGGCCACTTGGGGATAAACACCTCTTTGCCTTCCACCATGGTTTGACGGACGTCATTTGTCATTTAGAGTACTCTAAAAGCCAGACTTGAATTACAAGTGGACAACTAGGAAAAATAGCCACCAAGGTGCTCCCCAGACAGAGAAAAGAAGTTCAGTTAGTGTTACTGAACTCAGGTTTATCTGCTCGCTACTTGAAAGCCAGTAATTGAGAGACAAGTGTTGGTAGGAAAGGAAAGACAACTTTATTTAGGAGGCCAGAAATCTGGGGAGAAGGCAGATATGTGTCTAAAAGCCAATTACTAACTGCTGAGCTTTCAAAGGGGAGTTTAGGGGTGTACAGGTGGAGAGAGGGGGCCACGTGCAGAACAGCATAGTCAACTCTGACAGTCACCTTGAAATTGGTCATGCAGTGGTCTGATATGTGTCATCTTGATTGTTTTAAGTACAGCTAATCTTCAGTTCCAGGGTTGATTGTTCCCATCTCTTTGAAGTCATTTCTCAGAATTGTGTAAGATGGAGAAGTTTATGTCATTACTAGTCTGGTCATTGTGTAGTTAGCTTTTTCCACCTGATGAGAGTTTCAGTATCTACAAACAGCTCAAAGGATAAAGCTCATAATATTATCGGTAGCCCTTGAAGAGGAACTAAAAGTCTTTAACTTTGTTCAATGGCTAAATTATTATTTTGTCTGTTTGATTGTTTTCCTTTGCTTTCACATTTTCTTACTTCTCTGATTAAGTTTAGTCTTTGGCTAAAGTTTTTCTACAGAAAGAGGCAAGTAGAGGACATGGGGAGTGGCGTCTATCTCAGGAAGGCCTCATGGGGCCGTTCTTGTGACAGTAGGATAGAGAGAATGCACATCCATCGAGACGGAACTGCTGAAGGGTCCCTCCAACATCCTTATCAATCCATTGCCCAAGCTACTTGCACGTCTCCATAGTCAGGCTGTTTAAGACGACTCTTCTCTTGCTTCCTGTACATCTCATGCTTGTCCAGTTTCTGTTTCACTCACACGACAGTCCAATCCTCTTAAATATAGACCTTAATTAGTCACTGAGCCCACCTGACGTCAATTCCACCTAAAAATGATAGCCTCCTTTGCCTCCTGTCATGTCCTGCCTACCATCTGCTGCACATGGTAAGGTCACTTCAGGGTCACGTGTGTAAGATCCTCCTGTTCAATACACCACTGATGCTTCTGTTGCTGTCTCCAGGGTTGTCTTTTGGTCTTGAGGCTGAGCAACTACAAGACTAGCATCTGGTCATCATGTAATTAACTTTTTCCACCTGATGAGGGCTTTTTCTGGTCACCAGAGCCTTCCTTGTTGCCCCTGTGGCAAGCTGGGGTGATGACCCCCAGGGCAGTCCTGAACAAATATCTGGTGGAAGTTAGTATCAGTATCATCTTTCTCACCCCTTGAGTAGGATGACCCTTGAAGTGTGCTTGAGGCCTTCAAGGTTCTCCAGTGGGATTAGCTCCAGTCAACCCACAGTACTATGTTGATAAAAATCCTTTCATTGGCTTTCTTCCCTTTCTTGACTCACCTCCCTTCTCTGCCACAATTCTTTCCCAGGATCATCTTCTGAATAAACTACTTGCACTCAAATCCTTGCCTCAGGGCCTATTTCTTAGTAAACCCAAAATAGACTAGTACTGTGGCAGGGAGGACTGAAGAGAACAAACAGAATATTCTAGCCTGTGCTTCCCTACTTGACTCCCAGAATACTTCCAGTTTGACCTGAAAGGATTTTCTCTGTAGGAAATCTGACCAGCTAGAAAGAATGACCTACAGATTCCAATGCCATGTTTTCCCAGCCAACAGCCCAGTCAGATCATCCTACTGTGAAGCTCTCAAGTCCCATCCACACCCTGGGAGCTTCCAGTCAGCTCTTTGTTAACTTTTAATTTTGTACTGGGGCATAGCTTCCCAGGTGACCACAGCGGTAAATAGCGGCCTGCCAAAACAGGAGACACAAGAGACTCGGGTTTGATCCCTGGGTTGGGAAGATCTCCCGGTAAAGGAAATGGCTACCCACTCCAGTATTCTTGCCTGGGAAATCCCATGGACAGAGGGATCTGGGGGGCTACAGTCCATGGAGTTGCAAAGAGTTGGACACGACTGAGCAACTTTACACACACACACACACACACATACAAATGATTCAATGTTGTGACAGTTCCATGTGAACAGCCAAGGGACTCGGCCATACATATAAATGTATCCATTCTCCCCAGAACTCCCCTCCCCCGAACTCCACTCCAATTAGCTTTTATAGCACTTGACTCCAGTCTTTTAGTTTCATAATCTTAAGTATGAGTGAATAGTTAAGCATCACCAGAAAACTTCTGATATGATAGGTGGTGACCAAACTAATAGAAAAAAGCAACTGAGAGGAATAAAAGACTATTCAGGAAGAAGAAAGCTTTTAAATGTATTAATATCCTCATAGGAGTATGAGATTTAAGAAGCACGGCTATGACACCATGACTAAGAGACATCTGGACAATGAAAGAAAATTCTAGAAAAGTAAAAACTACAGATGGCTGGAAAACAAACTTGAGGAGTCTTCCAATAAAAAGCAAAAATATAAAGATGGAAAACAGAGTAAAACAGATGATAAGATGGCTCCTATGTAAAAATTGGGCTTAAACATGCATCTGAAAAGCTGCAAAGATAGTCATCTGTTCATATCTGGACAAAACAAAACTTGGGCAGTTGTACAGGCTAAGAATGGAGGCAGAGGCTGTACTGGTTAGGCAGCTCTTGGAGTAGTGTGGAGAATTAATGTGAACTTGACATAAAGGCAGTGGGTATTTCATTAAGAGAAAAGATGGGAGATTAAGTGGTAGAAAGAACTAAACTCACGGCTGAGCAGGTGTGTGTGGGCCTATGAGTCTGATATAAAAAGAGCAAGTTGAAAAATGGATGGATCCAGAGTTTCTGCAAGGATCCATTAAGACTCCATTAAGCAAGACTGTGGAATGAATGATGACTAGCCAGTTGGAGTGATGTGAGCTCGCAGCAGGTGGAATGAAGTTTCCCGAGTTCAGGTTCAATCAATTCATATTTCACATGGTGTCAAATACAGGGATAAAAACGCCCTGTCTTCACAGTTAGGGCTGGGTGCCTGCAGAGCAAAAGAGGTGAGCCACCACAAAAACGACAACTCTCTGCGGGGGGTGGTAGTGAAAGGATACACAACCTGGAAGTGGCGGGGGTGACGGTGAGAGTGTGTGCGGGGTCTCTGGTGACAGAAATCATCCGTGCACACTCGTGCTGAATGCGCCCACAGGCTCAGCACTGCAAAGGTCAGAGCGCCTACTCAGTCACCGAGAGAGGGTGCGGAAGACCACCTAGAGGGAAAACCGGCACCCTGCAGACTTCCTAGTAGAGTTAAAGAGTGATGATGCGCATGCGCCTATCCACCCCAAGGCCCAGGACCAGCGGCGGGAAGTTGGTTTACTGAGTAGTAACTGGGCAGCTTGAAGACGATTGGAGCCGACGGACCAATAAACAAACACCTCATTGGCTTAGCTTGCTCAGGGCCCCAGTTCGCCACCTTCCCATTGGCTTAGCTTGCTCAGGGTCCCAGTTCTCCACCTTCCCATTGGGTCTTTCAAGCAGAGCAGGGGCGTGGCTCTCGGGACTCCGCCCCCCGCCTCGGCCCAGCCTCGGGGTCCCGGGCTGAGGGAGCCGGAAGGAAGTAAGCGGTCCCGCCCCTTTTCCCCTCTCGTTTCCGTAGGAGCCACCGCCGCTGCTGCCGCAGCTCCTGCGTGTTCTCCGGCGAGCCGGAGTCTTCCTGCAGTACCCTCGGTCCCCGGCCGCGCGGAGCCGGGATGCACTGCTCCTGCTGTGGGTCCTCATCATGGAGACCAAACGGGTGGAGATTCCCGGCAGCGTCCTGGACGATCTCTGCAGGTACCGTGGCGCCCCTCGCTGCTTCGGCCCCCTGTCGTCTCCTGCTTTTCTTTTTCCCTCCTCTCACTTTCGGCGACCCCGGAGACCTCCGCGTCTCCTCTCCCGGTCCACATCCTTGTCCCGGCTTTCCCGTCCCGCCTCTGCTCCTTTTCCCGGTCGACTCTTATCTCCGACACCACCCCTCTTTTTCCGCTGTAGCCTCCCAGTTTCTCACGCACCCTCCTCCACTCCTTCTCTCGCAGCGCTGGGATTTCCTCATTTTCTTAGTTGCTCAACTATTTTGCTTTCCCGCGAGCGAAGCAGCCGGGTCTTTGGCATTTTGGGGGCTGCCCCTCCCCCTCCCGTTGCTTTTTCTGACTCTGACTTCTGTCGACAGTCTTACCCTCTCTTCCCTCCATCTCATTCCCCAGTTCTGTTGAAAGATCCCAAGGTTTTTAAGTCTTGGAGTCCCAGCTTTTCGGACCTGCGTAGAGAACAATTTTCAAATTTACCCCCCCCCCCCCCCCACTCCCCCGGAGTATTCTTATTTGTCCGTGGCGTTCTCTGTAAATTGCTGCGAAAAATTACTCTCTTGTTCATCCCCAAACTTATCCTTGGGAGTGAGGGGAAGAGAAAAAGTCTAGAGTTGCTTTTTTTCCTCCATCTCTTAATTATCCTTGAACGTATTCTCAGCTGCTGGGTTTTAACTGATGCTATACTTTTACAAGATAATTTTCTGCATTCTTCTCTCTTGTTGGCTATAATTTTAGATAGGCAAGTGTACTTTCACTTTCAAGCATGTGTAAAATAGACTTAAAATTTTATTTCAGGAAAAGGAAATGTTTCTGGTGTAGTAATAACCTGAGTTGTCGCTGGTGTAAGTGGGATGTGAAATAATTTAGATTACAAATGAATACAGGCTCTGATAAGACGACCACTTTTCACTATTTATGTCTAAATTTATATCTAAAAGTCTGACTTTTAGTAGTTGTGTTGCATTCACGACTTTAGGGGGAAAGGAAGAACTGATACTAGTGAAGTTACTACTGAGTGCCAAGCAGACACTGGATGCTCTCTTCACATGTATCATTTAATCCTCAAAATAACCCTATTTGGTAGATCCAGTTTTTTCCATTTTCATCTCTCAGACAGACTCACATTGTAATTTATACAAGGTCATTTTCATCTTAATTTAGAAAATCAATGTTTGAAATTAGCCCTTTTTCTTTCTAATGCCTGTACCTTTTTTTCTTAACACTGGTGGATGAAATAGAAAGTCCTCTCTAATGTTATTACTTCACAAAAGTACATGTAGATAAGTAAAGAGACTAATTTTGCAACCACTAAGAATTAACATCTCTGTACTTCTTTAGTGATGATATGGTTATAACTTAAGAAAAAAAGAGGTTTGATGTTTGTTAGATAAATGACTGGGAGAACATGTCAAAAGTGGAATTACAGTTTTTCTGATTCATCTTTCCAAATTTTTTTAGAGGATGTACATTTTATAGTTAGAAAAATTAAATATGAGTAGTATTAGGAAAGATGAGCAATAGTTACGTATGAATTAATAGCGATACAGGTGGTTTAGAAAAGATAGGTAATTTATAGTTTTAACAGGCATCTAAACTAATTGTCCCATTAGTATTGGGTTTATGTTGTATATTACAGAAGACTGCATCATTTAAAGAAGTCATATCAACCGTTATGAAGGTGGTTTGATGTGTGTAATCCTACTTAGAAACCTGTATGCAGGTCAGGAAGCAACAGTTAGAACTGAACGTGGACCAACAGACTAGTTCCAAATAGGAAAAGGAGTACGTCAAGGCTGTATATTGTCACCCTGCTTATTTAACTTATATGCAGAGTACATCATGAGAAATGCTGGGCTGGAAGAAGCGCAAGCTGGAATCAGGATTGCCGGGAGAAATATCAAGAACCTCAGATATGCAGATGACACCACCCTTATGGCAGAAAGTGAAGAGGAACTAAAGAGCCTCTTGAACGTGAAAGAGGAGAGTGAAAAAGTTGGATTAAAGCTCAACATTCAGAAATCTAAGATCATGGCATCTGGTCCCATCACTTCATGGCAAATAGATGGGGAAACAGCGGAAGCAGTGTCAGACTTTATTTTTTTGGGCTCCAAAATCACTGCAGATGGTGATTGCAGCCATGAAATTAAAAGACGCTTAACTCCTTGGAAGGAAAGTTATGACCAACCTAGATAGCGTATTAGAAAGCAGAGACATTATTTTGCCAACAAAGGTCCGTCTAGTCAAGGCTATGGTTTTTCCAGTGGTCATGTTTGGATGTGAGAGTTGGACTGTGAAGAAAGCTGAGTGCCAAAAAATTGATGCTTTTGAACTGTGGTGTTGGAGAAGACTGTTGAGAGTCCCTTGGACTGCAAGGAGATCCAACCAGTCCATCCTAAAGGAGATCAGTCCTGGGTGTTCATTGGAAGGACTGATGCTGAAGCTGAAACTCCAATACTTTGGCCGCCTCATGCGAAGAGTTGACTCATTGGAAAAGACCCTGATGCTGGGAGGAATTGGGGGCAGGAGGAGGACGACACAGGATGAGATGGTTGGATGGCATCACCGACTCGATGGACATGAGTTTGAGTAACCTCCGGGAGTTGGTGATAGACAGGGAGGCCTGGCGTGCTGCGATTCATGGGGTCGCAAAGAGTCGGACACGACTGAGCAACTGAACTGAACTGAATCCTACTTAAAAATAATGGTGTTTTGTAGACTTCATGTTAAACATCTGTTAAGTGTTAAGTAAAGATTCTTACTTGGTTTTCTAGTTAAGTGTATTTAAACTATTTTATGCAGATCTTTTGGAATAGAGAAAACTTTCATTTTTTCCTTTAAGGAAATTTTTTGTAGTTACTGTTTTTTGGAGCCGCACGGTTGATGTGTTTAAAAATTAGGGCTAGCTACTTGATAAACTAATAGGAAACGGTTATCCAACCAAAGTTGGGTCTACTTGCCTGACATGCAGCAAAGCCTATAGTGATATAGAACTGTGGTAAAGGGAAGTATGCTGCATTCACTGATGGGCCTTGCAAGGAAGAATGGCAGTTCATGCTTAAAAGACAGACTCCCCAGGGATGGTCAAAGAAGGGTTTTTACAGGGAAGATGAGGGACAGGGTCGTGGTGAGTCAGCAGCTCATGGATCTCTTCCTGATTAGGTGGTGGTGAGGTAACAGGGTGGCATTTTAGAATTCAAATTATCAGCCTGGTTTTAAGGGTCTAAGGTCTGCTTGTTGGTGGTTAGCATGCAGTTGGGTTCTTCCACCTGGTGAGGGTTTTAGTTTTTACAAAACAACTGCAGGATACGGCTCAGGATACTATCTGCAGGCCTCGGGCAGGAACTAAAGGTCCTTGACTTTGCTTTATGGTTAAGCCAGTATTATCTTGTCTTGCTTGACTGCTTTCCTTAGTTTTCTGCATTTTGCTTCTCTGAATCAAATTTAGCTTAGGAGGCTAAAACTTTCCTTTAAACAAGAGGTGAGAGAGAGAGGGTGGGGATGTCTTTGTCTGTGATGACTCCTGCTCCATTTCAGAACCAAATAACCATTTCTTAAAACTTCAGGTTTTAAAAGTAATACCATTTTCAAGTTAATGTTTACAATATCTTTGATTAATACAAAGATTTTTAATATTAACAATTTTGACTTTTGCTTATGAGCTCTTTCAGAAACTTTCACACTTACTTTCTATGAAAATAAAGCTTAAATTGAAAAAGTTTAGTTTTTCTGTACTCTTTTAACATCTTTTTTTCCTATTGTTTAGTACTTTTTAAAGTGCCTCTTGATTTATAAGTTTGGTCTTGACTCTCGTTTTCAGTCCCTTTGTATTTTCTCCAGTTTTAGTTCTTCTTTATCCATATCTTTAAAGTTTTTTTCTTTTATTATTTTGATCTTTGATAAACATAGTCCTGCTAATCATGTCTAGTTTAGTTATTGACCATATATTAATATGTTTTGGGGAAATGTAAAATTTGAGAGTGATTTTTATGTGAGAAATTAGAGCAGGAGACTTCAATTTTCAAGATATGACTTTGACCATTAGACAGCTTACCTAAGACATGGAATATTATTTTTCAGGCAGTTGAATATGGGGTATTTCATTTACAGGAATACTGTGCAGCCATTAGAAATTCCTAAGGCAATTAGCAAACAGTAAACCGAAGGAGAGTATTTGTGTCTTGAAAATGTACACAATATACTACTGAGAGTAATAACTAGTCATTTGGTGCTCTGTGTTAAATTTTTAAATGTTTTGTGAATACATGTTTGTGTGCATGCACAGAATTCTGAAAGTGTATATACCAAACTGATAAAACTGGTAACTTCTGGGTGAAGTGGAGTTGGAGGACAGCAAGGAAGACTTGTCTAAAATGCTTTGGTGAACCAAATCTGCTCTATAATACAGTATGTTTGCGAATGTAAAAGTAAATCAGCACCATTGTATGGTGGGTGATACTCGTCTTTGGTGCACCATGATTTCTAATGTTAAAAGTTAAAAATATTTTTCGGTACTGTTTAAATAATCTTATTAAAGATTTGGAAAGCATGATTTTAAAGTAAAAACTGAAAGCTGCAGTTTGGTAAGTTGTTCCTCCTAAAGAAGAGTTTGAAGTTATTTATAAGTCCCTTTAAGAATTAAACACTCCTGTGTTAAAAGGAGAAAGGTATAGTCTGGCAACTAATATTGCTATTTTGGTGATCTCATAGGTTAATGAAATAACCATTTAAGTGTTCATTTCACCTGAAACATTTTTGTGTTAATTTCAGTCCTTGTGGTAACGCTTTTTCTATCTGTGGAAACATTGAAAAGATGACTTTTTGTGAAGTGGAGAAATTTTTCCCATAACAAAATATTGTGAAAAGCATTTTACTTTAGCTTTTAAAATATACACATGTATGTATGTACACACACTTTTAAATATATAAAACAGATCACAAACATTCACAGAATGAAAGCATTGAAATTTAATTTTCCTGTGTAAAATTTTTTTTCTTAAAAGTTTCTAAAAAATTTGCCTTTAACTTTTAAAATGTACTAATCTGTAAGGTTTTTTTTTTTTTTTTAAATCAGTACAGATGAATTTGTGAAATGAAAAGCAACAATCTCTTTCCCTACCCCTTTCATCCTAGTTCTGCTCTGCAGACCTCACCTGTTTTGTGAAGTCTTCTAATGGATATTTCAATATTTGAAAGTTTACTTATACCAGTTTCTATCAACTTCAGATATTAGATTGAGGATTTAGTATATCTTGGTAGATTATTAGGTGGGAATTTAGTTTACACTTACTGTTGCCCTTGTCCTACTTCCAGTGCAGTTATATTACTACTTTAAATTGTTCCATTGGTTATCTTTGTGACTTTACTATGCTTATAAGTTTTATTTCTGTTTTATGAACGTCAGTGTCTCTCGAGTCTGTATTTGGTAGGGTGAGGCAGTTAGTGCTCCATCATTTCTTCTATTTCTTTTCTTACCTACTCCCTCAGCTTCTATCCAGGTGACTTAAAAATTAAGATTGATAGTATTTATATTACATTTTGTAACATTATGAAATCTTAAACTTTCTGCTACTGGTTGATTGCAGGGGGTGAATAATAATAATGGCATTTGTTATACATCATGACTGCGTAAATACTTTTCACAGTAGAGGCAAGTCTACAAGATTCTGAACATAGTCAAGATCCTTTTTTAAGAATCTTGAGAGAGAATGTCCAAATACATTCTTCTTTCTTACATTCTACAAGTTGCTCTAAGTGATATCTTTTAGTTTTTTCTTTTGGATAAAGAAGCATATGCTTTGTTCATTATCCCCTGATTCCTTCTAGCTATTCTTTAATATTTTTCCCCCCTTTTGTTCTAACTTTTTTGTTTCATGTTTGGACTGTGACTCTCTTGTACATTTACCCTTCTCCTTCAAAATGCCTGTAGGTTCTAGCTGCCTTCCACCGTCACACCCTCATCTGCTCCTTAGATATCCTTGGTCTCACTCAGTTGTACCGTCTGCTCTTCTACTGAATCCTTTTTTCCTGGAGAATGCTGTCTTAGAGATCTTCACTGTCTAGTCCAGTCTGCACTGTACTAGAATTCCCTTTTCCCTGCTCTCCCAGGTTGTGTCTCTTCTCTCTTGAACGCTCTGTTTTGTGCTTTCTTTATTTTCATTCTTGTTTTGCTGGTGTTCATTCTAAAGTTGCCTCTTTGAGAGGATCATCAGGGAGCCAGCTTTCTGAGCCTGTGTGGGACTGAAGTGTCTGTTTCTCTTCTCACAGTTATGTTTCCAGGTGGCCCAGGGCCCGCACTTGCAGCACCAAGGTTCCAGGAGATACCCTTGAGAGCGCTTTTCTTCAGAGCCAGTTTTTTAAATGAGTTTAATTTTTTCTTTGTCATGAGTTAGGTTTTCCTTAAACGTTGGGTGACTTTTTGGTTGCTGTCCCGAGTTTCAGTGGGGCTGTAGAGGGGCTTGTGTGGCTGGCTGCTTGATGAGAACAGACGGGAGCTGGCTCTTAAACGCTGGGGAGCCCTTGAGTACCAGCGTGCAGGCGTTTCGTTTTGGTGTGCCAGCACTCACACCCATTTGCTGAAGTTAGAAGAGAGTCTTGGGTGCTGTTCCTCCCTCCCCTGCCTTTTGTAGGAGAAACTCCTGACTGTCAGAGGAGTGAAAGAAGTGTGGATGTTCTCCTATTAACAGACTTGGCTGTTATGTTAGCCTTTTAAAAAGTTTTCTTATTCAGGACTTTGCCGATTGGGATGGGAATAGGGTTGAATTTCTCTGTCTTAGGTGTTTTGTACCCCATTTTAGATTGTGGTTGGCATCCTCTAGAAATCTGTTGTCATGTGAATTTCTAGTTAAAGATAGTGGATTGTGCACAAGCATCTGCTCCACTAAAAGTTAAAAAATTTCAAATGTATAACCCCACAAGAAAGGGGAGAATGGATGAAGAGATGAGCCACAAAATTTGGAAACTATACAGGAGAAGTGAAAGTGGCATGTGGTTTAGCAGACCTGACAGGCTTGTGAAAGAGTGAATATTGTAGTAGTCACTCTGCTTCAGAATTAGAGGATATTGAAAAGTGACAGAGATGAGGTGGTGAATACCGTGTACATGCTGAAAACCATCCCTCTTCCTCTGCTCAGTTCCCGGAAAGTGGAAGCCTGGCCTTTACCTCCTGATGGATTGGAAGGTTTTTGTCTAGGTGCTCTGACTAGCCCATGAGGAAATACCTGAAGATACTGACATTGGAAGTTCCTTGATCGAATGGCTCAGCCTAATCCCCTTTAATGGTCCCTCATGTTTGACAAGCCTCCTAAAAAAGCCTTGTAGTCTTGAAAGTATGAATATCTGAAATAGGCCTCAATGCAGAATGTAGACCTTAAAATTAGCAATGACAATGAAAAATGACTGAAAAGATCAAACTATGCAGGTAGAAGAAGAAAAAGAACCCCAGAACTACTCCTTAGAGAGAGAGGTTTTTACAGTCATGTAATAGCAAAATAATCTATGAAAGCATAATTTAAGCAATTAAAAATAGCGTTTGGAATTTAAAATATGAGAGTAGAAACAAAAAGCCCAGTAGGTGGCTTGTAAGAGACTGTTTCCCAGAAAGTAAGGGTTTTAGAAGTTAGACGTAGGACATAACAGAGAAAATTGGAGAATCATAGGATCGTTCCATGAGGTCTTTCAATACTGAAGGAGGTGAGTTTCTAAGTGGATGAATTCCATTGAACAAGTGATGCAGTGGATGGAAAAGAGACAGCTAGGGAATTTTAGAACATGAACGACAGAAGGAAGAAGCTGGAAGCTTCCAGTGAGAAAAAAGGTTGGATGAAGGAATTGGGGTGGCTTCAGTCTACACATCAAAATTGTAGGCTGGCAGGAAAGAGCACTGTCTTCAGGCTTCTGAAAGAAAATGATTTCCAACCTGGAATTCTTTACTTAGCCAAGTTGTCAAGTGTGAGGATAAAGATATTTTCAAATTCACTATGTCTTAATATTTATCTCTCCTGCATTCTTTCTCCAGAAGGCATGGAAGGTGGTACTAAGTGAAAATAAGGAAGTACATTAATCAGGAGGAAGACGGGATGTAAGAACATGAGGTCTAGTATAGGGTGGAAACGTGGGAACCATAGGATGCTAGTGAAAGGACAGCATAGGATGACAGATGTATATTATATGCAGTGGCAGTCACTCCAAATTGGAACAGATCAGAAGGTTCAGGGATAGTCTTCAAGATGAAACTGGTGTCTGAATGAACACCTCGAGAAAAGAATTTAGAAAACTAGTGAAAGATTGAGTTAGTGACAGGTATAGAGAAAGTAAAGCAATGACAAGACATTAATCAGTGGGAGAACTTTTGATTGTGCTTAAGAGGGAAAACGAGGACTTCCCTGATGGTCTAGCGGCTAAGACTCTGCTGCCAACGCAGGGGGCCCAGGTTCGGGCTCTGGTCAGGGAACTAGAATCCTGCATGCCGCAGCTGAGAGTTCGCATGCTACAGCTAAAAGATCCCATGTGCCGCAACTGAGACCCCGCGCAGCTAAATTAAGTAATTTTTTAAATGGGAAAAAACCGTGGATTATATGGCTTAGCTGTGAGTTGTGTTTAAAGAACCGTAGTGGGAGGACTTGAATGCTGATCTGATGCTGTGGTTATAGACTGGGACTGAGTTTTGCTCCTCTCGAGGGACGTTTGGCAGTGACTGGAGACCTTTTTGGTTGTTGCCGCTTGCTGGAGAGTGCTGTTGGTACCTGATAAGCCAAGGCTGTGGATGCTGCTGAACACCTCGAGTGTACAGCACAGCTCCTCTCAACACAGAGTTACGTGCTCCAGATGTTAGCAGTGCTGAGATTAAAAAAGGAAACTAAGATACCATTTGTTGGGGTGATGGAGAGAGGACAATGGTGTGCCGAATGAGAGGAGGAATAGAGTTAATTCTTGATCTTCTTCCATAATGGAGTTCAGTAGAAAATGTCCCAAACTGAGAACATTAAGAAATAATAGACAAGTGGTTTTTCTTTTCTTTCTTTCATTTTTTTTTTTTTTTTCCCTGAGATTTGAAAGTGTTGGTCGCTTAGCTGCATCCAGCTCTTTGCGACCCCATGGATTGTAGCCCGCCAGGCTCCTCTGTCCATGGGATTCTCCAGGCAAGAAGACTGGAGTCGGTAGCCATTCCCTTCTCCAGGGGATCTTCTTGACTCAGGGATCAAACCTGGGTCTCCCGCATTGCAGGCAGATTAGTTTACCATCTGAGCCACAGAGAAGCCCCTTTTGAGACTTGGTGTAAGTTTATTAAAATCAGATAAAATGAGTCTAGTTTTTGTGTGCGTTCTGTCTTGGTGTATCGTGTGCTAGCTAGTCTGAGGCTGGAGGAGTGGTCTCTCGTAGGTAGTTGAGTTGACTACGTCTGTGTACTGCTGGTGGTCTAAGCGCTGGATCTTTGTTGCCGCACACGGGCTCGCTCTGGCTGCGGCGTGCAGGCTGCTTCTGGACTCTCTTGTTCTGGAGCACATGCGATACAGCGCATGGGCTTCAATAGTTGTGGCGCGGGGGCTTAGTCTCCCTGCAGCATGGGGGATCCTAGTTCCAGGACAGGGATTGAACCTGTGTCTCCCTCATTGGAAGGCAGATTCTTAACCCCCAGACCACCAGGGAAGCCCCAGTCTGCCCATGTTTGTGCAGCTTGGGGTTGAGCGTCAGAGTCATAGATGATTCTGTGGGGCCTCAGCTCCTCCTTCTCTGCTGTCTGCCTGGTAGTTCTTGGCTCCCCTTTTTGAAGAATTAGAATATTGAAAAATGGCGGAAACCGAAAGCCACTTTACCACGTGTTTGATGTGACTCTCCTCATGCCTGGAGATGAGGATAAGCTATGGATGTTGGCCCTGCTCTGTTGGGACTGCACAGTTCTTGTGATCGGAGAGGAACGTTCTTGTCCGACAAGGTTTTAACTTCTGTGGACCCTGTTACAGTCACTTGCTGCCAACTCTAACCAGTATGGCATTGCTTGGTACTGTGGCATGAGAGAAGGGAGTAGAGAGGGGGAGACCCCCATTGTGGAGGGATTCCTTTAGATCCTGTCTTGATCCTTGAGGCAGCACTTGAGGGCTCCTGGCGCTCACTTCTAACCCCCAGTCCACCTTAGGGATACTGGAGGGTGGAAAAATGGTAAATTCAGATATTTGTCCTCCTCAATCTTCCTGCTGCTGTTTACTTTTCACCATCCTCACATAGCTGGTCTGTGTATTTCATTCAGGGTTTATAGCTGCATTTTGTGGGAGGAACAGAGTGGAGTGTGCTTACTCCCGTCTTATATTTCAAAGATAAATTGTAACTGCCAGTATGTGTCAGACAGTTTGCTAGACTATAGGAGTAAAAATATGCAAAGATCAGTTAGTTCAGTCGCTCAGTTGTGTCCAACTCTGCGACCGCATGGACTGCAGCATGCCAGGCCTCCCTGTCCATCACCAACTCCCGGGGTTTACTCAAACTCATGTCTGTTGAGTTGGTGATGCCATCCAACCATCTCATCCTCTGTCGTCCCCTTCTCCTCCCACCTTCAGTCTTTCCCAGCATCAGGGTCTTTTCTAGTGAGTCAGCTCTTTACATCAGATGGCCAAAGGATTGGAGTTTTCAGCTTCAGCATCAGTCCTTCCAATGAATATTCAAGACTGATTTCAGCACTTTATCTCAGTGAACTAACTTGGAACAGTTTATGGACAGTAATGGTGGTAAAGAATTGGCCTGCAATGTAGGGGATGTGGGTTTGATCTCTGGGTCGGAAAGACCCCCTGGAGAAGGAAATGGCAAACCACTCTAGTATTCTTGCCTGAAAAATCCTACGGACGGAGGAACCTGGTGGACTACAGTCCATGGTGCACAAAGTCTTGGACATGACTTGGCGATTAAGCATGCACCCAGTAGTAAAAATCAGATAATTGCTTTAATGGAGTAGGAGTTGAAAGAGTATATAAATCTGTTTAGAGGAGTCTGATATACCTACCACTGTAGGAGATGCAGTGTTTGTAAGTCATGAGGAATGAATTATAAGAAATGAATGAAGTAGGTACTTCATAAGTCGTTCCTCATGACCTATAAGTAAGTCATGAGGAATGAATTATAAGGAGAGGAGAGAGATAGTATGTGGATGGCAATTTAGCACATTTCTAAGAATCAGGTGTCACTGGCTATAAAGAACTTTACAGAGTGATAGAGGCTGTGCAGGTGAGCAGGCACTGGATCTTAAATGCCACGTGGAAGAGATTTTTATGTCTTAGACAATGCTGTCAGGGTTGCGTGTTACCTGTCTTGTTCTTAATACAGATTAATCTTAATACAGATTGTTTTTCTAGATTATTGTACATATATTTGTCTTAACTGCTACTTATTCAGTTCCCTGTTGGAATGATATATTTTTATAATTTTTACAGCATTGTTTTGAGATTTGACTTGAAACTTGAGAACAGCAAAGAACGTTTATCACCACAACTAGTGGATAGCGTAAGTCAGAGGCCCCAAAGGCTGGGATCTATGCCTGGCGATCTGAGGTGGATCGGATGTCATAATAATGATAGAAATAAAGGGCACAGTAAATGTAACGTGCTTAAATCATCCCCAAACCATTCCCCTTGTCCCAGTCCATGGAAAAATTGTCTTCCATGAAACTGGTGCCAGAGAGGTTGGGGACTGCTCATGTAAGTGATCAAATTGGGTGATGCTATTTTTAATTTTAAAAAATGACTCTAGACACCAGTGGATTTCTTTTATGTAATTTCATTTTGTCTCTAAAAGTCACTAGAAAAAGGTTACAGAAAATGCTAAGCATGGAAGAAGGTTAATGGTTGTTGCTTAATGTGTCCTGTAAATCACATAAATTTTGATTGGTTTGTTGCACAAAAAAGGGGTTCATTATCTTAATCATACATAAACATTTGTATGTATAATATAGCGTACACTTATACTATGTATTAACTGTTCCTCTGAATGTACTTGGAAAAGACAATTTAGATTTTCTTTTTTTTAAAGTGATTGTATTTGAAAGTTATTTTGAACTCAGGTTCTTCAGATGAGCTCTTTGGGAAGTCTGGTCTATTAATGATTTCTTTTGCATTTCTTTGTAATACTTTAAATATAAAGATTAAACAGCTAACATCTTTCCTGTTTGAGTGTATGAATTTATTTGCATATATTCTCTGAAAATGTTACCAGACATGGGAGGGAATCCTAGTGATTTTTTTTTCTTTCTATTTTTTTTTTTTGTCCACACCACATGGCTTGCGGGATGTGCTAACATCCCCTACCAGGCATGAAATCTGTGTCTGCTTCAGTGGAAGCATGGAGTCTTAACCACTGGACCTCAGGGAAGTCCCACAAGTTTGTTTTGTTACTCACCTTTAATTTATTGTTAGTGAGTTCTTAATCTCTGTACTTGTGAACAGAGGATAGATGGCCTCTTAAAAAAATTGTGTTATGAATGAGATTCATTCATAACTCATCTTCCCTGGGTTCCCTGATGGCGCTGATGGTAAAGAATCTGTCTGCAGTGCAGGAACCTGGGTTTGATCCCTGGGTCGGGAAGATCCCCTGGAGAAAGGAATGGCAACCCACTCCAGTATTCTTGCCTGGAGGATTCCATGGACAGAGGCTACAGCCCATGGGGTCGCAAAGAGTTGGACAGACTGAGCGACTAACATTTTCACTTTCCTGCCAATTTTGCTTCCTTGATCAGTACTGCTTTTGATCTGTTCTCGCGTTGGTGGGTCAGGAATGAAGCAATTAAAAAGGTTAAAATAAATTGTTATGGTTTGTAAATGTAATTTTTGTATGTTTTTTGTTTTTGACAGCCGATTTATTTTGCATATTCCCAGCGAGGAAAGAGACAATGCTATCCGAGTGTGTTTTCAGATTGAACTTGCCCATTGGTTTTACTTGGATTTCTACATGCAGAACACACCAGGATTACCTCAGTGTGGGATAAGAGACTTTGCTAAAGCTGATATCCTTTTTATTACTATAATGACTGTCTTTCATTCTTGTTAATAAGATGTTTTAGCACAAATTTTCTTTTGCTTGTCTTTGAGATTTATAATCTTTTAAATAAAACGTAATGATTTCTAAAATTTGTCAAATACATAAAGCATATACATATGGTTTGTGCCTGATGGTGGTAGGCACAGTTTGATAGTAGGGTTGCACCTTGGTATTCATGGGGGTGGTTCCAGGACCACTCCCCTTCCCTCAGGATACCAGAATTCATAGATGTTCCTTGTTTAGTCACTAAGTCATGTCCAATTTTCTGTGACCCCATGGACTATATAGCCCATCAGCCTCCTTTGCCATTGAATTTCCCATGTGAGAATATTGGAGTGGGTTGCCATTTCCTTCTCCAGGAGATTTACCCGACCCAGGGATCAAACCCTCGTCTCCCGCATTGGCAGGAGGGTTCTTTACCACTGAGCCCCCAGGGAAGCCAGCTCGAGTTTCCTTGATGGTGTCAAAAGGCTTGGTAGAGTTGGCCGCTATCTGTGGGTCACACATTGTTGCAGGGAGAAGTCAATTCCGACTCCATATTCAAATTGTTTCTTTAACTTGCTTTCTATTGCTTTTGTTATTATAATCATACATAATGGCCTGCTTCAGAGAAGCCTGACTGTTTTTAAAGTTTCTTTGTTTAGACCCCCCCCACCCCCCACCTGTAGTTGGCAGGAAGGAAGAAATGAACACACCCCCCTGCCTGAGGCTGGCCATTCTAGGAGATAACTTGCAAGGTTAATAGTCTTTTTACTTTGTTTCCTCACCTCCGCCCCATGTCTGTCTATAAAAGAACCTGGCATCCAGCCCCTGGTAAAATGATTATTTTGAGACGTTAGTTGGCCATCTTGGTTAGTTGGCCCTCTGAATAAAATCATATTCTTTGCCTTAACTTTGTGTCTCGGATTCATTGGCCTGTCATGTAGTGAGCAGAGTGAGGTTGGTCTTGGTAACACCTGTGGATACTGGAGGGACAACTGTATTCTTATTTATGTTGCGGACCCCCTAAAATGTGCAGTTATAATTAGAAATAAATTTGATTTTCTTTTCTTTCAGATATAGCTAGCCTGTTTTTAGAACTGATCTGGTTTTTTGTGTTTGTTTTTTTTACATTCCTCTTGCTGTACCACTTAACTGAATGATCTTTATTGAGATTACTACCTTTCTGGGATAGATATTCTTAAGTAATTATTGAATACTTCCTCAGTTCAAAACAGTTTTTGGTTTTATGACAGATTACTTGCCTTCTGAGAAGCTTTTGTTCCTCCCTATTTACAAATAAGATAGAAACTTGTCATAATTAGATTCACACGAATATTTAAGATTATAAAAGGAAGCTATGTCACAAGGCCAAAAACCTGGTAAATTGCTAATGCTCTTGATACTGTTTTTAGAATTTGGCAGAAGGTGGAAAGTTTTATGCACGTTTAAGCAAGGCTATGTTTTAAAGGGAATGTAGAATTTTCATTCTATACATTTCCTGTAAGCAGGCTGGAGTGGGAAATACATTGCAGATAAAGAAAAGGGATGGAGCAAAATTGGGGAGTTGGAAATGATAAGCAATACCTTGGAAAGTAAGTTTTTACTAAGATTCTTACAGGGATCCAAGAGGAGATGGGGATGGAAGTTATGTAGGGGAATTTGTGAGTTTTTAAATGTTGAGCCAAAATGCTTTGGTTTTTGTTCTCTTGGTCATTTACACCGTGTGTTGACACGGATCTATGCCCGTAAGTTCACTCTACTACACTAGAGGGAGTAGGAATAGGTGCCTTAAGCCTCACGCTCAGCTCCCTGTGCTTTTTCTTAAGCTGCATGAAATAAGGAACCCCTTAGGGTTCTGCAGAAAGTGAATGAAACTGTTTATAGCTATATAAACTGTTAATCTGTATAGCTGTTAACCTTTGAAAGTTTTTCAGCAACTATGGAGAAGTAAATGAAAAAAGGAGGAATAGAAGTACTGTGGAGCACTATCTTTGTTAGAGTCTTGGTAGCAGATTTTATGAGGAAATCATAGAACACTTTGTTTTTAAAGAGCTGTAATCTAACTGGAGAAACATGAATATAATAAGAAAGCTGTCTTCTTTGGTTTTGGTCTGTTTTGCATAGACTTGGGGTCTTATAAGAGCAACTGTACATATTTTGGGGTTCTGGATAAGATTTTGTGCTTATGTGGTAGTTTACTCACTAAGTTATGTCTGACTCTTCTGACCCTGTGGACTGTGGCCCACCGGGCTCCTCTGTGCATGGAATTCTCCAGGCAAGAATACTGGAGTGGGTTGGTGTTTCCTTCTCCAGGGGATCTTCCTAACCCAGGGTCTCCTGAATTGCAGTTTTTCCTGAAACACAATTGCAATTGTGTTTATATATATGAATTTTTAAAACTTTTCTTATTATTTAAAAAAAGCGCCCCTGTTTTAGTTAAGTTTCTTCTTCTAATTCACTTATGTGGAAGAAAAAGCTTCCTCTAATGTGGTTCAGTTCAGTTCAGTCGCTCAGTCGTGTCCGACTCTTTGCGACTGTATGAACTGCAGCACACCAGGCCTCCCTGTCCATCACCAACTCCTGGAGTCTACCCAAACCCATGCCCATCGAGTCGGTGATGCCATCCAGCCATCTCATCCTCTATCGTCCCCTTCTCCTGTCCCCAGACTCCGTTAAATAACTGAGTGCTTCATCTGTGCCAGGCTTTGTGTAGTGAACAGGGTGTATTTGGCCGCTGTCTTTAGGATGACCGGCAGGAAAGGACATGATCGCACTGAAGTCTGATAGGTTCTGATAAGGTAGCCTAGTGTTCATTAGAAATAGTGACGCGAGTAATCCCACTCAGATTTGAAATTAGATAAAAATCTTCTTTGGAGGCAGAATCTACTGGGCTGTATTTGTCTGGACTTTACCCATAAGGGTAATAAGAGAATGTAGGAGATTAAAGACTTCCAGGAAAAAAGTTTAACTTACAGAGAAGTGGAAAGAATATTAAAATCCAGTGCCATCATACCCTTTCTATGTATTTACCCATTGTTAACGTTTTGCCACATTTGCTTTATTTCTCTCTAGGGATGTTTTGAAAAACATTCCTCAAATAGTGCAGGCAGTGAATTGGAGGAACGTCAGATTGGAAACCTAATTAAGATGCTGTTTCATTAATTTATGAGAGAAATGGAAGCTTCTGATAGAAGTGAATGGAAGATGTTAAATTTCAGTGGTATTTAGGAGGTAAACTTTGTCTTAACTTGAACGTCTGAGGAGAGGTAGAGGAAGGAGTCAAGGATGGTATCCAGGTTTCTGATTTGAGTGGTTGAGTGGATGGGTGTGCCGTTCCATTTGTAGAAAAATAAAGGCGAAATTTTGTGGGGGCATGACGGACACTGATTTGCGGTACCTGTGAGACTGGAGAGTAAAAGTTAGTAGTGTGAGTTCTGGAGCCACATTGCTTGCGTTACCATCCCATCGTTGCCATTTACCAGTCGTGCGAGCTTGGACAAAGAGCAGGGCTTCTCTGTGACTGCTTTTCCTTTTGTTGGTTGTGCACAGTCCTGTGACTTTTCTTTAGGGCTACTCAGGTATAGCACTTAACTGAGTATGTGCCGGTAGTACTTGCTGGGTGTGTACTACATACCCCGGCGTGTGCTACAGAGTGACTGTCCTGGACTTGCTCCTGGGTTGAGGTTTTGCTGGGGAGCTATATGCATAACTGTGGCAAAAGAATTTTGAATATTGCTAAGACATTGATTGAAGTGATGGACTGTATTGTGGGGAGAAGAAAATAAAAGCCAGAGGGTGCTAATATGGAGACAGGAGAACAGTCAAAAATAGATGTAGAATAACCATATATTGTGACCACTTAGAAGACTGCTGTAGAAAATTATGGCCAAGATGTTTTATTCTAATCAAAGTACTGTGATGGTTCTGTTGATGGCAAGGTGCAGACTGTTGCTCTGGGAGTTGGTCCCAGAAGTGGGCGTGGATGTGAGGACACAGAATACAGGGAACTGGGGCCAGAGCTTGACCCGAGAGGAAATTGGTCATCTGTGACAACAGAAGGATTTTGGATGGCAGTTATAGTGAAATGATTGTCTACAGTTAGAGTGTATTTTTCATGTTTTTGCAGAAATGTTAAAAAGAGTTTACTAAAGAGTCACTGAATTGTTAAGAGACGGGACATGTGTAATACAAGTAGACGTATGTGCTTAAAGCTTCTTCCATTCTTTATGTAATCAGTGTGATCTTCTGTCTTTGTCTTAGAACTGTTGGTAAGACCCAGTAAGCCAAGATTCAAGATGCAAAATAATTTGGTTTGATGGTTAAGAAAATAAGACAGTAGTCAGATAATAATTTTAGTAAAAATTAGAAAATAATTATCATTACTCAGCATATCACAAGGTTTTTTGAGTTAAGTACATTGTCTCATTAAATAAAAGTGGTATTTAAAAACTCTCCACTCCAAAAAAAAAAACAACTTTCCACTCCATTGTTGGAATGAATTACTATATGTACTATTGAATATGGAGGAGGATTGAAGAGTTGTCTTCAGTGAGGAAATTGATGTCATTTTGGATTGGGTTCTGTTATTTGCTAATTGTGTGGACTTGAGCAAGTACTTTTCATCATTAATTCCAAATATATCTTGGTCTGCAGTTGATTGGTTCATCAGCTCACTCTTTTTATGGTGATTTTGGGGTAGGAAAAAAAATGGGTAAATGAAGAGTATAGATAATTTTCAAGATGATGTCCGTTGATTTTAATTTCTTTTGCTAATGTTTGTTATTCTTTTTGAAGAAGTTGTTTAATGGGTAGAAAGATGAGATAAAACTTTGTTATAGATACACTAATGCACTGTGAAATTATTAGGAACGTTGTAGGGAGAAGGAAGAGAAAGGAAAAAAAAACGAGGTAAGTGTCTTCCTCTTTGACACTTCCTCTTTAACACTATTGGAAGTTACTTCTATTCCTGGGTTATTTTCATATTTTTTCCCCTGTGGTTAAATTTTTAATGGAAAAAATATCTATTTATTTAAAATATATAATTAGATTAAAAAAAAATCTGTGGTGACTCTAAAACACATAAGGAATTTTTACTAAGTATCTCAGGCTAGACTTTTAATGGGAAATAGCTTTCAGAATTACAGGAAGCTGGAATCTTCCAAAATCCTTCCATAGAGCTTTACGGAATAGTTAATATTATATCCACATGATTCCCCCACTCCCTAAATGAAAGCAAAAAATATTTTTAACCTAGTGCTTGCCTATTTAATACAGTGTTGTTATAGATGGTTGCCTTTTTTGAGCTCTTTGAGAACCTTATTTCTTACTGCAGCTATAAAACCATATTTTTAAACAGAAAAATATACAGCTCATAAAATTAGTTTTCATAAAATGAATTTAATGTGATGTTTTTGTTTAACTCAGTAGTTAATGTGAATACAATGCTGACTTCTTTGAGGATGTTGACGTGTGTGTACTACAAGTTTTCCCTGCACCTTTCTTTGCCTTATCTGTTACAAACCTTCCTCTCTTACATTAACATAAAAATGAAAAGACAGAATATGTAAGTTTTCACAGAGGACTTGAAAACCTTTGAGAGGGTCCTCTGTTTGAGAAACACTGTCATAAATTATAATTTGCCCTGTAGTTTTCATAATTAACAGTGTTGTAATGAGGCATTTGGTAGCATATGAGTATTGGAAGCCTGAGCATATACTTTACAGGTTTAGGTTTTATTTACTTTAGAAAAAATCATTTTACCCTGCCCAAATTTGGAGAGGCATACCCAGTTTCTTTTGAAACAGGCCAGACTTTCCTTAATACTCATGTTTACATTTCTCTATAATCCTTAATAAATCTTCATCTTTAGAATGTTTTAAATTATAAAAGCGATACATACGCATGGTAAAGAAAAATATTCAGCACTGTAGTGTGGCATGCTTCATTCATCTCTAGTTCTGCTTCCCAGAGTTAGGGTTAGCTACCCCCGCTGCTTTCTGGGGCGGGGCGGCTGAGAGGCTTGTGGGGTCTCAGTTCCTCAGCCGGGGGTTGAGTCTGTACCCCCTCCTAACCACTGTACTGCCAGGGGCTTCCCGCTTCTGGTTACTCTGACGGCTCCTGCCTCTTACTGTGTCTGCTGTGCTTGTCTTTCTTGCTGTCCATTTCACTGTCTGTTGACTCTTCATATGATAAATTCGACACACTTAGTGATTGGAAGTGCTAACGTGGCCCTGAGTTTTTTGGTGTTAACTTAGGGTGCCAGAGTGTGTATTCAAAGTTACTTGATTTGTGCCTGGGCTAAATGCAAAAAGTTAGAAATGTTTTGTTCAGGCGAAAACAAATGTGAAAAGACAAGAAAGATGCACTTAAGTGAGGTGAAGATGTGAGTAATTTTGTATAAAATACACAATTCATTTGAAAAGACGTCTTTCTGTGTATATGTGCTTAAACTGTATTAAGGGAGAAAGTAAGTGGCTTCCTTAACACATGGTATACTCTTCAATCATTGTCCATTTTTGCTGCCTCAAGGTGAAGATGTGGAAAAAATTTTGGATGAATGGAAGGAATATAAAATGGGAGTGCCAACATATGGTGCAATTATTCTTGATGAGACACTTGAAAATGTGAGTGAGAGTAATACAAAATTTTTAAGTGAAATGGTAATCAGCTGTTTTCATCCTAATATTTTATCTATAATGTTCTGAACTGAGGTTTTAAAAGTATACTTAGATTTTTAGTGCTACAAGACCAAAATTTGCATATTTTGTCTGCATTCTGGGTCTTAATAATTTATGCCTGTTGCAGTATGGCCTATTGTCAAGGAACTTGATTGCTGAAGAAATACTTTAAAATTGGCAGAATGCCTTTCTTCATAGGAAAAGTAATAGTATATCTGGCTTCCTGGAAGATAGTTAACCAAGTAAAATTGTTGGTGGTAACAGTTAACTGAAGTAAGGAGAAAAGCACTCCTGGCTTTAGAAAGGAATATGGGAAAGGAGAGCAAGTTTTATTTTTACCTCTTGATTGTTTTGCAGGTACTACTGGTTCAGGGGTACCTAGCAAAATCAGGCTGGGGATTTCCAAAAGGAAAAGTAAATAAAGAAGAAGCTCCTCATGATTGTGCTGCTAGAGAGGTGAGTTATTGCAGTTTGAAACAGTAATGTTTGGTGGTTGTGCTTTGAGTGTTGTTTTAGCTTTGGAGACTGGACTTGTTTGGATCATTTAAATCCTCTTTCCAGAACTTGACTGCTTGCATGAAGTAATATCTTTTGTTATGTAGCTGTTAATTTGTTTGTCCACCTCTATCATTTATTATTCTCATTTGTTTCATTTTCTTTCATTGTACATTTTTTATTCTATTATTTAACTTTTTTTGTAATATCTTTTACACTTTTCCTTTTATAATTGGATTAAATGTTTAATTGGATTAAATAAATAGAGTGGTTAAATATTTTGGCTCTTATAACCTTTGTTTTATGTTTATAGTCTGGGCTTTCAGACAAACGCACAATTTCTGAGACATTTACATTTATTGGTAAAAACCCACTCTAGCTTCCCTCTGCCTGTAGGATGAAGTTTAATTCTTTAAGAGTTGAAACTCCCTCTCCTATCCCCAACACAAAACTTAGCCATTCCTAAATTTGTCTTTCTTTATTCTTAGTCAAAAGAATTTATTCTTTGTCCTCTGAATTTGATTGATTTGTTCATCCACTAAGCTTTTGCTTATGTGATTTTCCTACCTGGAAAGGCCTCTCTCTTCTGCCCATTCAAATCTTAACTGGGTATCTTTTTAGATGGAGATCACTTTTCCCCCAAAAGACTGCCACAGACTAGCTGTCTGTACTGGGCCATAGTTTCTTGTTTGTAAAAGGAGGATGTTCACTATTATTTAAATTGTTTATTTTAAAATGTAACCACTTGGCTGTAGCCCACAGTAATACATTGTGATACATTGTATACAGTATTCTTTTTTTTTTTTTTTTAGTTCTACCACTTTATTGCTACCAACCCATTTCCCTCCACCCTTGTGCACACATGCTCAGTCATGTAATCCCATGGACTTCAGCCCGCCAGACTCCTCTGTCCATGGACTTTTCCAGGCAAGAATACTGGAGTGGGTTGCCATTTCCTTCTCCCAGTATTCTTATTTATCAGTTTACAAAAGTATACCTTGTCTTTGACATTTGAGAAGTTGAGCTATGAGGAAATAATGATAAAATGGAAAGAGAACTGGACTAGGAGTTGAAAGGTTTTTGTTCCAGTATAGTTTTAGTATATGTTGCTCAATAGCCTAGAGACTGGGCAAATCTCTGTACACAAAATATAAAATTATTAGGAGTCAACTCAAGGACTCCCATTTCTAGAAGCAAGGTATTTATAACTAGAAGTGATATCTTTATAGAGTCTAAGCTGGTGGTGATTGAATTTTGAGATTTTTTTCGAGATGACAGTATGGATTTTGTAGCATATTTTATTTGAATCTCTCTTCTTTTTTGCTCAATGTTTTTCTGGAGCAGTGTTCACTGCCTGGTTCGAGTATATTTAATAGTGAGGGATAATTAAAATTCTTAAAAACCGCTAGTGGTTATTTACTGTAGAAAAAATATCAATGCTTATTTATTTTGGAGTGAGATTTTAAAAATGACTGAAAATGCTGCATTTTAAATTAAGTATGGAACGCTTATCTGAGCAAGTATTTTGCAACAGCTTATAGCAAAGAAGTTTTACGCCCACCCTTTAAAATTGAAAACTATTTAGGGAACAGGTGAGAAAATGCCACATCCTCTAAGAGCTTTTCCTTTCTTTTCTGTAGATGGCAGGAGATGAAATGGAGTACTTAAAAAGTCTTCCTTTTTATGTCTTCAGTTTTTGTAGTCGTCTTGCTTATAATGAAGGACAAAATGGGAGCCATACTGTCCTACTTAGTGGAATTAATCAATACGTCTTATACATGGAGTAGACTTGTCCTACAGTAGTGAGATAGTTGTCCAGGTCCAGAAAGAAATATTAACCGCAATAACAGAAATTTAGGCTAAATTGGGTGGTATGGGCTATCTTTTTAATTGGATCTCTTTAGAGGAATCAAATACCAAATCTTGGAAAACTGAAGAAGGACCCTAGACCCAAGGGGTCTGCCTGCATCTACTGCTGGAACGCGCCATCTCATGAGTTTTATATACGATATTATAAAGAGTAGGGGTGATGCAGAAATCGGGTGTTTGGGATAAAAAGAGAACGTTAACCTGTGAACCAGGACAGTTTCACCTTGGTTTTTCCTCTTTGTTCTCTGCTCTGGGATACTGGGATAAAACGTCCTGTCTGTGTGGTGCCGATTCCAGTGGATCACCATAACTTGTAAGAAAGTAAATAAAATTTATTCTTGGGGCTGGGGGAGTGGGAGAATGGAGAATCCTGTAGGAGAAGATGCAGCCTTTATGGGAGAGAGAGAACTCTCTCTCTCTTTACAGGTGAGTAACTGAAACAGAGCCACTTAGTAAGCACAAACCAGAGAGAGACAGAAACCCTGGTATTTGGGGTCTGGAGTTCATGTTCTTGGCTGCTGTCTAACATACAGGCAGTCAGGAGTGTTCATAAATTGGTGAGAATTTCTAAACAGACGTAAACAGAAGAAATTTGATTTTAAGTACATATATCTATTTCCTGATAACACTTACCTCTCTTATTTGGACCAATATGAATCTCCCCCTGCCTCCCCTGTTTTAAAGATTTTGTCTTGCTCTGAAGAAGGCACAGGTGTACTTAGGAACCACAGTTGATTAATTTCGGGGAAAAAATGTTCCCTTTGATAATAAGAATTAATCCTAACTTCTAACTTTTCTGATCTAAATAATAGCTTCTTTTAGCTGATAAAGGAACTTTTTAGAAAAGACTTTATTTAGTTTCTGTCCTTTTAAGGGCTAGAATTTTTAAAGGCAAATCTTTTGCCTTTTGTTCCTTTTAACTGAATGCTTTTCTCATGAAGAACAGAGTTTGGAATTAAGGTGTAGCACTGCTGTATTAATGCACTCAGGCTGCCATAACAAAGTACTGCGGACTGGGCGGCGTGAGCAGTGGACGCGTATTTCCTCCTCTCTGGAGGCTGGGCAGTAAGAGCAAGAGCCTGCTGATGGACTTCCGGTGCAGGCTCGCTCTCTGGCCTGCAGTCGGCGGCCTTTCCTCTGTGTGCTGACGTGGCCTCCCTGGGGGACTGCGTGCCCAGAGCGCTGTGTGCTCCCCCTCCGCTTAGAGGGCACTAGTCCTGCTGGGTTAGAGACCCACCCGCATGACCGCCTGCGGCCTGCACCACCTCCTCACAGGCCCTGGCTCCAAAGACAGTCGTATTGGGAGTTAGGCCTTCCTAAGAATTTTGGAAGGTTCAGTCCGTAGTAGTTGCTATTTCTGAGTGTTGAAAGTATTCGGCCGGCAGGCCTAGGGTTGCAGTGCATCCTTCCGCCGCTTGGTGGTGCTGCGGCATAATAGAAGCTGCATCGCGGAAGGGGGAGAACCGTCAGTGTCTTAGTTGAAAACCAGATTGTTATTCCATTTATAGGAGTTTATGTTAATATTACACTTTGCATTTTCACTTGTCTTAATATATATGGAGAAGTTTGTCTTAATTTTTAGCTATCATTAGGCTTAGGCTGATGTGTTAAGCACGTTTCCTCTTGTTTTTACCATGTTTTTTTTCCTCTGGTTTCTACCATGGGTTTTATCTTCCGTTGCTTAATAACTTCTGATTTCGTTTATTGTAATTAATGTTATTTCATCGTGTATGAGTGTGTAGAAGTGTTTATTTTGCTGCAGCAGAATCTGATACCTCCTGTAAGGGCTGTGTTTGTGGACTGGGCTGAAGAAGCAGCGGCAAGCAGGCCGCCCAGGGAGAAGCTGTGAATAATCGTCAGTAGAAAGCTAACAGCCGTCCTGATTAGTAGTTTCCAATCTTCTCTTTGATCACTTGGTTCACCTTTGTTAATTGGGTTATTTCTGAACACTTACTCAATAGTGAAGTAGATGTAGGATAGAGATGTGAAAAATGTTCTCGAGGTTTTATTGAAAAGCTGTATTAAGATAATCTTGTATATTTTTGTTATCAATTGTGGTGAAACAACACCTGTTTCTGAGAACGTGGAACACTTGGCAGCTCACATGTGGCTTCATTTCATGTTGCTGCTTATTTGGCAGAGCAGTGTTGTATCACAGTGACACTTACTGTAATGTGCCCTTATGCGATTTAATCTTGATAGAGTTTGTACGGAGGAATGCTTATTCTACCACTTGTAGGCTTGTAAGACATAGATTTTAGGCAGAGGGTTGCATTGTCTATGCTGGTGTTCTTTGGGTAGCACATCTTTTTACTCTTAGGTAGAGACTTTTATCTGCTGTCATTTGAGACATTAATCCTATTCCATGTGCCAGGAACATTAACTCTGAATTACCATACTGGAATGGACTTGATTCACAGAAGGTTTGGTATTAAAAATTGGTTTTAAGTTTTATTTTTTTAATTGGTGGAAAATTGCATTACAATTTTGAATTGGTTTCTGCTGTATAGTAATGCAAATCAGTTGTGTGTGTATTTGTGTATGTGTGTGTGTGTATATATATATATATATACATATATCTACACATATACATATACACACACACATATATATATATATATATATACATATTTCTCCTGAGCCTCCCCACCCAGCTCCACCCATGAGATGACCCCTCCAGGTCATCACAGAGCCCTAAGTGGGGCTTCCTGTGTTATTTAGCAACTTCCCACTACCTGTTTTATGTATGATATTGTGTATATAGGATTTCACTGGTGCCTCAGACGGTAAAAAATCTGCCTAGAGTGCAGGACGCCCAGGTTTGATGCTTGCCTGCGTCAGAAAGATCCCCTCGTGAAGGAAATGGCAACCCACTCCAGCGTTCTTGCCTGGAGAATCCTATGGACAGAGGAGCCTCGCGGACTGCAGTCCATAGGGTGGCAAAGAGTCAGACATGACTGAGCGACTGCTGCTGCTAAGTCACTTCAGTCATGTCGAACTCTATGTGACCCCATAGACAACAGCCCACCAGGCTCCCCCGTCCCTGGGATTCTCCAGGCAAAAACACTGGAGTGGGTTGCCATTTCCTTCTCCAATGCATGAAAGTGAAAAGTGAAAGTGAAGTCCCTCAGTCGTGTCCGACTCTTCGCGACCCCATGGTCTACAGCCTACCAGGCTCCTCCGTCCATGGGGTTTTCCAGGCAAGAGTACTGGAGTGGGGTGCCGTTGCCTTCTCTGGACTGAGCGACTAACACTACACTATTTGTATGTAATTTGTCCCACCCTCACCTTCCCCCACTGTGTCCACAGTCCCTTCTTTCCTAATGTTAGTACCATTTTTCTAGACTCTGTATATATGCGTTGACATACGCTACTTGTTTTTCTCTTTCTGACCTACTTGACTCTAACAGGGTCTAGGTTCATCTGCCTCACTACAGTTGACTCAAGTTCATTCCTTTCTGGTTGAGCAGTACTCAATTGTAGACGTGTACAGCAGCGTCTTTGTTCATTCATGTGTTGACAGACATCTAGGTTGCTTCCGTGTCCTGGCTGTTGTCAGCAGTGCTTGTGTATTCTAGCACTGTGGTCTTCTCAGGGCGGGAGTAGTGGCCCAGTAGTGGGGTTGCTGGGTCATATGGTGATTTTATTCCTAGTGTTTTAAGCGATCTCCATACTGTTTTCCACAGTGACTGTATCAGTTTACATTCCCACCAGTGCAGGAGGGTTCCCTTTTCTCCGCACCTTCTCCAACATTTACTGTTGGTAGACTTTTTTGATGATGGGCATTCTGACTGGTGTGAGGTGGTAATCCCATAGTTTTGATATGCATTTCTCTAATAATGTGCAGTATTGAGCCTCTCTTCATGTGTTTACTGGCCATCTGTATGTCTTTGGAGAAATGTCTGTTTATATATAAATGAGCTGTTTATATATTTTGGATATTAACCCTTTGTTGGTTTTACTTTTGTTATTTGTACATATAAGTGAGCTATTAAAATTTTTTCCTGGTAAATGCTTGTTGAGAATGGAGTACCTAATTTTAGAGGTGAACCAATCTTTATCACTTTCAGAATTAAGAAGTCTTGCATTGTATTATGTTTATTCTAAGTATGGCTGTACAGGGGTTCAAAGCTGCCTTTGTTAATTACACTAATGTCCTCATGTTGTACCACTTCTTCTCATTATAATTCTTCAGCTCTAGCCATTCTCAGCTATCAGGAATATCTTTTTCTTCTTGTTGGTCTTATAAACTTCTACTCATCTTTCAAGTCCTAGCCCAGATGTATCCACAGGATAGGACCCTGCCTGTGACAACCTTCCAGGGGATCACCCCAGCTCACACCTCACACCTCACCTGTGCCCAGGGCTGAGTTGTTGTTTAGTCGCTCACTCGTGTCCCAGCTTTTTGTGGCCCCGTGGACTGAAGCCCACTCGGCTCCTCTGTCCTTAGGATTTTTCCAGGGAAGAGTACTGGAGTGGGTTGCCATTTCCTTCTGCAGGGAATCTTCCTGGACTGGGGATGAAACTGGCGTCTCCTGCATGGGCAGTTGGGATGCCCCTCAGGGCTGAGGTAGGCATCATGATTCTGGACTCCCATGGCACCCACCTACTTTCCGGCATGTATATCGTACTGCAGTTATCATTTCAAGATGGAGCTCTTGAAAGAGCAGTACTTGCTTTATTCATTTCTGAAATCAGTGCCTAGGATAGGATAGTACCTGTCACTTACTAAGCACACAGGATATATTTGAATGAATATACTAAAAAACTTACCATTAATTATATGTTACTCTTTAAAATTGTGTTAATGTTATAGTAAGAATAATATAAAGAATAGATCCACCTGTTAATATTTTGCCATGTTTGCTTTATTACTTTTGATACATACAGGTGTATTGCCGGGGTCCAGCCTCGGCAGGATCCAGGGGTACCCTCAGGATGAACGGCGTCGGCGAGACAGAGAGAGAGAGAGACCAGACTGGGGGTGTGCAGCAGAGTCTGGCAAATCTTTTATTTTTTTTTACCGTAGCTTTTATATTCTAAGTTAGTACATTTTTAAGGGGAAGATAGTTTAATATTACATCGGCTTATCCTTCACGAAACCAGGGTGTTTTCTGCATACTTCTTTGTGAGAGTCTTGTACATTATCTTCTGGCCATGGGGCCTATTGACATTTTTTGACCTATGTGAATGCAAAGCTGTTTTCCGTAATCTATTCTTTAATGAACACAAAGGTCAGTCCTTTTGCAGAAGTTATCAGCTAAATTTATCTACAAGGTTTACCACACAAAGACTCTGCAGCTCCCGTGATGCAGCCCCTGTTTAGCATTCCTGGTTAAAATGAACAATTCTAACCACTTTTAGAATAATATTTTTGTGTTCTCTAATAGGGCTTCCTCACCACCCCCCCCCACCCCCCCAAGGGCTCTGTGCCTATTAGGGTCTTTGTGTGATCAGGTTCTTTATGCTGTTCATGATTGAGGTGTTGTGGGCAGTCGTATACATTAGTACGCATTTGCCAAGCGGGCTAGAATGCCAGCAGAGGGGTCTAAACTGAAACACTCCTTTCATCCTGGATAATCTTATAGGATACCACCGTCCGGGGGACATATTGATTAAAGTTCTAAGTTGATTCTGTTTGGAGAGAGATCAGGGAAGGCTGTCTACCTGTGTCACAGAAATTAGGGAGTAGTCTAATATAGCAAGCATCAGAAAGACAGAGATCATCTTTAAGGTGAGCGCCGGGGCAGCTTTTCGAAATCCCTGAAGTCCTGATCTGCCCTGCTTGTCAGGTCTCCTCCTCACGACCTTGTCTCGTGTGCAGTGTATGGTTTTTATTGTTATTGCTAAATAATTTAGGAGTAAATTGCAGGCATAATGCCCCTTAACTACTATTACTGCATGTATCAATAAGTTTAAAGAACTAGAAAGTTTTCTTATATAATCACAGTGTAATTATCAAATTCAGGAATAGGTTTGATAGGTTCTTTTATCTAACGGATAATTCAGTATTCAGATTTACTAGTTAATCCATTATGGTCCTTTTCTGCAGTTTCCACCCCTTCCATACAGGATCCTTTCCAGGCTCATGCACTGTGTTTGCCTTTAATTGTTGTTTTTCAGTCTTTAATCTGAAACAGGCTCTTAGTCCTTCAGTGTTTTTTTGTTAAGCATGTATTCAGTTAGATTCTGTTTGTAACAAATAGGGTCCGCTTACAAAGAACTATGCAGACTGGTAGGTATTCTGATTTCTGATTATAAGATATTCAAAGAAGAGAGTTAAGGAGAATAACTATAAAAATAGAATTAAGAACCATGTAAAAATTATTTTTTAAGCTTTTTTTGTTGGCGGACAAGAGCATAAAATAAACTTAGCAGGTCATTCATTTTTACGTATGTACATGCCTGTGAAACCACCATCCAGGTCAAAGAATATTTTCAGCACCTCAGAAGATCCTTTGCTGCCCCTTCATCTGTGTTATTGTGTATATTAGCAGCTGGTTCTTTTTAATTGCTCTTTGTAATATTGCAGTGTACAAATACACCACAGTTGTTTATCCATTCTCTTATGTATTGGATTATATCCAGCTTTTGGCTATTAAGGATAAAACTGGTATAAATATGCTGGTACGTGTCCTTTGAGGAAAGTAAACCTTCATTTCTCTAGGAATGGAATTACTGAGTCGTAGGGAAGTTACCAGTGGTTTTCCAGGTGGTTGAACCCATTTGCATTCCTACCACCTGCATATGAGAGTTCTTGTTGTCCTTGCCTGCATGTAGAATTACCGACTTTAAAATCTTTATCCCATGTTCATGGATTATGAGAATTAATATTGTTAAAATGTCATTACTGCCAAAAACCATCTCTAGATTCAGTGTGATCCCCATCAAGATTTCAGTGGCCTTATTTTTACAGAAGTAGAAAAAAAAATCTAAACTGTATGTAGAACCACACAAGACTCTGAGTAACCAAAGCGATCCTGAGAAAGAAGAACAAAGTGAAAGGTGTCACACTTCCCGCTTTCATGCTACACTGTAAAGCTGTAGTCATCAAATGGTACGGCAGTGGTACAAAACAGATCCCAGAAACAAACCCACACGTATATGGTCAACTGATATTTGAAGAGGAGCCAAGAAAACTCAGTGGGAAAAAGAGTCTCTTCAGTTAATGGTGCTGAGGAAATTGAATATTCCCATGTAAAAGAATGAAACTAGACCCCTACCTTAGCCCACTCACAGAAGTTAGCTTGAAGTGGGTGCATGACTTTAATGTAAGACTTGAAACCATGAAACTTCTAGAAGAAAACAGGATAAAAAGTCCTTAATGTGGCCCTTGGCAATGATTTTTTGAATATGACACCAAAAGCACAAGCACCAAAATAAGCGAGACCACATTGATCCAAAAACAAGAAAAAGAATCAATAAAGTAGAAAGCCTGTGGAAGGGGAGAAAGTACTCGCAGACCATATAGTTGTAAGCAGTTAATGTCTAAACATGTGTAATAAGAGCTTATACAACTCAGTAGCAAATAATTCAATTAAAAAATGGGCAAAAGAAAAAAAAAATGGGCAAAAGACCTGAATATACATTTTTCTGAAGAAGATAGAGAAATAGCTAATAAGTATGTGAAAAGATGCTCTGCATCACTAGATTATTAGGCAAATACAAATGAAAACCGTAGTGAGATATCTCTCATGCCTGTTAGAATAGCTGCCTTCAAAAAGACAGATGAATGTGGAGAAAAGGGGTCCCTTGTTCACTGTTGGTAGGATTGTAAACTGATAGAGCCACTACGGAAAATTCTATTGAGGGGCCTCAAAAAAATTAAAATAGAACAACCATATGATTCACCAGTTCCACTTCTGAGAATATATCCAGAGGAAATGAAAATGCTAACTTGAAAAGATACACAGTCTTATGTTCATAATAGCATTGTTTTTAACAGCCAAGGCATGGAAACCACCTAAGGGTTCATTGACAGATGAGTCGCTAGAGAAGATGTGGTCTGTATCTACACAGTGGGGAACATTTCAGTTGTTAGAAAAAGAATCCTGCCATGCGCACTGTGGATGGGCATTGAGGGCATTATGCAGAGTGAAATAAGTCAGATACAGACAGATTCTGTAGTCTCCCTTTTATGTGGAATCTGAAAAGCAAAACTCAGAAGGAGAGATCAGATTTGTGGTTCTCAGAGGTTGTGTGTGTGTGTGTGTGTAAAAGAATTACAGGAACGTGGTCAAGAGTTAGAAGATAAATAAGCACTAGGGATGTAATGTACAGCTTGATGACTAGTTAGCACTGCTGTGTGATGCATGTGAAGAGTGCAGAGACTTAAGGGTTCTCATTACAAGAAAAAAATGTATTTTTTTCTTATTCTTTTTATTGTACTTAGATGATCTGTATCAGCTGAAGTTAAGAGTAACCATTTCACAATATGTATAAGTCAAACCATTATGCTGTATACATTAAACTTTTGCAGTGATATATGTCAATTATATCTCAGTAAAACTGGGGAGAAAATTTATGGTCATTTCTCAATATATGCAGAACATTATTATGTTGTGTACCTGAAGCTAATGTAATATATTATATCTCATTTTAAAAAAATTTTAGCCATTGTTAGGGGGATGTAATGGTCTATCATTGTGTTTTTCATATTTCCCTGAAGTTTAATGATGTTGGCCACATTGTCATTTTCTTATTGGCCATTTGAATGTCCTCTATTATACAGTACCAACTTACATGTTACCTTTTTTTTTTTTAGGTTGGTTTACTTGTCTTGTGGATATATAGGACTTCTTAATGTAGTCTGGATTTGAGTATATTGTGAATGTCTTCTGGTTTATGACTTCCCTTTTGACTTTCTTAATGGAGACTTTGATGAAGAAAAACAATTTTATGTCACTGATATGTAATCTTTTAGGTAAACCAGTTCTAATTTCTAAAGTTATAACTCTAATATCCAACCAGATTGATTTATAATAAAAACCATTTTTAAGTTATGTCTCAGCAGTAGAGTAGGGTAGACCTTACTTTCAAAGAAAAGGAAAACCAAAGTATTAATATCTGGACTTTAATGGGAACATTCAGGTAACATACATGAGTTTTGAAATCCACGATTGTTAGTTTAATTATATCATATTATGTATACAAATGGACTTCCCTGGTGGCTCAGGCAGTAAAGAATTTGTCTGCAATGAGGGAGACGTGGGTTTGATCCCTGGGTTGGGAACATCCCCTGGAGGAGGGCAGGGCAACCCACTCCAGCCTGGAGAATCTGCACAGCCAGAGGAGCCTGAAGGGCTAAAGTCCATGGGGTTATAAAAGAGTCGGACAACACTGAGTGAGCACACAGCACATGTAGATAGATGTTAAATTAAGATCTGGGGAAGTGTGAAACTACAAAGTATCTATCACTGAGCCTTCGGGATTTTATTCTGGAAAAGATGTATAGTTTTGGTTTAGGACAAGAAAGCTCTTTTTTGGTAATACATAGGTATGTCTATTCCCACTCTGTCATTTCTGGCAGTAGGAAATACAAATAATGTCTCTTTTTTCTGTATACCATAGAGCAGTTTCAAGTGAGTATATTCACCTAGTACTTAAAATTAGGAAAAAATTTAGCATAATTGGCAGTATACAGAAATGAATTAGGTGTTGTGGAGGAGCTTAAATTGTGACTTACAGCTACACATATCTGAGAGAAATATAGATGTGCCCTTATCGAAGGAGGTAGAAAGATGTACGTAAACCAACAAGAGAAGGAGGGAAGAGACAAAAGGAATGGACACACATAACTCCTCCACACCCTTACCTTGTAAGGGGTTCAGGCCTGGTGCATGTTTTATCGTCTTCTGTGCCACTGATTGGGTAGGTGCTGAAACTAGAGGGAAGAGGAGGAACTCCAGCGTAAAAAGTAGCACACTGGTGTCTAGTCAGTAAGGAACCATAGCCGTTTTCATTTGAGGGTGAATTGGGAAAGGACCTTGCCAGAGAACATAAGTGTTATCTGAAGGAGAACATGCAAGGCTAGAAGAGACTGATGCTTTTACTTTGTATTGGGGTATAACTGATTTACAGTGTTGCGCCTTTCCGGTATGCAGCAAAGTGAATCTGCTATATAAATGTGTCTAGCCGCTCTTTAGGTTCTTTTCCCGTAAGCGCCATCAGAGAGTCCTGAGTAGAGTTCACTGTGCTCTGCGGTAGGTCCTGGTTACCTGCTCCATGTTTAGCAGTGTGTCTGTCAATCCAATCTTGCAGTGAACCCCTCCCCGCCCCCAGTGGTTTTTTAAGGCCCAGGATTTTAATCAGATTAAGTATGGCTTCTCTGGTTGAAGGAGAAGATGAGGGTTAGCTGTAACACTTTATTCCAAGGAACTGGGGTTCCTTGTCTTGGCAATCCTTGAGGCACTATGAGGAAGGGCAGTTTTAGATCCACTAAGCAGTTCAGAATGATCTCTGTTAGTTTCCAAAGCAAACCATTCAGTATCACAGAGATCCAAGTCTGTGCCCCGAACTGTAATGCTGAGAAGCTGAAGTTGAATGGTTCTGTGAAGACCTACAAGACTTTCTAGAACTAACACCCAAAAAAGATGTCCTTTTCATTATACGGGACTGGAATGCAAAAGTAGGAAGTCAAGAAACACCTGGAGTAACAGGTAAATTTGGCCTTGGAGTACAGAATGAAGCAGGACAAAGGCTAATAGAGTTTTGACAAGAGAACACACTGATCACAGCAAACACCCTCTTCCAGTAACACAAGAGAAGACTCTACACATGGATATCACCAGCTGACCAGCACCAAAATCAGATTGATTAGATTCTTTGCAGCCAAAGATGGTGAAGCTCTATAGTCAGCAGAAAGAAGACTGGGAGCTGACTGTGGCTCAGATCATGAACTCCTTATTGCCAAATTCAGACTTAAATTGAAGAAAGTGGGGAAAACCACTAGACCATTCAGGTATGACCTAAATCAAATCTCTTAACGATTATACAGTGGAAGTGAGAAATAGATTTAAGGGACTAGATCTGATAGACAGAGTACCTGATGAACTATGGACGGAGGTTTGTGACATTGTACAGGAGACAGGGATCAAGACCATCCCCAAGAAAAAGAAATGCAAAAAAGCAAAATGGCTGTCTGAGGAGGTCTTACAAATAGCTGTGAAAAGAAGAGAAGCGAAGGGCAAAGGAGAAAAGGAAAGATATACCTATTTGAACACAGAATTCCAAAGAATAGCAAGGAGAGATAAGAAAGCCTTCCACCATGATCAATGCAAAGAAATGGAGGAAAATAATAGAATGGGAAAGACTAGAGATCTCTTTAAGAAAACTAGACATACCAAGGGAACATTTCATGCAAAGATGGACTCAATAAAGGACAGAAATAGTATGGACCTAACAGAAGCAGAAGATATTAAGAAGAGGTGGCCAGAATACACAGAAGAACTGCACAAAAAAGATCTTCATGACCCAGATAATCACGATGGTGTGATCACTCACACTCACCTAGAGCCAGACATCCTGCAATGTGAAGTCAAGTGGGCCTTAGGAAGCATCACTACAAACAAAGCTAGTGGAGGTGATAGAATTCCAGTTGAGCTATTTCAAATCCTGAAAGATGATGCTGTGAAAGTGCTGCACTCAATATGCCAGCAAATTTGGAAGACTCAGCAGTGGCCACAGGACTGAAAAAGTCAGTTTTCATTCCAGTCCCTAAGAAAGGCAATACCAAAGAATGCGCAAACTACTGCACAATTGCACTCATCTCACACGCTAGTAAAGTAATGCTCAAAATTCTCCAAGCCAGTCTTCAGCAATATGTGAACCGTGAACTTCCAGATGTTCAAGCTGGTGTTAGAAAAGGCAGAGGAACCAGAGATCAAATTGCCAACATCTGCTGGATCATTGAAAAAGCAAGAGAGTTCCAGAGAAACATCTATTTCTGCTTTATTGACTACGCCAAAGCCTTCGACTGTGTGGATCACAATAAACTGTGGAAAATTCTGAAAGAGGTGGGAATACCAGACCACCTGACCTGCCTCTTGAGAAACCTGTATGCAGGTCAGGAAGCAACAGTTAGAACTGGACATGGAACAACAGACTGGTTCCAAATAGGAAAAAGAGTACGTAAAGGTTGTATATTGTCACCCTGCTTATTTAACTTATATGCAGAGTACCTCATGAGAAATGTTGGGCTGGATGAAGCACAAGCTGGAATCAAGATTGCCGGGAGAAATATGAATAACCTCCGATATGCAGATGACACCACCCTTAAGGCAGAAAGTGAAGAAGAACTAAAGAGCCACTTGATGAAAGTGAAGGAGGAGAGTGAAAAAGTTGGCTTAAAGCTCAACATTCAGAAAAACAAAGATCATGGCTTCTAGTCCCATCACTTCATGGCAAATAGATGGAGAAACAGTGGAAACAGTGGCAGACTTTATTTTTTGCGGCTCCAAAATCACTGCAGATGGTGACTGCAGCTAACTACACCCTGGGCACAAAGGTGGTTGTAGCTATTTTCTTGGAATCTGTCCATTGAAATATTAGTATTAATCCCAGTTAAACATTCGTGTTTGAAGAATAGTTTTCTTTGTATAAGACATTTTTCATTCTGTAGCTTGATTATACACGTACTTTTGTGGTTACTGTGAATCAAATCCATATGAGGTTCATATTATTCCCATGGAGTGGGAACCACTGATGTATTCTAACGTCTTAAGGGTTTTGGACCCAATTATAGAGTGTGTGTGTGCGCGCGCGTGCGTGCATGTACACACTTGCGCAGGGGATTGTTTTCCCCACACCAGTGAACAGGTTTTGGATATCAACTGAATGACTTACATTTCAGCTCAATTCTGACACCTTCTGCCTGGAGGTAGCGTCACATTCCAGAGGTGAAGGACTCAGTTCCATAGGACCGTTCTTGGCTTCAGATGCCAGTTGCAAAGTCCAGGTTGTCACTTCTGCTTTTGAGCCCCCTCTTTGGGTTTGATTAGTTTTTGCTAGAGTGATTCATAGAATTCAGAAACATTTTTCTTATTAAGTTTTCCAGTTTATTACAAAAAAAGGATATAACTCAGGAATAACTAGATGGAAGACATAAATACTTAGGGTGCAAGGTACAGAAAAAGCAAGGAACTTTCTTGCTGTCTTCTCTGGCACCACTATCCCCAAATCTTCATGTGTTTTTCAAACCAGAAACACCCCTTTTTGCTTTTTATGGGGTTGACTGAGTTTATTTCCTGGAGGTGGGGGAGGAGGGGCCCATTGAAAGTTTCAATGCTCTTGATCACTGGGCAACCAAGTTAATTCCCGAAGTGGACTCCAGAAGTCACATAATTAACAGGATGTAAAGATACTTTTGGGCTGCTCTTGTGGCTCAGCTGGTAAAGAATCTGCACACAATGAGGGAGACCTAGATAAAAAGCAGAGATACTTTTGCTTTTATCATTTAAGACATTCCAACCGTTTCAGGAGCTCTTATACCAGAAGAGGGGACAGTTACCAAATATATATTGTAAATCACAGTATCATGTTTCCTTTTATTGAACAGCTGAAAAGACTTAGGCTTAGATGTGTGAGGAGGTTTTTCCATAGAGACACAGCAAGAGCTAGACCCTGAAAATACTGTGATTTTTTTTTACCTAGTGTTTTTGTGTCTTTAATTGCCTGGATATTTCTGAATTTTTGACTTTGAAATAAGCAAATATTAATGGACTGAAGGTCTAACAGCCAAACTTGAAAATCATCATCCAGATTTATTATTTCCAGGTCTTTGAAGAAACTGGTTTTGATATTAAAGATTATATTTGTAAGGATGATTACATTGAACTTCGGATCAATGATCAGCTTGCTCGTTTGTACATCATTCCAGGAATTCCAAAAGATACAAAATTTAACCCAAAAACCAGAAGAGAAATCCGGGTATGTAATTGAGAAGAATTTTCAGGTTGCTTGATGGTGTCTAATTAAATGATGCTAGAAATTGCTTTTAGAAATTCCTTGATAATAACTGATTTTCTTGTGTTTCAGAATATTGAGTGGTTCTCCATTGAGAAATTGCCTTGCCATAGAAATGATATGACCCCAAAATCCAAACTTGGTTTGGCACCAAACAAATTTTTTATGGCCATTCCTTTTATCAGGTATGTTTGTATTTTTTAAAATATGAAACTTCACAATTCTGATAGTTTCTTTACATAGCCAAGTTTTAAAAGTGAATTCTTAATGTCTCCATAGACCACTAAGGGACTGGCTTTCTCGAAGATTTGGAGATTCCTCAGATAGTGACAATGGATTTTCCTCAGCTGGTAGCACACCAGCTAAACCCACTGTGGAAAAATTGAGGTAAAGAAACAGATGTGTTGGGTTCTGACTTTTTGGTCTTTTTTAATACATTAGTAGCATTTTGCTTACAAAGTCTGCAGAGGTATTGGCTTCCTTTTATAGGTACTGTTTTGTTACTAGTCTCACAGATAATAGACGTTTTAAAGGGGTAGTTTTTGGATGAGAGGTTAATTGAAGTTACAGAGGAGCTTCAGGCATATTTTAAAATAGTATACACAAGAGAGTGTCAGCTTTTTAGATGTATAGTTAGAGTATGAGGAAAAGAAAGTAATTTTCTCTCTCTCTGTATGTATTCATAGTGCTTGTTCTGTGTTCTCACATCTTTACTTTAGAAATAGTTGTGTTTCTGTGTGTGGTTGCACGTCTGTTTTTGTGAGGAGGAGAGGAGGGGTGCTGATGTATAACTCGTTCAGAGAGAGCGCTGTGAAGACTTGGGCTTGCGCCTTTCCTTTCCCTATAGCCTAGAGTGTGTATTATAAGGAGTGAGTATTACATGGATAAGAACTGCAAAGAGCATTTTCTTGTTTGGGACTTAATTGTATCCAAGTCACAATTATAGAGCAGGCTCAGTAATTTTCTGAAGTTCAGTTCAGTCACTCAGTCCTATCTGACTCTTTGTGACGCCCATGGACTGCAGCATGCCAGGCTTCCCTGTACACCACCAACTCCCGGAGTTTACTCAAACCCATGTCCATTGAGTCAGTGATGCCATCCAACCATCTCATCCTCTGTCATCCCCTTCTCCTCCCGCCTTCAATCTTTCTCAGCATCAGAGTCTTTTCAAATGAGTCAGCTCTTTGCGTCAGGTGGCCAAAGTATTGGAGTTTCATCGTCAGCATCAGTCCTTTCAATATAATTTTCTGAAATAAGTATATGTATTTGTAAACCTTTACCTTGTTAGGTTCAGAGAGAGTTGCTTTCTAAATTTTCCCTAATTTAGATGCTTTGTTTTTATCCTAGAGCTTTAAAAGTAAACAATAGGAGTAAATCATACCTACAGTCAATATTTTTTAAATACATAGGTAATATTCCATTTTAGTTGGATTTTATGAGGACAGGAGATTGGATTAAATGTCTTGAAAGTCATCTGTGCCTTTCAGAATCTGTGACTATAATCACCAAAGTATTTACTACTAGATATAACTGAAGCAGAAAAAACAGGAATGTAGTCATGATTTTAAAAACCCAATCACTATTATAAAGTTATGAAATAGTGATAGTGTTTGAAAAGAAATTGTGTCACTGTTTAAGAATCTGTCACCCATAGTGATATGATACGATTCCCACATCTTTCAGCCGGTATTAGGGTTCGTGATCCTAGAGAATGGAATAATGAAACAACTTCTCAAACAAATTTCAGGTTTCTAAAAAAAAAAAAAAATTTCAGGTTTCTCAGGCAGGATGATGTCTCTTTTTAGCATATAGACTAACTCTAATGGTGTGTTGGAGGAATTACTTGAATTTGTCTAAAGAAAGAGAGCCTGCAATTTAATCACAATTTTTAAATGGAAAAGGGGACAGATTCTGAAATATTCAGAAACAATCTTACTATAATATGGACCTTGGGATCAGTGACTCTGGACCATATTAATATATGTAAGTGGTACTATAGAATACAATTTACCTTTACCACAAACTATTACAGTTGATTTCTTTGGTATAAGTATTTGAGATTGCATCTTTATTTAATATGCTTATCTATCATTTTGAACTCCTTAATTTCCTTGGAAGAAAAGCTGTGACAAATCTAAACAGAGTATTAAAAAGCAGAGACATCACTTTGAGGACAAAGGTCTGTGTAGTCAGAGCTATGGTTTTTCCAGTAGTCATGTATGGATATAAGAGTTGGACTGTAAAGAAGGCTGAGCGCTGAAGAATTGATGCTTTTGAACTGTGGTGTTGGAGAAGACTCTTGAGAGTCCCTTGGACTGCAAGGAGATCCAGCCAGTCTTAAAGGAAATCAACCAGGAATATACGTTGGATGGAGTGATGCTGAAGCTCCAATACTTGGGCCACCTGATGTGTGGAGCTGACTCATTGGAAAAGACCCTGCTGCTGGGAAAGATCGAGAGCAAGAGGAGAAGGGGTTGACAGAGGATGAGATGGTTAGATGGCATCATTGAGTTGGACGTGACTTAGCAACTGAACAACAACAACAACAGCATAGCTCAGTTTTTCAGATCTTCCATCATGGAGGGTCCATACTGACCTGTGCAGGGTCAAATTCCATACCTAAGCATCCTAGTAAGGAATTGAATTGTCGGTCCTGTTATAAAAATCCACTGACACATGTTTATTTAGAGTAGCTTTATTTATTGGCTTCATTACTAAATTTGTTAAATTTGTGAAAGAATTATTCCCTTCAGATTCTTTTTTGTTGTTGTTCGGCCAGGCTGCAAGGCTTGCAGGATCTTAGTTCTTCATCCATGGCTTGAACCTGAGTCCCCTGCAGCAGAAATGCAGAGTTCTAACCACTGGGCTGCCAGCAAATTCGCTAGATTTTTAAAAGTACAGTCATTTATAGGAGGAGGTGGTATCAACAATTTAGAAAAGTTTGGGACTAAAAATAACAGATTATCACCCCATTCAAGAAATGTGGAGTGGTAGGCATTCTTCTGGGTTCTGGCAGTAAAGCAGTAGACAAAGTCTATAAGAATCCTCTGCCCTTGTGGAATTTAAACTCCAGTGAGGGGAGACAGTGAATCAAGTAACATTTATAGTCTGTTAGATAAACTCAAGGTTTGGGAAGAAGTATCAGTAAAAATTTTCTGATATTATTTTTATTTTTAAATCTTGTTATAGTCGAACCAAATTCCGCCACAGTCAGCAGTTATTTCCTGAAGGTTCTCCTGGTGACCAGTGGATAAAGCACCGGCAGCCACTGCAGCATAAACCATATAATAATCATCACGCTGAAATGTCTGATCTTTTAAAGGCAAAGGTGAGTGGTAATGCATTTAAAGATTTTCATTAACTTAAGATCATTTGACTTTGAAATGCATCTGAGTTGAGGCATTGCATATTAACAGTTGTAGAGCTCTGAGTTGTTCATCCAAGGCGCCTGTGTTCCTGAGTTGTTACTTGAAGCTGGGATGAGACTCCTAACCTTTATAGCTTTGGTATTAATCCAGTGTAGTAAGGAATATGAATTACCAGTAACATCTGATTTTGGTAAATACGCTATCAGTGAAAGGTTCATTCTGTGTCATTCTTCAGTGTTTGATTATATCATAGTTTATTTATCCATTCTACTTAGTGGACATGTTGTTTCCACTTGGGGCTTCTACAAATCATACTGCTAGGAATATTTCTGTACATGTATTTTGATGAACATACACAGTTCTTTTGAGTAGATAGAATTGTTGGAGCAGTGCATATGCCTATGTTCTTAAGTATATACTGCAAACAATGTTCTAAAGTACTTTGTATCCTCTGCAAAATATTTGAGAGTTCCATTTGTTCCATATCCTTACTGATCTTTGGTATTACCTGTCTGTTACTTTAACCATCTATTTGGGTACCACTCTTTACTTTTCTTCTTTTACAAATATACTGGGTTCATCAGAATTTAAAACTTCTGTGCTTGAATGGTCACTGTCAAAAGAGAAAAAACACCCATGGAATGGGAGAGTTTGTAAATCACATAGCTAATGGGTTTATATCCAGGATATATGGATACTTCCTATACCTCAACAACAGCAAAGAAGAAACAATTAAGAAAAAAATGAGTACACAACAACTTGAATAGACATTTATTGAAAGAAGACATTTACATGGTCAGTTAGCACATGAAAAGATGCTCAGTTGTGAAGTAATAAAAATGTAGTAAAAAACGGAAAATAATTAGTTGACAAGAATGTAAAAAAGTTGGAACCCTTGTGTATTGCAGGTGGGAATGTAAAATGGTATAGCTGCCATTGGACAGCTTGGTGGTTCCTCAAAAAGGTACACATAGAATTACCATGTGACCTAGCGGTTCTACTCCTCGGTTCATATTCAAAAGAATTGAAAGCAGGGACTCAGAGAGCTTACATACCAATGTTCACAGTAGTGTTGTTCATGATAGCCAGAAGGTGGAAGCAACCTACATGTGTGTCAAAAGGTTAATCGATAAACAAGTAAACATACAGTGAATATCATTTGGCCTTTAAAAGGAATGAAATTACACATATGTGCTACAACATGGATGAACCTCACACACAAAAGGACAAATACTATATGATTCCACTAATTAATTTGAGATTACCAGAGCTGAGAGACAGGAAAAAACGGAAATATTTAGTAGACAAAGTTCTGCTTCAGTGATGGAAAAGTTCTGGAGATGGATACTGGTGGTGGTTGTACAACTTTTTGACTGTACTTACTGTCACTGAAGCTGTACTTAACTGTCACTGAACTGTCTGTTTAAAAGTGGTTCAGGTGGTAAGTTTTATGTATATGGTACACAGTAAAAAAGTAAATATGGAAAAGAATGGAGTGAAATGGAGTTAAAGGTATGTGCTAACATGAGCCTCTGAAAGCTATTTCCCTTCCTTTCTTAAAGTTATTGTTTTCAAGCTATTTTAGGAACTATTTAATTTTTTCTGTAGGTAGATAGGATGTACATAATGTATTTATTGTAAAATAATAATAAAATTATTCTTTTCACTGTTTTAGCTAGTTTTCTTAAATAACTGTTTTTAAGATCTTTAAGGCCAAATTAATGTTTAAAAACTGTTTTAAGTTAAACTTAGAATTATTTGCAAGAAGATTAAATTAACTCATGTTTAAGCAATATAATAGCAAGATGTCAGCTACTGCATGTTTAGATTTTAGGTCTAAATTTAGGGATTAAAAGTGAAAGTGAAATTCTCTCAGTTGTATCCAACTGTTTGTGACTGCTTGGACTGTCCATGGGGATTCTCCAGGCCAGAATCCCAGAGTGGGTAGCTGTTCCCTTCTCCAGGCAATCTTCCCAACCCAGAGATTGAACCCAGGTCTCCCACATTGCAGGCAGATTCTTCACCATCTGAGCCAAACCAGTCTTATTTATTATTTTATATAAAAAGATTATTAATTTAAAAATTCCTATTAATTAATAGTTTACAGCAGGTTTTAGGGTAACAGTGATCACATCTGGTATTTGTTTCCTGCTCTAAGGACTGAAGTCAGCGTGCCTCAGTGTTCCTTCACAGAGAGATTTTCTTTGATAAGGTTTTCAAAGTTGTTCCTAGGGAACATTGTATTTGCTATTTCATATCTTTTGAGGATTCTTGTTCTGTTAAGCTCTCTATAATGAAAGATGTTGATAGTGGTTCTTTGATGTTTTAGGAAGATTTTGGGGGGCTTTGCTGAACTCTGATTGAACCAGCTAAATATATTCACGGGGTATATTGTTTTATCCTGTTACATTGTGCTGTACGTTTACATTTTATTTCTTATTGGAAAAACAGAATCAAAGTATAAGGGGAAATGGCAGAAAACAGTATCAAGATTCACCTAATCAAAAGAAAAGAACAAATGGGATCCACAGCCAGCCAGCGAAGCAACAGAATCCCCTGGTGGTAAGAGTTGACAATGCTCATGCTAAGGCAGTTCATGCTTTTTAGGATGGGGCAAGGGCATTGTCAAGGCATTTTGAATTGCTTTATTGACAGGATTTTTATGAATCTGTGTGTGTGCTGTTCACCCACTAAGAAATCTCTGCCTACTCTCGATTATAGATTTGTTGTATTGATTCTGTTGTGCATCTGATCTTTACTTTTTTATGTGGGTATTTGTTTATCTGTTTATTTATGATTTTTAACATTAATTTTTATTCGAGTATAGTTGATTTACAAAGTTGTGTTAGTTTCAGGTGAAAAAGTGGATCAGTTATACATATATCCACTCTAGATTCTCTTTTTGTATAGGTCAAAAAACAGAGCACTGAGGAGAGTTCCCTGTGCTGTTCTGTAGATTCTTACTAATTATCCATATGTGGGTATTTAGACTTATTTTAATACTTTGGAAACAGTGTTAGTCAGCTGTGCTTTCCAGATAAGTCCTAGGTATTCTCTCTATTTTTCTAAACAGTGTCTGTATTATTTTAATGAAGTTAAAAGTTTGGAATAGCTTCACAGTGTATTTTATTTTTCTTCAAATTGATAGAATTCAGAAAATGAAAACCAAAACACTCACAGCCAATGCCATAGTCATTAGACTGGGCTGATGGACAGAAACCTGTGAGCGTTTTAAGACATTTATTTTCATTCTTTTAGTCTGTGTTTCAGAAAGTAATTCATAACTAATAAGCTTCCTTGCTTAACTTTTCCATAAGTCCTGGTATTTCTATGTTGAATTTTTTAATATTGTAGCTTTACCTGTTTTTCCTTCTTTAACAGTGGGTAATAATAGTAATTTCAGATACTTAGCAAGAGTATTTTCCCTGAATTCCTGGGTGCTGTTGTCTTAACCTGGAGTGTTTTGATTCCACAAGCAAGCACAAGTTAAATGTTTAATGCTGGACTACTTGCTGTTACTGCACGCCACTCTGGTAGAAATAGTGACAAGTACAAAGAAGACAGTCTTAATAGATGGTCAGAAAGCTTTTAATCTAATTCAGCATCTGTCTCTAACAAAAGCTGAACAGATTAAAATGATAGTATTGTGCCTCAATATAATAAAAGCTATATATGACAAACCCACAGCAAACATTATCCTCAATGGTGAAAAATTGAAAGCATTTCCCCTAAAATCAGGAACAAGACAAGGGTGCCCACTCTCACCACTTCTAGTCAACATAGTTTTGGAAGTGTTGGCCCCAGCAATCAGAGCAGAAAAAGAATAGGAATCCAGATAGGAAAAGAAGAAGTGAAACTCTCGCTGTTTGCAGATGACATGATCCTCTACATAGAAAACCCTAAAGACTCTACCAGAAAATTACTAGAGCTAATCAATGAATATAGTAAACTTGCAGGATATAAAATTAACACACAGAAATCCCTTGCATTCCTATACACTAACAATGAGAAAACAGAAAGAGAAATTAAGGAAACAATACCATTCACCATTGCAACAAAAAGAATAAAATACTTAGGAGTATATCTACCTAAAGAAACAAAAGACCTATACATAGAAAGCTATAAAACACTGATGAAAGAAATCAAAGAGGACACAAATAGATGGAGAAATATACTGTGTTCGTGGATTGGAAGAATCAATATTGTGAAAATGAGTATACTACCCAAAGCAATCTATAGATTCAATGCAATCCCTATCAAGCTACCAACGGTATTCTTCACGGAACTAGAACAAATAATTTCGCAATTTGTATGGAAATAGAAAAAACCTCGAATAGCCAAAGCAATCTTGAGAAGGAAGAATGGAACTGGAGGAATCAACCTGCCTGACTTCAGGCTCTACTACAAAGCCACATCATCAAGACAGTATGGTACTGGCACAAAGACAGAAATATAGATCAATGGAACAAAATAGAAAGCCCAGAGATAAATCCACGTACCTACGGACACCTTGTCTTCGACAAAGGAGGCAAGAATATATAATGGAAAAAAGACAACCTCTTTAACAAGTGGTGCTGGGAAAACTGGTCAACCACTTGCAAAAGAATGAAACTAGAACACTTTCTAACACCATACACAAAAATAAACTCAAAATGGATTAAAGATCTAAATGTAAGACCAGAAACTATAAAACTCCTAGAGGAGAACATAGGAAAAACACTCTCCGACATAAATCACAGCAGGATCCTCTATGACCCACCTCCCAGAATATTGGAAATAAAAGCAAAAATAAACAAATGGAACCTAATGAAACTTAAAAGCTTTTGCACAACAAAGGAAATTATAAGCAAGGTGAAAAGACAGCCTTCAGAATGGGAGAAAATAATAGCAAATGAAGAAACAGACAAAGGCTTAATCTCAAAAATATACAAGCAACTGCTGCAGCTCAATTCCAGAAAAATAAATGACCCAATCAAAAAATGGGCCAAAGATCTAAACAGACATTTCTCCGAAGAAGACATACAAATGGCTAACAAATACATAAAAAGATGCTCAACATCACTCATTATCAGAGAAATGCAAATCAAACCACAATGAGGTACCATTACACGCCAGTCAGGATGGCTGCTATCCAAAAGTCTACAAGCAATAAATGCTGGAGAGGGTGTGGAGAAAAGGGAACCCTCTTACACTGTTGGTGGGAATGCAAACTAGTACAGCCACTATGGAGAAGAGTGTGGAGATTCCTTAAAAAACTGGAAATAGAACTGCCATATGACCCAGCAATCCCACTCCTGGGCATACACACCGAGGAAACCAGATCTGAAAGAGACACGTGCACCCCAATGTTCATCGCAGCACTGTTTATAATAGCCAGGACATGGAAGCAACCTAGATGCCCATCAGCAGATGAATGGATAAGGAAGCTGTGGTACATATACACCATGGAATATTACTCAGCCGTTAAAAAGAATTCATTTGAATCAGTTCTAATGAGATGGATGAAACTGGAGCCCATTATACAGAGTGAAGTAAGCCAGAAAGATAAAGACCAATCCAGTATACTAACGCGTATATATGGAATTCAAAAAGATGGTAACGATAACCCTATATGCAAAACAGAAAAAGAGACACAGATGTACAGAACAGACTTTTAGACTTCTGGGAGAAGGCGAGGATGGGATGTTCTGAGAGAACAGCATTGAAACAAGTATACTATCAAGGGTGAAACAGATCACCAGCCCAGGTTGGATGCATGAGACAAGTGCTCAGGGCTGGTGCACTGGGAAGACCCAGAGAGATGGGGTGGAGAGGGAGGTGGGAGGGGGGATTGGGATGGGGAACACGTGTAACTCCATGGCTGATTCATGTCAATGTATGGCAAAAACCACTACAATATTGTAAAGTAATTAGTCTCCAACTAATAAAAATAAATGAAAAAAAAATGATAGTATTGTATAAATGTTAATTCTCCTCAAATTAATATATAGATTTAATTCAGTACCAGTCAAAATCCTTTTGGGTTTTTTGGGGGGAGCTTCACAAATGACTAGTGTTTGTCTGGGAGAACTTGAATAAGTTTTTAAAAAGTTCTTAAAGTTAATGATGAGGACAAGTATATGAAGAACTTAAAAGAAAAAGCTAAAAGTGATTGATTAACATATAAATATGTAGTTCAAGAAAGTAAATTAAAATGGGATGCCACTTTTCCCCATTAGATTGGCAAAGATGAAAAGATATCCAGTTATGTATTGCTGAATATATTGAGAATGCTCAAAAGTTAATAATTGGTACAACCTTCTAGAGAGTAGTTTGTCTGTATTGAAAGTGATTTCCTTACCATGTTTCCCTAGAAGATAGAGTGTTCATCCCATTCTCTAAATTATGAAAACATGGAAACCATCTAAAAATCTAAGAAGATATTAACTCTAATATCATAGATATGTGCCATAGACTACCATGTAGTCATTAAAAGTGTTGGTGTAGATTTGTATTAATTTTTTGATTTGTGTTTATTGAAAAAGGGATATGTTCATAGTGTATTACATTTAAAAAGTGAGTTATAGAATAGCGTATACTATGGATAATTCTGTTACATAATTATATGAAAGTATATTCACACATATCTTCATGGAAGAAAGCTGGAAAGATGTACTGTAATGTTAATTATCTCCAAGTTGAAAAATTTAATAAATAATTTTCTTTTTTTCCCCTGGTGTTTCTATATTGTACATATAATCAAGAACTGAAAACAGTTTTAGGCTTAAAAAAAATTACTTAAAAATGCCAATGCTGAGTGGGGACGGTGATTATATTCCTGGTTTAATTTTCTTCCTGAGAAATTTGATAACGTATCTCTTTATTTATATCAATAATAAGTGAAATAACTGGATATGGTATGTTGTATGTTTGTGTTTTTTAATAGAAATGTGAAAAAAAACTTCATCCACGAAAACTTCAGGATACTTTTGAAACAGGCAAGTCATTTTTTTTTTTTTAATTTCCTCCAGTTGGGATTCAGCTTGGTTTTGAAGTAAACTTGATTTAAGTAGTGTGTGATGAACTGTGATAGATAAGCTGAAAGAGTTGCACACGATCTGTAGAAAGTTCATATATGCGGTCATGTTCTCTAAATAGGAAACTGGCTAAAAATAAAAATAAATTTATTTAAATGATCAAGATGAAATGATTTGTCCTTTCAATATCCTGTTACTTTAGTGAGTGTCAGACGTTGATGCTCTGTGTGAATATTGTAAACAAACAAATAGTTGCTTAATGGTTAGACGGTGAGTAGACCCAAGTAATAGTGAGGAGAGAGCTCACTTCAGAAGGGAATTGTTTCCCGCTCATTGGAGGTAATGACCCACGTGTTAAGGTGGCACCAAGGATAGTCTTCACTAAGATGACGGTTGGCTCTTCTCCATGCTCAGTTATGAAAAGGAGGTGTATGATTTGATTCGGAAAGTAATGGTGAGGAATGTAGAAAGTTCTTTGTAAATTCTGATTTCATAGGTGTCATTCGGAAGTACAGTAGGCTGTTGTTTTTCTTAGGTGCTATTTTGTATGGTATGAAATTCCCCATGCATTAGATAAGCATTTATTTACCATCTAGATTTAAGGCTTTCATCTAGAATGCTCCTTAATAATTGAGAAGCATTATAATCATACTCTCTTCCTTGCATTACTGTTTATGATTTAAGCAAGATGGAAGCTATTTAAAAAAGAGATGCTTTAACCCTGTTTTGGGAAATCTCTGGCCACCGTAGGTGGTGTGGACGTGATAGGCTGATAGTTGAATTAATATAACTTCAGAAACCACTTATTTCACAAAATCTTTAAAAAGCCATATGTTTAGGAACATTAAAGAAGGCACACTCTAGTAATGTATACCCAGCTCAGTTGGGCATGATACAAAAATTTTGAGTTGTCTTGAGAAAGAAGTATAAAAGGAGTTATTGTCTTGGGAAACCTCACATCAGACTTTATTTCTACCTCAGCCTCTTGGTGTCTATTCCAAACCTTGCTTTCCTCATCAGGGTCCTGTTCTACTTAGGTGGGGGTGGGGGCAAGCCCTGATAAGTTGGAGTTTTGTTGCACAGTGAGTTTGAAAAATCTGGATTTTTCTTTAGGTTGATTTTTTTCTCTGAAGATGTGGTAACCATCAGCTTTATTTTTCTGGAATTGAAATCTGTACACATCTTACATTGTAATTATAATCTTTATAATGTTTACATTTTGGTCTCTGTCAAGAAGCTCCCATGTTGACAAAATATAAATATAGGTGGTGAATAAAGGTATGCCCATTTTTTTTTTACCAGCTGAGCCACAAAGGAAGCACAAGGTATGCCCATTTTTGAAAGCAGGTGAATATTAAGGATCTTAAAGACAGATTAAGATCTTGAATGTTTATTGGAATAAGAATAGATTGGAAATTCACTTTGAATATCAGTTTAGGGAAAGGAAAACACTTTGGTGATTCTACCTAGGTTAGATTTAGAGTGTGGGGAGGTGAATATATGCTGCATGTGAATTCCTTCAAAACAAAAGGTGAAGGGCAGGATTTGATTTCTTAACTGAGCTTATTTGTTTTGCTTTCTAAGCAGATGCTGTGTATGACTCACCTTACTCCGGTGAAGACCAGTTGCTCGAACATGCCGAGGGCCAGTCTGTGGCATGTAATGGACACTGCAAGTTCCCCTTTTCATCCCGAGCTTTTTTGAGTTTCAAGTTTGACCATAATGCTATAATGAAAATCTTGGACCTTTGATAGCAGCAAATATGGAAGTCCCCAAATCAGAGACTTGTTGCATTTGAGTGGGTGTCTCTTTGAGCCTTACCTTTCTCAGGTGTTTTAAAGAAATGCAGGGAGACGATGATGTTTCTGAAGAGATGTTCTCTGTGCAGAAGAGAGAGTAGAAAGAAACATGAATTTGCACTGTAAATGTGGTTATAACTTTTTATACACATGTACCTTTTCAGTGTTTGGCTAATGAATTTAAGTTGCTTTTTATGAGGGCATTTTTTTCTGTGATTGTGGTTTTTATCTTGTATTCTGGTCACAAAAATAGTGTTTGAGTCATCATTAAGTAGCCGGGTTAATGGGAATGCTCCATCTTCCCACTGCAGCGATTGTAATACTAGTTTCCTTATACTGAAAATTTTAAAAGAACCTTAAAATACACAGTTATTACATGAATACAAGACCCGAAATGTCACAGAAGTCAAGATTGCTGGTCATCTGCTTTGGTGGCATTTTGCACATTTCTATGCTTCTAATAGCTTAGGTTCGCTAACCTTCCTTGCTGGGAGTTTTGTTGAAAGGTTTTACTTAGAGTCAGAATCTGCTATATAATGTTCATGTTCAAGATGAACTCATGGCACTTCGTTAAAGGACAGAGTCCTCAGCCTGGAGAGGGGCTTGAGCTGGTGGTGGAGAGCTGCGGCTCTGGTTCTGAATCGCGCAGTGTGCTCGGAGGTTGTGGGGAGAGGACAGCTGGGGGAGAGCACGGGGCCGGGGCCCCGAGACTGTGCTGTCGCAGCTCAGCATCCCACCGCCAGCCCCTTGGGGCCGTGTGGCTTTGTTCCCGTGCAGCTCGACTCTGTGTTACAGCTGTGTAAATACGTATGGAATACCGACATTACTAGGTTCCACATTGCATCTCAGTGTTGATCTCTGGAAACTGATGCTATTCTAGGTTCCCATTTGCCATAGTAGCAGAGACTGACATACTTGGTAGCGTACTGAAGCCTCTGGACGATGGAGTGAAAAGGGAAGGGTGTGCAGTTTACTCAAATACTGATAAAGCATCGCACTAGGGGAGGAGCAGAACAGGGCAGCAACATGTGTGATTCACTCCTAGGAATGTATTGTGCTCCTTTAGGATTCTTAAATCCAAATAAGGATGGCAGTGCCCATTTAGAGAAGGAGTTTAGCTATGTAAAGCTATGGACAATCACCAGGGCTTTAAGGGGGCTTTAGTGTTTGGGCTGCTTCTGACCTCATTGAAGGTGTTTCTTTGGGGGTGGGGGGAGAGTATTAGCATATGCGTGCATACGCGTCTGTCATATGGGTTTTAAAAATCTATTTTACATGTGGTATCCACAAAATATATCTCTGCTTGTAAATTTTATTGTGGAAATCTTGATTCTGTATAGATAGTCTATTTAATAGGGTTTCTATTTAACCCTGTGGGACTTTCAAAAGAAGTGCTGTTGTAAGGAGTTCACTTGGTATTTCTTTGCTTTAGATTTTCAATGGCTTGATTTTAAAGGAGAAAGTCTATTTATGAATAAAAGTGTCACCATCTTGGTGCTAATTAAGCAGGATAATTCAGTTTTAGCAGTGTGTTAGAACTAGGTTATCCACTGTCCTGCATCTTTTAATGTGACAAATTGGTGAATCCTTCTGTGACCTTTTAAAAATGCATTTTAAGATTGCTTTGGAAGCTCTTAACTGTTCTGAGAATACAGCAGCTTTGCTTTGGTCTCCTTGAGCCATATTTATAGTTGGTCCCAGCATTCCAGGTTTCTGTTCTTAATGGAGTGAAATTTAGTTTGTCTGGCAGGTGAGTCGTTTTCACTCACTTACTGCCGTCTGGAAACCATTTAATTTTTTGTGATTTTGAATGTGTTTTTTTCTGTTTAAGTGATTGCTTTGGTCAGTCTTTCTGGTTCCTTGAGTTGAAAGTTTCAGCTCTTGACACTAAAGCAGAAGAGATTAGTTACCAGAATTATGGCCTCTAATGGTGTTGAGCCTTTTCAAGAACCAACAGATTATTTCTTTTCGATTATGGTAGTTTGGTTAAATATTGCTATTGGGCTGCTTCATTTAATGCACTGTGGGTGGGACAAAATAAGGGTGTTGTTGGGATGGTAATTTTGGTATTGAGACTTTTAGCTCTCTTGACAGTTTGAGATTTAAAAAATGTTAAAAGATGAGTTAAAATTTATTTGTGTGATGTGACTTAACTATGCAGAAAATGTATAAGTTGGATGTACCTATTTTATGTACATCTGCTATACTTCTTCCCTCGAACCTGTGTATTAGATTCTCAGTGTTCAGCTTACCTTGAAAAGGGCCATGCTTAGCACAGAACTAGATTTCTTGATTGAGAAATTTTAGCATGGTTTGAAGAAATCAAGTGATAGATAAGGGAGTGTGCTGAATATGCAATACTTTACTTCTGTGTGCTGCATTTTAAGAAGCTAGATGAGAATAGCAGTTGTGTTGGCTTCAATTACAGATTATGTCTTTGAGAGAAATAGGTCTTTTGAATCCACTTTTTCAGTATTCTTAGTTCCAAGGTTCAGTGTACTGTGAATCTTTTTATTTTTTTAAATTTCCTAGGTGCTTCTATGTATAACTGTAATGATTTGTAAGATGTTCAATGAATTGTTTTTGTACTTAACCATTATAATCTAGAAGATAGGAGTATGGTTTATATGCTTTCACAAATTTTTGTTCAGAACTAGCAAATGAATGGTTTTAAGATTTCAAAGTGGTGTTCTGAGACATGAGCATTTGGAGACATGTGAGATCCTACTAGAGCTTTTGTAGCATGGGTGAAATTTGGTTGAAGATGTTTGAAAGTGAAGTTGGATTTTCATGGTTATGAAAAGGTGAGTTTCCTATGCTGTAAAGGAATGGTGGTCACTGCTTGCTGCTTTGAACTTGGATTATTTTTCCATTAATTATCAATTAGTAAGTACAAATGAAGATGTATAGCAATATTAATTTTATGCTATGAGATTGGGTTGGTATTGTCTTTTAAGTCTTTAGTGATTTGTGTGTTAATATAAAAATAACTCCTCAAGTCTAAGTGAATGGCATCCTTCCATAAGGAGGATTAAATTCTTCTATAAAACTTAATACATTGTGGTAGTCTTAGAAAATTTCAGGTCTGAGTGCATGTATGCATTAAAAAAAATTAAAAACATTTCATTACCTTTTCCCTTGCTTTTTTTTGTTTGTTTCCAACAGTTAACTTGAACAGTAAGGAGCAAAATCAGTTAAAAAATTAGACTTTTTACAGTTATTTTTCTTACTTTGATAATATCTCTTGGCTTTTTATCTTTATCTTTGTACCAGTGGCCCTCTGAGCTGTGTGCTCGGAGGTTTTTGTTTTGATTGACATCCATTGTGTCTTTGTATTCTCTGAGGCAGTACAGTCTTTTCTTTGCATGTTAATCATAGTTAAAAGGTCAGACTCATTAACGTTTTCTGATTGAAGAAAAGTTAGGTGTCACCTGGCAGTTTTGAGTTAGGTGTTTTCTGGCCTGGGGAAGGGACTCGCGTGTATTCCTGTAATGTTACAGGTAAAGAAGACAAACTCATTCTGTCTGAAGGTGTCAGTCTACTTTATGTTTTAAGTACCTGTCTCTAGGTAAATGGGTGTTAGTAAAGTAAGTTTTGTTAAACTTTATTCCTGGTAGTTTGGTGAAGCCTTGAGTTCCTCATTATGTACTAGACTTTAAAATCAGTTTGTACAGTTGCCGAAAATTGTAAAAATGAGATTATGATGGGCTTTCTCAGCATCTTTTTCTTCTTAGAATTGAGTTGTTTTTGAAGTTTCTCCACCTCTGTCATGAAGAAGGCAGATTACAGATGGACAGTATAGGCTCTGTCTCGTGCTTTTGAAGCAAATTCTGGATATCAGTTTCAAAAAATATGAAAGGTTTATTGTTATAGGGTAAAAAGTGCCCCGAAGGAGGAAGATAGCTATAGTTACTGGGCAAGGAAAACAGAAGGCAGAGATTTTAGAAGATAAAATCAGTTCTCAAGTGCTGTATGATGCATGAGGCCAGAAATGTGACCATTGCCTCACCCAAGCAGAGTCTCATGTGTGGCCATTACCAAGCGTTTTCTGGCTCCAGGTTTAATTATTTTCTCAGTATGGTTGCCAAGGGGTCCAGCAAATCTGAAGTGATTTTTCTCCCTTTAATAGTCAGTGTTTGAGACTCTGGCCCTTCCCTTGCTGACGCTGCTTTAGGACTCCAACCACACTGAAGTGCTGACACGCTGCTTTCTGCCACAGCCCGGAGCATACCCAGCCACCCTTGGCCATGTGTCACGGTCGCTGCTCACGGTAACCCGCAGGACAGAACGTACACTTGTCCCAGACAGGGGTCCTGGTTTCCCATGACAGTGTTCATTACTGAAATGGCGGTCTGTAGCTAGGGAGCCAGAGTAAAGCTACCTCCCCTGCCTGGGAGTGGACGTGAAGGGCTGGCTTCCATCAGTTTTGTCGCTCAGACTTTTACCATAAAAGTACAGAGAAGTGTAAATAAAAAACTATGATGAAGTATTCAAGTTTTATCTTGAGAAAATGTTCATAACTGACTCTTTAATCTGGGTTCCTTAGGAAATCACCAGCAAAGAAATCTCATTTGTCTTGGGTCTCCTGTGGTTAGCAGCGGGGGTGGTCTAGTTACGGTGGCAGCTTGGCAGCACAGCCTGAGAGGAATTGGCCTTATTAACAAGGTGCTCGTGTTGGCTCTGTAGTTGCTGGTCATTGTCTTCTGGGGAAAGACATGGGATGCAGAGGGCAGTTGCCTGTGTGTTTTGTTTCCTGTGGACCCTTGTTGTTAGTAGCCTTTAATCCATTCGTCCAGTTGAAGAAGGCGGCTCTGAACACTCACTTGCTGCTTATTTGGTGTTTGGGTGTTCTTGTGATTGGCCTCTATCTGGTGAGTATTCTTTGAAGACCTGTTGTTCCTGAATCCTTTTCTGGGGGTGACTGGTCAGAAAGAGGCCATTGAGTCTGTCCCTTTGTGTCATTTTTTTCTTTCTGTAACAATTTTTTTTCTTTGTGATGCATCTCTCTCGTCAGTCTACCACTGTGGGAATTTACAGGTAATAATTGCATCTTAACTTTGACCCTTGGGCCATGAGCAGTCAGGAGGGGCTGTGGCCACCTGGGCTTGTTGATTTTAGTTTCATAGCTGTTACATTGGTTTGGGAACAGGGGAAACTTCTGTGTTGTTCTAGGGCACTGAGCAGTGTTCTGGTCTCTGAGAGGTCTTAGTTAACAGTCTTAAAAAAAAAAAAAAAATCAACAGTCTTCAGTTGCGGACTTTTTGAGGTAAGATGTAACATTTTCATTCAATGTGCTTACAATTCATTGAATCTGACGTTCTAAAACAGTCTATAGCTATGGTATGGAACATTTGGGGCACAAATCTTCATTGTTAGTCATTTCTCACACTTGACGGGATTAGCTGGATCTTTGTACAATGATTGCTTAGTTTGTTTTTTGTGATATTTAGGAATAGACTGGGTGACAGGAAATGAAAGCACAATCGGTTGTGATTGAAATTGAGAGGTAGTAACTCCTCAGCAGTTGGGTTAGTTCTGATACCTTGGCAACAAACGATTAGCAGTGGACTTGGACCCCTCATGTCTCACACGTACGACACGCACTGATACAGAAGCACAGAAACGCACCTGTAGAGTTGCTCTATGCATTCTGCTGCTGTCCCAGGGCACTGCTGTCTCTGCTGGTCCATTCTAGGTTTGAGTTTGGATCTTACCTTTTAATTTCAAATGCAAGATCCCAAAGAACTGATTCTTTTTACTTTTTTGTTCATTTTATTTCAAATTTAGGACAGGAGACTGCTAACCTGACTCCCGTTTTGTAAACGTTGTTGTTCAGTCACTCAGTCGTGTCTAACTCTTTGCTACCCCATGGACTGCAGCACCCCAGGCGTCCGTGTCCTTCACCATCTCCCAGAGTTTGCTGCTGTTGTCTGAGTCAGTCATATTTTTTCTTCAGTAAGAGGGAAGGAGAATGAACTATTTTGCATATACATATATTTGTGTGTATATATATACACACAATATACATATTTTTTCTAATTGTTTTTAAAGTTTGCTTATTAGCTTATACTTAAAAATTCGTCTTTTCTGAGTATTGATTCATACAACTTGGTGTTTTAATTTTATCTGTTGTCATTGAAAATTTAAGAGTCTTCTTTGAGAATAAAATGATGAATCAAATGAAATTGTGGTTCATGTATTAACTAACTTAAGTGATCATCAGCATTAGCTTGGATGGGAAAGGGGATAAGAATTGATTTCTTCATGTTCCCTGTCTAGTTCCAAAGCAAGGTTTGAAGTGTCTTTGGTGCTGTGGAGACTAGGTAATGTTCATGGAAGATGTGGAGTCTTCAAACAGTTCCTTTGGGAGTCGGTTTTAGTCTGAAAAAGGTGAAGGTATTTATGCTAAGTTATGTTAAATTGAAAGCTACAAAATTTGGTAGGAAAAAATTGATGAAACGCTTAATTTTTACCTTAATTAAAACTGTGTTTTATTACTTTAGCTGCTAGGGCATTTTACTGTTTAGATAGGCTGTGTAGGTAAACCATTGGAGTAATTCTATTGGTAGTAATGAAGTTCCTGGTGCTTGGTTTGATTAATTGTTGAACATTTAGGAAAAGGAACCCCAAAACACTGTTGGTACACCTTGTAGTTTTACTTTCTGACTGAATAGTAGTTTTCCTTTTCCCCCCTCAGTTTCAGTGAAAGGATAAGGACTGATTTTCATTCACCTTGAGTGTATCTATCATAAGTAAAGGATTTCCAGTGACTCATGTTTATGAATCAGAAGTTTAAATGTTTGCAGGATGACTGCACTTTCAGAATCGACTAGAAATGCCAGCTATACCCTCCACTGAGAAAATGAACTAAGTTCTCTGTCTTTACACTTGTGCTCTTTTGAAAGCTTTTGATGTAAATAACACCAGTTGAGAAGTGAGAAACCTTTTATCTTAAAAAATGCAGTTTGAATGATGGAAGGTTTCCTTTCTTTGTATTTTAAAACATTTTTACAGTTGATTGTTCAAATATTGGCTTTCTGTAAAAACATGTTAAATTTAGAGCCTTTGTAGTGCAATATCAATAAATTTTGCCTACTTGGGCAGTTTTAATTACTACCTTAACCTGGCTTTTGCTACTGATACTTGTAGGTTGCAAGTTGCTAATATTTTGGCTGCATCTCTTTGGACCAATAAAAAAATGACAAATGTGAGATAAAGGTATGTTTATATGATAGGAAGAAATATTAAAAGGTAGAATGTCTCTGCAAAAAATGAAAGTAACTGGTATGTATTCTCCATCTCAATTTACAGTTTGGCTGTTGACTTTCAAAGCAAAGTTGTATTGTGAGTTAAATACATAAATCCAGCATTTCTTAAATTTGTATTAGAGTCGAGTTTTCTGAATGTAATGCTTTCCAGTCCTCGGATCTCGGGTCAAAGAAACACCATTCTTCTTTGCTGAAGACCTCAGATATATGATAGCAGTTTTTAAAAAAAATTTTAAGAAAGGACTTCCCTGTTGTGCAGGGGGTGCAGATTCTATCCCTGGTCAGGGACGTTCTGCATGCTGCAGCCAAAAAAATAAAAGAGGAAAGTTGTGTCATACTCTTATTGTCAAAGGTACTTTGCTTTGATGATGAGAACTGACATCTGACAGACACCATGCAGAGCTGCTCACCATCCTTCTTTATAGTCATGGATGACCTTCCAGCTCACAGTTACATTTCTTCTTTCAGTCATATTTTAAAAAGGAAAAAAGATCTAGATCCTTCGATAGATAACTAACTCCCCATTCAATCCAAATTTGGAAAGGTAGCCCATGGAGATCGGTGACAGATGGTGATGATTTCTTTGGCTCGTGGCCATCTTGACCAATAGTCTGTCTAGTTTCCCACTTTGATAAGAGCTCGTGATGTAACTACCGAACCTGTGATGTTTGACATTAAATGTTGGTATTGCAGAAGGAGAGTCATATCCTTCAATGAATACAGGTAAAAAGCACATTATGGAATTAGAAATATTTATTCAGAATATAAGAATGTTTGTAAAATATTATAAATGTCTCTGTATAAATAAATGGAGTTTTTATTTAAAAAACAATTCTATATCAAATAACACAAAGCTACTTTACAGCAGCTAAACCTAAAGGCATCTGGAAACATTTAAAGCATACAAGTGAAGAATCTAAAAAATTACAAGGTATGGTACAGTGTTAAGTGTCAACCTTAAAGTGAGATTTTAATACAGTAGAACAATACTGACAAATGCAGACTTAGTCACATGTGCTTCAATAACTGACAGTACATTCAAGCGGCTTAAAAGCACATTTTCAAATAATAGGAAACTAAAATCACATGCAAAGTCAGTCAGTCTTGACAATGTCTAAAAACTGATTAGAAGTAGAAAAGTGAACATGTCTCATCCTCTTTGCATTGGGTTCAAACAGAAGCAGATGGATAATATTGGGGCTCCCGTTCACCTGGCCGTCCATGGGCACTGTGAGTGAGGACCACAGAGAGAACATGTTCTCCGTGGACTAGATTTGCCGAATGGTGCGGAAGTGAGCAGTAGAGCCAGAATGAATCAGCAGGTCATGAATATGAGGGGTTTTGTCTCTAGCTTGCTCTGTACTGCTGAGCTGATGTTTCAGATGATTAGCGGATGAGTGATTTTTGTACCAACCTTGACTGGAAAAAAATCAATGCTACTGGGCCAAGGGTGTGATTATCCAGTAGCAGTTGCTGTTACTGGGATGGAAGGATTTCTTGGTCATGTGCAAAATCTCACTCAGATGCAGTGTGAGAGTTTATGCAGTGTAACCCTTCACCAAAAATAGCTGTCTGTATGCAAATGTATCTTTCTCTACATAAGAATTAGGAAAACAAGAATGTGTGAACAGCTGCTATTCAACTTGTATCCTTTTCCACTTCCTTAATATTTTAACAGCCACTGAGTGCTCCTTGATGCTGTGGTAGCTACAGCCAGCATTACATTAATTGATAATTTTGGTGCCAGTTGTGGAAAATTACCGTATGGCAGCCTAAGGCATTCATTCACTAGTGAATACAAACTTCAGAAATTTAACTTCAGGTAAGAGAAACAGGAACTTAGAAGGTGACAATAATCGCTAACTACAGTCTGGCCTGTGTGAACATGAGATCTGAGTTAACTAGAATAGGATTTGGGTAGACTTAAGAAGACATAATTTGTGTTTTGTAACAAGTGATGCCTCTACAGAGTAGTGCCCAGCAAGCCTCAGTGAAAGGTTATAATAGTATCTTTGCTGTCAAGTAGGCCATCCCATTGGAGAAATAGAAAAATAATTGTTAATGTGATTTTTTTTTCAGAATTTTTTATAGTGTTACCAAGCGGCCCCTTGGTGCAGAAAAAATAATGTTTCTCATGCTTCTTTCCCTCCCACAAAATCTTTGGCAGCCCTATGGGATGCATCCTAATTAAATTCAGTTCAGAAATTGCAGTCATCAGAATTCTTTCCCCTTTTGACCTCTAAAAACTGTCTAATTAAAAGCTGTTTGCTGTACTTAGAAATAGGTGCGACTGTAAACTTAGGAAACATGATCTTTTTACTTCATACTTTCATGGATGAGACACATTTCCAGCTATACATTTGCAAATAATTTATGGAAAAAGCTTACGACTTTAAATTAGAAGTCATTAATAACACAAGTGGGTAACTTCTATAGTCTTTACTTCACTCAAAACACAAGCATGGCACCCCCAACTCATGAGAGCTTTAAGATATTTAATAGAATTTTAAAATAACTGCAGGATAATTTCTATGGGCCATAGGAAACAATTCATGCCATGGGAACTATGAGGCATGTTTTTCACTTAAAATAGTAATCTGTATGCAGGTGGGAACTAGGCCACTTACCGGTGATTTCAAGATTTTCTTAGAACAGTAGACTCTTTGCTGTCCTCATCCTAAAAAGAAAGTCTCCTCTTAACGCGCACTGGCTCCCAGAATAGGAGAGCGTCCAGTTCTCCGGGGTCCCTGTAAAGCTTGGCTGCAGAGGCTCAGGAAAACTTCCCAAGTTACACATCACCTCACAAGAGAATTAGCCAACCATGTTTTAAGTGGCACTTGGGTTTTTTTTTTTTTATTCTAACATTCCAATTTCTGGCAGCATGGGTATTAACCTCAGAAACCTGGCATGCCAGCAGATGGGAGTGAATACACAACAGTTAATTACCTGCATGGGCCATGATAAAATATATCTGTGAGGCAGGGCGAGCATGAGAAATCCCAACCGTCTGATCGCTTAAGATACAATCGTGTCACTTTGGGTATCATCTCAAAAGGGGGTCTTACTGCCTACCAGCCCATGGCAGCCTAGGAAGCTGGTACACGAGGGGTTTACAGAACATCAGGTCCATCTGGTTGGCGCACGTGTGGATGGCAGTACAGCTCCAGACAGAGCTCTCTCACTGGAGATTCTGCCTCAGTGTAGTAGTGGGAAGTTACACTCCAGCGGAACTGGGAAATGAGTTTTTTCTTCTCACGCCCATTTCTCTTAAGAGCCAGAGATCAAACTGAACAGCGAGGGTGACTGCCTAAAAGGGGTAACCACTGAGGAAACTGGATTCAAACAACTAAAAATGAAAGTCTGAACATTTTTAGCCTTGTTCAAGTTAGATAATGAGGATCATTGTTTACCTCTGATGGAGATGTTAATATAAACCTGTTCCTATTTAGAAAGAAGAATTCAGGTTGTAAAAAAAAAAGAAAATGATCCAGGCACCTGCAGTCATTTATTTCATCAGTGCGATTTTAGTTAGCCTTGCAATTAGCATAATAACCAAGTGCCCGTCAGTTCACCTTCAACAAGAGTCTTGGGGAGTATGTGAAGAATACAAGGAAAGGTAATCAACTATTTAATAGTTTTTATTCTACACATTTATAAAAGTAACAGTTTTGCCAGGGAAAGTGTTCACCCAACCAGTATTATGTGGAAATATAAATTCAAAATGAGCTAAGTAGGATCAGTAATGCCAGGGGCTCGTCACGTGGGAACTGAGACTACCCAGGTCTGGGATGAGCTCCATGTGTCTAGAAGGCAGGCTCTGTTCTCCCTTGCAGTGGTGGTGGGGATGAAAGCCTCCACCTGTGTGACATGACGCCCGGTCCCTGCCCTTCACAGCCTGCTTTGCTTCGGGAATATGTTTCCCCTGGGCAAGTGGGAAAAATAGTTTCATCTGCTACACTTTTTTTTCTAAAAACACACTTTTGGGTCATTACATCTTCCTATCCAAAGAGTAAAAACTGACTTACTGTCACAAGGACGAAGTTTACCTTATATAACAGAAACAGAAGCCGGTGGGGGCCTTTGCAGTGACCAGAGCACCCTAGAGCTGGGCCTGAGACCAGCTGACGATGACTGTTTGAAGATGGGGCGGCCTCGCTGCTGGCCTGAGACAGGACAGAGCGTCCTTGGGGGATGGACGTGCTCTGTCTTTGCAGACGGTGGCTGGGGTGTCCTTCCCTGTCAGACTGAAAGCTGTGGAATCTGCGTCCTGCCTCTGAGAACAGCTCACTGACACCAAGACATGAATGCAGTGATCTGGTCGTAAGCAGATCTTTGAACTGTAGCGTTGGGCATCTTTCTTCTAAGTGACTTCGGGTGGGTCTTCAGAAAAAATGGCAAGTGGTCCTTTAAAATGTTATGTGAGCCTAGGGTGGTGACAACTGAAAAACTGCAACGGGGAACATTACAGTAGAAAAGGGGTGAAGAGTTGATTTTCAAATGGAAGACCTTCCTGAAAGAATTCAGGTACTTTGGTCCTGCCCAGTCCTGTCACCATTTTGCTAGAACTGACACCCGTGGAATCACCATCTGCCACCCACTGCCATGTTTCTGGGGGCTAAGAGGCCTCAGCTTTCCCTCCCCTCTGCCCTTGGGAACAGCAGGGGCGCACTCCTGAGCTGGTGCCACGGTGGCAGTCTCTCAGATGGGTGGGTCAGCTGCAGAACATTTCCCTCGGGAGAGAGGCAGGTCCGGAGCCATCAGCACGTTCAGTCAGGGAGCTTTGATACACGGAGAACAGCAATTCTGCGGTGCCCGAGTCCAGGAAAGCACTAATGTGCCTCTCCTGACAGTTCAGGTCCCTGACACGGATCAACAGGACTCTCCCAGCTGTTAGTAAGGCGGCACTGGGACAGGGAGATTCCTGTCTAAAGAGTGTTCCCTGCCCGTGCCCACCTCCACTGTGAGGTCAAGGAGGTCTTCCTTCTCCCATTCAGAGCTGTTCAGACCCAACTGCTCTACCTGTAGCCTCAACATACCTGGGGCTGGAAGGAAACCTGTGTGTTGTCTGCCTGTGATCAACCTCCTGGAACACCTCTGAGTGACAGCCGCCTCCTAAGAGTTGACACCTGGTACTTGAAAACCAAAGCCTGGTTGCAGGAAACGAAGCAGCAGTTCTAGATGCTGAGCACCGTCTCCCCTCTGCACCCCCAGCCCCCATCAGTTTTCCCCAGAAGGAGAAAGGAGAAATGTGAGATGCTCGAGGTAAGGCTGCAAAAACTGGGAAATCAAACAGATGATGCCTGGATTATACCGCGGATACAGAAAATGTGGGTGAGGGACAGAGCCCATGCTGAAAGCAGCAGGAAGCCCTGTGGAGCCAGTGCGTGGGGCAGGAGTCCCCACGCCGCCCGCAGCCCCGGAGGGGAGGGCGGGACCCTCGGGGGACAGTCTATACCGCCTCACCGGGGCCACCTGCCCCGAGGCTGAGTCCAGGGCGCCTTCCTGCCAACCGACAGGTCCTGTCCTCTGAGGCCCCCTCCTCAGTGACTGCTAGACTCTAGCTTCCACGGACAGAACCGTGGAGCTCAAGTGCCCACTACAGGGACGTTTCGTTGGTGTGAGGTCTGGAGTTCTCCTCCTCCAGCAGAGCTATCCTTTGCTTGAGCATCCTCACTTGGGTCTCATGTCTCTCCACCATGGCCATCATCTGAGACTCCAACTTCTTCAGTTTGTTTTGATGCTTCTTCTTTGCTTTCTCATAGGCAGCCACCAGGTTGCTATGTGGGCACAGAGGGAAATGAGAATGAAGGCTTATCTTAAGTAGCACTGAGACACACACACTGGGTGACCTGGTCCGGTAAGTACCGCTTGGAAAGAACAGAGGCCACTGGGCCTCCTGAATAAGGGTTTGAAATCAGGTGGTTAGTATTTCAACACTTGGGCTCTCCTGGTGGCCCCATGGCAAAGAATCCGCCTGCCAACGCAGGAGACGCAAGGTCAGTCCCTGGGTTGGGAAGATCCCCTGCAGAAGGAGATGGCTGCCCACCCCCGTTTTCTTGCCTTGGAAATCCTATGGGATTTCCACAGAGGAGCCTGGTGGGCTGCAGCCCATGAGGTCGAAAAAGTCTGACACGACTTAGCAACTAAACAGGGGTCGCAGCACTCACGGTCACTCAGTATTGACTTAACCCCAGTTAATCTGTCACGGAAATACAAGTAGTAGGTCTGTTGCTGTTCCAAGGCTGCTTACAGTCCGTTGCAACACTGCAATCTTAAGTCCCCTCCATAGCATGCGCACAGACAGGCCCCAGCAGCTGTCCTTGATGCTGTGGCTGATAGACTCAGAGCTCACAGGCCGTGAACTAATGCTGCCAGCCAAACCCAGGTCTCTGGGGGATGAGGGCGGGGGTCTCCATACCCTGTGCTGTGCTTAGGCGTGTCTGACTCTCTGCCACCCCAGGGACCCACCCTCCTCTGTCCTTGGGGATTCTCCAGGCAAGAACGCTGGAACGGGTAGCAGTTCCCTTCTTCAGGGGATCTTCCCGACCCCAGGAATTGAACCTGGATCCCCTGCATTGCAGGCAGAGTCTTGACCAGCTGAGCTATCAGAGCTATCACCCCACACCCTCTCTGGTTCAAAACAGCACTCCCACCTCCCTTCTATATAGTGCCAGGTTCTCAAAGCCCCCTGAAGGGAAATGTGAGGTCCTTTATTTCTGTGTGAAGCTGGGTTTTCTTAGAATGTTTCAAAACAACACACTGCCTGTGGAAGCAGATGGGAGAATCCAGCTGTCTTCTATTAAAGCAGACATTAAAAACATTTGCAAAATTGTAAAAACAGTGCCCCTCTTCTAATTACTTTTTGGAAAACTGTGATTTTTAAAATAAATGTCATTTGTGTTACATGTCATGAGTTGGGTTTTTTTCTTTTTTTTTTTGGTAAATGAATAAAACCTTAAAAATCTCACTTGAGAAAGTAATAAATAGACAAAGTTTTATTGATAATTTGAAAGAACAAAACTTTGAGGTCCTCTTTTTTTTTTTTTAAGTGTGAAGGTGTCATGTCCCATCTTAGAGCATTGCTTCCTAAAGTACCCCACCTGATTCTTGAATGCTGCTCAAATAAAATGTTGTGTAGCCAGTTTTGTTTGGAAAATGCTGGATTAAAACTAGGCTGACTTTTGTTTTTAATTGTATGACTTCTCAGAACCTCTGCTATTTGAAGTGCTAAGAGGGGACCATGGTTGGCTACATCTGCCCTCTTTAAAGAGCATTCCTCAGGTTTCTGTGGAACACGGGGAAATGAAGCCCTAGGGAGGAGTGTGCTCCAAGGAGGCAGCTGAGGACATACCATCGTCCACAGTCAGTTCCCGGCAATTATGGTGCGTAAATCCAAGAACCACTTGGATTATAGACAGTGAGGTTGTACCTGTTGGCTCGCTTTAGGTCATTAACAAACTCTGCCGATTGCTGGTGTCGGATTTCACTGCTCTTTGTGAGTCTTTCCAAGGCACTCACCAACTCTTGAACTCTGGCCTTTAACTTCTTCTCTCTGTATCAAGGAGAGATGAAGCACACGCCATTTAGTAACGGAGACGATGGATTGGGCTGCTGCCCTGACGGGGGCAGAGTGGAGCACGACTTAGGCAGCCAAGTTCAAAGGCCGGAGTCCTGAGCAAAGGGGAGAGGGCCCAGGAGCCCAGCACCTGGCTGCCGTGATCCTGAAGGCCTGCTGGGTCGGCTCTGTTTAATGGTAGAGACCTTGAGAGATGTGTGTGTCGCGGAGGAACAGTACAGGAAGTTGTTTCTCCTCTTCCAAGCTCCTGGAGAAGTCCCTCCAGGCAGACCCAGGCCAGCGGGCCAGCAGAGCGCAGCCTGCCCGCAGAACCCGGGCCTGGGCTCAGGCCCTTTCCCACGCTGCTCAGCATCTCCGGAACCACCGGGGGCTTGAGAGCACACACCGGGTCTGGGCGCTACCTGGGCCAGGCCCCCACTCAGTGAAACCAAGACGAGTCTACCTTGCAAAATAGAAAAGGTGGTTCTCTGTGAAAGTCCTTGATCACATTTCCCACATTTAAAAAGGATGGAGGTTATATTTGCACTTTCATTCGACTCCCCCTACTCCTTGGCTTCAAGTCTGGTGGGTCTTTACTACTACAGTGACCCGAGCTGACTGACTTGGGAGGTTTGGGGTGTCCCGTCCGCTTACTGCCTATGAGAGGAGGACACGGGCAGGGGGACGGGACTGGCCACCGTCCTCCCGAGGCCCCCGTCTGGCACAGTGTCACTCTGTGTGCCGCACGCCTGGCACAGGCCAGCGCAGCCTGCGTGACTGGTTCAGCAAGCTCCCCACTGGCACATAGGCTCCAGGCTGGCAAGGACCTTCTTCGGCTTGTTGCGCAGTGTATCCCCAGCGCCAGGCCCGAGAGACAGTTGCACAGCGGCAGCAGTGAAAAGAAATCACTGAAGGTATGTGGTACCTTGGAGCATGTCAGGTAACCAGGATTTATGGGAGACATTCCTCTAAGAAAAACTCACGGGTGTGTGAGGAATGTAGATGAGCACAATGAGTCTGGAAGGCAGTCGGGCAGCATCTAGCAAAATAAAAAATGAACATATTCCTTGACTAAGCAACTTCTAGGAATCTTAGAGAAACATGAGGTTACAGTTGGGTTCACTGCAGCACTGCTTAGAACAGCTAAGAATGGGAAACAACCAGAGAGCTGGTTAAGCTACAGTCTGCTTTCAGTTCTGTTGAAATGCTCTGCAGTTAATAAAAAATGCAGGCTGACGTGCCCTGGAATGGAAAGGTTATCTGATACACTGTCAAGTGAAAAGGGCGAGTTCTATTGGATGCCACAAGTTTGCAGAAACGTGAATATCTGTTACACTGTGATGGACGACGAAAAGTCTAAATGCTCAACAGTGCTGAACTCCTGCAAAGAGGGCATGGGACGCTTTCATTTTCTGCTCATTTCAAGTTGTTTGAAATGTTCCCAATTCTGGATGCCTTTGTAAAGTGTAGGATGGGTGTGTGGGGGTCACCTCGAGGGGGTGGACTGTCAGGAGCTCTGGGATTCAGCCATGATTCACCCCTCCTGGCTTTTCAAATATCTGATGTTGGACATGTCTGCCCCCAGCTACTGTAAGTGCAATTGCAGCTTCCCAAATTCATTAACGAAGAAAGGTGTTGCAACACAAAAATGCAGGCCCACTTGCATGAGGATGGTGGAAGAAAGATATCTGAAAAAGTGAGCGTCACACCCAGTGACTTCCTCCCACCCTAAAGAGAGCAGGAGCCTCCTGCAGAGCCTCCCGGTTAGTGCCTCCTGTTTGCTGAGGCTTCTGGGTCCCGGCAGCCACCAGGAATTCCTCAGATCTGGCTGCAGTTCCCACTGGGATCCTAGAGGGGCACCGTCTCCCACCAGGATGAGACTGGCACCTGGGGAGGGCGGCTCCTGCCTCCCTGCCCAAACCACTGCCTCAGCCTTGCGGGGCCCTCTGTCAGCCCAGGGGAAGTTAGGAGAGCATGGAAGATTGTCCCCTCTGCCTTCTGACTATAAAGAAAGAAGAATTACCGTTTTACATTTTGTTGCTGTTTTGGTTCTTTTATTCTAGAGTTGATTGATAGTGCAAAAGGGAAGAAAATTATGAAGAGAATTTAACATCTAACCGTGAATTCAAATTGCTAACATAGAACTGCCCGGAGCAGTACCGCTCCCACCACGGGCCACACGGGCGCACCTGCCCAGCTCTGGAAAAGTGAGGATCTCCCAGCCCCCACACTGCAAAGGGCTTCCTGCCCTGGGGCCTGCGGCCAGCGCCAATGAGGACAGGACCCAGGGAAGCAAGAGAAGCCTTCACAGACCCTCCCCGACCCTGGGGAGTGGGGGAGACGGTCAAGGCAGGGGGTAGGAAGCCACATCTGGAAGCTGAGAGCTGTTCCCTGAACCCCTCAGGCCTCAGGAAGGCAGACAGGAGTGAACTGCTGTTCAAACTCTAGAACTGTGATGCTGATTTATTTAAAGCCACAAAGACAGGCTGAAACTCAAACCTAAAACACTAATTACTTTCTACTTGTGTTTGAATGAGGCAGCCGCCTCCACTAAGAGCCATGCCTCCAGGGTTGCTTGTCTGGATTGAAACACTAAACCCTGCACGGTAACAATGCCAGAGCCGCCTTACACCAGCCTCCGAGGGGCAGGAGCCCTTTGAGTCCTTGAGACATGGCCAGTCTGAGCTGAGATGTGCTGTAAATGTGCAGTACCGCTGGGGCTTTCCTGGTGGCTAAGTGGCAAAGGATCCACCTGCAGGTGCAGAGGACACAGGTTCAATCCCTGATATGCCTCGGAGCAAATAGGCCCACGTGCCACAACTCCTGAGGGTGTGCTCTAGAGCCCACTAGAGGTCAGCTACGAAGCTCTGCTCCTAGAGCGCACATGCCCTCGACCCCGTGCTCCACAGTAAGAGAAGCCCGCACACGGCAACTAGAGTAGCCCCTGCTTTCAGCAACTAGAGAGAGCCCACATGAAGACCCAGTGCAGCCAAGAATAGGCTCAATATAAAAAAAGAATGTAAGATAACTAAAAATACTGAATATACGTTAAAATGATAGTATCGATATTCTGGATACAATTGGGCTAAATATGTTAATGTCCCTGCTTTTAACAGTTCTCAGCTACTAGAAAACGCAGATCACACACATGATGTGGACAGGACTGCTCTAAGCCTGTGTCTGTACTGACAGTGCCAGGGGTGGCCCTGGATTCTGGTCAGATTTGGGTTGAGACCCAGGAATTAGTTTTAAGAAGTGCTCCATGTGTTCAAAACAGCATGGTATTGGCATAAAAATAGACATGTGATCAATGGAATAGAATAGAGAGCCCAGAAATAAACCCATGCATATATGGTCAATTTATGACAAAGGAACCAAAAATACCCAACAGGGAAAGGACAGTTTCTTAGATAAATGGTCACAGGAGAACTGGATACCTACATGCAAGAGAATGAACCTGGATCACTGTCTTACACTGTAGAAAACAAAGTAACTCAAGTGTTAGGTTAATGGGTGAGGCCGGAAGCCATCAGACTCCTAGAAGAGAACGTAAGCACCTTGACACCAATCCTGGTGATGGTTTTTTGAATCTGACACCAAAAGCAAAGGCAACAATAGCAAAAAATAGAGAAATGGGGCTATATTAGATTCTTCTGTACATCAAAGGAGACCAACAAAATGAAAAGAACCTACTGAATGGGAGAAGATGGTTATAAATCATGTCTTATCTAATAAGGGGTTAGTACCCATAATACTGGAGAAGGGAATGGCAACCCACTCGAGTATTCTTGCCTGGAGAATCCCATGGACAGAGGAGCCTGGCAGGCTGCAGTCCACGGGGTCGCAGAGTTGGACACGACTGAGGGACAGCACGAACATGAGCACCCATAATGCTCCCCTGGTGCTCAGACGGTGAGGCATCTGCCTGCAGTGCAGGAGACCCGGGCTCAATCCCTGAGTCGGGGAAGTCTCCTGGAGGAGGAAATGGCAACCCACTCCACTGCTCTTGCCTGGAAAATCCAATGGCGAAGCCTGGTAGGCTACAGTCCATGGGGTCACAAAGAGTCAGACACGACTTCACTTTCACCCATAATACACAAAGAACACATACAACTCAACAGCAAAAATAAAAAAAAAAACACACCACCAGATTAAAAAGTGAGCAGAACCTGGGGTTTGAACGGAAGAGAAAATAAAATATAAGAAATAAGCGTAAGGTCTGAATGGGCATTTTCTCAAAGACATACAGATGGTGAATAGGCATGTGAAAAGATGCTCAACATCACTAATCATCAGGGAAGTGCAAATCGAAACCACAATGAGATACCACCTCACACTGGTCAGAATGGTTATTATTAAAAAAAATAGAAAGACAAGAAATAACAAGTTTTGGTAAGGATACAGAGAAAAGGGAAACCCTGTGTACTGTTGGTGGGAATGTAAACTGGTGCAGCCACTAAGGAACAGAATGAAAATTTCTCAAAAAATTAAAACTAACATGATCCAGCAATTCCACCTCTGGGTATGTACCCAAAGAAAATGAAATCACCATCTTGGAAAGACACCTGCACCCTCATGTCACCGCAGCATTATTTACAATAGCCAAGATATGAGCACAACCTAAGTGCCCATCAGTGGATAAACAGATAAGGATGTGGTACGTATCGAAAATGCAATATTACTTGGCCACAAAAAAGTGAAACTTTGCCATCTGCAGCAACATGGATGGACCTTGAGGGTATTATGCTACATAGAAATAAGACAGAGAAAGACTCATACTGTATGATCTCATGTGTATGTGGAATCTAAAAAACCAAAAACAAACAAAACCCCACAAGCTCACAGATTCAGAGAACAGACTGGTGGTTGCCAGAAGTGAGAGTTGGAGGTGGCGAAATGGGTGAAGGGGATTAAAGGGCACACACTGCCAGTTGTAAAATAAGTCCTGAAGGTGTAGTGTATAATACGGTGATTAAACTTATTATTACTGTATTGTGTATTTGAAAGTGGCCAAGAAAGATCTTAAAAGTTAGCATCATAAGAAATTTTTTGGTAACTATGGTGGCAGATGTTAACCAGACTTATTACGGTGATCATTTCACAGTATGTGCAAATACTGAATCATCACATTGTACACCAGAAACTAATATAATGTTATAAGTCCATCATACCTCAGTAGAAAATGAATGCCTCAGGTGATTTCTTCTTCTTGTGCAAATTTTGAAAACTGGGCTTTTTACCTGGGTCTACAGATGAATTTCATGTTGTCTTGAACTCTGAATTTTTATGCAAAGTTACATGCACAGTTCTACTGAAGACTATACAGCTTTACTCAGATTTTCCAAGGATGACTTCAAAAATGCTATAAGCCGTACACCTCAACCATTCATATCCTGTTCCTTGTAGTTTCTAATTCAAATCTGCTTGGCTTTCAGTTAAGAAAGAATTTATATGGTTTGTCTAGGTAATAAGTCTAAAAGAAGCACTTTCATAGGCTCCATGTAGATGAGAAGGTACAATGTAAACACTACATGTTCCATTTGCCCCTTGAGTGGCAGTGCGTTCACACAGAATTTTCTGGAATGCCCAGAACTGTGCCATCCTTGCCTTGTTTTCTGGCCTGCAGTATCAGTCAGTTCAGTTCAGTCGCTCAGTCATGTCCGACTCTTTGCGACCCCATGAATCGCAGCACTCCAGCCCTCCCTGTCCATCGCCAACTCCCGAAGTTTACTCAAACTCATGCCCATCGAGTCGGTGATGCCATCCAGCCATCTCATCCTCTGTTGTCCCCTTCTCCTCCTGCCCCCGATCCCTCCCAGCATCAGGTCTTTTCCAATGAGTCAACTCTTCACTAAAGGTGAAGTGGCTAAAGGTGAGGGGCTAAAGTACTGGAGTTTCAGCTTCAGCATCAGTCCTTCCAATGAACATCCAGGACTGATCTCCTTCAGGATGGACTGGTTGGATCTCCTTGCAGTCCAAGGGACTCTCAAGAGTCTTCTCCAACACCACAGTTCAAAAGCATCAATTTGTCGGCGCTCAGCTTTCTTCACAGTCCAACTCTCACATCCATACATGACCACTGGAAAAACCATAGCCTTGACTAGACGGAACTTTGTTGGCAAAGTGATGTCTCTGCTTTTTAATATGCTGTCTAGGTTGGTCATCACTTTCCTTCCAAGGAGTAAGCGTCTTTTAATTTCATGGCTGCAGTCACCATCTGCAGTGATTTTGGAGCCCCCCCAAAATAAAGTCTGACACTGTTTCCACTGTCTCCCCATCTATTTTCCATGAAGTGATGGGACCAGATGCCATGATCTTAGTTTTCTGAATGTTAAGCTTTAAGCCAACTTTTTCACTCTCCTCTTTCACTTTCACCAAGAGGCTTTTTAGTTCCTCTTCACTTTCTGCCATAAGGGTGGTGTCATCTGCATATCTGAGGTTATTGATATTTCTCCCGGCAGTCTTAATTCCAGCTTGTGCTTCGTCCAGCCCAGCGTTTCTCATGATGTACTCTGCATATAAAGTTAAATAAGCAGGATGACAATATACAACCTTGACACACTCCTTTTCCTATTTTGAACCAGTCTGTTGTTCAATGTCCAGTTCTAACTGTTGCTTCCTGACCTGCATACAGGTTTCTCAAGAGGCAGGTCAAGTGGTCTGGTATTCCCATCTCTTTCAGAATTTTCCACAGTTTATTGTGATCCACACAGTCAAAGGCTTTGGCATAGTCAATAAAGCAGAAGTAGATGTTTTTCTGGAACTCTTTTTTGATGATCCAGCGGATATTGGCAATTTGATCTCTGGTTCCTCTGCCTTTTTTAAAACCAACTTGAACATCTGGAAGTAAGCCCTCACAATTATGAACCTTTATTGCTGGCTCCTGCTAGTACCACCAAAACCCACGTGTCCCAGCACACTACAGGTTCCACTTACAGGTCTTCCCACCCTCTCACCCCTAAAAGGTTATTTTTGGTCATGAAAGGTCTTCTGAATCTTACTCTAGCCACAGGTGCTTTTTATCTGTTTTAAGGGAAGCACAGAGTTGTTGGCAGAGGCATATCCTCAGGGGACTTGAGGGGCAGACTCGTGGTGGAAGTTTGCAGGTGACAAGCAAAGCCAGGCGGGTAGCCTGGCAGGAGACGGCCTTGCAGGCTGTGCGGTGAGGCTGTCCGTGGCTGGGGACCTGGAAGCAGGGCTGCTTTCCCCTCAGGTCACGACCAGCAGCGGTGCTGCCACCACAGCCGGGGGACGGGCGGGGCCGGCACTAGCCAGGACGCCTTCCAGAGGAGCGCCCATCAGACCCAGCCTCAGGCCTGGAGTTGCTTGGTAATTGGGAGAATTGTCTCCTTCTGGGGTTCCTCTGCCTCACCTTCCATTTACTGGTTAACCCCCAGCCAGGCTTCTGTCTCCACTGGCAACTGTCCCGAGGTCACCGGGGCTCTGGGTGTTGCAGTCTGTCCCGCTCTGACCTGAAGCACCTTCTCCACCTCCCCTCAAACCTGGCTTCCATCCCACTTCACCGGCTGTGCCTGGCATCTGCCCTGGCTCCCTGTCCTCTGCACCTCTGCCTGCTGAGAGTATCTGGGACTTGGGCCTGGACTCTGTTTTATAGCTCACCCTTTCTTGCTTCTCTCCATTCCCATTTATTTTCCTAAAACCTACCTACGTGCTAAAAACTCCTGACTCATGTGCATCTTCAATTCAGCAGGTGCGAAGGAGAACTGGGCGGTCTGCCACATCCGCGCCTCTGCCCCGTGAGGTGTTCAGCAGCACCTCTTGCCCAGTGGCCGACACCAGTCTCGAGTCAGCCCTGACCCCCCTTTCCTTCATCCTGCGTGTCTGTTCGGCAGCAGACCCCGCACATGGGGGCCGTGCCTGCCACCACCACCAGCTCCAAGCTGCCGCTCTTTCGCATCTCAGCCACCACCGGAGCCTCCTACTTGGTTTATCTGCTTCACCTTTGTACCCCGCAGTCAAGTTTCCACAGAGCGGCCAGAGGAATTTTCTAATATGACAAATCAGATCATATTATTACACTGCATTTAGAATCAAGTCCATGATCTTACTTTGACTAAAGCCCTGCTTGACCCAGGCTTTGGTATCACCTTCCCCCTTGGACCCTGGAATCCTATCCATTCTCAGCCCACACCAAGCTTTTTTTCCCAGAACAGAACTCTGTGCGGTCAGTCCCCTCTCCTTGGGATGAACTTCCTCCACTACGCTATGTTTCCTCGTTGTCTCAGCTTAAATGTCACCTCCTCAGAGAAGCCCACCCTGACCACCCATCTAAACAAACGTCCCAGAGTTACATCATCCCCAGCATCTTGTCATTTCCCCCATTACTTATTGCAATCTATATATATATTTTTGAAAGAAGATCTCTGTAGCGACTATGATCCTATATATTTCCTTCATGGTAGATTGCCAGGAGAAATATCAATAACCTCAGATATGCAGATGACACCACCCTTATGGTAGAAAGTGAAGAGGAACTAAAGAGCCTCTTGATGAAGGTGAAAAGGAGAGTGAAAAAGCTGGCTTAAAACTCAACTTTCAAAAAACGAAGATCAGGGCATCCAGTCCCATCACTTCATGGCAAATAGATGGGGAAACAGTGGAAACAGTGAGAGACTTCATTTTCTTGGTCTCCAAAATCACTACGGATGGTGACTGCAGCCATGGAATTAAAAGATGCTTGCTCCTTGGAAGAAAAGCTGTGACCAACCTAGACAGCTTATTGAAAAGCAAAGACATCACTTTGTTGACAAATACCCGTCTAGTCCAAGCTATGGTTTTTCCAGTAGTTGTGTACAGATGTGAGAGTTAGATCATAGGGAAAGCTGAGCACTGAAGAATTGATGCTTTTGAACTGTGATGTTGGAGAAGACTCTTGACAGTCCCTTGGACTGAGATCAAACCAGTCCATCCTAAAGGAGATCAGTCCTGGGTGTTCACTGGAAGGACTGATGTTGAAGCTGAAACTCCAATACTTTGGCCACCTGATGTGAAGAAATGACTCACTGGAAAAGACCCTGATGCTGGGAAAGACTGAAGGTGGGAGGAGAAGGGGGCGACAGAGGATGAGATGGTTGGATGGCATCACTGACTCAATGGACATGAGTTTGAGCAAACTCCGGGAGATGGTGAAGGACAGGGAAACCTGGCAAGCTGCAGTCCATGGGGTTGCAAAGAGTCAGACACCACCGAGTGACTGAACAACAACAAAATGTCTATAGAGTCTAAACTACTCATCTTTTTAAAGAAAATCTAGCCAGCAGTAGTAGCTATCCTAACTCCTTTACAAGCATAAAGTTATTGAATTCTCACCACAGACCTTGGAGGTCAGTCCTGTTATTACTCTAGTTTTCTAGATGAGGCACTTGAAGTGCAGTTGAAGAGATTTGCCAGTGACGCCTATGGAGCTGGGATGCACTTGGGCCCTGTCTGTGAGTCCGCATGTCGCTGCAGTGTGCCGAGTCACAGAGAGCAGACAGTGGAACAGGAGTCTGGTGAAAAGCCCAGGCCTGCGGAGCTAAGGAGGGGGTGTCCCGGATAAGGATGCTCTGCAGGTGTTGAGTTGGTGTGGGTCTGCCTAGAATAGCAGCAAGAGGGCGGCCCAGGCCACGTTTCCTGCAGATCTTGCCGCTGCATTGCCTGTGCTACAGGGTTCTTTGATGTCCCCATCACTGCCTTTATGAGATCAGAGGGGAAGGCCCTCTCTCAGCTTTCGGAACATGGGGGAATGACAGAAAGATGAAGAAACCTCACTGACCCGCCTCAACCCCCGGGATGAGAACTGATCTTTCCCTTGGCCTTGTGAGGCCAGCTCTGGAGCTCAGCCATTTATTTACAAGGTAATGAACTTATAGGCACGCTGTATGTTCCATTAACATCCTGTAGACCCCTGTGCATTTATGGAATTCTAAGCACAACCTCTACTGCCTGATGGCTATTACAAATAAGCCACATAGGAAGAACCAGCAAGTGCAAGTTTAAAACAGCAACTTTAAAAATAATGGTCCCACTAATGAAATGGTGATGATCCTGCAGCCTCAGCGGGGCTCCCTCTTTAAAAGGACTTCAGTCAGTTCCCTCTTCATTTCAATCCAGTATGTGAGTGCTCAGGAGCAGTATTAATTCATAGCCGCTGGAACAGGGGTCAATGGGTACCATCAAGTCTGGAAGATTTCTAGAGCTGGGCAGATATTTTTTGGAACTCAGACGTGGATCTGAACTCCAGGAGGCTCCCTGTGGTTTGCCCTAAGGCTCTCTGACAACCACAGGGTCCGTGGGCACTGATGGTGATGAGTGGTCTGTACCATCAGGGGCACAGAGAAGAGGTGCCTGAGGAACCTTCAGGAAGATGAGTGTCCAACTGGAGGGATAAGAAGGAAGGGTTCACAGCTTGAGAGAGACGGGGTGGGGTGGGGGTATAAAGCAAAGGGCATGCTCATGGAAAGATGAACCATCTGGATGAATCTGGACCACAGATAATGTGTAGGGAAACATTTGAAATACAGGCTAAGAAGTTAAGTTAGGGACCTACACATGATGATGAAGGTCACACCATGGAAGATCTATCTGCAGAGCCACCTGATCAGAAGTATGATTTAAGGTGTTTTTTTGCGGGGGAACACAGGATGGGACTAATGGCAGAATGACCCATTGAGATGCTACTCTGGAGGGGTTGAGGGCTAAATTCAGAAGGCAATGCAAACTGCATGGGACAGATGGGGTTTTAAGGGGTAAAAAAATACTATCTGCTGACAAGAGGCAGACTTCGAAGTTTTTACATATAAATAGGAATTCTGAAAAAGAGGCCAATTTCAAAGGGCAGGTGGAAACAAGATGATAATTTCTGTTTTGGACATGCTGTGTTTTAAGGCTGGAGTCTCTTCAGGGGAGATGTCCAGTGGGCAGAGAGAAATGAGGCTGGGATGGTTTAGGGATCACTTAGACAGGACAGAGTCACCAGCCATACAGCTGGTGAGTCAGCCATGATGCTGGCACCCCTTGCCCTGCCGCCGTCCCCGCCGCTGACTCTCCTGCAGGGATTGGAGGCGGGAAGGAGAAAGTGAACGTGTGGTTGCTCAGTCAGGTCTGAATCTTTATGATCCTATGGACTCTAGCCTGCCAGGCAAGAATACTGGAGTGGATTGCTGTGCCTTCCTCCAGGGAACCTTCCTGACCGAGGGGCTGAACACGGGTCTCCTGCATTGCAGGTGGGCTCTGTACTGTCTGAGCTACCAGGGAATTGAGGGAAGGAGAGGCAGGCTTATAAGAAACAGAGCAATGATGTATTCAAAGAATCCGCCTGCAATGCAGGAGGCCCCAGTTCGATTCTTGGGTTGGGAAGACCCGCTGGAGAAGGGATAGGCTGCCCAGTATTCTTGGGCTTCCCTTGTGGCTCAGCTGGTAAAGAATCCGCCTGCAATGTGGGAGACCTGGGTTCGATCCCTGGGTTGGGAAGATCCCCTGGAGAAGGGAAAGGCTCAGTTCAGTTCAGTTCAGTTGCTCAGTCGTGTCTCTTTGCAACCCCATGGACTGCAGCACGCCAGGCCTCCCTGTCCTTCACCAACTCCCGGAGTTTACCCAAAATCATGTCCATTGAGTTGGTGATGACATTCAACCATCTCATCCTCTGTTGTACCCTTTTCCTCCCACCTTCAATCTTTCCCAGCATCAGGGTCTTTTCCAGTGAGTCAGTTCTTCGCATCAGGTGGCCAAAGTACTGGAGTTTCAGCTTCAGCATCAGTCCTTCCAATGAACACGCAGGACTGATCTCCTCTAGGATGGACTGGTTGGATCTCCTTGCAGTCCAAGGGACTCTCAAGAGTCTTCTCCAACACCACAGTTCAAAAGCATCAATTCGTCAGCACTCAGCTTTCTTCACAGTCCAGCTCTCACATCCATACATGACCACTGGAAAAACCATAGCCTTGACCAGATGGACCTTTGTTGGCAAAGTAATGTCTCTGCTTTTTAATATGCTATCTAGGTTGGTCATCACTTTCCTTCCAAGGAGTGAGCGTCTTTTAATTTCATGGCTGCAGTCACCATCTGCAGTGATTTTGGAGCCCAAAAAAATAAAGTCTGACACTGTTTCCACTGTCTCCCCATCTATTTCCCATGAGGTGATGGGACTGGATGCCATAATCTTAGTTTTAAGCCAACTTTTTCGCTCTCCTCTTTCACTTTCATCAAGAGGCTCTTTAGTTCTTCTTTGCTTTCTGCCATAAGGGTGGTGTCATCTGCATATCTGAGGTTATTGATATTTCTCAGTATTCTGGCCTGAAGAATTCCATGTACTGTATAGTCCATGGGGTCACAAAGAGTTGGACATGATTGAGCGGCTCTCACTTTCAGGGCACACAAGAATCAAGAAATAAATTTTATAGACAGGGAAGAGGCCCACGAGCAGGCTCGGCTCACACTCAATGGGTAAGCACCCCCCGGCCAGCACATGGAGTCCAGCGGAGAAAGCAGTGGCGTGTGATTTCCTCGCGGCCTGGCTGTGTGACCTTGAGTGACCACTCAGCCTTGCTGTCCAGTCTCCCCGCCGCTGCCTCCTCCGCCTCCTCCTTGCTGCCTCCTAAGCATGATGGAGAAACAGTCTGCTCCTCTCAGCTGTGCCTGGGTCCTCAAGGTAGGCTACGCAAACACCACAGAAGTACAAGAAGACTCCTTTCTGAAAATGCCCTCTCCTGAGCTGCATTGTCATAGCTTACTTCTCTGGTGGGAAGGCTGTTCAGTTAGATTTTACTAGGAATGTGAGCAAGAGAGGGGTCTGGGGTGGAGAAGGGCTTTGCAGCACACAGCCTGTGCAGACAGTGAAGACAAGGTGGCCCGATAAGAAAACTCCTCACGTGCAAGACAGGAAACCTGGTTATCCAGATGGGGTCTTATGGCAAGCCCGGAGCCATGATCCCACAGTAAATACTCATGGAAGTGGAGGGAGTGAAATCAGCTCAGATGGAAGTTAGGCGGTAAATGTGTGATTGCATGGAGGCCTGGTTTTGTTCCAGACAGAAGAGGGTTGGGTGCAGGGCCGCAGCCGCTGGGGCAGGACAGGAGCCAGGTAGCGACTGGAGCGTTGCAAGGCCCTTCCCGGGGCTCCCGCCAGAAAAGCCTGCGCCTAGCCTCCGCCTCAGGTGCGCCAGTGGTAAAGAACCCACCTACCAACACAGGAGATGCAAGAGATGCAGGTTCGATCCCTGGGTCAGGAAGATCCCCTGGAGGAGGGCATGGTAACCCCTCCAGTCTTCTTGCCTGGAGAGTCACAGACAGAGAAGCCTGGCGGGCTACAGTCCACGGGGGTCACAAGAGTTGGACACGAACAGTAACTCAGCACACACAGCTTCTGCCCGCCCCTCTACCCAGCCCCTCTCTTCAGTCCTGTTCCTGGGGCCCACAACTTCGGTGTTTGGAAGCATCATTTTCCAAAGAAGGAATAGGTCTGAAAATCCTGGGAGGAAACCCTCGACTGACTCAGCCACTAGCTTGGCGGTGATTTAACACCTTCAAGGAAGGTGGTAGTTTCCACTTGACTTTTAAAAAGAAAAACACCCCAAACCTCAGTGCTTGGGCATCTGTGTTATACACCCTCATGAAATAACGATTCCCATTTCTAAGCTATGTATACAGTATAATTATGTTATTTTCCTTTTTCCTGTAGCCCTGTGGGTTCTTTCTTGGCTCCACATATCTGGGGCTTGATTAGAAATCCATGCTAACCAACTCAAGACTGGCTATTGGAAATCCATTGTGACTGACAGAACAAATGAAATCTCTTTATGTTTAGTCAGCAGAATCTGCAACCTGCATGTGCCAGCGAGGGCCTCTGAGGTTCGGGATCTTTGAAAAAGGCAGGGGTTTAGCTTACAGACACAATATCCAAATGGCTCCCAGTTGGAAGCAAGGGGTGGTTTGCGTCCCTGGTTTCTGGTGCAATCACGTCATCAGGATTAGGTGAGGGCGTTTTTCCACACAGCTTCTCTCTTACCTCCTCAAGCGAAGTGATTACCAATTAACCACAAGGCCAGAAGCGCTGGCAGCATAAAAACTGAGCTATTACAGCTTGGAAGGAAAGACCAAAAGTGGCAGTGAGTCAGTCAGGAGGGTGGTGAGGTTCCCTACCAGGCAGCGTTCGGCCCACCCTCAGCCAGAGGCTACACCACAGTATCAAGAGCCCCGCTGGACCACGACAGCAGCCTGAGTGCACTGTAGCCTTCCCCTCCATTCCAAACCCTCCCAAGTGATGGCAAATGTATTTTTTTAAAAAAATTCTAAAGAATGATAGAAACTAAGGAGCGTTCTTTGCCTGTCAGAAACCGTGAGCAATCATAAAAAAGGAAAGGCAGGTTTTATTCTTGAAAAAGGAAACCACAACTCAAAATGCACACAGAAGCAAGCTGCTACAAAGGGAAGAAGGGGACTCAGGGGTGCTCCAGCCATCAGAACGGGAGGGGACCAGACACCTGGATCAGACACTCAGCCTGGAGAACTGCCGTCAGCAGGGAGGGACAGAAAGCGCGCAAGGTGAGCTTACGAGCCGGAGCCAAGTCACCAAGCTCAACTGTAAAGCTTACCTGTGAGGAAAGAGTCAATACAGTAGACAAGATATTGAGTATAAGTGTCCTCAGAGAGACGCAAGAAGATATATCATTACAAGAGAGATGATAGATTTAATCAACCGAATAAACTCAACACATCAGTCAAACACCATGGTGGCTCTAGCTAAGGATTACATTTGTTGTTCAGTCACTCAGTCGTGTCTGACTCTTGCAACCCCGTGGACTGTAGCCCACCAGGCTCCTCTGTCCATGGGGATTCTTCAGGCAAGAATACTGGAGTGGGTTGGAAAGTGGACCTTAACAACCTCCTCAGAACCACACTATTTCATAGGGCAGCCACAGCCACGTGAGCTACTGAATGCTGGACGTGTTGGCTCGTTTGAATCTGATGTGCAATAAGTATAAACGTACTAAATTCACAGTAGACTTTGAAAATTTAGTAAAAAAAAATTTAGAAGAAAATTTAATAAAATAGAATTAGAGAAATTAGAAGAAAGAATATCTTTTAGAGACATGGATTTACATTTTGAAATATTTTGGATGCACTGAGTGAAATAAAATACGTTATTAAAGTGGACTATATGTGTTTCTTTTTTTTAAAACATGGATCCTAGCACATTTAACATTAAACTGTGATTTGCATTACTTTTCTGCTGGATATCCTTGCTCTAGAACTGAGTGTAAAAGGGTGGGCAGAGGATAAAAAGTCCGGATATGGAAGACAGATCTAGAGATAAAGGACAGGGAGAAACAGCCACAATAGAGGTAAACGTCCGGAGGTAAATAAACAGAGGCCGTCTGAGTGCAAAGACAGAGATGGTGAGGCAGGCATTCTCATTGAAGCTGGAAACAAGGTAAGGATGCCTGTTTGTTTTTTTTTCTCTTTAATCAACTTCATTATCTTTATATTTGAGGAATATGCTATATGTATAAAGCAGCCAAAGAAACTGTTAAAAATTCCCGAAACAGCCAACAGAATTTACCTGCAATATTCCATCCCAGTGATACCAAAGACACCTGTTTGGATTGTCAGCTTTTAACACAGTCCTGAGGTTCTAGCCAATGCCACACCGCAACAGAAAGGCAAAGGAGCAGACCTTTTTCTCTCTGCAGGCGGGATGACCATATATACTTTCCTCTTGCACTCACCTTTCTGGCCTGCAGGCCTGCACAAGAAGGCGGTACGGGGCCTCCTCTCTCCCAGGCACCTGTGATACTCCCGGCAAGGAGCGTCAGCAGCTGGGAGAACTAACCCCAGCCATCACCCCTGGCCTACACCGTTACCCCTGCATACCCCATCACCCCTGGCCTACACCGTCATCCCTGCCTACACCGTCACCCCTGGCCTACACCGTCACCCCTGCATACATCGTCACCCCTGGAAGAAACCACCCTTCTGGGCGGCGGGCTGGGCGCTTACCGACGGATGGCATTCGCGAACTCCGCAGCCAGCTCGCTGTCGCCGCACGCCGTCCGCAGTTCGGCCAGGGATAGGGCGGGGGAGGCGGCGTCCGGACACTCCTGAGGATGCAAAGCACCGGGTCAGGCCTGCGGCTGAGCCGAGGGCGCCGATGGCAGAGCGGGAGGTGAGCAGAGTGCAGGGCGGCCCCGGCCAGGTGCCCGCAGCGCACCCAGGCTGCCCCACGTCCAGAGCACTCACGGGGCTCCCAGGTCACACACACGAGTTCCCTCGTCTGACCACTGTGATGGCCCTCTGCAGTGGACACTGTCAGTATCCCCTCCTGGCCAAGGAGGAAACCAAGGCACAGGGAAGTGATGCTGTCCTGAGTTACTGCAAGGTCTTGGCAGAACCGAGATGCCCACTCAGGTCAGCGCTCCTGTCCCTCAGGAAAGACATGTGGGAAACACACATGCTTATGTGGTCCCTCCCCCCATCCCACACCCTCCGGGAAGAAAACCAATCTTCTCTGGATTCAGGGGCTTTACTGGGTTCAGGTAATCTAGAAAACCCAGGGAAAGGGGAAGAAAATGGAAGTACATCTTGGCATCAGACAGGAACTTTGACATCACTAAACCAACTTCTCCCGTTTTACAGATGAGGACACATAAGAGCCTTCAGAGAACGCCTAAATCTGGCATGGAGCACAGTCCATTCATAACACCACAGCTGGACCCATTTGAGCGGCTCGCTGTCTGCATACAGACGGAGGGCAGCTGCTCTGCTGTGGAATAAGCAGAGGGGGACAGCGCTCATCTGATAATTTGCTCAGCAGACATTCCCTGAGGATTTACTACAACCCAGGCTCCAGAAGAAAAAGCTTGTGACCTGTTACTCGAGACAGAATGTAGACAGAAGGCTGCATCTCAATGGGTGAGCGCTCCAAGGAGTCAAGGAGTCAGGGCCAGAGTCCAGATGACGGGCGGCACCGGGGTGCCTCTGCCGCCCGCACAGACGCGGCACACCGCCCGGGGCTCTGGAGGACAGCACCGCGTCTGAGCCCTCCTCCCGCCCCCAGCTCTGCTCCCTTCCCTCCGCTCCACCTGGTGTCTCGCAGCCCTGAGCCGCCTCTGACCAGCTCGGCAATCCCTCCAGAGTCCAACACCCTCTGTGAGGACATCGACTCCCCCGCGGGGTTGACGTGTCTCCTTAAAGACAGGGCCAGCTTTGTTTCACTCAGCGCCGCTCACCGAAAATACCTAGTAATCTCTGCAGCATACAGACAAGAACTGAAAAAACCTAATGTGATTTGGTCAAGATGTGGGACCCAGCCTGTTGGCTGAAGGGAAGTTTTAAACCAAGCATGATACCCAACCACCTCCCTAACTCGAAGCAAGAATAGATGTTCTAGACTCCAGTCTGACTGGCCACCTGTTTTTATAAATGCCCACAGGGTAAGAATTGTGTTTCTATTTTTAAAATCAAGGGCAAGAAATCAAAGGACTATTTTATGATATGTAGGAGTCATATGAAATTCAAATTTCAATGTCTATAAATAAAGCATTGTTAACCTAGCCATGTGCCTCTGTGTCGTGTTGTCACTTCCTTCGCAGTAAGGAAGAGACAATTTTGCAATGGCAGAGTTACATAGGTGTAACAGAGTCTGTATGACCCCAAAATCCTAAAATATTGACTATCTGGCTCCAGCCTCTGCTCCAGACTGCTTGCCTCATCTACCAACAGATAAGACCAAATGAATAGCCCAGAAGGGAGATATTATTCATAGAGTAAATGGATCTAATTTTTGAAAGACAAAATAATCAGCTTATTCTAATTTCATTACCTGAACAACACAGGGTACTTTTATAAAAGCTCTGTTCTCTAATGTAAAAAAATAAAAATAAATCATCTGGTCTCCGTCAAAGAGATTTCTGTTTTTTGGAGCCATTCCACAAAATACAGTGTTCCCCCAGTCAAAATAAATACTAAGAACTAGGGGAAAATGCTCAGCTCATGGGCCTCCTAAGAGCTTGGTAAGTCCACTTCCAGCCCACCCTAAGAGTACCCACGCAAACACAGGAGCTCTGCCCCACAGTGACGGCTCACAAACTCAAAGGCTGTGCACGGGTTCTAAAGCCGTTGCCACGGGACAGACAAGCCACGTCTGGGAGCCCGGATCCTCCCGGGTGAAGAAGCAGTGCTGCCCGCCCCGTGGTCAGACCCCTCAGGCACCAGCATGTGGTCTCAGGGCGCACCCACATGGTGACCTTTCCCAAGCTCAGACTGTGTCACGTCACTCCCTGCAAAAGCCCCTCTGTGAACCTTCCCCGTGCCCAGGACAGGTAGCTGGTGGGTCTCTCCAGCCAAGACACTGACCCCTCCTCCCCCTGGGCTTGGCCTGTGCTGCTCCATCGGCCCAGGGCAGACTTCCGGTCCTTCCTGGCCTCTTCATCGGGCTTGCACCCACTCTCCACTGGGTCTGCGTTCAGGAAACCTGCGCCTAACCTCCAAATCTGGATCGTGGGTCTGGCCTGTGGCCTCCCCTTGCACCGGACGTCCATCTTTGCACTCTGGATGTGCACTCTGGATGTCCTGTGTGATCATCTATTTGCCCATCGGTGTCCCCCACTGGAAGCTAAACTCCTGGAACTGCCTCCAGCATCTTGCCTGGACCAGATCACACCCATCACAGGAATGGATGACTGAGGAGCAGCAGGGCCTTGGGAGAGCAGCCTCGCTGGGCGCTGGAGCCCCAGCTCCCTGGGCAGCCTTGTAGGTGAGAGTGGGCAGAGGGCGGCTCTGGCCTCTGGAGCAGGCAGCATAGCTCTTAGCTGTTTAGGGGAACCATTCCCTGCCACAGAGCATCAGCAAGGGGCTTTCTTCTCAGGGACACTCCTCTGGTGAAGACACCTCCGCACCTGGGCCATGAGGGGCCACTCACTAGACCAGCAAGTCACTGCATGCCCACAGTCCTGGGCCACAGATAAACGGGTCAGGAGAAGCTGGCATTCATCAGGAACAGAAAATCGCATGCACAGAATTATAGCACCCTGCGATGAGGGATATTTTTCTTTAGGGTCTAGACTATTTTTTTTCTCCAATGCAGTATTTGGAATTATTCTGCAATAAAGGATGACGGAATAAGCTTGAATTCTAGAAAAAAAGACTTGAGGGTTAATGAAAGTGTGAGTTTGCAAGATGACGCCACCGGCAGCCCACACTCTGTGCTCCTTGGGGTAACTCAGGGCTCACCTTCCTCCTCCTCTGCCTCAGGCCACCTCCTGCCTTCCACCTTAAGGAAGTTGAGGAGAGGAGGAGGACCAGAGCCAGCCAGACTGGGGTTAAATCCTGATTCTGCCATTTACCAGCTGTGAGACACCCCGCCCCCCATTCTTTTAAACCTCTTTTTTTCTCACGTAAATGGGGTAACTCTTAGGGGAGATGACAGTGTGGTGATCAGTACCACAGGGTCAACACCGATGATCACATGGGCCGGGGGAGGAGGCGGGGTGAGTACCCGCGTCCTGGGCCACTGCACGGGCCACTCCCTGGAGGAGACCACGATCTATGAGATGCTCTACCTGCTACAAAAAGTGAGGTTTGAAAAAGTGTGGACTTGGTTTCTTTGCACTCAAAATGTCACTGTCTTTCAGATCTCTAGAATGGCTGCAGTTGCTCTGCAAATAAGGAAGCTGAGGGCACTGAGAGTGAGGCTCTTCTGTGGGAGGGGAGGCTGAGCCCGGTCCCCGCCCCTACCTTGCCGGCCTCAGGCTCTGTGGGAGGGGAGGCTGAGCTGGCCCGCCCCTACCTTGCCGGCCTCAGGCTCTGAGCGAGGGGAGGCTGAGCTGGCCCGCCCCTACCTTGCCGGCCTCAGGCTCTGAGCGAGGGAAGGCTGAGCTGGCCCGCCCCTACCTTGCTGGCTGTGTCCTTGCCGCCGCTGCTGGTGGAGCTGAGGGACCGTGTGCGCTGCTCCTTCTGCTCCTCCACCTCAGACTTCAGGTGCTCGATGTGGACCAGGTAGGCCTGTTCCTGGGCTTCTCGCGTGCTCAGCTTCAGCTCCAGGGCCTTCTTCTCCTTCTCCAGGAGGTAGAGCTGGGCCTTCAGCTCGGCCATCTCCTCCTGCGGGGCGCAGAGTGTACGAGGGGCTGGTGGGTGACAACAGGGCCCCCGACCGCCCCGAGAGGCCCCGCAGAGGTGTCACTTGGCAGCTGCTGGGGGGAGACTAGACGGCTGTCCCACAGGCCCGCAGTACTGACTGTGGCACCACACCACGGGCTTGCCACTGTGCCCCAGAACCGAGATCAGTGGGTAGAAGGGACAGGCCTGCAGGCTTTGGCACAATAAGGAACATCTTTCTAACAACCAGGATATTCCACCTCCACTTCCCCAGTGGTCATACTCGCCTTGCTGGAGACCAGTTTTCTGGCAGGCAGAGGCTAACCCGCGTCAAAGAGGTTGAAGCATCTGACTAGGTCCCTTCTAAATTCTGTTTCCTTTCCCATTTTCATGACATTAATCCATGGATATCATCGCCCTCATGGCAGTTGGGTCCTGCAGCCATGCTGGGCAGCTCGGAAGCACCCACAGCAGTGACACTGGCCCCAGGTCCTATCAACTTCAGGACCCAAATAAAATCCATCGAAACAGAGCCCTTCTCAAGTGACTATTCATCAGGTCACTTCTTAAAGTATCTTGGAAAAGTCTAAGGAGAGTTTGCTGTGAAGAGTAAGAAGTGACCCTAAAATAGGACAGTGCTCCCCTGGACCAGATAACAGTGAGAAGCACTAGCATTTACTGAGCAGGTAACACTGCTTTAAATGGTTATACTAAGCAGCTCATTAAGTCCTCTCACCCTGAGGTAGGTACTATGAATATCTCCATTCATGGATGGGACACGGCTTCTTCTCAGCCCACATGCTGAATAAATTATGGAGCCTGAGTTTGAACCCACGACCTCCAGCTCAGAGGCCAGGTAAGCACCAAGCTACAGTCCCCCTTTCGAGGTGAGCCCATACACAACCCTGTGCTTTGCCTCTGCTGGAGGGCGAGTCTACCACCCCATGACCCCATGGGGTCAGTCTCCCCAGCTCTTTCTGTGATCCTACTTAAAAGGATTCCTCATATGCTGAGTCACTTCATACACTGAATCCCTCGAGAGGGATTCACCAAGTCACTGACTGTGGTCACCCCCAAAGTGACCCTCCTCTGAGGCAACAAGCCACAGGCCTGCTGTGGTCTCTTGGGTAAGCCAGACCCGGGAGGGGATGTTCTCAGCTCCAATGTGGGGAACACCGGGAGGGCACCCACCATGGCTAGTTATACTCAGGGACATGGGCATTAGCCACAGGGAAGGCAAAGTGCCGAGCAACTGCTCAAAAGAAGACGCAAACCTTTCCTGACGATGACATAAAACCAGGATGAAAGGTGTTTCCACACACTGAACTGTCTCATCTCTTGCCACCAGAAACAGGATTCTCAAGGTGCTGGCAACACTGTGTCCTGAACTAATGTGGACAGTCACACCCAGAACAACACACAGATGCAAGCTTGAGAGAAGGAGAGATGAATGCATAGGTGCCAGAGGTGAAGTGGGTGTTCTGCCCAAGAGGAAAGATGAGGCAGCCACAGTGCCGGCCCCTGCGGCCTCGGATGGGCAGGGGGCCCAGGACCTGGGCTTTCAGCACCTCCACAAGGGCGGGGCGGACAGCCAGGCCGGAGAGCCCGGCGGGAGCACTACCTCGTAGAAGAGACTAGAAGACTGCCTTTAGGGAGACGTGGCCAGGACAGAGGTGTCCTCACTCAGGTTTCGGGGGAAAAGAGAAGAAAAGCCTCCTCTGAGGAATCAGATGACAAACCTGAGGGATTATGAATGGATAACAGGAGCTCTCAGCCGAGAATATAACAAAGACTAGCCCTAAACCTCTGAAACCGACAGGTCCGAACAGGTCAAGGCTGCAAGCATTTACAGGGATATCTCTACCCAGGATGGCCCAGGACCACCAAGAAGACAAGACCTCCACCGAGGGTGAACTGGCACCTGGGGTGTGATGGGGATGATGATTGTTGGTGTCCCACACAGCACCAAAGGGACCAGGGGGTCAGGAAACCAGGGCTCCTGTCCAAATGCTGCCCTGGCCTGGCCCTGTTCTCCCCGGCTCACCTGAACATCAGCGTCAACCTGGGAAGCACCTGCAAGCATTCTAGAGACCAAATAGAGGCTGTTCCCAAACACACACACACACACACACACACGCACACACATAGAGAAAATGGAAGTGAGTCAGGGTGAGGCATTTAAAGGACCAGAATCTGCATTTAAAGAACCAGAATTAACAAGGGAAAACATAGAAAATAAATATTTAAAACAGTTGGAGAGAAAAAGGAAGAGGAATGATGATGAGAGGATGGGCTGTTTAGCAGAAGAGCAGATCTGAGGAGCCACGTCCGTCTAGAGATCAATAATGTTTACTGAACACCAAGCACAAGTGAAAACAACCAGAAAACTTGAGTTTTTCAGCAGCTGCAGCTTAGAACAAAAGGGTGAATCTGCAGCCTCTGGATTCGATGGGCGATCACACATCCCTGAGCACACTGGGGGGACACACAGGGAAGGGAGCCCTCGGGAGGGGACCCAATGGCTGTCCCTGAGTTATGATCTGATGGGTTAATTCTCTCCCAGCTTTTTATAATTTCTATTTTTTTAAAGAAAATTTTTACAGTGTGTACATACTTTATTCACAAGTATCAAAGGGAATATTAGAGTTTTTATTTCACCAGAAAGCTATTTCCTGGCCAAAATAGCACTGAATTTATCACACAATACACTGGCCTGAATATAAGAAGGAAATCTGTAGTCTTCAGCCAAAGGAAATGTGACATTCGGAAGAAATCATAGAAGGGCAGCTTCAGAGCTGATTCTGCAGGGTGCCGAGCCCCTCAGAGAGGGGGAAGGCCCCGCGGTGAAGGACACGACTCCCAGCTCATGGGCAGTGAGAGGGGAAGTCAGCCAATATCGCATGAGGACTCCCCAGGGGGAGTGAGGCCAGGTCTGAGCAGGAGGACCAGTATCTGACTTGTATCTGCTGTCACGGCCCCCAGGCTTCCCAGGCTTCACCTGATTCCAGCTTGAGTGGCCACGGAAGGGACGGCTGTGCTGAGCAAGTCACTTGGGGTGTGATGGGGTTGATGGTTGTTGATGCTCCACATGGCACCAAAGGAACAGGGGGTCAGGAAACCAGGGCTCCTGTCCAAATGCTGCCCTGGCCTGGCCCTGTTCTCCCCAGCTCACCTGAACATCAGCATCAACCCGGGAAGCACCTGCAAGCACTCTGGAGACGGAACAGAGGCTGTTCCAGCCTGCAGAGGCCTCCTCTGGCTTCTCCTGGAGACGAGGTGTTCCATTCTGGCCTGGGACCCCCTGAGACTTCTCCAGTGTTCGGTGCACCTCTCTAGGAGCGCTTCCAGCTCAAGGGACCCTGAGACATACTGAAGCCACTTCTGCCTACACACGAGGTTCTGGCTGTCCTCCTGTGGAGAGGCCACTGAACACGGACGGCTGACCAGCTTTCTAGAGGCCTTTTTATGTTTCCTCCTGATGACAGCGGAGTGCAGGGGATGAGGGTTTGAGAGGAGCACCCCGCCCCCAACACGGATACCTTCATGGCCATGAGCTCCTGCATCAGCACTGCGTTTTCCAGGTCTAGTCGCTGGCTGTCTCCCCGGGGCTTGACGTCGTAGCTGAGAGGGTCGATGTGGACGCTCTCCAGCTCCAGCATGGTCAGCTTGACCGCTGCCCTGTCGTTCCTGAGCTGCTGGATGTAGTCCTTCAGCCTTTGCTCGTCTTCTTTAGTGAACTCCGTGTCACAGCTGCTGGCTGTGGAGCTGGTCGTGCTGAGAAGACGAAACAAACCAACTCACTGCATCTCCAGTCATTGCTAACAGCTCTTTTCCTCCTCATTCTTCTCCATGCCCTCCTCCCCCAATAGTACCTAGCTGGTAATGCCAAAACATCAACAACAAAAAAGCATTCTTCCTAGCACTGTACATTGACATCACCTTTTGGGAAAGAAACGACGTGAAGAATACTGGAAATGTTTATACCCTTTAAGACAACATGTGGACTCCAGAAATTAATTCTAAGGAAATAATTCCACAGAAGTAAAAAGATACACAAAGATGTTTCGTGGAATATAAGGTTTAGTGAATTACAATATATATCAAAACAAAGAAAATTACGTAGACATTATGGAAATAATTATGACAATGGTGGAGAGAGTTTGAGGAAATAGGGTGAAAAATGTCATAAAAATAGTTGTACACACTGCTATATTAAAAATGGATAACCAACAAGGACCTACTGTATAGCACAGGGAACTCTGCTCAATGTTACGTGGCAGCCTGGATGGGAGGGGAGTTTGGGGGAGAATAGATACACGTGTATGTATGGCTGAGTCCCTTCGCTGTCCACCTGAAACTATCATAATATTATTAATCAGCTATACACCAATACAAAATAAAAAGTTTAAATTAAAAAATGAAACAAAACAGGTGTGCTTATGGACAAGACTTAACAAAAGGGATGCGTTAAAGGAACAGAGCAAGGTGAAGAACAAAGTATCTACAGTGTGACCTACAGACTGTGTGTGTGTGTGTGTGTGCACACACACAGTGCATACACACACCCCAGACCACTGACAGCCGCCCCAGGGGGTGGGAGCGGGAAAGAAGGGCAGTGGGGGGCACCTTCTGTAGTACTGCCAGGGTGCCCCCAGGCCTCCACGGCGGTTCCTCCCCCATCATGGATGAACACAAATCCTTCACAGGGACACAGGCTGGTCCGAGGGGCCATTGGCCACCCACGCTGTGGGAATGCTAAGCAGGGGCTGGCAGTTCTAAGGAGCACCTGGCCCAAACCCTGGGAACGTGACAGGCCATGAATGTCTCTGTGGGTTCTAGAGTCCCACGGCAGGGTCAGCACCACAGGAAAACTGCAGCTTGGATCTCAAGACCTACAGCGGTTTCTCTGGACGCCCCTGCACTGGACACAGCCCGCATGGAACTGGCTTTGGAAAGATGGCAGATAAACAAGCAAGGGGCCTATTTAGCTCTCATCAAGCAGGCCAGTCTGGCACCATCATCTCTGCTGTTACCAACCTGGAAGTGGAGGTTGTGAGACATTTTGTGGCTGGAATCCGGTGCAGCTGGGCCTAGGCTGACGTCGCCTCATTCCACAGCCCTGTCTCCCCAAGATTTCCATTGTGAGGTGCTGAGCAAGGAGCAGGGACTGGTATCCACAGGCTGTTTCACTGCCCTGAGCCCAGGCCTGCCCTCCTCACCTCACAGCAACAGGGTAACAGGCCCCCAGCCAGCAGATGCAATCTCCTCATAATCTCGATGTGACAAGAACGTCCCATTCTTGTCTGTGACACATTATCAAGAAGTTAAGCCTTCTAGGGAGGGAAGGGTGGAAGGGATGATAGTCCACACACATGAGGAAGAGGACTCCCCAGGGCTCTGGTGGTCTTCAGGTCAGAGAACTCTGGCCAGCATAAAAGATCCCGATCACCACAGACTCTCTGAGGCCCCCCACCACCCCTGAGTCCATCAGGACGGAGCTAGATCAGTCTGACCAACACACAACACCTCTTCAGAGGTGGTGATGGTTACTTACACGTGTCCGCTGGGGGTGAAGGTGGAGAGCTGGTCAGAGAGTGTGGGGCAGAATGCCAGGTCTCATAGGGCCTCATAGGTTGTTTTCTCTCTAGAATTAGATTTAGAAGCCCCCGGAGGGTCTATACTAGAAGAGTGACAGGATTCACCTTACATTTTAACAGGCTCCCTCTGTCTGCTGTACTGAGGAGGGATGCAGGGAGGCAAGGTCAGAGATAGGAACCCTTTCGGGGGCTATTGTAAGAAGCTCTGGAGAGAAGGTGGAAGCTGAGAAGACAGGAAGGAGGTTAAAAATTATTCATTGATCAGTGCTATGTATTCTCAAGCTGTATTTTAAAAAGGATGAGACGGGACAAGCAGCAACGCCCTCCAGTTGGAACGCTTCAGGGGCGACGTCATAAACAAAGCAGCGCAAGGGAAGCACGAAAGAGCGACGGGCATCGCCAGCAGAGGGCGCGGGGAGCCGGCGGGGCGTCTGGATGACCGCTGTCCAAGAGTGACTTGTCCGAAGAGAGAGAGGGTCCCTCCCTCAGCACCTCAGACTGCTTCCGTAAAGCTCGGTGACAGGCACGCCTCACACAAAACCACCCAGGGGACTCAGAGCTCGCCTGCGTGGACTGTCAACAGTGTGGAGGGACAGATGCCTAAGGCCTGAGGTTCCACACGCTGAGCAAAATTAGAGTGAACTGAAGTGGTGGCAATGCTCAGAGCGCTTTCCACGCGACTGAGTGAGGAGACGCCCTCCCCGACACGGCAGGTTTAGGCGGCACGGTGCTGGGAAAGAGCAACACTTTTTTTCCAGTGAGTGGGGAGAAGGCTTCAGGCAGGAAAATCCTCTCCCATGAATCTGAGACTCACCACCAGAGGTTCACTTGACAGCTCTTTTCAGTAAAAGTCACTGGAAAATTTTAAACATACAGAAAACACAGAGATAAACTAATACCTGGGGGGCCTTTTTTCATGTTTTCTTTGAAATACTTCTTTAGAAATGTAACACACTTGGGCTTCCCTGGTGGTACAGTAGATGGGAGTCATCCTTCCAGTGCAGGGGACACAGGTTCAACTCCTGGTCTGGGAGGATTGCACATGCCACAGAGCAACTAAGCCCACGTGCCGCAACTCCTGGGCCCACGTGCTGCAACCGCTGAAGCCCGTAAACCTAGAGCCTGTGCTCCGTAACAAGAGAAGCCACCACGAGGAGCAGCCCGTGTACTGGAGAGCAGCCCCCTTTCTCCACAACTAGAGAATGCCCACCAAGTATAATAGATACATAATTTTTAAAAAAGAAATAGAAGGTACTCGAGGTACCCTTTGATTCTTGTCACTTAAAAAAGATATTTCCTACAAATTGAAGGTACCTTACACCAGTCAGCATGGCCATCATCAAAAAGTTTACAAATAGTAAATGCTGGTGAGTGTGTGGAGAAAAGGGAACTCTCCTACTTAAATGGTGGGAATGTAAGTTGGTGCAGCCACAGTGGAAAACAGTATGGGGATTCCTCAGAAACCTAAAAGTAGAATTACCATATGATTCAGCAATCTTATTCTTGGGCATATATCTGGACAAAACTACAATTCACAAAGATACATGCACCCCGATGTTCATAGCAGTACTGTTTACAATAGCCAAGAGATGGAAGGAACAGATGAATGGATAAAGATGATATGGGGTGTGTGTGTGTGTGTGTGTGTGTGTGTGTGTAAAATGGAATATTAGCCATAAAAAAGAACAAAATAATGCCATTTACAGCAACGTGGATGCAACTAGAGATTATCATATTAAGTGAAGCAAATCAGAAAGACAAATACCATATCACTTACATGTGGCATCTAACATAGGATACCGATGAACCTACCTATGAAACAGGTTTCCATGGGGTCGCAAAGAGTCAGACGCAACTGAGTGACTGAACTGAACTGAGGAAGCAGAAACAGGGACACAGAGAATGGACGGATGGCTGCCGAGGGCGGGGGGAAAGCACCGAGGGTTCGGCATGTACAGGACGGATAAGCTGATGTATAGAAGCGATTTACACATATATTACACATGATACATACAGATGTACAAAACTGGTACATATAGGACGGATAAACAACGAGGTGCTACTGTATGGCAGAGGGAACTATATTCACCGTCCTGTGATAACAGCAATGGAAAAGAATGTACACATGTGTATAACTGAGGCACTCTGCTGTGCAGCGGTAATTAACACGTTATAAATCAAATAGACCTCAGTAAACATTTAAACAATTATTTCAAAACTCAAAGGATAGTACAACCTAGAGTTAGTTCTCCAAATATTCTGCAGGCCCTGACAGGTTAATATGTTGGCGTATTTTCTGTTGAGCAGGACTGGTGCTCCCCAGTGGTTGTCAAAGAGTAGTGGTGAGGCTGGGGACGGCAGTATAACCTGGGAACTTGTTAGGAACGCCTGTTCCCAGACCCCACGACCCAGACTCAGAGTCGGGAACGCTGGGGCAGAGGGCAGCCTTCTGTTTTTTTTTAAAATTTTATTTATTTATTGATTTTTTCAGCCTTCTGTTTTAAAATGTACCATCCAGCTGATTCTGAGGCTCAGGCAGGTTTGAAAACAACTGGTCAACCCCACAGGGTAAGTGGGCATTTGCAAAGTAGCCTGAAAGGTAATGGGACCCTGTCCCAAATTCTCTCGGGAGTGGCCACTACGTTCTTGGGCTGATCTGGTGGGTACCAGTGAGTGCGAGCAGGTCTCTGACATCAGGCTGACCCGAGTAAACGATCTTCCTCTACCCATGGCGCAGAGTAAGTTACCCAAGCTCTCCAGCTGTGATAAAGTGGGGACAGTAACAGTTCCCACCTCACCAGGTTATGGGCAGAAGACAATGGGTCCTGAAGCTGGCAGGCCATACACCGTGCTTGCTTTGGGGGAGGCAGAGCGGGAGGGAAAAGCTGGGCCAGTGGCCTCTCCACACCCAACACCAGATCCAGGACCTCCCTCTTGAGATGGCAGCCACCTAGCAGGTCCTGCAGAAAACCGCCTGTCTGAGGGACAGCACAACAGCCAGGGCTGACTGGACCTGAATAACCCCAAGAACTGCCTGGGAGACACTGACCTGGGTGGGCAGAGGCTGCCTGGCTTTGGGGTGTCCTGGAACCCTCTGGGACTTGGGCCTGATCCCGACTCTGGCAGGGAAGGCTTTTGTCTCACCTCTCTACTGTGGTAGAGGTTTAAGGGAGAAAGAAACAGAAAAGAAGGACAAAAGCTCTCCCCTCCACAGTCTCTGCCCCTGTGGAAAGCTCAGGGTTGTAATGCTTTTCCAGGGGAAAGTTTAATTTCCAGATAAGCACCCAGCCTGGCAGCCCCTCCAGGCGGCTTCCCTCTCTCCCTTCCAGGACACCACAGCGGGCAACGGATCAGGCGAGGCTCATTACAGTTCTGCTTTGTGCTCTGACTGTCCCACCCGGAATATGGCTATGACAGCTGTGAGCAGAGGGGAGGCCACGGCCCTTTCTCCGCCTCCCCTAGACAAAGGTGCTGTCTCCAGAGGGCCGCTGCCGCTGCTGGGCGGGGGTCAAGTCAGCCATTAACCCTCGGGCTGGGAAAGCAGGGGGAACGCAGGATGAACGCAGTTGCCAAGGGGGGGGATACGTCACTGTCCAAGGGAGCTGGGCTCCTCCTCCTCTCCAGAGTGAGAGGGATGGTGGGCAGAGGGGCAGATGAAGGAAAGTCCGCCTGGCCTGGGATGGCGGGGCTGCGTGTTTTTGGGTTTTGCTCTGCTTTCTCCAGGAGCCAGGCCAGGTCACGCAGGTCTCCTCCCCCTGAGGCTCTGCTTGAGCTCCCCTCGCTGGCTCGGCTCAGAGCGCATTAGTGGCCTGCGGGATGTCCACTCACTGCACACGTGGGGGCCTCCAGCGAGGGGAGCGCTTGCTGGCCGGCCTGGGGTCCCCACCCCCTGTCTGCCTGATCACCGTGGGATTGGATGCAACAGATGAGTTCAGATGGCCTCTCTCCTGTCCCTCTCCGTGTGTCTCATCCTTGTTCTCAAGACAACTTCCCCTCTTGCTTTATAGGGAAAAAAATCCCATCTTTTTTTTTCAGCTTCCTCATCTTGTCTTGGCAGAAAAGAACATTTCTTTTGCCTTGAAAACCAGAGATGGATTCTTCCTGAAGTTTTTCTCAATGTCTTACATGGCTCCCAGTTACAATCTCACTTACACGAAGTGCCACCGGGGGGCCTTCTAGTTGCTGAGCATTTAAAACTTATCTGAAGGGTGGCGGGGGGTCAGGTCAGGTGACATTTGGCCCCACTTCTCTGAGCAGAAGCTTGAGCCTGTCAACTGCCTGGACCTTTCAGTGTTGTGCTGGGTATCCACTCATGCCCCACCCCCTTTCTGACAATTCTTTGTCACAAAGGAGTAAAAATACTCAACACAGCCCAAACCTCCTAGGTCTGGGTGCTCTCACATGATTATAAGAATGCTCTAGGAGAGGTGGTTCAGGCAGGAAAAATTATCCAAAAAAAAAATATAGCTGACATTAAACACCAAGTTTAAACTGCGCAGATCACTTATACCTGGATCTTTTAAAAATAAATGTTGTTCTATGGGACTTTCCTGGCACAGTGGATAAGAATCCGCCTACCAGTGTAGGAGTCACAGGTTTGATCCCTGGTCTGGGGAAATCTCACAGGCCATGAAGCAACTACTTCTGCATGCCCCAAGTACAGAGCCTATGCTCCAGAGCTTGTGAGATGCAACTACTGAAGCCCCCACACACAGAGCCTGTGCTCTGCAACAAGAGAAGCCACTGCAATGAGAAGCACACACACGGCAATGAAAAGGAGCTCCCGATCGCTGCAACTAGAGAAAGTCCGAGCAAAGCAACAAAGACTCAGCACAGCCGGGAATTGAAAAAATATATATGTGTGTGTGTGTGTGTGTACACATATATATAGTATTACATTTATGATGGGGGTTGGAGGAATCTGTGGTGAGTCCTGGAACGGATCCTCTGAGATTATACAGGTAGGTAAAATCTGCCACCAGATGACTACAGTCCTCAAACACTTTCTGCTTTCAGAAACTTAGCTGACAGTGGAAGGCAAAATGAGACACAGTTAGGAGACAGATGATATTTCTGCAGCTATTTATAAGGTGCTGTTATGATGGTGTTGGAAACCAGGCATCTCTAAAACAAATATTAACCTGCTCCTGATTTGGTTGCTGATAACGTACCAAGATAAACACCATATAGATCTGATACTTATACTGCTGCTAATAATTTCTGACATTAAAAAACTTAAACACTTTATAGTCAGCACTCCCTACTTATGAATTCTGCATATGCAGATTTAGCCAACTTCAGGTGGAAAATTTTTGAGATTAAAAAAAAAAAATCCAGGAAGTTCCAAAGAGCAAAACTTCAATTTGCCATGTGCTGGCAACTATTTACATAGCATTTACATTTTATTTACAATTATTTACATAGCTTTTACATTATATTTGGTATTATATAAGTAACTTAGACATGATGTAAAATATATGAGAGGATGTGTGTAGGTTCTAATGCAAATACTACAATGTTTTACACAAGGGACTTGAGCATCCTTGAACTCTGGTATCCATAGAGGTCCAGAATCAATCCCTCGAGGATACTGAGGGATGACTGTAAATGATTTCCAACATCACTAATAATTAAGAGGTACAAAGTAAAACATTAAGGGTATTTTTTTTTCTTTTTGCTTACAGATTAACCAAATTTAAAAAATGTATATCATCCAGTTTCAGCAAAGGTGTGGAGACAGAGGTGCTAACACATTTGCTTCATCATGGACGGGGTTGGGGGGCACTAATTGACATTTGAAATAACAGTCCTTTTTGAGCCAGCACCTTCTACTTCTCAGACTTGATCCCACAGAAACGGCATCGGGGCACAGATGCAAGGACCAGGGTGGAGACCGCAGCAGTATTATAATAGTGAGAACATCCAACAAGCAGTCATCCAGCAGTGTCTGTCTCTTGCAACCCCATTCTGCAGCCTGTCAGGCTCCTCTGATCATGGAATTCTCCAGGCAGGAACACTGGAGTGGGTAGCCTATATCTTCTCCAGGAGATCTTCCCAACCCAGGGATCAAACCCAGGTCTCATGCATTGCAGGTGGATTGTTTACCATCTGAGCTACCAGGGAAGCCCAAGAATACTGGAGTGAGTAGCCTATCCCTTCTCCAGCGGACCTTTCCAACCCAAGAATTGAACCGGGGTCTCCTGTATTGCAGGTGGATTCTTTACCAGCTGAGCTACCAGGGGAGCTACTACTGAGAAGAATGACACAGAGAGAGATGTCTAAACAAACAGCAACACTAAGGGGGAAGGGAAGGTAAAGGCAAGATTCAAGAGAGTCCGATTAACAGGATCCTTTTAGGGTTAAAATGAGGTGGAGTTACATTTTTAAAGATGCCATGTGTCGGTCTGTTGACGACACAGCCCTGCCCCTTCTCCTGGGACCCTCCCCTTCTCTCTGCCCCCGAGGCTCCTGCAGAAACCACCGTGACCACAGATAACTGGGGAGGTACTTGAGCCCAGCTGGGCAAGATGTTCCTTCCCAGGATTTTCTTACTTGACACCAGTGAAACCAGTCAGTCCAGTGTACTGATGGAGGTGGCATGTGGGTTTTCTGTCGTCTGGGGAGCGGCCTGCAGCAGAGAGGTGTGGGGCCACAGGGGCCAGGTGTGGTTTGGTTCTCCTGCTCACCAGAGCCCTCTGCCCTCAGCCTGGGTCCAAGGCTTCTGTGTGGGAGACCTGATATCCACCCCCAGATTTGAGTATGCGTCTGTCACTGGTAACTGAGGGGCTAGCAGGTAATTAAAAAAATGGGCAGCTGAATCTGTGAAGACACTCTCCAAACTGTGTGCCATATTGTTTTTAGTGACGGTCCTTGCATGGGGAATTTTATGTAATGCTTGGATTTCAATTGTTAAGCTTACTTTTAATACAATGAGCATAACATTTTTTGGGAATCAGCAAGTTTTAAGAAAAGTGAAAGCATTTCAGCTCTCTATCTAGTTCCCATAGAAGCTAAATGATAAGTGACAGAACATTTTTGCAGGAGGCCTGTACACCAGGCTGTCATGGAGAGGACTGTGTCTGAGCTGGACTTTAATTTTTTTTTTTTTTTATTCAAGATGCGTTTATTCTTTACAGCTTTGCCAACATGGGGACATGCTCCCTCACAAAGACAGATCTTTCCATTCACTGTAACACCCTGTGCTGAAAACACGGGCCCCAAGGTGTCAGCTGTGAGACTCTCCTTCTCAGGTCTAATCTGCAAACCTCATCGACATTCTCCCCTTGGGTGGGGGGATAATCCAGATACAGCTCAGGACGGTGGGGTAGGCCCACATACAAGATCCTGCCTGCACCTCCTGGCTGGAGGACGCGGCCTCAGCCCTGCTGAACCACACGGAGGGGGAGAAGCACACACTGCTACTGCTTTTCAACACACGACACGCTAGGCCCACACGTTCTTCTTCTGAGGAATTTCCAAGGCCGTGCCTCTCCCAGGCTCTGTACTGCCCTCGACTCTGGCGGTGTGTGGCTGCTGGGCTGCTCACTGGGGTTCCCGCCTGTCCTGACACGTGTCCTTTAGAGTCCCACCTGAGGGTCCCTCTCCCACGGACCAGCTGCGCCTACGGATCGCATGCCTGTCCGCTCACTCAATCCTCCCCGGCCTTCTCTTCCGCGCACGTGGGAACAAGGGGCTCCCTCGGTGATGTCTGGCTACAAACCATTCTTAGTGCCCACGGTTTTGAGCACTGAGCGTAGAAATAGCCGCTTCCTCTCTGCCCCAACGGCACAGGTGCATGAGCTGGACTTTAGAACTGACGAGCACTCCTAAGCCTAAGTTCCAAGGACTCCGGATAGATTCTCCTGCTACTTGGGTGGGGAAAGCACCTCTTTTTTTCAGAGGAAAGTAGACGTGCCTTCAGGTCCATTCACCCTTTCAGTGGACACAATTCCACTGTGCTCAGCCTTTCCTTCTGTTCCAGGGAAACTTCATCTTAGATTTTGGAAGGTGAGGGCTGGGCACCTCTTCTGCTCCACTACTCTGCATTTGAACTGAGGGAGCAGGCCCCAGTGTGAGTGGTCAGCCAGGTGGAACCCCAGTTCCCTGGGTGTTTCCCGAGCTAAAGTCAAGGTTGCAATCACAGCCCGACAGGATCGGCACCTATTGGCAGGACAGAAGGGACCCCAGCCTCCAAAAGGGCAGACTTGCTGTGGCTGATGCTGTCTTGGCCCCTTGCCCTATTGTAGATTTAGATCAATGATCTGAAATTGTAATGCTTGACAAGAAGAGCGGGTCTGACTAAGAATTCCCATTCTCACTTCTTATTAGTTTAGTCCACTTGCTTCACTGCTGTGATACACTGATAAAGCTATCCAGGCAACCCACATTACCTAGTTACTCTGTCTGTTAAGACAATTATATTTTCTGATGAGGCTGCAGCTGTAGTTTTGTAAGAAAAAAAAACAGTGTTTGAAAACTGTGAGAGCAGCATCTCTGGGCTCCTGACTACAGAGTCAGCTGTTGGGCTGGTTACCACATTCATTTTCCTCCCTGGGAACCGCCCCTCTGCTGCTCTGTTCCAAAAACCACGACCTTTCAGTTATCAGGAGCTGCCCTGTACTACCAGTCTGGAGCCTGGCACTCAGCATTCCTTTCCCGAGACCTGGGGGAGCAACTGGCTGGCACTCTGAACAGAAGTCTCTCTGCCAGCTGGCTACAGCGGGAGGGGAGGGGACTGGTGGAGCCACAAACAGCTCCACCTCGGAAAGCCTTCCATCTTGTCTTTCGTCCATAATCTTAGGCTGGGAAGGCTGAGTGGAGCAGCAAGAATTACAAACAAAATCCCTTATAATTATGGAAGCGTCTGGGGGTTTGCGACTTTCCTTTCTGAGCCACACTGAACATGATCAGCAGCCTGGCTGTGTCAGGTCCCAAGAATGTGTGTTGCCACATGAAGGGCTGGCGTGTGGCTCCTTTGTACCCTCTAAGCAGCTCTGATTTGGGTGGGAATGTGAAAGGAAATTTTTAAGGAGAATTGAGTGGAATCTGACCTCTGTAAGCCCTCCATACTTTGATGGGAAGATCTGTTTAAGACAGAATTTAGTTCATAGGGCCAATCTTTAATGAGGTCATCTTGCAAACAGAAACTATGTTCTGAGTATATCTCAATCTATAGAAATACATTACCTAAAATTAAGCTTCTCTAAGAAGACTGTCTCACACTCAAGGCTCATCCATACATTAAAATATTTCTAACCAATATTCACCATTACAGTCTCCACTGAAGGGCTGGAGAGAAAATGTTCCCACTCTTGCCTGGCTCCACATTTGAATCTGACTTAGATTCAGTCAGTTCAGTTGCTCAGTCGTGTCTGACTCTTTGCGACCCCATGAATCGCAGCACGCCAGGCCTCCTGTCCATCACCAACTTCCGGAGTTTACTCAAACTCATGCCCATTGAGTCAGTGATGCCATCCAGCCAGCTCATCCTCTGTCATCCCCTTCTCCTCCTGCCCCCAATTGCCTCCCAGCATCAGGGTCTTTTCCAATGAGTCAACTCTTCCCTGAGGTGGCCAAAGTATTGGAGTTTCAGCTTCAGCATCAGTCCTTCCAATGAACACCCAGGACTGATCTCCTTCAGGATGGACGGGTTGGATCTCCTTGCAGTCCAAGGGACTCTCAAGAGTCTTCGCCAACACCACAGTTCAAAAGCGTCAATTTTTTGGCGCTCAGCTTTCTTCACAGTCCAACTCTCACATCCATACATGACCACTGGAAAAACCATAGCTTTGACCAGATGGACCTTTGTTGGCAAAGTAATGTCTCTGCTTTTTAATATGCTATCTAGGTTGGTCATCACTTTCCTTCCAAGGAGTAAGTGTCTTTTAATTTCATGGCTGCAATCACCATCTGCAGTGATTCTGGAGCCCCCCAAAATAAAAGTCTGATACTGTTTCCACTGTCTCCCCATCTATTTCCCATGAGGTGATGGGACCAGATGCCATGATCTTAGTTTTCTGAATGTTGAGGTTTAAGCCAACTTTTTCACTCTCCTCTTTCACTTTCATTAAGAGGCTTTTTAGTTCCTCTTCACTTTCTGCCATAAGGGTGGTGTCATCTGCATATCTGAGGTTATTGATATTTCTCCCGGCAGTCTTAATTCCAGCTTGTGCTTCGTCCAGCCCAGCGTTTCTCATGATGTACTCTGCATATAAGTTAAATAAGCACAGTGACAATATACAGCCTTGATGTACTCCTTTTCCTATTTGGAACCAGTCTGTTGTTCCATGTCCAGTTCTAACTGTTGCTTCCTGACCTGCATACAGGTTTTCTCAAGAGGCAGGTCAGGTGGTCTGGTATTCCCATCTCCTTCAGAATTTTCCACAGTTTATTGTGATCCACACAGTCAAAGGCTTTGGCGTAGTCAATAAAGCAGAAATACATGTTTTTCTGGAACTGTCTTGCTTTTTTGATGATACAGCGGATGTTGGCAGTTTGATCTCTGGTTCCTCTGCCTTTTGTAAAACCAGCTTCAACATCTGGAAGTTCATGGTTCATGTACTGCTGAAGCCTGGCTTGGAGAATTTTGAGCATTACTTTACTAGTGTGTGAGACGAGTGCAATTGTGCGGTAGTTTGAGCATTCTTTGGGGTTGCCTTTCTTAGGGACTGGAATGAAAACGGACCTTTTCCAGTCCTGTGGCCACTGCTGAGTTTTCCAAATTTGCTGGCATATTGAGTGCAGCACTTTCACAGCATCATCTTTCAGGATTTGAAATAGCTCAACTGGAATTCCATCACATCCACTAGCTTTGTTTGTAGTGATGCTTTCTAAGGCCCACTTGACTTCACATTCCAGGATGTCTGGCTCTAGGTGAGTGATCACACCATCATGGTTATCTGGGTCATGAAGATCTTTTTTGTACAGTTCTTCTGTGTATTCTTGCCACCTCTTCTTAATATCTTCTGCTTCTGTTAGGTCCATACCATTTCTGTCCTTTATTGAGCCCATTTTTGCATGAAATGTTCCCTTAGATTAAAGCAACATAATTATTTTGCAGGTGGGGCGGTGTGAGCTAAAACTGCTTATAAGCTACTGAAATAGCACACAATTCCTGTCAACCCAGCTCTTATGATCGCTAATTCAACAGGACAGAATTTACTGACAGTGTGAGAACTGCATTTCTATTCTAAATGAATGTGGAAATTACAGATTATACACATCTGGAAAAGTCTTTAAGAAGAGCATCTGCTTTATGAGTTTAAACAAAAGAACCTGGTTTTAAGAAAATAAATAAATGATCATCTGTGCTTTGCTTCCCTGAATAAGACAACTGTTTCTGGAGTCAAAAGGAAATAAGTCCCTCATGTCTGTGGGCAGCTGGCCAAGTGCGTTACTGGGAATGTCGCCTTTCCTGAGGCACCAGGTCCAGAACAGGTAAGTCTGCACTTGGGCAGATGGCTGGGTCCTACCAGCAAGAAAGACACCTGGGATCATTATGTTTCTTTCAGGTACTGAACAAAACATCGGTATTTCTCCTTTTGCCCTTGAGACTGAATACACCCTTACATGGTTTTGATTGCCTGCTGCTGCTACTGCTAAGTCACTTCAGTCATGTCCAACTCTGCGGCCCCGCAGACGGCAGCCCACCAGGCTCCCCTGTCCCTGGGATTCTCCAGGCAAGAACACTGGAGTGGGTTGCCATTTCCTTCTCCAATGCATGAAAGTGAAAAGTGAAAGTGAAATCGCTCAGTCGTGTCCGACCCTTCGTTGACCCCATGGACTACAGCCCACCAGGCTCCTCCGTCCATGAGATTTTTCAGGCAAGAGTCTGGAGTGGGCTGCCGTTGCCCTCTCCGTTGGTTGCTTGACCTGTAAGCAAACAGCATTTTTTAAGTCACAAGCTCCAACCTGGCCTAGTGAAAAGAATAATACACTTGGTGCCGCAGTCTGGGCTTAGGTCCGAACACCCCTCTCAGCTGTCAGTTACGTGACTTCATGTGGGCAGGTCACTCACACATCTCTGAGCCAAGGCTTTCTCACTTGTAAAAATGGGGTCATTACTCTTCCTATCTTTTGTGATTTGGCTATTACATGAGAATCTCTAACATTAAAGTACTTTCTAGACAGAACTGGAACATAAAGGGAAGGCATTCTATTTCCAGCAACATGGATGGACCTAGAGATGATCACACTAAGTGAAGTAAGACAGAGAAAGACAAACTTATGATGTCACTTATGTGCAGAATCTAAAATACGATACCAATGAACTTATTTATGGAACAGAAATAGACTCACAGTCACAGAAAGCAAACTTATGCCTACCAAAGGGGGGAAGGGGTGGGAGAGATAAATTAGGAGTTTGGGGTTAGCAGATACAAACCACTATATATCAAATAAACAAACAACGAGGTCCTACTGTATAGCACAGAGAACTATAGTCAATATTATGTATTAAACTAAAATGGAAAAGAATATGAAGAAATATATATATACATATATATGAATCATTAGCTGTATACCAGAAACTAACACAATATTGTAAATCAATTTTAATTTAAAAAAAATGAAAGAAAAAAGGAAGGCATTCATGTTTTTAGGGATTTTGGTGCCAAGAGATGAGAAGATTATTAGAAAATGTTTCATTATGACTCTCCACCCACACCCAGTGGAATCCAATGGCTTCAGCAAATTATGCTTAGCAAGGTGTTCACTGTTTCTCTCCCCATCTTGTTTAAGCACCCACTTCAGTTTTCTAGATTCACAGACACGGAACTTGAACCCCAGTTCATGACTGAGCATCTGCTAAACACGTGCTGTGAGCATGGCCTCACTCTACAGGGCAAAGAGGTGGGAGAAGGGAAGCCTGCTGCCCAGAAGGGCTTATGAAGGACACAGGCACGGAGGAAGGGAGGGAAGGCAGCCTGACACCAGGAGGCGGCCTGGTGCTTGGGTGCTTCGGGACCATTTGCAGCACATCGGCCTTCACCACCCCAAATGCTTCTTGAAAATCAAGGACTGTTAGGAAATGGAGGGCAGAACAAAGCGGGACAGAAAGGAATAGTGGGGTTCCGCCCCTTCCCTCTGGGCAGCAACATGAGAAGGGCTTTCCAGCTCTCCCGCTCTGATCCTGACTCTGGGCAGGGGGCGCGGGGCCCAGGCTGCCACCCCCGAGCCTCGTGGTCCTCGGAGCTTGGTGAGTGGACCCCGTGGATGCCCGCCCCGTGTGGCAGGAGTGCGAGTTACCTGGTGTGGCTGTTGGAGGACAGGCTCTCCCAGGGCTGCCCGCTGCACCCGGCCACCGCGAAGGCGCCCCCGCAGCTGCCATCCAGCTTCATCAGCAGGGCCTTGGCGGCGTTCTCAGCTGTCTTCCGGCAGTCGTGGGCTCGCTTGAGCATCTGAGTGATGTTTTCATCCCCTGACTGGTCTCCTGCAAGAAGCCGAGGCGTTAATCAGCACTGGTTTATATCAGTGAGGCTGGGTGGTGGGGGCAGGCGCTCGAGGTGAAGACAGGGGCGGAGCCCGTGACAGAGCAGGCGACACGGGGGCCAGGCCCTTCACCCAGAAGCTGCGTCGAGGAAGGCTTTCTCTTCCCCAACAAACGAAGGGCTGGCCCATGGGAGCGCCGAGCTCTGTGTCCAGCGGCAACCTGCTCTGACTTCCTAACTCCCGAGGCTCCTGGCAGCTCCGGCATGCAACCCCAATCTCCTGGGCGGCCGTCTCCCTCACGCTGCGCGGCGCTTCCTCGGGAGCGAGGCCAAGGGAAAATGGGGCCCAACTTCGCTATGTTTCCACATGTCCGCAGCTTCGCTTAGAACTTCATGTAGGCATGAGACACAGAACTAATGGTTAAAACGAAATCTTGCGATTGGCTCTGATGTCCTGCGTGGAGGATCTCCCTGACCAATCTCCCCGAGTGCGGACATGTCCAGGGCCAAGCTCCATGCCTCTCACAGCCAGCTAGCGCCTGCAGCAAGACTCGGGGTGCGGGCCACCAGCACGCAGTGGCAGTGGGCTGGGAATCCCCTGCCCAACACGGCCACGTTCTAGCTGCGTTTTCAAAAACCCTGCAGGCCAAAGTCATTGGTTTGTTACATCTACAGCCCAGTCCCTCAATCTTCCAAATATTTATAAATGAAATCTTACACCAAAGTCTAAGATACAAAAATGGTAACCATGAAACTGGCTTAAGTGGGCAGGGGGTATGGGGAGGGGGATGCACTCAGCTTTCCCAATCTCCAAGCCCAACACTGAGGCCCAAAGAAACTCCTCCAGATTCCCAGGCACAGTTTGAAAACCGCCGTCTAAATCAGCCAGGATGAATGGTTGTGCAGTCAAGAAGAAAGAAAGGAGAAATGCCCATAACTGACACTGTGGGTGAACGTTACAACTTGTTCTGCTGCGTGACTCCTGGCACGTTAGGGCAGGACAGCACGTCACTGCCACTCTTGGCAGAATGGAAGAGTCAGGTTTAACAGGGAGCTGCTAAAAAGTAATTTTAAAAGGCTGTTAAATAACATACTTTACAGATGTCTCACAACTGACTGCTCTCTGAATTCTGAAGAGGCATAGTAACTGACTGCTCCATTTTATAAACAGACCCATGAGCCAACCAGGATTATGTGAATACAAGGCATTTTATTATTGATTTTAAATACCTAAAATGCAGATTTAAGTCCTTTTAGCTCCTATCCAAGTCACTGTGCTGAATAGGGACAAGCTTCACATGAGGTGCCTTTTGTTGCTAGAACGGTCTAAGATAGTCCTCTGATAAAAAGTAGAAATAAGATGATTGATTTTTTGCCTTTAATTGATTATTTTCCTTAATACTTATATTAAAGAAAAAAACTTGACAGTAAGCCAAGATCATTTTAGGATTCTGTTTAATAGGAGGAATAAAGTTTTATGGTTTGGTTAAAAGACCCTGAAAAATGAGCTTCCTAATGGAAATGCTGGCAGAGTTTCTACTGCTGGACTTGGAGGGTAATTCTATTTAAAAAACAAAACAAAACAAAAAACCCAACAAAACCCAGAAAACCCAGAGACAGAGGTAGAGAATGGTCACACATACAAATGGAGGCCTACTTCCTCGCTGGGTGACTTGGATATGAAGCAGGAAATTAATACCCAGGATACTTCCTTTCTTTCAGATTCCTGTCCATGTCAAAACCGAGGAAAGGAAGGAAGGAGGAAAAACAGGTAAGTGTTTGTTCAGTGCAAAAGCTAGAGCCCGGGGCTTCCTTGTGGCTCAGAATGGTCAAGAATCGACCTGCCAATGGAGGAGACACTGTTTCAATCCCTGGTCTGGGAAGATCCCACATGCCGCGTGGTAACCAAACCCATGCACCACACTACTGAGCCTGCGCTCTAGAGCCCAGGAGCTGCAACTGCTGAAGCCTGCACGCCTAGAGCTTGTGCTCCGCAGCAACAGAAGCCACCACAGAGAAGCCTACTCGCTGAAACGAAGAGTAGCCTCTGTTCTCCACAACTAGAGAGAGCCCAAGTGCAACAAAAAGACCCAGCACAGCCAATAAACAAATAAATAAAACTAAAAAAAAAAAGACCTTTGAAATTCAGTTCAGTCGCTCAGTTGTGTCCAACTCCTTGTGATCCCATGGACTGCAGCACGCCAGGCCTCCCTGTCCATCACCCACTCCAGGAGATTACTCAGACTCATGCCCATTGAGTCAGTGATGCCATCCAACCATCTCATCCTCTGTCATCCCCTTCTCCTCCTGCCCTCAATCTTTCCCAGCATCAGGGTCTTTTCAAATGAGTCAGCTCTTTGCATCAGGTGGCCAAAGGACTGGAGTTTCAGCTTCACCATCAGTCCTTCCAATGAACACCCAGGACTGATCTCCTTTAGGATGGACTGGTTGGATCTCCTTGCAGTCCAAGGGACTCTCAAGAGTCTTCTCTAAAACCACAGTTAAAACCTTTCAATTCTTCGGCACTCAGCGTTCTTTATAGAATCCAACTCTCACATCCATACATGACCACTGGAAAAACCATAGCCTTGACTAGACGGACCTTTGTTGACAAAGTGATGCCTCTGCTTTTTAATATGCTATCTAGGTTGGTCATCACTTTCCTTCCAAGGAGTAAGCGTCTTTTAATTTCATGGCTGCAATCACCATCTGTGGTGATTTTGGAGCCCAAGAAAATAAAGTCAGCCACTGTTTCCCCATCTATTTCCCATGAAGTGATGGGACTGGATTCTATGATCTTAGTTTTCTGAATATTGAGCTTTAAGCCAACTTTTTCACTCTCCTCTTTCACTTTCATCAAGAGGCTCTTTAGGTCTTGTTCACTTTCTGCCATAAGGGTGGTGTCATCTGCATATCTGAGGTTATTGATCTTTCTCCCAGCAATCTTGATTCCAGCTTGTGCTTCCTCCAGCCCAGCATTTCTCATGATGTACTCTGCATATAAGTTAAATAAGCAGGGTGTCAATATACAGCCTTGACGTACTCCTTTTCCTATTTGAAACCAGTCTGTTGTTCCATGTCCAGTTCTAACTGTTGCTTCCTGACCTGCATACAGGTTTCTCAAGAGGCAGGTCTCTTTCAGAATTTTCCACAGTTTATTGTGATCCACACAGTCAAAGGCTTTAGCATAGTCAGTAAAGCAGAAGTAGATGTTTTTCTGGATCTCTCTTGCTTTTTCAGTGATTCAGCAAATGTTGGCAATTTGATCTCTGGTTCTTCTGTCTTTCCTAAAACCAGCTTGAACATCTGGAAATTCACGGTTCATGTACTGCTGAAGCCTGGCTTGGAGAATTTTGAGCATTACTTTACTAGCATGTGAGACGAGTACATATTAGTTTGAGCATTCTTTGGTATTGCCTTTCTTTGGAATTGGAATGAAAACTGACCTTTTCCAATCCTGTGCCCACTGCTGAGTTTTCCAAATTTGCTGGCATACTGAGTGCAGCACTTTCACAGCATCATCTTTTAGGATTTGAAATAGCTCAACTGGGATTCCATCAGGTCTTATTAAAAAAAAAAAAAGAAGAAAAGGAAAGCTAAAGCCTGGGCAGGGAGGGAAGAGCTGGCAAGGAGGACGGGAGATGCACTCAGGAGGTACCCTGACGGGACCTTCTTTGCAAGGTGTGTCCTGGAAGGACCAGCCTTAATATGGGCTCACAGCCATAGTCAAGGGTGAAGTTTTGGCAAATGATGGTGACTAGGATGCCTTGCTTGTGTCTGTTTCAGTTCATAGCCCTTCTAGTTACTCAGCCCTGGAGCACAGCAGTGGGGGCGCGGTGTGGGTCTGGAGGGACAAATGATGCCAACCCTGGGGGATGCATGACCCCCGGAGTGGGGGAGGGGAGGTGGGCAGCAGGCCCCCGGGGTTGGCAGTTGGTGAGACTGAAGATAACAAGGTGTGAAACGTTCCTCTGCATTCCCGTGTCACCTGGACAGCAGGTAGGAGGAACCCATGTTCCTTTGAATCCAAAGGAACAAGCCTGGAGAAAATGCACTGCCAGATGAGGCAAAGGCCTTGTGGGCAGCACAGGGACCCTCAGGCACCAGCACCGCAGGGAGGCCGTGGGAGAGCTGGTCCTTTTCAGGGCGAACCTGGGCCTCCCCTAGAGTTGGCCTGGGGGAGTATGTTTCCTGAGACGGCCTGTTTGTTTTAACTTGTCTGTAATGCTGTTTCCACTTCAGTTCCTGCTGCATTCAACATAAACAATTTACTCACTCGGTCATGAGGAAAAAATGAAAAACACACTTGACAAGTGAATTTCATGTTGTTGGGAGGCGTGCCAGTGCCAACAGCCGAGATGGGGGGCAGGAGACCAAGAGAGGTTGGGGGATGGCCAGCAGGGGCTAGAGGGACCCGGCCACACTTACCAGGGGACGACCCCACACCGGCCGCCCGGAACTGCCCCAGGATGAGGCTCTGCTCGCTCTCGGCCAGAGCCAGGAGGAGTTCATAGGCTTCGATGCACTGCTCGCTGAAACAGAAGCACATGGCGCCGTCAGCTTGGGCGGAGAAGCGCGTCCCCTGGTGCAGCGCCGAGCCTGCCTCTCAGCCTCCCGCCCTGTCGGCAAGGACAGGCCCACAGGTACTCAGGGGCAGTCAGGGGCTTGCCCTGCCTGGTGGCCCCCTCCCTGCCCTGCTTTAAAAAAACAAAACAGAACTTTAGACTATGATCTAGAAAAATACAAGGGAAGCAATGAAGATGAGAGGGGCAAGTCTGCTGCTCCTCTGATGATCAGCTCGCAGGGAAAGGTGATACAGCGACCAGCCCTCTGGGTGCTCCCCGCCCACCTGGATCGCCACACCTTGTGTAATCCGCTTCCACAAGGCTGCAGGGTTGGTTTGTGTGACTAAGAGAATAAGGCAAAAGTGATGGGTTACCACAACCGAGGTTGGTTATTAAAGAACGTGATGATTTCCATCTTGGTCTTTCTCTCTTTCCTCCCTTCCCTTTTCCTCTTGGATCATCCTTCTCAGAGGAGGTCAGCTGCCATGTCTTGAAGACCCTTGAGAAGCCCTATGGAGCAGCCCGTGTGGTTAGGAACTAAGGCGCCAGCCAATCGCCAGTGAAGGACGGAAGATTCTACTCGAAGCCTTTCGAAGCAGATCTGCTAGCCCCAACTAAGCTGACGCAGCTCTGGCTGAGAGCTTGAGCAAAAACTCAAGAGACCTAGAGCCAGAACCACCTAGACAAATCACTCCCAGATTCCTGACCCCAGAAGCTTTGACATAATAAACAGTTATACAATAACAGGTAATTCATATAGCAGCCCAGAAAGGGGACTGTTTTAACCGAGACCTGCCTATTCAATAGAGTGACCACTAGCCACATGTGAATATTTAAATGAAAAAGAACTTAAGGTAAATAAAATGAACATTCAGTTTCTCTGCGGCAGTAGTCATATTTCATATGTTTAACAGCCCTGTGTGGCTAGCAGTTGTCGTACTGGATAACACAGAGAACAGCTCCATCATCACAGAAAGTTCTGCCAGAGGCTTGTAAAGCTGTGTCATGCAATACTCACAAAACCTCTGACAAGAGCTGGACTGTGGTGCTCTCTCTTTGGGTACACCGACAGAGGATCAAACAGCGACCTCTGGAAAGCCACTGCTGCCCGTGGCCCCACAGGGACCCCTGTCTGCACTGGATGGAGTGTGTGTATAATGCTTGAGTCATCCTTGGCCAAATGCCTGCAGTAGTGAAAATTGCCCCAAGCAAAGAATTGATGAGCTTCTCCAAGCTGGGCAGGGGGAATGTGGCTTTACTCAACACTTAGTCAACAGATTTTTTTTTTTATTGTCTTTACTTTCAAGTTCCTTTACTAAGAGACAGGAAAGAGAGTCCAATGACTGCCTCTGGGTGCTGGCAGCTCCCCTTCTCAAGGGCAGTTGGTCTTTCAAGTTAGAGATGCTGGGACGTTGCTTCTTCTGTGCAGGCGAAAGGGAGACTGAGGGAGCAGAGAGCCTGTTTCAAGGGCAGCCACAGAGGATTATCTGTCTGCTTTGGTGTGTCTGTAAACTGACAGCATTGCTCTCTAGCTTTGGTCTCCTATATTTTGGTTTGATATATATATATATTTTTTGAAGAAGCAATGTTTCTTAAAACAATACTGAATTCTTTGAGAGGATGCCAAGAGTAAGATACAGTCACTACTCTGGAACTTTGGTAAATATGCCTAAGTGGCGACACTCATATAATAAGTCTATGAGAACAATAACAAAGCTGAGTTTTGTAGCTATTAAATAAGTAGTAATTTAAAAATAGATAAATTCCAAAGCTGATGAAGCTGAAAAAAAAAAAGTGGTACATTCATATACCACTTGCTCATCAATGAATGAATCACATTAATTTAAACTGTTTTTTTTTTTTAATGGGAAAAAAACTGGCAGCATGCCTGAAAGACATGAAAATATTCATATCCTTTGATCTATAATTCCTGCTCCAGGGATTTTATCGCAAGGAAAATATAAGAATGACAATTTTTGTATTAAATTATTCACCATAGAATTATTTTCAATATCAAGAGTCTGCAAGAGTCTAAATGTCTTTTAGAGAAATGAGTAATAATGCAGTATAAACTTGATGGAAGGGATACAGTCAGTCTAAATAAATGGAGACTTTTAAGCAATAATATAACAGTTTAACAAACTGAATGAAGGAGGAGAATGCATGAGATTTACCACAATGCAGAATATAATATGAACATAAAAAAAGTCTGGGAAAAAAAGACTGGAAGAACAAGAAGTGAACATGTAACACAAAAATTGACGTTTTGAGTGACGCTGTTGTTTAGTCACTAAGTCGTGTCTGATTCTGTAGCCCAGCAGGCTTCTCTGTGCATGGGATTTCCCAGGAAGAATACTGGAGTGTGTTGCCGTTTCCTCCTCCAAGCAATCTTCCAACCCAGGGATCGAACCCCCATCTCCTGCACTGGCAGGCGGATTCTTTACCACTGCCAAAGGGAAGCCTTTGAGTGATGTTACTTAAATGAAATAATACTTCAGTTGAGCATTGCTAACAGAAACATACCTGTTTTACTAATACCACACTCATTCTCCTTGTTTTCAGGAGCTAGCTGATGTTTAATATTTATCGCACTAGCACTTGCTGGCCCAGGCCTCCAGCGACATCCCGCTTTCCCGCGGAAGCTCGCTGTGGGCGCCCTCCTGCAGGAGGTGGCCTGCCGCCCGCCCACCTGTACTGCAGGGCCAGCCGCAGGGCCGTGGCGTTGGACTCGTGCTTCCCCACCAGCATGCTCAGCCTCTCGGCGCTGCTCTTGCATTCTTCCAGGGTTATGGTCAGGAGGTCATTCTGGGATTTCAGGTGTTCGATACGGCTACAAAGGAAGGAGAATCACATTCACAGTTTTACACGAGGATTACAGTGCGTTTGCCAAGATTTTAGTCATCCACTCTAGATTTTGGCCAAAATGCATGTTAGGATATGAGCTCATCAGATGTTTTAGCAAATGCAACTGATGAGAAGTAATAAAGGAAGCAACTCAAAGCTGAAGAGTCATTAAATTCTGTGTGAATTAGAAATAAAAATTGCCCCCTGGTTATTTCACAACCAGTCATGGATGAGCCATTTGCCAGGTAAAGTGCTAGGCTTGGGAGATACACCATGGGAAGGAGCACTAACCTTCATGAGAGTTAAGACTCAGATGCTCCAATAAACCACCCTCCACCCTCCACAAGGACAAATGAAAAGCAACCTTTACAGAGCTACTATTTGTTAAGCCCTTGCTCAGTAACTCTCCCAATAGCCCTTTGAATTAAGTATTAGTATCTTCATTTCTCACAGAAGGCACAAAAATATTTATCCTTGAGCTCTGAACCAGTTTGACCCCAGTTTGACCCCAGATCCTTGACTCAGAATGCTCACGACAGGGCAGGAGCAAAAGATGAATCAATGAGTGAAAAAGAAACTGCACTTGAGGGGTGCCTGAGTGGCAACTGTGGAGTGTATCCAAAGCTCTGTCCAGCTTGGACAGTCCCCTAACTGCTAACTACTGGCAGGATAGTCAGTGGATAAGGATAAGTTTTATAAAAATCAGAACTGTAAATTCAAGGCAAAAGAGTTTATGGCAAGGTTAGAAAGCAGATTAGGAAAGCCGAAGCCTTCAGCCTTTGTTTTCTGTCCCAGAACACTGATGCTCTGGATGCAGTGATGCATCTCCCCACAGGACATGCCCATCTGCAGTATTCTGATCACCAAGTCTTAAAGAGACATAAGGTTTCACACACACAAACTGTTAAGAGCTTGGAAGCCATCTGCCTCGAGGATCAATTTTAGGACCACACATCTTAGCACATGTAACTAAGACCGTTGCGTGGCTTTGGCAACAAGAAGGTCAATTCAACGTAAGGTGTTACAGGATACAGTTTTCTGTCTTTGTTCACATGATGGCCTCTTCAGAGACTTCCCACCCTCTCATCCACCTCTTGACTTGCTCCAGTTACATTCAGTCCCTACTAATCAGATGAAACCATTTACCCAGCTCCCAGACCTCCCTGTGGTCTTTCTCAAACAGCACCCCTGTACTGACGGCTCCTACCTCTTAAAACATTCTCCTTCATTTGGGTCATGACAGGTGTTTACTGGTTTTCCCCCTGCCGAAAGGTTATTATTTCTCCTGTCTCCTCTGCTGGCTCCCTCTTCTCTATATAATCTGTGACGGTTGACATTCCCTTAGGACTCAGCCCCAGGTCCACTCCTGTATCAGCACTCTCCCCCGAGGGTGATTTTATCCAGTCCCATGACTTTCACAGGCATTTATGTTCCCATGGCTCCCAGATTCTTAGTTCATACCTCTCGTTAGTGCCAGTCTCACATATCTAGGGTTTCACACAGACACCTCAACATGGGATTCTTGACTTTCCTCTAACCATAACTTCCTCCATCTTCCCCATCTCAGTAAATGCCACCACCATACACCCAACAACAGAGGTAAGACGTCTGCGAATCTTCTTTGAGACTGTCCCTTATTTTATACATCTGTGGATTTTTATCACCACACATACAGTGACCCCTTCGAACTGCCTACTTGGCTGTGCTCGTTCACTGCAGAACTGGCTCAGCTTCCACCCCTGCCCACCCCTTTCCATTCTGCACATCTGAGTGAACTTTTAAAATTTAAATCAAATCTGTTCTTCTCCTATATAAAACGCCTTAACAACTTCCAGTGGCACTTTGTCTATGACCTCAAATTCCATAGCACACCCAGCCCTGACTACTTCACCACCTTGTCTCATGGGGCTCCTCCTTTCACTCATTCTGTTTCAGTTGGGATTGGGGCAATTCAGATTTCACGCCAGCCACTTCCCAGCCTTGAAGTTGATAAGTTGGCCCTTAAGACTCTTCCTGGTTTGTGACATGGTTGTTCCTTTTCCCGCCTGAAAAAATCCCAATTGCTATTTCCCCCCTTCAGAGATGCCTTCCCTATCTTCGTACCTAAAATCAAGGCTACCTTTTATTTCGTCACAGTGTCATATTTACTTGGAGCTTTCTCATGTTCTTATTGGTCTGTTTTTGCTTAACTTCCTTAACAGGATATAAGCTCCATGAAATCTTGTCTGTTTTACTTTCTTTGGCATCCAAAGAGCCCAGCATACAGCAGGTGCTTATATCTGCATGCTGCGTGCTAAGCTGCTTCTGTGCAACTCTGTGGACTGTAGCCCGCCAGGCTCCTCTGTCCATGGGATTTTCCAGGCAACAATACTGGAGTGGGTTGCCATTTCCTCCTCCAGGGGACCTTCCCGACCTGTTTATCTTAAATCTCCTGCACTGGCAGCCAGGTTCTTTACCACTAGCACCACCTGGGAAGCCAAAAAATCAGCCATACTTTTGAGTAGGCATGACCCACTCCATGCCTCTGCCACATACAAACACAAGTTAAAGGCTGTCATACTTTCAGAGTGTAATAGGACTCTGACTTTGAGATAGGAAGTTAAATAAAAGATATCAGAACATACTGGTAGATAATTTACAAGCAGTCCCAATTTCTAGCAGTAGCTGTGATAACACAGAAAACAATGGAGAAGAGGTGGACAGGCAGGGGTTGACCAGCTGGGCTATTTAATAGCTCTGGACTTGAGGCAAGTCATTCAGCGTCAAAACGTTTGCTTTCTAATTTGCAAAATGGGGCTATTCTGCCCTCCCAACCTGAGGATTTAGGGTTGTCTGTGAGAGTCCTTGGAAAGCTGTTAAACTCCATGACAGTGTGAGCTACAAGCACCAAATAGTTCCTCCTTCTTTGGTCTCTTTTAGGTGCATATAATTGAAGAGAAAGGACTCCCCTCAATTCAACCACAAAGCAGGCTTGTTAAATCCCAGAATCTGCTGAGAGGAGATCCTCCTACACAGAGGGCCCCTGAAGGTATCTGACTTCACTAAATTGCAAACGGCCTATCTGATTCAATTTTTAAGCACTCCCCTGCCTGTGATACTGAGAGCACTGCTTCTTTACTGCTACGAGGTAATCATCAGGATTGTCACTCGTAAGCATTTTGGATTTAATAAGGAAACCATTTAATTTCAAGATTTAAAATGACCTAGACTGCCACATTTCCTTGGTCGTCAAGTACTATATTAAACAGCTTCAAATCAGGGAGGACTAACAGGATAATTTAATTTATTCAGGTTTGCCATACACCAGGGGAATGGCATGAAGCAATGGTGGGTGGGGACCGGCATCCAGGCTTCTTACGGGTTGGCTCACAAGCCTCTCCAGTCCTTACCAGGCACCCCCCTGAAGACGGCTGGGTGAGGGCAGCCGCCGCCGCACGCTCGGCCGCCATTCAACCACTGTGGGGCCAGTTCTGAGTCAGAGCAGTCACCACGGCTTGGCCCTGCTCCTTCCCTTTTGTTTTTCTAACAACCTCTTTCATTGCTGGGGTGACATACAAGCCAGTCTTTGCCAAAGAGGCAGGACAAACTCAAACCACCTCCGTCACAAGGTCTGGGAAGAACCCATAAAACAGGGCACACAGTTAAATTATTCTAAGCAGTTAGGCCTACTTAGAAAATCTGAACTAAGTAGGATAGGATGTAGGGATGGGAGGCTGTACACATTTGCGAAAAGCATAAATAAAATGAGGCAACCCTTGACTGGAGCAGGGAGGGTCAGACCAGCGTGCCCGGTCCACCCCAGGAGTGTCTTGATCAGATCCCTTCTGCCGACTCCACAGCCCGGAGCTGCTGCCTCCGGCTCTCAGTAGCTCCAGCCTGCACGTTAGGGAGCCATCTTGCCATCTCTACCTACTTGTCATTCCATACGGACTGCTCCTTAGTGTGTTAGGGCCAGCGCACAAGGAAAACGGGGAGGGGGGTTCCCTGGTGGTACAGTGGGTAAGAATGTGACCACCAATGCAGGGGACGTGGGTTCGATCCTTGGTCTCGGGAGATTCCAGATGCCGCAGGGCAGTGGAGTCCGCGTGTCACAACTCCTGAGCCCTTACACTGTGACTACTGAAGCTAAGAGAGGTCACGTAATGAGGGGCCTGTGCGCTGAAACCAGGAGTTGCAACTAGAGAAAGTCCAAGGGCAGCAATGAAGAGCCAGCATGGCCAAAAATAAGTAGATAAACAAATACAGTAGCGTGTTAAAAAAGAAAGAAGACAGGGCCCCTGGTTCATAAATTATTAAGAATTTAAAACAGCACAACTAACGCTTAAGACAGTGACAGCAGAGCAGTGAAGCAAGGGTGGCCTCCTTCTAGGCACCAGGCCCGTGCATCTGACGAGGTCACACAAGGCCACAGAACCGGCCTCCTGTGCGGGGCAGGGCGGTGCAAACTCCCGCCTGCCTGCTCACCAGCATCACACCCAGCCCTGATTCATGAGCCAGCCTCAGCGGGTCTTTGGGAAGGGACTGGTTTCCCCTCAACACCACCACCAAACATACAGGATTCCTCCTTACCTGTTCAGCCTCTCCGTTTCCACCTCAAACTCTCTAATCTTGCTTTCCGAGATGGCAGATCCATGGGAATAGAGAGTCTGGAAGATTTCCTGAATGTTGGAGCAGTCCTGAAGAGAGTGGGCCAGGTGCTCTGCCACACTGCTGGACACCTGGACAGGTGAGCATTAATTCCCCTCTGGACAAAGCCACTTCCGGGATGCTGGGCCCCAGGCCCTTGCTTCCCAATTTAAACCGTTAAGCTTTAAACAGTTTAAAGCCAATGTTCCTTGAGAATTGGGCACCAGGAGATAGCTACCAAGATACTTTTCAGTTGCTATAATATAATCCTAGTATAAAAAGTTAACTACTGTGAATGCAGTACATAAACAGAGTCAAAAGGCAACCGCATCCTCTAAGCTCAGGATCCTCTGAGCAGCAGGATGAAAGATCCTCAGTCTTGGGACCTAAAATTTTGCATATTAAATAGTCTGGACACCCTTTCTCCTTCCTAAACCGTTGCCACCCTCAAACCTTGTCTCATGGTTGTTGTAGCTAAGGTGAACATCCCATTCCTTCACTTTCATAATTCGGCTTTGGCATGGAAGCTGGGTGCCTGCAATTTCTGCCCAGTGCAAAATTCTAAAATAGGGCCTTAAAAGGGCTGTTTGTGTTTTTCCCCACCCCTAAGAGTCAAACCAGTCAATCTTAAGGGAAATCAACCCTGAGTAGTTGTTGGAAGGACTGATGCTAAAGCTCCAATATTTTGGTCATCTGAGGCTAAAAGTCGACTCATTGGAAAAGTCCCTGATATTGGGAATGATTGAGGGCAGGAGGAGAAGAGGGCATCAAAGGATGAGATAGCTGGATGGCATCACCGATGCAATGGACATGAACTCGGGCAAACTTTGGGAGATGGTGAGGGACAGGGAGGCCTGGCGTGCTGAAGTCCATGGGGTTGCAACAGTGGGACATGACTGGGCGATTGAGCAACATTAACGATGATCAAATAACTGGATTTTCCAGCCTCACCCCCGAATCCTCAAAGACATCCCCAGGGAACTGAAAGTATTCTCTTTTCACTATACATCAGTTCACAGCCCCAGGGTATTCGGCACTCTACAAATGAGAACTCCAGAACTGAGCTAGAAGGTTCCGGTCTGTCCCAGCATCAGCCACACATCAAAGGCAGCGATCCTTCCCACTGGAGAGCACCTTCCCTTTCAAGAGGGACGTGAGAATAGTCAAGTTCTCTTAGAGCTTCCTGACTCACTTGGTCTCTGGGAAAGCAGGGTGATATAAAGCAAGTATTTCAAGACTTTCATCTGTATCGCCAGTAACAAGACCTCAATCATTTCTTTCTGAATGGCTTCAACTAGAGAAACAAGAAGCTCCCTTTAAAGCTGAAGGGGTAATTCACCACTGGCAAACCACTAAGCATTTTAATCTGATCCTTTGGAAGGAAATCAGGTATGATTTCTTATTACAATCACCTGGTTGACTGGAGGGACCCTGGGCAGTGCTTCTATCAGGGATAAGCCACCGTGTGATTCTATTATGTGACATGTCAGTTTGCGTCTCATGAACACTCACCCCAATGCTGCTGATTTCTGAGCCTAGGACTGGCCGATCAGACGACGAAGATTCAGACCTGGTCTTGGAGAGCTTCACCCTCTCGGCGATCTTAACAAACAAAACAAAACAAATGATCAAAAAACAACACATGCGACTCCCCATATAAACTACTGAGACTGTGTTTATACAGGGCTACTCTTGAACCATGGCAACTAAACCATCAGTTCTTAAAAACGACTCACGTGTCTGATTTTTCTGCCACCTGCTTATTAACTCATGGTTTTTCAGTTAGTACCACTGACATTTTGAGTTGGATATTCTTTGCTGTGGGGGACTGTTCTGTGCACTAGGAGATGTTCACCTTGGCTTCTAGCCACAGTACTCCAGGTGTGACCATCGAAAAGGTGTCCAGACATGGCCAGATAGCCCTTGGGACAAAAATCACGTCTGGCTGAGGCGCACTGGTGAGACTTCATAAACTTGATGGTTGACAACCAACCTTGTTGCAGAGACTGGCAGGGCTACTGGGAAAAGGACATGTAATCATGTGAACCGTCTCTCTGGGGTGGACTCAACATAGGAAGGGGGTCGGGGGCTGTGGCTGAGAATGGAGGGGCTACTTCTCACAGCTGCTGGGGCCTGCCCATCACTGTCATCTATTTTCCTGCTGGCAGGGCTGTCAGTTCTGGGAGTGGGCAGATCATTGGTTCATTACTCAGGGTCTCCCTTCTGGGCTGAACCATGATCCTCGAGAGCACCTCTCTATCCAGCCTGTGACAGAACATCTCACTCTCCACAATGACCTGTCAGCTGGGACAGGCTCCGGCCCGCTGATTAATGAGAGCTGGCATCCAGGTTGCAGCCAAGAGAGACTTAAAACTATTAGTGGGTTATTTCTTCCTGCAGCTCCAGCGCGGGAGGCCTACGCAGGCCCCTGGGAAGCCCCTCGGGGCCCGCTGAGCTAATTGCGTGTTGGCACCGCGGCCCTGCTCCACGAAGGCTGGGGCTGCCCGCACACAGGCGGCGTCCCGGAGCGCACCTTGGCGATGGGGATGTCATTGCTGCTGCTGCTCGTGCTCAGTTCTCCGGTGCTGGGGTTAACGGGGCGGTTGGCGGAAGTGAGGCGGCCAGGGCTGGAGGGGCCCGTGGCCTGCACGCTCTGCAGCCGAGTTTGAAGCTCTCGAACCTGAAATGACAACACCTTCAGACACGTTGGTAGGTTCCCCCTGCCCAAAGAGCAGAAGGGCCAGTTGGGGGGAGGGCAAAGCTTTCATTTACATGAAGAAACCAGCTTCCCTAAAAACCGAAGTCAGCTGAGTCCACACAAAGGGCACTGCTGTTCTTAACTGGACCTGCCATGGGCTGGCCAGCATCTGCCCTTCACAAGTTGGAGGGGGACGTGTTTTCTACGATGCTGGCACAAGGAGAAGGGCCATCTTTAAGGGATGTTCACTTACTCAGTCTTCTGTGCCTGGCCCAAGAAATGGAACCCAGGATGAAATTTGTACTTGTGTGGTGTTCAGAGGACAGAGATCATTTCAACATAAACACATGCCCATGCTATAAATATCAATCCAGGGTGGGTGCATAGGAAGCAGGAAAGAGGAAGAACGTGACTCCATCTGAAGTCACTGGGGAGCTGTCTTTGAGCACAGCCTCCCAGGTGGACAGGGCTGTAGTGGGTGAGATGGCTGAGGGGCTGGAGTGGGGAGACCAACTTGGATGACACACGGTGTCTGAAGAACTGCAAGTTATTCAATGGCATGGGGTAGGAGAGAGACCTGCTCTGGGAAGGAGGAGAGGCTATGGTGATGAGAGGGAGTTGGTACCCACGGCTTCTTCCCAAGGGACTTTGAGATGGGATTATCCCAGGGACAGTAGGAAGGAATACCTAATTAGCCCTTCAGTGTGGAGAGACCCAGAGCCCCCTCAATTACATTTAGAACACACATTTACCTGCACAGAATTTAAATGTCCCAACTCTGCTTCTCTATGGTTACGGCTCACTGACATCCAAAGGGAGAAATGTTCCAAGCAAGTGAAGATGATCATTAGAAACTGGCCTTTCCGATGACCCTGATCACAGTTTGATCACTGTATACAATGTCAGCCTTAAAGGGCACACTGACCGCAGCACCCAAGGGCCCTTACAAATGGGCACCAGACCGTCATGGGAAGAATCAGCACCAGGACATCTAAGCCCGGGTTTCCCCAACCTATTAGTGCACCAGAATGTCCCAGAGGGTTGGTTAAAACACAGAGCCCGGGGCCCCGTCCGCAGAGGTCCTGCTCAGCAGGTGGAGACCACACCCAGGAGTCTGCATGTCCAAAAAGCACCCAGGTGATGCTGACGCACCCGGCTGGCAGCAGTGACCTGCGGGAGGCCCAGGCCACATGGTGCTCGCTGTCTCAGAGACCACGGAGCAGAGCTGCCCGTCTGCCGGCCCCAAGGCCACACCCTTCCAGGCAAACCGCTGTCTAAAAGCGACTGGAGGGCTTTAATTTTTAATATCTTGGATGTCTCCACCCTGTTAAATTGGGAACCAAAAGTAATTGAAATTTCAATAATTCACCAGCATACGAGAAGCCAAGATAGGAAAACTCCCTCGGAGTAAATTGCATTCAATGGTGAAACAGCTCAAAAGTGCCCAATAGCTGGCTCTGGGGTGGCGTGCAGTAACTGTGGGTTAACAGAAATGTGCATCGTCCCCATAAACAACACAGGGCGGCCCTCAAAGCCGTTTAAACACCAGAAAAACACATGCTGTCAAAGTCAAATGGGACTGCTGGTGAGAGATTACAGGGCTTGTCCTAGAGTGGTCCTGATGAACTGTGCCTCTCTGTGCCCCATGGCCGAGGGACAGGATGCGGCTTTCCATCAGGCCAGCTTCTTGGCACCGGGAAAACCACTGTGGTGGAGACCGCGGGTTTCAGGTTCTGCTGCTGTCAAAGTCTGATGAGGTCCTGAATAAGGAACAGTGTTACGACCACTGCCGAATCTAAAGAGTGTCTGAAGCAAAGTGAAAGTTGGTCAGTTGTGTCCAGCTCTTTGTGACCCCATGGACTGTATAGTCCATGGAATTCTCCAGGCCAGAATACTGGAGTGGGTAGCCTTTCCCTTCTCCAGGGGATCTTCCCAACCCAGGGATCGAACCTAGGTCTCCTGCATTGCGGGCAGATTCTTTACCAGCTGAGCCACGAGGGAAGCCCAAGATTTCTGGAGTGGGTAGCCTATCCCTTCTCCAAGGGATCTTCCTGACCCAGGAATTGAACCTGGGTCTCCTGCATTGCAGGCGTATTCTTTACCAACTGAGCTATCAGGGAAGCCCTAAGAGTGTCTGAATCCCTCCCCAAACAATCAGTAGTCTGGGGCTCCAGAATCCCAACTGGTCCACTCATCTCTCTTCTTAAAAAGTAAAACATGGCCCTGGGCATTTTATAAAAACATCATTAAAACTACTCATGTTATAAAAAATGTTTCTTCTTCTAGTCAGTAAAGTCAACATGTCTATTGCGGAAAATTTAAATGACACTGGAAAATGAAGACAAAAAAAGTACCTATGTTCTTTCTTACTCTACAGAGCCCATAGCTTCTAGTCATTTTCCATGGTGTGTCTGTGCGTGGGCGTGCACACCTCAAATGAATTCTGAGTCTAAATACTCATTTTCATATTAAAAGCTTTGGACTAGGAGAATGTCTTTGAAAACTAAAGGATGATAAACATGTTTATTTTGGTCTATGCTTTATTACTTAATGATAATTGTTAGGAGTGAAAAATATCCAGCTGAAGGGAGTGGAGTGAGCCTTCATGGAATGAGAAACAACTAGTTGAGTTAAAAAGCCCTTTCTCCTCTCTTGCTTGGGAAGTGGGATCTTAATTTAGATGAATACATGCACAGAAATGAAGGTTAAAACCAGTCTGCTGACTGTAAGCTTAGGTAAGGCTTGGGAGAGGGGAGAGAGACAGCTATTAGCAACCTTGCTTTTGTTCTTACCAACTGCAGTAAGTTGAATTGTGTACCTTGCCCAAAAGATACGTGCAAGTTCTAAACCCCCAGTCAATGAATTGGACCTTATTTTGAAATATGGTCTCTGTAGATGTAATTACATCAAGGATCTCAAGATGAGACCCTCCTGGAATTGGGGCGGGCCCTAAATCTACTTATAAGAAAAAAGAGAGGGAGATTTGAGACACAGACACACAGAGAAGGCCGTGTACAGATGGAAGCAGAGAGTGGTCACAAATCAGAGGACACCGGGGGAGCGACCAGAAGCCAGAAGAAGTGAGACAGGATTCTCCTCCAGAGCCCATGGAGGAAGTGCGGCCTCGCCAACACCGTGATTTTGCAGACTCCAGAATGGTGAGAGAATGTGTTGTTGTTGTTTTACGTCACCAAGTTTGAGGTCATTACCTAATATACTCATCTTTCACTGAAGATATTTCATTAAAGAAAATATATTTCTCTCAACGAAATACATGCTTTGCAGTTGGGGATTGCCAGAAATCAAAGCACGTCTAAGCTAGGAACTTATACATGTGCCGATACCCTTACAGCCTTTCCCACTGGAGTTCTTCATCATCAGAACATGGAACATGATTTCAGTGGCCATTTCCTCACTTCTTCTAAAGTAAATATGTAGCCAGGTTGCTTCTAAAGGCCTGGAAGAGGAGTGTGTCTGTCACATCTCCTGGAATCCTGGCGGAGTGTGAAGGGGACAGTCTTGTGTCTCAGGGGCTCAGAGTCTAGCCAGACTTCTCGTGACGTGGGCTCCGAGAAGGGACACCAACAAGAAGTGTCAGCACCTGAAAGAAGCATTACTCTGCCTCCTGGAGTGGGAAACACTGGCCTTCAATCTTGAAGGTTGAGGAGCTGTTTAACAAGCAAATAAAGAGGAAAACAGCTCTGACAGGCTCAAGGAAGGAAATGACAATAAAACGCCAGCCCTCCGCTTCTCTTACTTATAGCTCAACGACTTCCCAAAGAGCAAAAAGGGCTTCATAAGATCATCTGATGAGAGAAGAGAATGGACTGGAATGAGGAAGAGAAAGGAAGTGAGTCAAAGCTGCATGTGAGAAATAATGAGGGCTCAAACACTGTCAGTGAAGTGGGAGCAAAAACGGCTACCACTCCTCAGATCACCATCCAAGAGAACTTCCTTTCCTGTAATAACGGGTATGTTCTCTAGCCTCACTACGGTAGCCATAAGCCACATGAACTGTGCCTACTGTTCCCAAGGAACTTTGTTTTTAATTGTCTTCTATTTTAATTAAACTCCAACATAAATAGTCATGCGTGGCGAGTAGTTACTGTATTGGTCAATGCCGTTCTAGAACAACTTAAGAAAGGAGAAAGACAAACTTGTTGCTGGAATGACCCCACGTATCACGGTACTTAGCGAAATGGAGAGAACATACGAAGAAGCTGAGTTTTCACAGATAAACAAAGATGCCAACTGTGGACATGCTGCATTTGAGGAAACCAGGTGTGTGAAGAAGGATTTCAGTCAATGGTAGAAATGTAATCTGAGAGAAAGGGATCAGAACTGGGCTTCTGTGTGTGGATAAGGTATAAGTGTGGAGGTGGGAGGAGAGAGTCCACACAGCTGGTTGGATGGAAGGCTCAACTGAGGATAGGAAGAAAGCGGAGCTTCACTTCCAGGAGAGAAAGAAGAGGTGAGGATAGGTACGAAGAAAGGCATGTTTGCGAACTGGAGAATGAGGATGGAAAAAGAGGTGGCTTCCATCTGATGGTTTTTGTCTGTCTTAGAGACAAGAGTTAAGGTGCTCTGATAGGAGAGAGGGAGGGGATAGGAGCTGTCAGAAAAGAGAAAGGAAGGTGATCTATAAACCAAAGAGCGAGAAAGAGAGGGAGAGGAGAAAAGCTTACATAGCACACTGCAAACTCAGCTGAGCTCTCTGATTTCAGACAGTAGAGTGAGTCAATGCATTGTTTTCTTCAAACCCTGGAGACTTCATCAAAGTGTCAGCAAGGAATAAAAACTGTAACAGTGAAAAGAATGTGCTTGGGGCATTAGCAGAAAGAAGACTTGGGTGCATTCCTTAAAGGCAGAGTGGAAGGAAGCGTACTGATGAAAGACACAGAATGGAAAAAGCCCAATTCCATGATCTACACAAGGGGAGTTGTACACAGGCGCACTCAGAAGGCTGGTAGGGTTTAGATGTGGTCTTGGCAGGTACTAAGAGGACAAGAATGAGAAGCAGGGCTGCAAACGGGGGACGGGGGGTGTGACTGTCTGTATACAGAACAAACGAACATTTCCAGTGTATGACAACTGTGCCTAAACAAACAGGCAGTCTTCCTATTAAGAGTGTACAGAAATGCTTCATAAAAAGGAACAGTGAGAAAGAAATTCACTGCCAAGGTTCAAAGAAAGACAGTAAAATCTCCAGGTGCCAGAAATGAAGTGAAAAATAAGGTTAGAGCGGTAGGAGGGAGCTGGTGCTTCAGGCAGCCGAGGCGGGGCGAGCAGGGCGTGGAGTGAACGTGCCAGGATCCGGGGAGAGGACCCTGGACCGGGGCAGGCCAGGCTGCTGGAACCGACGCTCCTGCATCCAGCTGGGAGGCTCCCTGCCTGGTCCCTCTGTGAGGAGCGGACCGAGGGTGCTGCCCAGGAAGCCGGAAGGCAGCCTGGGCTGTGCGGGAGTCAAACCAGAGAAACCAGCACCTCCGACTCGTGACACAAGAGTGTGGAGTCCAGGTTTATTCTGCCTCCACATTGCGTGCACCGCCCTCCCCCGCCCCGAAATCTGGAAACCGTTCCCTGGTGGCTCAGCCGTAAAGATCCCATCAATAATTGAGGAGACGAAGGTTCCATCCCTGGGTCGGGGAAGATCCCCTGAAGAAGGAAATGGCAACCCACTCCAGTATCCTTGCCTGGAGAATCCCATGGACAGAGGAGCTGGGGGGTGACAGTCCATAGGGTCACAAAAGAGTTGGACATGACTCAGTGACTAAACAACAACAAATCTTAACAGTGAAAACTGGTCTGGATTTTGCCAGACCATTCACTTCCCCAGAAATCGAACTGGTAAACTCCCCAATATCATCAGGGAACTGGAAGAGACTTAAGCCTCCCATGAGGTGCCCAGGACCGTGGAGCTGACTGACATGGAAGAATGGCGGCAGGGAGAGGAGGATGAGACGGGGCAGGCTAAATCAGGAGACGGACCCAACAAAGACGAGATCAGGATGAAGCAGCCTGTAAACCACACACAAGAAACACGTTTAGGGCCCGTAAAGAGATAAAAGGAGTGATTTTTGTATAGAAAAGAAATTGTGAAACAAAAACAGGCAGATGTCAAGCAAGAACAGGCAGATGAAAAAGAAAAGTCCATGGAAAATGTAGTCAATGAAGTGAAATCAATGTACAGGTTAAGCTCTAGACTGGAAAGAGTGGGAAAGAGTGTTTTTCAATAAAATTGGAAAGAGAAGTAGTGAACAGGAACACAGTACAAAGAATTCAAAACATAGCATGGGCAGCTAAATAGACACAAAAGTGCAAGTGTCATTGAGAGGCTCCAACCCACTTCCAAACAAATTCCAGAGGACAGGAACACGGGAAATGACAGAGAAACAATTTTCAAAAAGAAAATAAGTAAGTTTTCCAGATATAGTCCTGAGACTTTATCACGTCAGGTTCTAGATAGTTGTGGCAGTTTTTAGGTATGTCTGCAAATGCTTTGATAGTCCCTCCATCAAAAAGTGGACTCCAGGATTTCCCTGGTGGTACAGTAGATAAGAATCTGCCTGCCAATGGAGGGGACATGGGTTTGATCCCTGGTCTGGGAAGATTCCACATGCCGCGGAGCAACTACGCCCATGGGCCACAACTACTGAAGCCCACTGCCTAGAGCCCGTGCTTTGGAAAGAAAAGTAGCTCCCACTCTCCACAGTTAGACAAAGCCCAAGTGCAGCAACAAAGACCCAGTGCAACCAAAAATAAATAGATTTTAAAAAGGTGAACTCCAATTCCCTTCTCCTTGCACACGCCTGGCCTGAGACTGCAACTGATGAGCAGAAAGTTGTGAAAGTGATGCCACGTAACTTCCAAGGGTAGGTTAGAAAAGGCAATACAATTCTGCCTACCTCTCTCTCGGGGTGCTGGCCCTTACTAGCCAAACATGCTGCTGTGAGGAAGCCCAGGGCACACAGAGAGGATGCTTGTGGGTGTTCTGACCAACAATCCCTGCTGAGGTCCAGACAATGGTCAGCCTTACCCACCAGACAAACAAGGAAGCATGACTTCAAGACGACTGGCCGTGGCCACCCTCTGACTGCAAGCACGTTGAGCCCAAGGGAGAACTGTCCACTGGAGGCCAGTCATCCCCAGAAACACACAGATAGTCATAAATGATTGTTCTCTGGGGGCTCCGTATTTGGGGTGGTTTGTTATGCAGCTGGTGCTAACCGGAAGAAGAGGATGAAAAAACTGCATATCTAGAAACACTGTACTGCAAATGTAGGTGGAAGGGAAAGGATAAAGAGAATCTTGAAGCTGCGCGGTGGGAGAGAGACACCTTAAGCTCTGAGGGTGGGGATGTTGGTCTGTTTCCCTCACTATTGTATTCAACACGTGGAACAGTGTCTGACACAGTGTCAGCCTCAATACAATCTTGAATATCACCAAATAAAACTGTCACCGGAAAACCCAAGACGTAGCTAGCTACTATAGCAGCCTGAGTGGCCCCCAAAGATGTCCACACCCAAATCCTGGAAATCTGTGAATAAATTACCTTACATGGCAGAAGGGAATTTGCAGGAATCATAGAAAAAGGCAAGGAAACAGAACCAGAAGGAACACAGCCCTGATGCCTCACTGATTTTAGTGAGTGAGACACATTTCAGACATTTGACCTCCAGAACTGGGAGATAATAAATCCGTGTTATCTCAGGTCACTGATTGTGGTCACTTGTCTCATCAACAACAGGAAACTATACACCTATCGTCAAGAGTGTGGGCAAAAAGAAAGACAGTCTCAAAGATTAAGAATTAAGCACCTACAGACCTTTGCTGAAAGAACTTCCCAAGGACACACAAGCTTTTCAGGAACAAGAAAACTAAATTGCGAAAAAGAATGGGATAAAGGGAAAAATGATAAGCACAAAAACTGTTAGGGATGTAAGGGTTTCCCCGGTGGTGCAGTGGTAAAGAACCCGCCTGCCAAAAAAAAAAAAAAAAGAACCTGCCCGCCAAAGCAGGAGACACGAGACAGGGGTTTGATACTTGGGTCAGGAAGATCCCCTGGAGTAGGAAACGGCAATCCACTCCAGTATTCTTGCCTGGAGAATCCCATGGACAGAGAAGCCTGGCGGGCTACGGCCCATGGGACACGGCTGAGTCACAAACACTTTCACTTTCAAGCACATGCACATGCCATGAGGTGCATATGAGGACTCTGCCATCTCACTCTTGGACATGTATTCCAGAGAAATCCCCACACAGGACCAAAGAGGACACATGCATGGACTATGCCCCAGGGCACTGTTTGTGGTAGTGGGAGGTCTGGAGGGCGGGCATGGTAAATGTGGTGGGGACACTACAGAATTTCAGGAGGCCATTAGACCTCATGCATACATGGCACCATGGGCAGACCTTAAAGTCAGAGTGCCCGGGGAAAACAAAGAAAGAAGTCTGCAGCACAGCACAATGGATGTAAATGAAAAATACCCCAAAAAACACTGTGTATAAGGACACACGTAAAATGAGGGAAAGAGAGTGGGAGAGAAAAGCAATAAATAAAAGCGGGCCTTTTCACGATCAACGTGTCTGCTTTAACAGAGGGATGTAATTAGCTTATCTCTGGGCCCTGCAGGCCAGATGAAAACAAACAAATGAAAGGAAGTAAATATAAAGATAGGCGCTCAGGGGCATGAGGGATTGTGGCAGCCAGACGCTGGTGAGGACGGACAGTCGGGCTAGAGCTGTTGAGGCGTCAGCGGTGGGTTTCCCGAAAGGGCGCAGGTCACCGAGAGGGAGGTGAGGGCGGCTGCAAGCAGGGCCAGCTGGGCCTGCGCTCCCCCAAGAAGACTGTAGGGGCTCAGAGAGACGCCCGAGCCCTCTGACGGAGTCAGCTGAGAACGTGGGGTACAGATGAGTGGCAGGCAGGAAGGAGAGGTGGTACTGGCGTCCTGAGTAGGAGGAGAAGCATCGCTATCTATCAGCCATAAAGGGACAAGTCTGTGTTCCGCAGACAATTAGGAGCAGGCAATTAGGTTGTAATTCATAATTTCGCCGTGAAATGGAGCTGGTGGAGACAGATGATTTGCACACTGGAGAGGGCTGAGAACGTGGTTAGCCCTGTGCAGGCCTCAGAAAGCAGCCTCCTTCGAGGCTGGGCTTGGCACCGTGTTTGGCAGAGAACCACTGTCTCCCACTGAAGATTTTATAAGACTTTTCTTTCTTGGAGCTCTCAAGCAAATGAGAAAGCAGAATTTACTTATAGAAAATATACACTTATTCCTACAAATGTGATTTGTTTCAGCAAAATAATATTTTATTGTTCATAGCAATTTTGAGTCAGCTGAATCAGAAGAGGAAGAGGAACATAAGGAGGAAAGCAAACTCAGCTGCATTTCTGTTCTCCGAAGAGCTGATGGGTGATCTGTGTTCTTCTTTTGTCGGAAAGCCCACGAAGGAACCTGGACCGGATTATCTAAGTGGCTGCATCGGGGAAAAAAGTCAGTGCTTTGGCTGTCTTCCTAATTTCTGACCAGCTTTCAAACAAATGTTGTCAGCTACTTGCTTTATAGCCAAGAGCTTGCCTTTACACAGCTGGACTTCCTCACTGGAATGGAGGCTGGAGGAGGGAGACAGGGATGGATAAGCCAACACTGGTACCCACAACTGAAAAAACTGTTTCACAATTTCCATGGCACAGGTGTGCACAGAGCCCATTTAGAAACTGTTTTCAAAGAAGACATGAGAAAATCAGAGTCTTGTGGGTTCTCTGCCAAGGATCGCTCTTAAAACTTCCTTCAACTACGGAAAAGAGGGGAGATAGGTTTTGCCAAAAATGTTCTGTCGGGCTCACATCAAGATAAATATGTGCACAGACAGCTTCTTCTCTATGAAACAAACTTATTTTGTCTTCACTTGGTGTTGTTCTGGAATACCAGGGACACTGATGCGTTGTACCCTAAGGAGCCTGCCACCCACATTATGTAAGAGAGGATGCTTTACTTCTGGTCTGGGTAGAAGCAGGAGATGATAATGGGGAAAAGCAGGGAGAACATAGGAAAGGAGCCCAAACAATAGAAAAGTGAATGCTGCATCCCACAGCAAGGCTACCAGAGCCTAAGATTCAGTGCTAAGAGTTAATGTCAGCACAGACCAGGATCATTAAACTTCCGTGGGCCTCTCATGTCTAAGAAGGGTATAACAGTACCTCTCCTAGAATTATGGTGCAGGTTAAATGAGATGTGCATACGTCATCACTCATCACTAGTAAATGCTCAAAACATATTCAGCATTATAATTCAGGCTCTACCGTCTTGCTTTGCTTCAGAGGTATCTATTTTTAGTACAAGAGGGGTATGTTTAGTCTAAAAGCGGTCAAAGAATGTTAGTACTATCAATATTATTAACAGGTCCTTAAAAATAAATAATCAAAACTGCACTGAAAAAAATGCATTGGTAGGTGGCACCTTGTAAAACTATTTCCCTTCGACAGATGAGCACGGGAAGTTCTCCCCCACCCTAGGCGATGCCTCCTTGACTCTGCATTCCCAGGGATCCTGTGTCCCTGTAGGTTCTGGTACACGCACACCCCTCTCTGTACCCCCTCTTACACTCATGTGACCTTGATGAGTGGAAGACAGGGGTGGGAACCATTCCTGTCTCAGATGCAGGGCTCGTCACTACCACACTGTGGCCCTTGGAGAAGCGCGTGAGGCATGGATAGAAAGTGCCAGAAAGGCTGTGGGGGGTTCTCTCTCTTTTCACTCCACCTGTGGGGGAGCAGGTAAAGATGTCTGGAGAGGCTTTTGGAACACACACAGCGGGTGACTGAAGGATACTGCCTTCCGTTTACTGTCTGGGTTCTGCTGGGATCACAATGGGGAAGTATGTGAGGGTCCTACAGCCCGTTCATTGATTCATAGCTCATGGAAGGGCCCGAGCATCTATCCTTTGGAAGAGTTTCCCAGTGACGCCGTCACACATGTTCCAAGCCACCCCAGGATGGATGCGTGAAACTGCCTGATTCTCTGGCAACTGCACTCCCGTCCAAGTCTACCTGGTATCACACTCAGAGCAAATCAATCACCTGGAACATTTACTGCTCAATACACTGCTCCTTCCTATTTCTCAGCCCCTCTCCAGTGAGATGGAGCATCTGTCTAGCTCTGGTCCATGGCCTGTGAACAGAGCATTCAGATGAGGAGGAGTCTGTTCAAGTGGTGTTTTAGGGAACAGGCTATCATCACCCTGGGTTCCTGAGGGAACACATGGAGCAGAGCAGTGTGCTCATCCTGAGACCTGCACTGGATATGCCGTGCAGGCAGGAAATAAGCTTCTCGTTTGGAAGGCTAGTTTGTTAGCACTGTGTATCCTATACGCTCCAGTCACAGAGAAGAGCCAGCGAGGACCCCCAAACTGCGGCGGAAGGAGAACACTGGACCAGATTGCCCTCCTCTCAGCTCAGGGTTGCTGTTTTGTTTTTTCTTTAATAAATATTTTATGAATTTGAACTTAGCAAATATTGGCATCTTCTTCCTCATATAAAGAAACTCCTAAGAGGAAATAGAAAAGGTAAGATACGAACAAATTTCCATCAAGGACAAAAGAGAATAACTGCTTCTGTGTGGATATCAAGTTATTAAGGCTGGGAGATGCTGATCACATTCCATGATTCATATTTTACTTTCTGTTTCTTCAATTTGAAAATTAATGAAAAGTAGAAAGAAAATATATGACTCTCTTCACGGCCTAGACTTGGCCTCTTAATATTTTAGCATATTAGCTCCCCTTCTACTTCTATGTATCTATTTCTATATATTAAACAACACATAACTGTAAGAATACATGTTAGAAAAATAAACTACAGCACTGTAAAAGTGTTCAAGTACCTTTGATCTAGGTAGGTCCTCACCCCCTGCCCCCATAACTATTATGAAATTGATCTGCATTCACTATAATATAAATAAAATTCACAGTAAACATGAAGTAGTACTCTTTTGCAGTCCTGCGTGTCCAACTCTTTGCGACCCCATGGACTGTAGCCTGCCAGGGTCCTCTGTTTATGGGGATTCTCCAGGCCAGAATACTGGAGTGGGTTGCCATGCCCTCCGCCAGGGGGTCTTCCCAACCCAGGGATCAAACCCAGGTCTCCTGCATTGCAGGCGAATTTTTTACCGACTGAGCCACCAGGGAAGCCCCTGGTAGCCGACAATGGGAGGTAAATCAGATGCAGTGAATGGCTGTTTCAGAGGCAGACCAGGCTCTGGACACCTCAGCCTGACGCTCTGCATTTTATCTCCCAGCAGGGATGGGCAGCCTAATAATAAGTATATATTGTACATGAATTAATTAGTAGAAAGAAGGATATAATAAAACACATGGTCAACCTTTAAGGTCATTAATCTTTCTCAGGAGGCTTTTTCATTTAATTTAGACTCCTCTCTCTCTAGCCCCTTTAAGCATGAACACTGATTGCCAAGTGCCCTTGGAGGTAACTTGGGTGAATACTGAAGGTGGATTTGACTGGGTGTTCAGAAGCAGTGCAGCAGTCAGAAACAGGCACCAGTGGATCCAGAACTAACGGCTCTAGGAGTGGATCTGGGGCTCACACAGAGGATGTTGAGTACATCACCACAGGTGGCAAGTTCACGGGATGAGGGCCACACCTGCGTGTGCACAGGGGCCCAAGGAGGACTGGGCTGGATGCTCACACCCACAAGATTCCTTCCGCATGAGTATCTCCTTCTGTATCCCGTTCATCAGTATATTCCCTCTGCCCGGCACAGAGGAGACGACCAGTCATGTTTACAAAATGCATAAATGAAAGAAGAGCCAAGTGCTTCCCTTTCTAGAGTAATTAATTTTACTTTGCCTAAATTAAACTCACTTCTTTATGCATGAGGAAATGAGTGGTTCTATTACAGAGCATGCAGAAATAAATGATTATCTCATTTAATAATGAGCTAGGACCAATAATAAAAATTGTCTGCCTGTTGTTCCTTAGTTACTGCTCTGCCAAGTAGCCCAATCTGCTGACATTAGAGGTCTAATTTAATTAAATCATGTACAAGGCTCAGAAAACCTACTGAGAGCACTCTGTTTAATTACAGGCAAGGGGGTAAGCATCAATCCTATTGATCTGATCAGTTCAAATTCTATACAAAGAATGCGGGCAATGAAAAAAAAAAACCTGTTTTCCAGGCAACTTTGATGAACTCTGGATTCTGAGTGGCCAGAAAGACAGCAAAGGCAAACCAGCCATGTTATCATGTGGAACCACAAGGATGGAACTGAAACCAAACCTTAGTCATTCCTCAGAGCTATACATCATGAAGAGAAGACAACCAACCACAAAAGGCAGATTTCTCCTCAGGGAAATAAAATACACTGGGTCATGGTAGGTAGAAGTCATCCAGCATTTAAAATCTAGCAAACTGGCATTCAAAGGCATTGAGCAAATTCTGACACCCACAACTGTCTTGGAATAAAGAGAAATAAATCTAATTCATGGGTATATACAAACTGGGAATTTGCAGTTAAGGAAAAGATATAAGTTCCCTAATATATTTTTATTTGGAGGTAATTAAAATATAAACATATACATTTATATAAAACTGTATTAACTACAGAACCTACAAGATAATAAATGTGATCAGAATAAAAGTTTTGAGTACAATGTATGTGTATCTGTGTGTATGTGCAGTTATTCAATGTCCATCTAAGAATTCAAATCTATACGGATTCTTAGGGAAAAAAGGTGGTATGGTGTTAATCTTTCCAGACTACTAAACAGGTAACTCTGGACTTCACCCCAAACAATTACTGGTAGATTTTGAGCAGTTGCTATGTGCCATGCATTAGTCAAGTGCTTAGATGATTCATGAGGATTACGTAGTGTTCCTGCACTGGGTGCTATTATTATCCCCATTTCATAGAAGAATAAACTGAGGCACAGAGAGCATAGGTTAACTTCCCAGAAACTCACAGTGGCTTTGGGGTTCAAGCTGTGACCCCAAGCAGTTACTGAGCCCTGGCACAGAGTATGATACCATTAAACTATGCTGTCCTTAAGACTGACCTCCAGAGTTGGAGAAAACACTCAATGAAGGGAAACTGGTTTTTTCTCCTTTGCTAGTCACAATCAAGTGCTGACTTGTGCTTTAGTGTCTCAGGTTCAAGGAGGAAACTTATTCGAAACCACAATATGTAATTAGGCCTAAGACCAACATTTCCTTCACAAAGTAAGCACCAACAGAATGTGCGTGCTAAAAGCAAGCGCACCTAATTAGGGCATTAGTCATAATGATCAGGGAGTGCAACCCAGGAAATTACATGTGCTGTGGGCCTTAGCACTAAGTAAATGTCCTCAGCTTGCCCAGATAAAGTCTTCGCTGACTGCAATGATTTACACCTGCCTTTGCCAGGATTAGCATCCGATACAGCTGGGTTCTGAAAATAAGCTTATGCATGTGAGTTTAGACAAAATAACATTCAGATATGAGCATTAGGAAATGCTGGCAATAGCCACAAATGAGGAAAAGAGTTGATAACATTCAAAAATAGGGCTTTCTTTCATATTCATACACAATGGCAAGTGTGAAAACTGTGTGGGGATTAAAAACAGAATGATGTACACACACTGATCTTAGTGAAGCAAGTTAAAGAGCGATGGTAATACCAAGATGTGTTTTTTTCCTCCTCTGTGTGCAAAATCACCAGTCAGCAGACAAGAGAAAGCAAGCTTCTAATTCTGCCACGATGGAGAAACAGTAGAGCAGGCCTAGTAATTCAAAGTTCAAAGGGAACTGTTTCTGACTGAAGAATTCATTGCTTCATCTCCAGTCCAATGGCAGATCAAATTAATAGTCAAACAAAGAAATACTTGTGGGTTCCAAAGAAAAAACTTTATCTTTGGAAAAGTGAGTGCTTAACAACTCTGCCAAACATTTTTATCCTGAAACATCAACTCCTTTAGTAATGGTTGTATTTCCAACCAACCATCAAACAAAGTGGTTCTCAAACCTGTTTGGGTCATAGGGCCATTTAGCAGGCAGAGGTGACTACCAGGAATTACACATGCACATTCAGAACATACACATACACAGATGTATATATACATAGGATTATTAGCTTTAATGGGCTTCGCTGATAGCTCAGTTGGTAAAGAATCTGCCTGCAAGGCAGAAGACTCTAGTTCAATTCCTGGGTCAGGAAGATCCCCTGGAGAAGGTAAAGGCTACCCACTCCAGTATTCTGCCCTGGAGAATTCCATGGACTGTATAGTCCATGGGGTCGCAAACAGTCAGACACGACTGAGTGACCTCTTCATGTTAACTTTAATGAGTCTAAGGGATATTTCATATTAGATTCAGTATGGATATATGAGAGCAGGTACTATAAATCTAAAGAAACATGATCAGAAGAAACTGCAAAGTGTAAATTCTTTATATTTTTGCAAATTATAAATTATTTGCCTACCTTAAAGTTAGAACCTTTTATCTGAGCTTGGGGAAGACGTGAGTACCCAGAGAATGGCTGAGAATCACTGTGCCGGGATAAATTTTAGCATCCACGAAGATTTGCTGATTGCAGAGATTAAAAACAAATCCTACCCGCACGCCTCAGCACTTTCAGATGACTCTCAAGAATGACTGCATACCCGGAAAGGTATGCTGATTCACAGAGAGCAACGCCGCGGAACCCTCAGGGCGCCCTTGGTCGCGCTCCTCCTCCCCCGGGGCTGCTGCGCTCACCCTCCTCCACAGCCGGTCGCGCTCCTCCTCCCCAGGGACCGGCCGCGCTCACCCTCCTCCGCAGCCGGTCGCGCTCCTCCTCCCCGGGGCCGGCCGCGCTCACCCTCCTCCGCAGCCGGTCGCGCTCCTCCCGGACGGCGTTCGTGGCGGCCTTGGTCCTGTGCAGCTCCTCCTCCTTGCTGCACAGCATGGCCGTCAGGCTCTCGTTCTCCTCCCGCAGCCCCGCCAGCTCCTTCTCCCACCGACACCGCTCCTCTGCCAGGCTGGGGTACAGGTCCCGGCCGAGGACCCCCTCGATCTCCTCCACTGTCTGGAAAACAGGGCCACGGAGACAAGGCAAGTCAGTTCCCTGGGAGAGGGGCAGTGGAGAACACAGGCTAGCCGCGGGCGAGTGTCCACGGAGGGGGGCTTCCACGGTCACTCCACTGCGGGCGATCCCCCAGTCACCCTCTCCCCATTTTCAGAAGAGGCTCTGTCATGGCCTGGGTCATGGTCTGTGTTCCCCGGCAGTCTCCCCTCATGAGAAAAACAGAGTCTCTTCCTGGTATTTAAGTCTGTCTGTAGTGCAAACAGCCACACAGACATTTATCTCCTTCACCCACGTTCCAGAGTCAGTGAATACACATAACCAGATGGCAAGCCAGTTAGTGATCCTGATAAAGCAAAGGCGAAGTTGCAGACTACATACAAGATCTAACTTGAAATTTCCTAAATCACAGGTTTCCCATGTTCCAGCTCAGTGGTACAATGGGTCACATCACCACTTCCAGGTTTTAGGGTCATATCAGAACCAGAAGGTGTGAATGAGGTTCAGTCCCAAGATACGAAAGATGAAAATAAACCTCAGTGACACAGAAGAGGGAACTCATTGTGGAGGTTTCTAAGACAGCAGGGATTTAATTAACACGACAGCTATGAGCTTAAAAAGAATAGTATCTTGATAGTACTTGGACAGTTTTTTTTTTTTTTAAATTCACTGAAAACATATAAATTTGAAGAAAAGGAAGCACTCATTCTGCTTGCTTTCAGAAACTATTCATTCGTGATTATTGTCCTTTGGAAAAGGAAGCACATGCCAAATGATTTGGAAAGAAGTGGTGGAATTACCACGTCAGGGTAGAACGCAATGAAGAGATGTGACGTGAAATAGGTCTCAAAAATGAGTGGCCTAAGGGTGCAGGGCATTCCAGGCGGCTCTAGCAGTAAAGCGCCCGCCTGCCAATGCAAGAGATGTAAGAGACTGGGGTTCAATCTCTGGGTCGGGATGTTCCCTGGAAAACTGAACGGCTACCCACTCCAGGATTCTTGCCTGGAGATCCAATGGACAAAGGAGACTGGCAGGCTATAGTCCATGGGGTCGCAAAGAGTCGGACATGACTGAGCAACTTAGCAAGCAGAGGGTGTCATGATGAGGACAGGTACCCACCTTCCACATGCAGTGCTTTGTCCTTCCTCTCAAATCAGAGACTTCTGCCCTACTCACTCCTGCTCCAGGGCCTGCTCTGTCCCTTGCTGGTTGGCAGAAACCCATGGCTTCCTCTTCCCCTTGATGCTAAGGCTGGGGCTAGTACCCAAGCTGACATTACAATCACATACAGGGCCTGGAGATTCCAGAAAGAAAAATACTAGGGGCTGCTTCCCCAAACCACATCAACTATATATTTATAATTGTGATGAATGAAGATGGGAAACCAGATGTAATATTAATATGAATCATGGTTTACCTCAAGATACCACAGCTCTTCTGTGAAATCCAGGATTCCTGTTGACAGAGTGTTGGGCCTTTAGTCCTCAAACATTTTATGGATAACATCACATTTCCCCTTGACACAGGTTCCTTTCAGACTTCTCAGTGTGAACTGAGATGCCTGGGTCACAAAGCTCTGGGGAAGTAATATAAAGATACCAGAGGCCCTGCATCAAGAGGACTTGATGTTCCCGCGGTTCAAGGTGAGTTTGTGCAGATACAGCAAATTCTTCTCATCTGGTGCTCCCTAAGGACTAAGATGAGTCAGCGAGTCAAAGCCGCTCAGTCGTGTCCGACTCTTTGTGACCCCATGGACTGTAGTCTGTCAGGCTCCTCTGTCCGTGGAATTCTCCAGCACGAACAGTGGAGTGGGTTGCTATTACTTTCTCCAGAGGTCTGCCCTACCCAGGGATTGAACCCGGGTCTCCCTCCTTGTATCATTGCAGGCAGATTCTTTACCATCTGGGCCACCAGGGAAGCCCAAGGTGAATGCACAGCAAAGGCGGGACTGAGGCCCAACCTAGTACGTTCAGGATAGATGACTCATTCAGGCCCTTTGTTAGCACCATGAATTGATAACTCTAGAAATAACATTCTATAAGCCTGAAAGCTACAATAAAATTTCCAAGTTAATCTTACAACTTCAGAGCGCTGTATGATGAACCACACTAAAATGACGTGGTTCAATACTATTAAGTCTCATAGCTTCCAAGGAAGTAGTCATTTTTGCAGCAAAGACAGTGATCTTGACTATTGATCAAATGCCTTTCTCGGATATGATTCAATCCAGCAAAAATGTACAGGGCTCCGGCTTCTCCCTGGTGGCCCAATCTTTAGAAAGGCCTTTTTAGAAATACCCACCCCCTAATAGATATTCGAGAAAAACAGCACTTCAGACGAAAGGAATCTGATCACTTCCCTCAGATGATCTGAGAGTCGCACAGAGGGGCGGGGAGGGGGCTCCTACCTTGATGGCCAAGTCACAGTGCTCGCTGGCCGTGGTCAGCTGCTCGATGTGTCTGTCCACCTCCGCCACCGAGAGGCTGCAGCTGCTCTTCTTCCTGCAGCAGACCACGTTCTCCAGCCCCGTCAGCACCCTCTGCAGCTCCGAGTTCAGGTCACTGCAGTTATCTGCAAGCGGATGTGGACATGAGTTAAGCAGGAAGACAGGCATGAGCGCTCTCTGTTTTGATTATGGAGAAGAACCTGTTTAGGCACAATGGACGGCAGTGAAGCTGGACGCCAAAGTTTAACACTACGCAGCCTAACCTCCCAGGCTCCTGACCTTTTGAAGCCTGGGGCCAATGCTAAGGCTTTATTAAGGAGTTTCAGACCATGGCTATTTTCTAGACAGCCATGCCATGCTGCCTTCTCTCATTTTTCACTCAAAGGCAGCTACATCTCAAATTTCTCTAGTAAGAATGAAGAAATGTCCCAGGGGCTGTGGGACTTCTGGTCAACCTTCCTGCTCAGTCATTCAGATAAGGACTGATTTCAGAAAGAGTTTTAGCTAAAAAGATCTGAAAACTACTAAATAACAAAACAAATCCCAGAGAGAGCAGAGACACTAGGTATTTTGTTGCTGCTGTTTTTTTTTAAGAACAGAATCTGTATAAGAAACAGTTAGTGCCCTCAGTCAGCTTATAACCAGGATTTTTTCTTCTGACTGATGTAACCAGTCAACAGGCTTTACCATTGCAATTTATACCACTTTCTTCCATCAGAGGAAAAACAAACTGTTTTAACAAACTCCATATTGTCCTCCATGTGAATGCCTTGTAAGCAATTCTAAAAATTTGATTCTGACTTTAAAATCTGGGTTATTTTTAATTGTGAGACACCCAAGGCCTGGTTAGGAAAAGAAAATTAATTATAATCTTAATGTGAACTAGACATATTTTAAAAGATATTTTTTGTTGGGGGAAAAATCCCCTTAAAGTCAAATGTAATACAAATATTAATATCTCAGCCTATTTTGGATTCTGTGTATCACTACACCATTCAATTCTTATAGCAAGACAGCTGTTAACTATAGTGATTTACCAAAGGATACCTTTCCCTTACATCCATGAAAGAAGCCTCAAGTCTTCACACTTCCCTCCTCTTCCCTTCTCATCACTGGTTCCATGCAATAAAACAGCCAGTTGCCTTTGATGCTTACCTGTAGAAGGCTTCAAGAAACTCTCAGCAGTACAATAAGAGGATTTCTCAGAATATTTTGTTCAACTTTATTTGACAGCTTATATCTGTTGTTTAGCTAAGTTGCATTCAACTTTTTGTGATCCCATGGACTATAGCCTGTCAGGCTCTTCTGTTCATGTAATTTCCCAGGCAAGGATACTGGAGTGAGTTGCCATTTCCTTCTCCAGGGGATCTTCCTGAACAAGTGATCAAATCCCTGTCTCCTGCATTTGCAGGCAGATTCTCTACCACTGAGCCACCAGGGAAGCCCAGATATCTACAGGGAAGCCCCATATCTGCTGCTGCTGCTAAGTCACTTCAGTCGTGTCTGACTCTGTGTGATCCCATAGACGGCAGCCCACCAGGCTCCCCCGTCCCTGGGATTCTCCAGGCAAGAGCACTGGAGTGGGGTGCCATTGCCTTCTCCGCCCCTATATCTACAAGTACCTAAATCCAGACAGACAAGAAGTCTGATCCTTTCACTGCAACCAATGAACACAACGATTCCTCCTCTTCTCCAAACTGTATTCTCTATCTCTCCCAGCTCTGTGAGTAGCAATACCATCCACCCAGTTATTCTGGTTAACTCTCATGACACCTTAATTTTCTTGTGCTTTACACCCCAAACCCAATCCATCTTGTGACTGCAACCTCTAAAACACACCCCCAAACTGACCTCTTCGGACCATTTTCACTGACACCACTCTTGGTCCAAGCCACCATCATTTCTCCATTGAACCATCTGAACAACCTCCCACCTCTAGTCCCTACACCTTAGCCAAAGTGAGTCTCTTAAGGACATAAGCCAGACCATGGCCCAAACCATTATATGGCTTCCCCTTCATTCAGCTGAAGTCTGAACTCCTTACCAGAGTCTGTAAGACTGCATGATCAACGCTGTTGATGTTTCAACCCAGGCTATACCATGAACTCCTGGGGGAGCCTTTATTAAACACTAGTGTCCAGGCCCCACCCAGGCCAGTTAGATCACAATCTTCAGGGGAGGAGTTTCGGCACTGGAAAAAATTTTTTAGGCTCATCAGATAACTGCAACGTGCGTTCGTGGTGGGAACCACTGATCTCGCTGGTCCTTGTCTCCTCTGTCGACCTTCCGCCTCATCACTATGCTATATTCACACTCCTGCTTCCTCTCCATCCCTGGAAGATGCCAATCTCCCGTCTGCCCTAAAGCTTCCTTTTCCTTTGTTGTTTCCTCTGCTGAGGATGATTTCCACCCAAATCTCCTCTTACATTCATTTCTCAGCTCAAATGCCACCTCCTCACCAAGCTCCTTTCTGTCTGAGGCACGGGGCTCCACCTCTTGCCCTTTAGTCCCTGTTCTGTGATCCTATCTTCTTCATGGCAAGCATCACTATCTGCTCTGATGTAGGTGTCGGTCATCTCCTCTACTCAAGTGTCAGCTTCAAGAAAGAAGGGATTTTGATCTTTCTCCTCACTTTATCTCCAACACAGGATAGGCCGTCACAAGCTATTTTTAAAGTGAGCAAATTTAAACACATCATTATATATTTAAGAGCCAACAAGACTAGAAACACAGACTGTCAACAGCAGATGTTTTACACGCACATTATGTTTTCTGTCCTCAATATGGGTCACACGCTGAGCTGCAGACAACAGGAGGACAATCTCCACTGCGCAAGTGCTCTGGAGACGGAGGGTAGGTGCCCACCACTAACTCAGGACAAAGAGGTCCAGAGTCAGAGTGGTGCTCCTGAGTGCCCACACATGCTGTGGAAATGTGCGTTAATTCCAGGGTAACAACTGGAGAAGTTTCTCCAAATGATCATTTAGCTTGAGGTGCTGGGTTTCCTGGTACCCTGAGCTGGAGCTAACACACACTCCTGAATTATTTGCATGAGTAAGTGCTCCCGAGTGGGGTGAGGAAGGAAGATGCCTCTGTTTAGCCATTCATAAGGATGTCCCTAGCACAGCCACACCTGATGTGATGATCACCCTGGACATGACTGCTGAGGGGCCTTCACAGCAGGCCTGGAGAAGGTGCTACCAGGCTGGGTTCTGAGTATGCTGGACTACAGGGAACAGGAGGAAAGTGTAGGGATCCCATCAGTCTTTCTCATTCTTGAACCAGCCGCTGAGCCCTGGCCTCGGGCTGGAAGCAGGGTACAGAGATGAACACCAGACTCTCAACTCTGGGAGCTCCCAGGTGGATATGGCAAAAGCCACGGCCCTCTCTCCCAGCTGTCCACCACCACCCTGGGGAAAGTAACCACAGACACCACGATGCAAGTACAGGACAGAGCACCAGGAAGACGGAGGGAGGCATTTACGTTAACATGCAGACTGCAGCTCAGGGCCATCTTCTGTTCACACTCACAGGACGACAGATATTTTCCTTGGTCTCAGGAAGCCCAGTGCATATCACACAGGCTGATGATGAGCCCCACACACTCCTGCCTGCTACCCACAGGTTTTACACAAGCCCCACTAGTGATCAGGTGACCCCTGGCTGTCTTTTGTCAGTCTTCCTGGTTCAGGGCCTCACAGGATGACGGCGGCCAACAGGAACAGATACTCTGGGTGCCCTGTCAATGCTGCCGCTTTATACCACACACTCACCACCACTCACCCCACATGAGTGGCCTTATCCCTCAGTCTGTGGCATATTCTGAATGCAGACTGAGAACACATCTTCAATTCCTTCCCTTGGCCTCCAATGCCCTGCATAGTCAGCTCCCTACCAGGCACTGGAGCTTCCACAGTGAAGGCCAAGGAAGTCGGAGTCTTTGTAAAAGACCAAAGGTGTCAGTTAAGGGACCAGAGGTGCAAGACAAGCTCAGACAGGGAACAAGTATTCCCGAACAAACAACAGGTGCCTCATTTATAAATCAAAGCCACAGTGAAATATCACCTTAGGCCCAAGAGGATGGCTACTATCAACAACACAAAATAACAGGTGTTGGTGAGGAAGTGGAGAAACCTGGGTCCTTGTGCACTGCTGGTGGGAACAGTAAAATGGTGCAACTGCTTTGGAAAACAGCATGGCAGTTCCTCAGAAAGTAAGAATAGAACTCCCATGTGATCCAACAATTCCACTGCTGGGTACAAATCCAAAAGAACTGAAAGCAGGACCTCAAACAGATAGATCCTTGTATATCATGTCCATAACAGCATTGCTCGTAATAGCCAAAAGATGGAAATAACCCAAGTGTCGATTGGCAGATGAACGGATAAACAAAGTGGTCAAGTTCACAGAGACAGAAAGTAAGACGGTGGCTACCAGGGGCTGGAGGGTGAGGGGTGGGAGCAGGCACTGTTTGACGGGTACAGTATCAGTTCTCTAAGGTAAAGACAAAAGTCCTGGAGCTCTGCTGCATGGCAATGCGAATACAACTAACAACACGAACCAGTGCACTTAAAATCGGTTAAGCCAATGTTCGTAGCGGCACGGTTCACAGGAGTCAAAGCATGGAATAACCCAAGTTACCTGTTGATAGATGAACAGATAAGCAAAATGTGACATAAACACAGGATCTAATATGACTCAGCCTTAAAAGGGAACAGAATCTCGATACTGCTCCAACACGGATGACCCTTGAAAGTGTTAGGCTATGTGAAATAAGTCAGTCACAGAGGGACAAGTGTACGATTCCATTTATATGAGGTACCTGGAGCAGGCAAATTCAGAGACAGAAAGTGGGGTTGGGCGATGGGGCCATGCTGTTTAGTGAACGGAGCGTCCGTCTGGGAGGCTGAGGAAGTCCTGGGAATGGGTCGTGGCGGCGGCTGCACCACCCTGAGTGCTCTCAGGGTCGCTGAGCTGCACGCTGGCCGCGGAGCTCGGAGTGAAGGGTCACCGGGGCAGGCCCACCGCAGCACCTCAGGCTGTGCTGTTTCCTGGAGGAGAGGGAACGGCTCGGCTCCACATCCGTGGGGCAGAGAGGATGCCCTTTGTATCAAACACGCGTTCCTCTCCCAGAGGTCACTTATATCTTCCCAAAAGAGACTTTGAGGTAGCACACACCAAGCAACCACACAGAGGAACACACGACGACTGGGGTGAGAGGCACCGAGGAAGCCCACGGGGCCAGCAAAGCAGCTGCGGGCGACTCTGCTACTTCGTCCTGAGCTTCCCGGGGACCACGGCGAAAGCGAGGGCTCTCCTGTCAGAGAAGGGGCAGCACAAGGGAGACGGCGTGTTCTTAGCAACAGATGCTCCGAGAATGTAGGTGCACGGGAGGCACACGGCTGCGAAGCGATGTGACCGCCAGTTTCCTCAGCCGCAGCTCACACATGCAGATTTCATCTGGTTTCTTCTGATGCTAATTTTCAATTAAACTTAAGCTGTAGACCATTCAGGTACAATGTAAAGAGAATTCTGGGATGGACTAAGCTCACACAGTCTTGGCACTCTGCCTTCCAGTTGCCTAATGAGCTGTAAAGACGAAACCGGGACACAGAAGGATAAATGGAATGCTATCTCCCTTCAACCAAAGAACCAGAGGATGCAAACTAACCTCCAGTAGCCAAAAAGGTGTTTCGATTGGATGTTACGGTTTGATATCTGGCCCAACCTTTTTTCTTTAAAAAAACAAAAACGGTTCTTGAGTTAATTGCCAACATTTAAACATTATTAGAATTTAGAGCTATTTCTGTAAAATTAGAGGCGGGGCAATCATGGGCCCAGCTCCCCCCATGACAGCAACGTGTGGAGTGGCCAGCAGCGGCCCCTTTGGACTCGGCAGGCTGAGCTCCCCACTGCTCTGCCCACTTTCTTCACCGCAGCAGCTGCCGCTGTCTTTTCCAAACAACAGCACCCTCCCCCGGACGCCAGTAAGACTTCTAACTGGAAGAGACAGCTCAGGTTGTTTTTCTAATGAGAACCCAGAGCTTAGGTTTTTATGTCGTTGTTTGAGGGAGACCAAAGTACCTGGGAAAGCTGGGAAGGAGGTCAGAGGATGCTCTCGGCCATGGGGATGAAGCCTCATCAGCAGTGTTGCTTGGTTAAGCACACCCTGGTGGGCAAAACTGGTTTTCCTCTTTCTCCCTCAGGATCAACCAGGCCTACCTCCAGTGTTGTATACAATAAACTATAGGATTCATTTTGAATCCAGTGTTAAAAGCTACCTCTACTGTTTCTGAACCCCCGGCAAAAACCCTAACCCAATAAAAATACAGCTGAAGAGACCACATAGCAGAACTATTCCTCTGTTCCTCTGATTTCAAGCAGCAAGCATTCACCAGAAGATACCTGCTCCAAAATATTGTCCCCACTTCAAACATAACTACTCCGAGGGCTCGGCACTCTCTTCAGAGCGACGTATCTGCTGAGTGTGGAAGCCGCTCACTCTCTTCTTCACAATGGTAGTTTTTTTTTTTTTTTTAAAGATACTGGACTTTCAAAACGTATTTATTTACCTATTTCTGGCTGTGCCGGGTCTTCACTGCTGCACAGGCGTTTCTCTGGTTGTGCTGAGCGGGGGCTGCTCTCTAGTTTCAGTGACCGGGTTTCTCGCTGTAGCGGCCTCTCTTGGTCGCGGATCCTGGGCTCTGGAGCGAGCAGGCTCCAGTAGTTGAGGCCCCCAGGCTCTAGAGCACAGGCTCAACAGTTATGGCTCCCGAGTTTAGTTGCTCCACGGCTTGTGGGATCTTCTCAGACCAGGGATTGAACTCGTATCCCCTGCAGTGGCAGGCAGATTCTTCACCACTGACCCACGAGCAAGCCCATAATGGCTCTTTTTAAAGCTTTGCCGTAAAGTCTCCTCTTGCAGGAAGCCTTCCCTGATTGCCTATAGTCCCCTATTTCTTTCTTTGAGGCATCACATTCCCTGTAATTACTTGGGATCTGAAACATGCACCCTACAAAGCCTATATCTGGGGAATGGGGACTCTCTTCATACATCTTCGTGTTCGGAGATGCTCACACCACCGGGCGTGGAGGAGTGCTTGATAAAGCCCGCATGAGTTAAACACGTGAAAGAAATGAAAGACTTGTTCTAAGCCAACTTTTAAAAGCATCAAGTTTTTGTGAGGCTGCTTACTGACCAAATATCTTCAAACTGAAGACCTATCACGTGAGACCACATCCTGCTAAAGTGGAGGAAGGCCTTCAGGTAATAAGAGGGATCCCCAAGGAGGACGCTTCCACGGAAGGCAGGGATATTAGCCACAGTGAATCTCAGCTGGTCTGAGAAACAGAAGCAGCTGCAGGCCTGCTGGGAAATGTCTGAAAGCCCTCCAGTGTGAGCGTGGCACGTCAGGCTGTAACTAGAACCCATGTGGCCTTCCAAGGGCTGACACACAGCCCCCCACCGCTGTTCTGACCAGGCACACGTCATGCCTTGTAAAGCCACTGAAGTGCAAGAAAGAGCTATAGGTTCTTGCAGCATCAAGACAGATGTTTTGCTAAGAGGCAAGAGGTGACATCCTAGGAAGGGAGCAGCTTGGGTCCTGCCGGGCACTACCGCTGAAATCAGCTGAACCCAGGAGCGTTTAGGCCTCTTTTTCAGCTCTACCCTCCACTCTGCATGCAGCATGGCCCTCCCTAACTCCAGCAAGGAACCAACAAAGCCAGGAGAAAACAACATAGAAAATGACAGAATAGTCAACTTCTGGGTCTAAGTGCCAAGGAGAAGACAGAGGCGTCTGAGAGGAAAGGAAGAAGAGAGTATTCACAGAGGTTACATCCTGCAGCGCCTGTGTCTACTGAAGAGGATTCATGCGGATGATACTATAGTCTAAAAGCATCCTAACATCACCAGTAGTGGACAAACGGACATTCTGTACCTCCAGCTGGAACTCAGTAGTGAGGACACATCATCACCTATGCATATCCTTGCAAAAAATGTTAATATTAAATAAGAAAACAATCAGACCATGAAGACCGAGGGGTTTTCTATGACACCACTAACCCGGCCTGCTCAACATGTCTGTGTCATGAGAGACAAAAACGTGGGTACCTGTTCTAGATAAAGGGGAGAAGAAAGACGTGGTGACTAAAAAGAGTGTGTGAGCCTGGACTCAGGGCAGGAATGGGGCATGTGGGGAGTTTACTGTGGACCACAGGTAGTTAACGTTCCACCAATGGTCAGATTCTCAGGTGGGTAAAGGTGCTGTGGTTGGGACCGAGAAGGTCCCTGTTCTTAAGAGGTTGGTGCTCATATATTTAGGGTCAAGCAGCATGGTGTCTGCCTCTCACTGTCAAACTGCTCAGAAAAAACCATTCTCCAAGTGCAAGAGGGAAAAATACCAAATGTAAAATGTTACCCATTGGTGAGTCTAGGCAAAGGGTTTGGGGGGTTCATTGTGTCTTTTATGTAAATTTAAAGTTTTTCAAAATAAAAAGTTGAGGTGAAAACAAATACCCTCAAGGCAAAGAGGTCTGACAGCTTGGAAATGTTGATGGCTATATTAACTCGGGGGCCAGTATGATGACTGATCTCTCAACCAGCTACAAGAACAGGAATGCCACCCAAACCACCCCCAAGAACACAGACACTGCTCAGGGGGAGAGCACCAGGAGCCAGCCGCTCCCCTTGCCGGGTCCTGACTTCACTGGGAGGGCAGAGCCTCCTCAGGGCTTCTTCCCCAAAGACTTCTGCGACAGCACATCTCAGCAGTCTGGGATGTGTTCCGCCTTTGCTGCTGTCACTGTGCAATCTTGACGCACTTTGTTTCTCTACAGCAGTGCACGCAGCCTTCGACGGCGTGAAGGCCCCACTCCTGCCCCCTCAGGACCCTCCTCTCAGCGGCCACAGTCCGCCCACGGTCCCATCACCCACTCCACCCTGGCCTCGGAGGCAGAAGAGTTCTGACAGGGGTCTCCAGAGGGCAAGGCTCTAACAAACCGAGAGAAGTTCAAGTTCACATGTGATCGTTCTGCTTCTGTGAAGACTAACCACTTGAATTGGCAGCAGCTTTAAGAGTAAGAAAATACCCAGTATTGCAAAGGTGAGGAGCCTTAGGGGCAGAAAGGGGATGCGATTTGGCATTCTCCACGAACAGCCTTCAAGATGGCTCTGCATCCGTGCCTTTGAGAGGTTACCCTGAAGACACAGTTAGAAGTGCATTCAGAGGACAAGCCCCTCACTGCACCCCAAGGCCCCCCAGTTTCCTGCCCAGCTCGCAGACCCCACCTCTGAGCATTTCCCCCAAAGCTCACTACCCTCCAGGCCAAGTGGGCCTTTCCCCCAGGCGGGACCGTCCACCTCAGCTCAAGAGGCAGGCGGGCTCCAGCTCTGGGAGTGAATGGGGCCGGCACACAGGGCGTCGGCCTGGGCCCCGCAGCTTTCCCTGTAGCGGGGCACTTCCAAAGCAGCAGGAGAAAGCAGAAGATGTGCACAGAACCTCTCCTCCCAAAAACAACGTCCACAGCAAGGGCTGGGGCTGCATCAACACTAGTGAGCGCCTGTACTTTATTTCCCTTACAGAGAAAATAGGCTTTCTGAGGCTGGTCTGGGAAGCTAACACTCCTGTGTGACTTTTTTAAAAAAATTTATTTTATCTGGAAAATAACTGCTTTACAATGTTGTGTCAGTTTCTGTCATATAACAATGTGAATCAGATGTAAGTATATCTCCCCTCTCCCGACCCCAGAATCCCACCCTTCTAGGTCATCAGAGAGTACCTAGCTGAGCTCCCGGAGTTCTATAGCCGGTTTCCACCAGCTATCTATTTTACACACGGCAAGGTATACGTTTCAATGCTACTCTATCAATTCGTCCCATCCTCTCCTTTGCCTCTGTGTCCACAAGCCCGTTCTTTACGTCTGTGACATTGGGGAGTTTTTGGTGTTTTTTTCCCCTTAGCTAAGAACCAGATTTATCGTGAGAGATACACATTCCACAGATGGAGAGCAGTCCATCTCAAAAGGTGAGAGGTCTAGGTTGCTGGTTTTAAAGGAAAATATGTTATGAGTTCCAAGTGAAAGAACAATCCAACCTAAGGAGATACAGTCTGTTTAGAAAATAAAAGCTGCTTATCTTAGAAGGGGGTTCCTTTGTGGCTCAGCTGGTGAAGAATCTGCCAGCAATGTGGGAGACCTGGGTTCGATCCCTGGGTTGGGAAGATCCCCTGGAGAAGGGAAAGGCTACCCACTCTAGTACTCTGGCCTGAAGAATTCCATGCACTATATACTCCATGGGGTCCCAAAGAGTCGGACACAACTGAGTGACTTGCGACGTCATTATCTTAGAAGAGGAGTTCATCAGCCTAACAGTCAAGGGAGCTCATTCTGAACAATCGTGATCAATGGCTTTCCATATCTGTCTTATATCTCAAGTCTCCTTTGTGGGCTGAAAACCTTAGTCCAAAGTAACACAAGATGACGTGGGGCAATAATCTTGTCTGCTCTCAAGCATGGTTCCTCTCTAAGGAAAGTTCTGGAATGATTTTACGTGGCCTCCTTAGCCACATGGCCACGCTATCGTTCACAGATAGGCCTCGTCTGACCCGGCTCAAGTCCTCGCAAGGAAGGACATCGTCACCTCAGCCGTCTGTGAGTCACTGACACCTCTAAGCCTGCCCTGGGCTTGGTTTTCAGGGATGGCCAACATCATGAACCTCTTGGGAAAGAGTAAGTTGCCCAATTTAAGGAGAAAAAAAAAAGTAGCACAGGGCTGGGCCTGTTTCATCGCCAAGTCAGGGTGCCAATTTCTGTCCTAACCTTGCCAACCTATGGACTGGTTTCTCAAAGTTTCAGAATCAGGCTCCCAAGAGTCTGATTCTCCTTCACACATGCTCTGCTTACTTAGCGCCTCATTCCCAACAGAAGCCGAGTTTTCTCTGGACAGGCTGCCCTGCCTTTGTGAACACTTCTCCTACTCTGCAGAAAGCATTTTTGGAGAAGGCAGGACTGTCTTTCCCTGCCCCAAGCCCCCTTTCTCCCCACTGGGAGGGGCTGCTCAACACTTTGGCACATTTCTCCTGAAGCCATTAAGGCTCGTGGTCCATTAAGCCAGGAAAATCTGGCTTTGACATTAGTATTTCATAGTCACAACTGTGCCAAACAGCCAGGTTTCATGTGTAAATTCTTCCTTGGTTGTCTTCCAAAAACTATGCGTAAGGAGAAAATCTCTATCTAAATGATCACACCAGCAAGCACGGGGGCATATGCTTCCTTCCCTCCCTAAGGGACGAGAGTTCAGCACTGCTAAACCCCACAAAAATAAGACTTTCTCACCAAAAACCAGAAGAAATTTCAAAATACAGGAGCAGAACCTATCACAGCCTGTGCAAAGGTCCATGGGGTCAGGGCTTTTGTTTTACAGACAGTTGCTCCAGACCAGCTTTGCTGTTCCATGAACAGAGCTGGGAAGACAGCCCTGCACCGCGCCCCGCCCTCCCGCAAGCTAGCCTGACCAAGAGCCACCGCACGCCTCTCTGCTCGGCTCTGCTGCAGCGCCCGGCATGGGTTGGTCTAAGGGTGTGGGAGCTAAGCTGGAGATCTGCAGCAGCTCAACCAACAGCAGACACTTTGCTAGTAGGCCAGGCGCTCTGATCAGACAGTGGCTCCCTAAATTCTGCCGCCGCTCTAGAGACCTCACAGGATGGCGGTAAGCAGAGCACAACAGCCGAAGGCATGTTTTCCTGGGAAAGCAAACCCACCTGTGGATACACAGGCGTCAGGAACGGAAACAAGTGCTGAGCTGTGCAGCCTGGACAAGTGACGTGCCCCCTCTGAACGCCTGCCATCCGTTTCACGGGTGAGGAGCTCCACAGCGCCACCTTCAGGGCTGAGGACCGCACACGAGGACGCCTGTTAATGCTCAACACAGAGGAAGTGAACGAAGCCCATCAGCCACTGTCTGCTGCCTCCCGTTTAACTAGAACTCTTTGCCAAGTTGAGGAAACAGAAATCCCAAGCCCTAACTCCTACTTCATCTTCGTCTACTTAATTATCTTTATTTTACAAATGATTTTGTGACTAAGTTTGAACAGAGGTAATGCAATTTACTTGAAGATGCAACGTGACACCACTGGGCCCTTTCTCCTGTCTATGACTGCTTAGGTAGGTCAAAGCACTCTCTCCATTGCGGCTTTAATGTCCAGGCTCTGAGGACCATGCCCTGGAGCCAGCTTATTGAAGTGGCAGCCCGGCTCTGATGAGTGGGGTTTGAACACAAAAACAAGTGATTTCTGATGAAGGCAATACTCCTATTATCTTAAATGGAAATCGGCAAATATATTGCAGCCAACTCTGTATATAAAATCCAGCTCAGAATTAAGCCGAGCTGGGCGGCTAATGGAGGTTTGCAAACACAGCAGTCATAATGAAATGGATGTGTTTTAATGATTTCCTATAAAGGTGTTTATAAATGAAAGCTTTTTTCCCTGCTGAAGCAGTTTAATTGAAAAATGGCACGGAGTAAGAAGAGGCAGCCGCCCAGTTCCAACGGACGTGCAGGGGCCGCGCTCTGCTGTCCCCAGGCCTGCCCTCCGTGGGAACCTGGCGGGAGCGGCCGTGCCCAGGGCACTCTCCTCCCGCCCCCTCGGTGCCTGCTTGTTCCCACTCACCCCTCAGTGGTCAGCCCAGAAGCAACTTCTGGCATGCTCTGATGCTCCCACCAGAGGCTGCTGCTGTGGCCCCCGTCCACCTTCTGGTGTGGTCCACGGGCAGGCACTCCGTGTTCCCTTTGCATCCTCCAAGTAACCACAAGCTCCAAGACGCTCCCCGTCACTCACCTCTGGAAGCCTCCTGTGAGTGGGCACTGCTATGTTGAAGAGTCAAAGTCCCTGCCCAGGTGGAGCTGGCATTCTAGCACAAGGACTGACCAAGACTGGTGATACACACATAAGGAAGTAAAGACAAACTGGAGGTATCATCATGGAGGGCTCAGTGCGATGAAGAAGGATGAAGAAGGGAGGAGGAGGGAGAAGCACACTTGGGGAGTGGAGGCCAAGCAGTGTGTGCATGGGGGACAGCTCCGGGACCCCACGAGGGGCCTGGGGAGGCTGTGATGAGGGGAGAGCAGACTGACTGCCAGAGAAAGGACGAGTGGGCATCAGTGGATGCAGGGACCCCGAGGTCACAGACGCTGGTCAGGTCTGAGGGATAGCAGGGGAGGCCGCGTGGCCAGAGCGGGAAGGAAGCAGGAAGAGGCGGGAAGGACAGGGTTTGAGGTGGGGGCTCTCCAGGTTCCGTGGGCCTGCAGGTCAGAGTGAGAAGTGGGGATGTCACCCTGGGGATGGCGGTGTGAGCCCGCGAGCACAGCGGTGTGAGGGCAGGCTCTGGCCTCACATGCACATCCCTAGCACGGCATTCAGTGAGCGGCTACATGAATGACTGACGGCTCCTGCTGCGGGCCGAGAACACACACAGCCCTCCGGCAGACAAGGGTCCCTTCCCTGCAGGAGCCCAGGCTTGTCGGGAATGAAACTACCACCAATTGTAACGAACATGCATTTTTACTGAGGGAAAGGGCGAAAGACATGATTTGGGAAAACAAAGCCTGCTCCCGGTGCAGACGGGCAGACACTGTCTCCCGTGGGCACCCGGGTATAGGCGATTCCCCACCACGGCAGCCCTGGGACGCCCGCGGCGAAGACGCACCCCACTGCCCGCCCCATCCACTGGAGGGAGTTTGCCCTCCAACTCCCCAAGTTTCTTTGATTAAGAAATTTTGTTGGAATGTGGGTCACTTGCTTAATTTCATGAAAAATAGTTTCAGAGAACTGAACAGAGGGGTGGGTGTAGGAACGTGTCTGGGCAGTGACGGAAACTTCTCGGCTACTGCACACGTCTGACTGCCTGAGGCCGGAAGCCTGAGTCCAGAAGTTCGAGGCCACTGGGGTTCAAGATTATGATGCTGGTATAACGGAGCCCAGAGGACTTGGGCTGGTCGCCAGGGGGTTTGGGTGTGCTGTGACGGCAGGCCTGGGGTCTGGGTTCAGCTTAGTGTGAGGGAAGCAGCTTCAGCCTGAAGCTAGGGCCCCAGGCCTGCAAGGTAAGCCCTCTCCTCAGCTGTTTCCGTCTGGCTCAAGCTGGTATCAGTACCCAGCACTCAGGGACGTCGATGTACCTAAGTCCATCTTATGTGGCCTTAGCAACCATCCACACTGGGGACCCTCCTTCCTCACGAGAGCCTTCCCCCCACTGCCTGGTGGGCACTCCTTACGGCGTCGGCTGACCGCCTGGTTGAGGGACTGGTTGACCGCACCACCCCTTCATTCAACCACGTATCTCTGAACCCACACTGCACTCTGTGCCAGGCCCTGTGGTGGGCTCCGGAGAGCCACAAGTAGAGAAAATAAACAAGCTTTTGCTCAGTGTGGTTTAGTGGGAGCATCAGTCAAGCACAGAAGTACAAACACATCATTTAAACTTTCAGTGTGATGTAAGAAGGAGACCAGTGAGGCGGCGCCGGGACGTGCAGACGGGTGCTCACGAGGTGCTCTGGGGGAGGCGTGTTTAAGCGGAGAGGTTCATCCCTGCCACGAAGTGTGCCTGCATCTCCCCCGCGGCCGGCGACCCCCTACGCCTCGCCTCTAGCTCCCTACACTCCGTGCTCTTCACATCGACTCCCACTGCTTCCCTAACTATCTGCAAACAGCCTGACGTCTCCCGACTGCTTTCTTCAGCCAGACCTGTTGTGGTTTGTGTGTACCTACTGCCTTCCCAACATCTCCATCCAGATAGCTCCAGACACCTGAAACTTTTGCCCAAACAAAACACACACCCTCCTCTCCACCCCACCCATGCCCCTCCCCAACAAAACTAAATTCAGAGCAAAACCACCGAGCCCTTTTCCCTTTGCTCCCATATTGCTGATTGGCCCTGCCACCCACCCACTGGGCTAACCAGACACTTATGAGACACCCACGCATGCCTCCCTCCTTCTCTACCCTGTGATGAATTCCTCAGAAGATCTTGCCAATTTTCTATACTTATCTGCTTTTCCACGACTCAACGGCCACCACCTTTAATCCTGGCAACACTTTTGCCCACCTTGACTTCGGCAATGGTTTCCTGGCTGGCCTCCCCCATTCACTCTTGATCCACTGATTCTTTCTCTTCACTACAGAGTGATTGATTCAAAATGCCATCTGATCATCTCATTTCTCCCATCCACAGCTGTTAAAATCATTCAACGGTTTCTCGTGGGTCTCTGAATAATGGTCAGACTCTAACGCGGTCTATGAGATCTTGCACAGTCTGGCTCCGGCCTGCCTCTCCCAGCCTCTGTCTCACACCTCTGCACCCTTCATACAGGATGATCTTATTCACCGCCTTGAATACATCATGCCCTCTCCCCTGCATGCCACTTCCTCTCTCATGTACTCAATTCCTACGCATCCTCCACATCTCAGCTCAAATGTCACTTCTGAAAGGAAGCTTTCCTGGAAATCTTAAACTGAATTCCTCTGACACACTGCCATGGTACTATGTTTCTTGATGTTATAGCATGCATACAGGTTTACGTAGGTTGTTGTGAAAGTCACTCAGTCGTGTCTGACTCTTTGTGACCCCATGGACTGTAGTCCATGGAATTTTCCAGGCCAGAATACTAGAGTGGGTAGCCTTTCCCTTCTCCAGGGGAGCTTCCCAACTCAGGGGTTGAACCCAGGTCTCCCACATTGCAGGTGGATTCTGTAGCAGCTGAGCCACCAGAGAAGCCCCAGAATACTGGAGAGGGTAGCCTATCCCTTCTCCAGAGGATCTTCCTGACCCAGGAATTGAACCAGGGTCTCCTGCATTGCAGCTGGGTTCTTTACCAGCTGAGCTACCAGGGAAGCCCTGGTTATATTATAAGTTTATATAGGGAAGCCCTGGTTATTATGTAGGTTTATAATTAAACATAAATGTTTAATATTTGATTAAAGTAACTCTCTCCCCAATGGAAACTTAACTTCTAATGCAAACTGTACTATACTTACTCTTCCTTCTCCTTGTTCCTTTCCCATCACCCCCTTATATGTGAACATTTCCTAAGATATGGTGCCTCTCCCCATTTGGACTTCACATCCTCTCAACCATAGGGAGCTCTTTACCTTGTAACTTCAAAGCCTTTATCCTCAACCCCAATCTCTCCAGAGATTTATTTGAGATCTCCAATTAGGCTAGAGGTTTTATAACATTTCAATTGCCATCCATGGTTGAAACATTTCCCTTGGCAACTTACAACATATACATATCCAACAAATACGTGTCATGAAACAATAATACTATCATTCTGTTTTTTTTTTCTATGATTTCATTTTAATAACATTTTGATTTTTCATGTAATTTCAAGATTAGAAGGGTCATAACCTGTAGCTTAAAACACACCATACCAACGTGCTGTTACCAGGTATTTCCACACAGACATTTCTTCACAACCTCAAGCATGATATGTCCCAAACACTTATTTCCCAAATCATTTCTCAACCAAACTTCCTTAGTAAGGAATACAATCATTCTGAGTCACTCTGGATGAACGTATTAAAGAGTCGTTTTGGACCCCTGCTTACCCCAGAGCTGCTGAACCTGTCGTCTCCTCCCCTGCAGTGAGTTGCTCCTCGGCCCATTTCTGCCCTTCTTGCCATCACAGCTCAGTGTTACTGGGCTTGGAACAGTGCAATCACCTTTTTACCTGGCTCCCCACTTCCTGACTTTTCACGTAGAAGGTGACATGTTTGAACCACAAACATCAAGGCAGAAAGGGAATTCAGCTCTTTGGTTCCACTGTGACCAACAAAGGAATATGTAGAGAACTGAAACGAGTGAGCCTTCCACCTGCCTTCATCTACTCAACAAGCTGCTTGACTCACTAAATCTCAATCCAGGCTGTCTCATGTTTCTAAAGCTTTGATTACAATCCAGAAGCCGAGCCCTGGCGTTGTGGCAATGGCAGGCAGACTTACCCATGTCTGCAGTGACCATGGTGGACTGGTTTTCAGGGACAGACACAGAGGTCTGGTCCTGATCCACGCTGCGAGAGTCCTCATTGGCCTCGTGTTGACTCTGGCTGAGCTCTGATCGCAGTTCCGAGTACTCATCTTCCTCCCTGAGAACAAAAGGGAAGTCAGACTCCACTGACAGACACACAAGACACATTCCCAGAGAATACGTCTTTTAATAACAAGATAAAGACACTCAGAATGCAAACAGACAGCTCTCCTCTCCTCTCCACATGGACCAGGATTCCTCTCAGGCTAACTAGATGAGCAGTGTTTGACACTGAAAGTTTTCACATCCATACCCATATACCCGACAAGATTCATCTATCAGCCTACCGGAAAAGTACCCCCTTCAAACATTTCCTAAAGAAAGCAGACTTCTTCACCCCCTCAAATTCCAAGGCGAAGAAGAACTGAGATTCCGAGCACTGAGGCTACAGTGGGCAGGCCCATCAAGGGCCTAGTGAATAGGAGTAACTCAGAGCATCACCACCAGAGTCCCACGCTGGGCTTCCTTCTGGGAAGAGAAGAGAAGGACCGCTGAGGTTACAGAGACTGGAAAACCAGCACCCTGTCTGTGCAATCAAAACCAGTGCTCTGAGAGGTGCAGGGGTCAGCATGTCTGAGAAAGACCACACTGAGTTTCTCTGCAGGAAGTAAGTGGAGCTTGGGGACAGGAAGGGAGAACGGCGTGAGGGGGAAAATCAGTGAGTGAGTGAGAACCGCTCAGTGGTCTATTTCCTTCAATCTGCCTTTGCTAGTAGGAAGATGACTGAAATTCATCCGTGTTTCATCTGCACAAACACACCCACTCCCTTCTCAGCCCCTCATGGATCCCTCATAACCTCTGGGCTCTGAATTAGTTATGGGCAAGCTAAGAAAACTTACAACTGCATTATGTATTTCAAAGTACACACAGACCTCCTTCCCACACCACCACCATCACTACACACACACTGGATACAGACATTGAGAGAGCAAAAATTAATCTTTGATGCATTTATTTTGCAAGGAAGCCAGAAAAGAAAACTGTCAGGGTGTTTAATTATGAATTTGGAAAGTCCAAAGGTGTCTGCTCAGCTCTGGGGGAGGGTGTCTGTGAAGAAACATAGGAAGAAATTCTCTTAACCTGGCATTCACATTAAGTTGTTGACAACCGGAGGGGAAGGGCAGAGTCCACAGTTTTGGGTGGACCAAGATGGTGAGTGGTGATCAGTGAGACTTGGGGAAGAGGCAAATGCCATCTGAAGCTCAGGAGACACATCTATACTAGAGAAATGGGGAGAACTCTCCAGAGTTCTTGGTTCTCTCAAGAAATGAACATCCATCCTCTCAGGGAAAGAATTGAGCTAAGGCTTTGCTTTATAAAGTATTTCTGATAAAAGCCACACAGAAATCTAGGAAGACTTCAAACAGATATAAAACAACCAGACATGCAGAATGTGAATTAGAATGGGAGTGGTGATGAGAAAAAAATATAGGTTAATGTTATATGAATAAGTTAATTATTAGATATCTGCACAGCCAACAGTAATTAGGTTTAGGAAAGAAAAACAATTAGAAAGTACTCTTAAGAGTCACCACCTTTTTGGTCTAGAGGGTAACTGTGCTCTGATCCATCAGCTTCCTTTCAATCAGCAGCTGAAATCCTGATTTTAGTTAATGGGAGATTTTGTGTATAATGAATAAATTACCTTTGTTGTATGGCCAATGTAATCAGCTTCAGCTTGGCTGAGACTGCTTTTCAGCCAAAAAAGCCAGATAAACGCTGCTGCTGTGCCTCTGGTACAAATGGTATTTGCAAAATCTTTTACAGCCACCTTCAACTCTTTTGGCTTGGCAGATCCCAAACATCTAGTGCCTGCCAAATCTCCTGCTTTGTAAAAAACTAGTTTATTGGGATGGATTTTATAAAGAGGTGAATAGGGAAGGGGTGGGAGAAGGAAGCATTCAGTAAGGAAGTGAACATTCCTTACTGAGGTGAGAACACAGACTGAAGAATGATACCACACGAGAAATGTCACCTTAAGGCAGGAGACTTTCAGTGTCATGACATGCAAGCCAAGAATGCTCTTTCAAGGTATTTGAGCATCAAGACAAGGATAGGAAAGCAAAAACCAAGTGCATGCTGTTCTTTTGGGAGTCAAATATGTTCGCAGCTGGGCTTCTCATGTGGCTCTGGTGGTGAAAACCTGCCTGCCAATGCAGGAGACGTAAGAGACGCAGGTCTGATCCCTGGATCAGGGAGACACAGCACAGAGAAGGGCAGAGCCACCCACTCCAGTATTCTTGCCTGGAGAATCCCATGGACAGAGGAGCCTGGCGGTGAAAGCGACGTAGCACACGTGCACATGTTCACAACTAATTCTACCCTATGAAGGATGCTCTGGGTGGACTGCAGCTCTGGGGCTGCAGGTGGGCAGTGACCAGGGAAGACTTCCAGGATGGAGCAGTACTACAGAAGAGTCTGAAGGTGAGCGACTTTAGATAGGTCATGAGGGTGCTTGGGCACATGCAGAGCCTCAGGGGAACCCGTGGACGTGAACTTGTGGAGTTGGAGCGTGTGGAGCTTGGGACAGAGGGGACGGATAGCTGAAACCAAATCAGGGTGCAGATGGAACCATGAGGCTGGAGGAACACTCAGGCCACTTGCTGAGTGGGCAATATTGGCCAGAAGCAAAACTTACTGTATTGAAGAAGGAAACAATCAGGGTCAAATGGTGGAAATAAATGTAAAATAATGTGTGAAGTCACGGAATTCAGGGGAAGGAGTAAGTGTTGTGAGATCTTTTATGGGAACAGATAAAACAGGCAGCGGGGAAGTACAGATGGTGTGTTCTCGACCCCACAGGGAGGGGCTGAGGTGAGCACACACCACCCCTGGTTAAGGACCCCCCTCAGGGGATCGTAAGGAAGGTTACAGTACAACACTACGTGAGCAAGCAGAGGAAACAGTAGAGGTGGAGAGCAACCTTGTACGGAGATTGTGTGCACTCTTGTGCCCCCAAAATGAGGCACTGAAAGGTTAAACTGAACCTAAATATGAGCAAGTTTGTATAGCCCTGTTTCTCTTGCTGACTTTGGTAAAAAAAAAAAAAAAAAAAAGAAAGCCATGGAGTTGTATATCTTTGCCCTCTCAACATCCTTACTGGCAGGAACTGGGAAATGACAAAAACCAGTGCACTCCAAGCCCTGTGTGAGCTGCCGGACAATCTGGGACTTCGGCATATGGAGGAGAAGGGCGCTGGGGGCTCTCGCTGCTGTTTTAGTCCGAAGCACTGGTCCATCCAGAGCAACGGGAACAAAAACAAACAGACAAACAACAACAACAAAAAAAACCCTGCAGATCCATGGCAGTTTTACAAAGACAAGAATCTGAGGAGCTTTCCTGAGGTTCCTCTGGGCAGCAGGCCATCACCTAACTGGTCAAGGTGTGAGTGACAGACAGCATCAGCTTCTCAAAGTGACTTCATTGTTTGCTTCCTTCCATGGTGTATACACTAACTCTGGGTAAGTGATTTATCTTATTTCTTTGGGGGAAAAGATGCCTGATCTGAAGAACACTAATTGCTAAAGCTGAAGATGAAAAGGAAGAAAGTATGAAAAGGTCCAAGAAGTAGTCAAATTAAGTTAAAAAAACAGAGGCTTTGATAAACTGATAAATGTTGCTAACTGTATGCTATTGTGGTAGTTTCTTAACTGTTGTGGTTCAGTCACTCGGTGGTGTCTGACTCTTTGCAACCCCATGGACTGCAGCACGCCAGGCTTCCCTGTTCTCGACTATCTCCCAGAGTTTACTCAAGCTCATGTCCACTGACTCGGTGATGCCATCCAACCATCTCATCCTCTGTTGCCCCCTTCTCCTCCTGCCCTCAATTTTCCCCAGCATAAGGGTCTTTTCCAATGAGTTGGCTCTTTGCATCAGGTGACCAAAGTATTGTAGCTTCAGCATCAGTTCTTCTGATAAATATTCAGGGTTGATTTCCTTTAGAATTGACTGGCTTGATCTCCTTGTTGTCCAAGTGACTCTCAAAAGTTTTCTCCAATACCACAAATTGAAAGCATCAATTCTTTGGCTCTCAGCTTTCTTTATGGTCCAACTCTCACATCCACACATGACTACTGGAAAAACCATAGCTTGGACTATATGAATCTCGGTCAGCAAAGTGATGTCTCTGCTTTTTCGTAATTATGGAATTAGAAAGTTACCAGGTGTTTTTCTTTGGCACATAGAGGGTCATCTCAGGATTCTAATGGTACATTATTTCATTCACTTAGAAGCATTTGTGAAGTGATACCAAGTCACTCAGTTTAGAGTTGCAGTGATTAAAGTTTGCTACTAGCTCAATAACTGGAGCAGCAGCAACAACTAAAAACTCCTGAGGAGGCAGGCATTAGACTGTATACAGAGGCAGAAAAGTCGCAGAATGGCAGACTGGCAGGGATCCTGGTGATCACCTGAGCCAGGATCAATACCTTTGTTTTATAGATAAGACCACTGACACTCCTAGAGGCTAAGCGACTTGCCTAAGATTATCCAACCAGTTAGCAACACAGACTAATGTCTAAATTTACTACGAACAGAACAATAATATGATGACCTAAGGAAAAGATTTTTTAAAATTAATTAACCAATTTATTTATTTATTTTTTGGGGGATAATTACTTTAAACTATTGTATTGGTTTTGCCATACGTTGACATGAATCCGCCACAAGTGTACATGTGTTCCCCATCCTGAACTCCCTGGAAAAGAATTTTTTTACAGATTCTTTCTCATTGTTAGCTAGGGGTGAAATGATCTAATTGGAAAAAGTCAATGAAAGTTTAACTCTTACCATGCTTTCCAGACCTCAAGCTGAAGTCCTGGGGAGTCCTCAGCATTTGATAAAAATGTTACTTCAGAAGTGATCCCTATACCTATCTTACTTTGGGGTGCACATTCATGCCTTGTCACTGGACTGGAGTGACTGGTGAACAAGACCCAGAAGGACATGCCCATGTCAGTCAACTGTGGCCAGCCCACTCAGCCTACCTGACACTTTGGTTTTTCTTTCGGAACACACTTGGTCTCTGCATTTAAAGGCAGAATTGCCCTGAAACAGCCATCATTTCTTTAAAGAACAAAGATGTTTTAGATACAAGGTATTCTTTTCAGTTCTCTTAAAGGATCTACAGCAGTGAATAAATGATGAGTAAATACTTATTTTCCCATACAGCACAGAGGAAGTTCAGACTCAGCTAGGAAACTTATGGTGAATAACTGAACAAACGGGACTCTGAAATGCTCTCTTATGTATATGATAATTCATCCTTGTCACCCATGAGTACCAGTTTTAAACAAGATCTGATAAAGGATCCATATTCAAAAACTTCAAATAGTGAACAAGGGTAGAATGTATACCATATAAGAAAATAGGGAGAGAGAAAAACCTACCTTATCTTTCTAGGTTTTATTTTTATTTCATCATATTTTATTCTTTAGGCCACAAGCTAATCAGAACAACAAGTTTTGCCGGGAGACGAAGAGGTTTTGGTTACACTGTGTCTGAGATGCAGCCACATGAAGAGGGACACAGGCCAAACCACACAGGCGAAGCGCGGGCCTGAAGACCAGGAGCAAGGCCAGGCGCACAGGGCGGGCACGAGGTCTCAGAGACCAGACAGTGAGAGAGCAGAGAGGCCCTGGATACCTGCTCAGTCACCAAATGATGGGCACTGTGCAGACGAAGCAGCAGAAGGGTGAAACGCCAATGTGGGAGTGATACAAAGAGGAGGGGCCAGCGCTTTAGGGGAGCAGCCACTGGTGGAAAGTATGGGGGAGAACCCAGGGTAAGGGCCAAAGCTGAGGGTGGTGTTAGGGGAGGAGGAGGAGGTCCAGGACCTACAGGGCCAGGGAGGTTCGAGAAGGGAAGGTGCACCAGCAGAGAAGCAGGATTTAGGGCTAAACGCTGTAGAAAAGGGCCAGTAACAAGAAAAAGGTCACCGAATTGTTAAGAAATCACTGGTGATTTTCAAAAAAGTCTCTTAGCTTATGCTGCTATAACAAAGTACCATAGACAAGCTTAAATGACAGAAATCTATTTTTTCATAGTTTTAGACTTCGGTTGGTAGTCCAAAATTGAGGTGCCAGCATGGCTGGTTCCCAGTGAGGGCTCTCGTCCTGGCCTGCAGATGGCTGCCTTCCCCCTGCACCCTCACATGGCAGGCCAAGAGCAGGAGAGCAAGCGAGCTCTCTGGGCTCACTAATCCTATCGTGTGACCCCCAACTTCGTGACCTTGACTCAACTAAATCCCACCTCCAAACACTATCACATCGAGGGTTTCATCACACGAACTGGAGGGGGGCGGTGTGTGGCACAATTCAGTTCATAGCAAGAGGAATTTTGGCAAACCACTGGGGTCAGAAGCCAGACAGCTGTGGGCTAACAAGCAAACGGGAAATGAAGCAGAAATCATGGACTACTCAGAGTTGGCAGTGGAAGGTTGATGTTATAAGAGCAGCTTTTGGGAAAAGAAAATAATCTCCTTGGGAAACAATCTGCTTAGACATCTTTTTTTTTCCCCTCCCCCAGATGCAAAGTGAGCTACTGACATATTTTTCTATTTTACCCATCTCATTATATAATCCCCCCAACTCAGATGAGCATTAAAACAAAGCCACTCAAAACATACAGTTAAGTGAAAAAGCACCTATTACAAAAGAGTGTGTGCTATGTGATCCAATTTGTTTAAGATATTCATGAGTAAGGATTTTTAGAAGGCCATAAATACCAACTGTTTATTCCAAGCAGATGAGATTTAGGATGCATTAGGCAGGGTTCAGTTAGGAAAACATACACTTTTGGATGTTTCAAGCAGGACTTAATTTAGGCAGTTTTGTGCTTACAGAACTATTGGAAGGACCAGAGAAGAGAAGGGAGGGTGGAGGGCACCCTCTGTCAGCCTTGCGTCAGAGCTGCGATGGAGAGACTGCTGTTGCCCCACTCCTGCCCACCGCTCGGGCTCAGGCCGGTCAGCGCAGAGCCTCCACGCTCACCAAAGGCTGTATGTCGGCTGCCACCGCGACGGCCCCACCTTCTTTCTGCCTGCCAGAGGTAAGGGAGTTTGGGAGGCAGTCCCCAGGGTCAGTCGTCTTTGATTTGGGGGGGGGGGACTAGAGAGAAGGCGTGGGAATGAAACCAGGCACCGGGCAACATGCACCGTAACCTACTGTCTTGGGCTCCTTGACAACCAAACGCATCCTCTTACACATATACATTCCCAAATGGCTATAACAATACCGTCAAGCTTCTGTAACTATCCCTAGTTCGACCGTGTTAATAAATGTACTCCCCTTCTTATCAGAATGGGAGACCCAAAGTCCCATGTATATCCATTGCTGGGTGAGCTTTCCTCTTCTAGTTTAACAGCAAATTCACCCAGGAATCATGTAGCCTAACTATTAAATGCTATGTTTTACCAATACCAACTCACCTTATATAGTGGGAGAAAACAAGAAAGGAAAAAGGAAACTGCATCTATACATAAACAAGCAAGAAATTATGCAGTCGAGTCATCCTTTTTGCAACTATTTATGAAACTATAATTAATAACTTTTGTCTTCCATTAGGAAATTCCTATTCCCTTGGTGTTTGGTGGTTAGAGCTCTTAACCTAGTGCAGTAATTAGAAATGTTTATTCCTGAGGGGTCTGGCCCTAGGTGGACTGACCTGTACTGTGATCCTCTAATTTACTAACTTGTATCACTGGACAACATCCAGGAGGGATGCCAGGGAATCCCATGAGTTTCAGACACAGTCCTGCCGCCTCATGGTACAGCTACAGTCCAGTTTCCCCTGGAGAGTTGGGATTCCGCCAGTACAGTAACCCCCTTCACTGCCTGTTGGTTCAGTGACATGAGATGTCCCAAGGGCTAAGTGGCAGCAATGGAATCACTGCCGTGTTTGCCACTACATTGTTCCCTTGGAATGAAACTTCTAAAACTAGCATAGCTCAAAGTCACCAAGAGGGGAAGCAACAATTTTTAAAGTGGGCTTTTAGGTATAAGAATGAGAGGAGCCACTTGTATTTCCACTTCTTGGTTCCTGAAGCCAGAAAAACAGGACCATGTACTGTTGCTAGTTGGGAGCATTTACCACATGTACAGGGGTTTTAAAAATGTTACCACGTGGATGGGGTACAACGGTAGACTAGGTCCACTATGAGATTTATTCATGATGCCACTTGTCACCTGATCCACTATGGACTGAATTATGTGTTACTGTCCGTTGTTACTACCACCCCAATTCTATGTTGCAGTGCTAACCTTCAAAGTCATGGTATCTGGAGATGGGACCTTTGAGATATAATTAGATCTAATGGGATCCCTCATGATGGGACTTGTACCCTTATGAAATAACAGAGCTTGCCTTTTCCCTCTCTCCCTGCCATGTGAGGACACAGTGAGAAGGAAGCCTTCAGGAGGACAGGAAGACAGCACTCAGTGAAGAAATGAATTGATTGGCACTTTGACTTTGGACTTTCCAGATTCCAGAACCGTGGGAAGTAAATTCCTATTGTTTAAGCCACCGGTCTTCAGTATTTTGTTACAGCAGGCTCAGCTGACTAATGTATATTCATCAATCTTCATCCAGACCAGGAGACTACAGGTATTTTTGGATCCCAGGGGCTAACATCTGCTCAGAGCCAATAATTAGCCCAGAATGTGGGTATCTCTTTTTCCTACTGTACAGTCTCTCCTGTAAAGTGGGTAAAAAGAAGACTGACTGTACCCACTTGTGACAGGATTGTAAACATCTTCATTTAAAGAGTTCTGGGTCTGTGAAGGAGGCCTGGTAAGGGGACTGGATAAGAGGTCATATATTATAGTGGGAGGTCAAGTCCTTGTTCACCAGACAGATCAGAGATTTTTTGATTACAAAGGTCAAGTAAAACTTTAGTATGCTGCCCATTTATATCAAAGCTAAAGACTCCATGATCAATTCTACATTATCAAAAATCTCTATGGGTCAAATAATTTTGATTACTACTGTAGCCCTGTTGACAAGTACAGTAGCCATGCCCACACTGACTCCAGTAGTGAAGTGGCATCAAAAACCCCATTTTAATGACGTTATTCCTGATCCCCATGGCCTCTGGACTATGTTACACTAGGAAGTTCTGGCATTTCAACATCATCTAATGTAGTCCTCCAATGAATCTAGTTTTATTTAATCAAACTGCTAAAGCTAACATACTAAATCCAGAATCTCTAATAGGAACAGTGATATCAATAACTCATCATCAATCCAACACTATATTCTTATTTCCCTGGTCTAGGACACTTCGGTCCTAATCCTACACATACTCTTCTCAAGTTCCTGTGACTATAAATGAACACAATCTTACTTGTATCTTCCAAGGTTGGAGTTTCTGCTTATCCCCCGGGGCATGATTGACTTTAGCTACTTTTGGGCCTAAAGATAAAGAAGAAGGGAGTAGCAGTGAGGTATGACTATGTCTGGTACCCTCTACCTGGGTTCAGCCTGCTACAGAGGCTCCAGGCAAAGAAGGACTAACTTGATCAGACAGGGAGGGAGACTGCTTCTGCAGGAGGGGAAACTCAGTGAAGTTTGCAGGCTCTAGGTATCTTGATTTATTTGAATCTATCCAATGTCTCCATTCAAATTCTCACCATTCCATCTCTTCCTATCAGTGCTTAATCTTTAACCTAAGAGATCTGATGTGGCTCTGAATTCCACTTACATGGGAATTCAGCGACCTGCAGTGTCTGATTCTTGACTACATTAGCTCTGAGGCTATACAAGGTGGGAAAGTCTCCCAGGGCAGTCACAGAAGGTCCCTAGTTCTCTGATTGTGACTGGAGATAAATATTTTAAACTATGAAACTGTTACATCTTTTCTCTTACGCAATTCAGTACGGCTTCCACATGGATACATCATAAACCATTCCCTGATTAATGATTTTTCAGCTCTTCCAATAAATTCCTAACTCAGGCCTAGACTGAAGTGACAAGAAAGTCTCAAAGGCACCAGGATCGTACCAGATTAGCATGACAATTCTCTACACCCTGGATACACCAGAGAGTCCAAGGCGTTGGGCACCTCTGCACTGGGTCGACTATAGCATCTTTGGAGTTGAGTGGTGGTGGTCAGGGAGGTGCCTTAGCCACTAGAGCTCACAGGACAACAAGAGCCTTGTCTTACTGGCCCACGTGTCTGCTCATCTTCCAGCCATGCAGGGAGTCCCCTCCTCAAGGAGGACTAGCTCATTTACATAATGAAAACTGGCAGAATTTAATGCGACATCTGTACAGATGCAATCTTCCTTTAAATAAAAGGGTATTTTGATACAAAACAGTTTGGCCATTAAATTCAATCTAAACATCGTGAAATTGAGTTTTCCAGGTGACATGTGATGCATTTTTTTCACAACTCACTAAGCTCATTTGCCTTCATCTCAAGATTTTAAAAGAGCAACATGTTTTTAATGGAAATTATGAATTTGCCAATGTACTCCGTCAGCCTCCTTTAAGTCTGCTATAATCATTTCTTTGGGCTGAAATTCTCTGTTCTTCTAACCTACAATCTCTGAAGACCAGGATACAATTTAAAGGCCTTGAGGTTCTAAACTGGAATATGAGATGTACTGTGTGGCTCCAATTAACAGCAAATTTTTCCACAACTTTGCCCTAAAACAGAGGCCCCCCAGTACCCTCCTCAAGCAGCTCCATCATTACTGTGACTCTCAGAGCTCGGACAAAACACTTCCAAAGTGTCTTCTGACCCAGGACTTAGAGGCAGAGTTTAGAGAAGCTGCCTTTAAAACTGCCTTCATCGTGGCCTGTAAAAACAGAGAACAAAGCACTCCTCTCCATAAAAGCAGATGCCAACCATTTGTTTCCCTCAGGTTATTCTCCGAGCATGGGCAGGAAGATGGAAGTCCTTATCCTTGGCTCAGTAGGTCACCTGAAGCAAATCCTTCTCAAAAACGGGCAGACACAGCAACTAAGTGTTTTGTGCAGGAGACTTTGGGGCCAACTGATTGATGAGCAAGTAAGGCAGAAACCCCAACCATCACTTTTATGAAAGAAAACTGAATAAAGGCAGAGATGTTGAGGGTTCTAACTCTACCTCTCCCCTTTGCTAAGCGTAACTTAGAAGTAGTTGCTTAACATTTTTAAGCCCCAGGGTTTTCACCAATCAAGTGATGGATCGAATCTTGCTCCGGCCCTCAGGAGTTTGTATGACACTATGCCAACATTGGCAAGTCAACTGAGCTCAAAAAAATTTTAGATTATCTAGAAGCATATGCTATTTTCTTGGGCTTCAGAATCACTGCACTGCAGATGATGACAGCAGCCATGAAATTAAAAGATTTGCTCCTTGGAAAAAGATTTGCTCCTAGGACAAACCTAGACAGTGTATTAAAAACAGAGATATCACTTTGCTGACAAAGGTCCATATTGTCAAAGCGATGGTGTTTCTAGTAGTCACGTACAGATGTTGAGAGTTGGACCATAAAGAAGGCTGAGCGCCAAAGAATTGATACTTTCAAACTGTGGTGCTGGAGAAGACTCTTGAGAGTCCTTTGGACAGCCAGAGATCAAACCAGTTCAATCCTAAAAGAAATTAATCCTGAATTAATTCAGCATCAACTGAAGCTGATGCTTAAGCTGAAGCTCCAATACTTCGGCCACCTGATGTGAAGAGCCAACTTACTGAAAAAGACTGCTAATGGGGAAGACTGAGGGCAGGAAGAGAAGGGGGCGAGAGAGGACGAGATGGTTCGAAGGTATCACTGAATCACAGAGTTAGAACAAAATCCAAGAGAAAGTGAAGGACAGGGAAGCCTGGCGTGCTGCAGTCCGTGGGGTCACAAAGAGTTGGATACGACCCACTCCAGTACTCTTGCCTGGAAAATCCCATGGACTGAGGAGCCTGGTGGGCTGCAGTCCACGGGGTCGCTAAGAGTCGGATATGACTGAGTGACTTCACTTTCACTTTTCACTGTCATGCATTGGAGAAGGAAATGGCAACCCAATCCAGTGTTCTTCCCTGGAGAATCCCAGGGACGGGGGAGCCTGGTAGGCTGCTGTCTATGGGGTCGCACAGAGTCAGACACGACTGAAGCGACTTAGCAGCAGTAGAAGCAGTGACTGAACAACAACAAAGAAGCATATGTAACAGTTAGTTAAAATCAACATTCATAAATCTCTCAAAATCCCCAAGGGAGATAGAGGGGGTTGCATTTAGAACCTGTTAATAAAGCATCTCACTCAACTTCTTCTTATCAGTCAACTGAACATTACAACTCCTACCCTGTCTACCTTTCAGGATTACCATGAAGATCAAAGTCAAAATGGAATAATGGAGGCGAAAGCACACAGTTGACAGAGTAGACAAAATACTTATCAACTGTAAAAATATTAGTTATAAATAAAACACTGTTGTAACTCATAGAAAGTGTCAAAGTCGCTCAGTCATGTCCAACTCTTTGTGACCCCATGGACTATACAGTCCATGGAATTCTCCAGGCCAGAATACTGGAGTGGGTAGCCTTTCCCTTCTCCAGGGGAATCTTCCCAACCCAGGAGTTGAACCCAGGTCTCCCTCATTGCAGGCACATTCTTTACCAGCTGAGCCACAAGGGAAGCCCGTAATTCACAGGGTGCCTTCAAGTGTAAAACACAGGTTACCACCCAGAGGGGCAGAGAGAGAGCCGTGACTTGGAGCCGACTACCTGATGGTGGAGCCTTGCAAACGATCTATCTTCTTATTGAGCTCAGCGATGACACTGTGCAGTTCTGTGATGCGTTCCTCATACCGAAGCGTGGTTCGCTCCTGGACGTCCTCATGCTCTCTCATGAGATGGGACTGCTCACACTGGGATCAAGAGAACAAGACAGAAGTGCCAATGAATTGACATACCTAATAGCAAGAGAGTCTAAGTCTTACGGCCTCAAACCATCACAACCTCGACATGGAGTATGCCCCAAATAAACATATACCTGCTCGTTGGCCCAGAAGACACATCAACAGCTGAACTTCACAAAGTCCCTGATGGCCACTCAAGTCTCTACTTTTTTAGCTCTACATTTCCAGGTGGCTCTAGTGGTAAAGAACCCATTTGCCAATGCAGGAGAAAAGAGATGTAGGTTCAATTCCTGCATTAGGAAGATCCCCTGGGAGAGGAAATGGCAACCCAGGCCAGTATTCTTGCTTGGAAAACCCCACGGACAGAGGAGCCTCGTGAGCTACAGTCCAGGGCGTCGCAGGGAGTCGGACACGAGCGAGTGAGCACAGCGCACAGCTCTCGTCCGCTCGTCGGGTGAAGGTCCCTCTGCCGCTGTCCGCAGCCTCTGTGGCACATTCACATCCTCTGCTTCTCTCCAGCTGCAAGGCAGGCAGAAGCTGCACTCAATATGCCAGCAAATTTGGAAAACTCAGCAGTGGCCACAGGATTGGAAAAGGTCCGTTTTCATTCCAGTCCCAAAGAAGGGCAATGCCAAAGAATGCTCAAACTACCGCACAATTGCACTCATCTCACACGCTAGCAAAGTAATGCTCAAAATTCTCCAAGTCAGGCTTCAACAATACGTGAACCATGAACTTCCAGATGTTCAAGCTGGATTTAGAAAAGGCAGAGGAACTAGAGATCAAATTACTAATGTCCGTTCGATCATAGAAAAAGCAAGAGAATTCCAGAAAAAACATCTACTTCTGCTTTATTGACTACACCAAAGCCTCTGACTGTGTAGATCACAAGAAACTGTGGAAAATTCTTCAAGAGGTGGAATTCCCAGACCACCTTACCTGCCTCCTGAGAAATCTGTATGCAGGTCAAGAAGCAACAGTTAGAACTGGACATTGAACAACAGACTGGTTCCAAATTGGGAAAGGAGTACATCAAGGCTGTATATTGTCACCCTGCTTTGACTTATATGCAGAGTACATCATGAGAAATGCTGGGCTGGAAGAAGCACAAGCTGGAATCAAGATTGCCGGGAGAAATATCAATAACCTCAGATAAGCAGATAACACCACCCTTATGGCAGAAAGTGAAGAGGAACAAAAGAGCTTCTTGATGAAACTGAGAGAGGAGAGTGAAAAAGCTGGCTTAAAACTCAATATTAAAAAAACGAAGATCATGGCATCCTGTCCCATCACTTCATGGCAAATAGATGGAGAAACAATGGAACCAGTGACAGACTTTATTTTTGTGGGCTCCAACATCACTGCAGATGGTTACTGCAGCCATGAAATTAAAAGATGCTTGCTCCTTGGAAGAAAAGTTATGACCAACCTAGACAGCATATTAAAAAGCAGAGACATTACTTTGCCAACAAAGTTCCATCTAGTCAAAGCTATGGTTTTTCCAGTGGTCATGTATGGATGTGAGAGTTGGACTGTAAAGAAAGCTGAGCACCGAAGAATTGGTGCTTTTAAACTATGGTGTTGGAGAAGACTCTTGAGAGTCCCTTGGACTGCAAGGAGATCAAACCAGTCCATCCTAAAGGAAATCAGTCCTGAATATTCATTGGAAGGACTGATGCTGAAGCTGAAAGTCCAATACTTTGGCCACCTGATGTGAAGAACCGACTCATTGGAAAAGACCCTGATGCTGGGAAAGATTGAAGGCAGGAGGAGAAGGGGACAACAGAGGATGAGATTGTTGGATGGGATCACCAACTTGATGGACATGAGATTGAGCAAGCTCTGGGAGTTGGTGATGGACAGGGAAGTCTGGTGTGCTGCAGTCCACGAGGTTACAAAGAAACAGACACCACTGAGCAACTGAACTGAACCTTCTTTTCGAAATCTGAACCTTGAGTGAACGGATTGAAGGTCGCATGTGGTCAACTCACTTGACTGAGGGTCCTGGGGAGACTGTGCGTCCATTCCCGCTACCTCTATTCTAGAGCTTTCTTGCCACGTTCTGTACTGCTGCTCAGTTTTTCTTTTACCAATTCACTCCTTTTTGCTGTAGTTTGGTAGGATACGCTTCAGCCACTTTCAATCCTAGATTCTATGACGCCATTTCTTATCTGGCTGGCTATTTGCAGACAGTGCCTTCCAGTATCCTTTCTTACCAGACTATAAACTCCGGGAAGGCAGGGTCTGGGTGTTGTCATGACTTAGCCCTCGCACTGGCACACAGCCTGGCTTCACTGTGGGTGACCTAGAAGGGCGATGGGATGGATAAATCACTGTGTATCAGGAAGCCGAGGAGCTTCCCTTGCTCAGCAGTTGATGGATTAAGCAGCAGCAGATGCTATAAAAACGTTTTTGCATCTCAAGTTTAAATCCTAAAGAACCTGTTCATCTTTTTCACTTGTCTCCTTCCTCCTCAACCCCCCATCAGTCACTGTGCATTTAATCTCATTTACATGACAATAAAACACTAGCCAGTGACAGAACAAGGAGTCCCACTTCTGAACAAGGAGCCCCTGTCTACTGCATTCAGCCCTGATTAATTTCCTGCCCAGCAGAGGAATTTTAATTTCATTTTTGGCAAGGTTTTCGTAACGCCAAGAGTCACATGTACTTGCCAGTTTTGCACTTTCAGGGCTGGTGGCAGGAGGGCAAGGGTAAGACTTCTTACCTTCTACCTCCAATGTCCTCTGCTCGCCATAAATCTGCCAGGCTCCCAAAGGGTGTAACCCAGAAGCTACTGGGCAGGAACACAAAGCCTTTAGAAACAGACAGGATGCTACAAAAGCCCAAGTCAATACTGAAACAGAAGTACTCAGCAAAGTATGATAAACACGCTGGCAGAAACCATGGCAGGGGCCACCCCTATGAACAACAGCGTGACCTCAGTCACACTATGTAGTAACCTCCTGGGTGCCACTCAGTGCTCCAGAAGTAAGGCTGGAGGCAACAAGGTTGAGGAACCCGCACTGCGGGCGTTAGGGAGAAGGTGACTTTCAGAGAAATGGCGATGTGAACCCGAAACGTCTGATAACGTCTGCTCAAGGTCCAACACACAGGAAGTAAGTGGACTCCAGAGGCCAGGAGGAAGGACGAGTGGAAATCCCATTTCTATGGACGTTTTCCTAAACACAGCTGAGCCCTGAGACTCGTAAGAATACTCTCTCCATGAAGTTATGCCTTTCCATCCGTCATCCATGACCCATCACACTTTAAGAGGGACGACGGAGGTCCAAAGACATGACAGTGTCTCATAGACAGTAACTGTCAGTGAATGAAAAAGGTTCTCCTTTCTCTGGAACATACTAAAAGCAGAACACCATGCCTCTCCATTCCTGAAGAATATCTATGAGATTGTGACTGGTCTTTATTCCCATCTTCAAATCGTGTCTGTGAGTGTGTGTGCACACATGTACATGCCTGCATTGGCATGTGTGTGGTATGTACATACGGGTACGTATCTGACGCTCTCATGAGGGTCGCCAGTTCCCCATCTGACAATAATCATGACATAATGACCGGTCTGACCCAGAACTCATCGATGCCATGACTCATGCTTTGCCGTCTTGCCCTGCTCTGGGGTTTTCCACATTCAGTTCTCTAGGGCTGTAAGCTACTGTGAAATGCTTCCCCTTACAAACTCCACGAGCTCTCAACTCTCTGTTCAATTCCCCACTTATTCCTCCGCTTTCAGTCTCTACAGGTCAACAGGCCACCACCACTGCCACCAAAATGGACATGAAACTGCAAAATCCACTTAAAACTGAAGATGTGCAAGAAAAAGGCAGAGGATCAACTGATAACCGCTAAACCCACTGTGGGTGTCCCTGTTGACGGTCAGGAGCTACCTGAGAGGTGAGCTCCCAGACCGGGGCTGCCCAGCCTGTGGGGAGACCAGAGGGCTGGTGCCCAGACAGCAAGAGCAGCTGGTGTTACACCATCTCCGCCCCCGACCCCGCGTCTGACTGCGAAGTCCGCCCCGAGGGCATGAGCACAAACAAGACAGGGCAGGAAGCCCAGTGATTCAGCAGACCAGGATGTGCAGCTTAAAGAAGAGAAAAGATTCCTAACGTCTATTTGCAACTCAGAGGTTTGTTTGGGAGCAGAAACAAGAACATCATGGAGGAAAAAATTTCTCAGCTGAAGGCAAAGATATCTGGGTTACACTCCTATATTTTCCCATGTTTTTTTCAAAATGGTGGAAAGCCTCTATAATTTAATACTTCCTCAAAAATAATAGATATGTCTTGATTTTCTAAACTGTCTAAGACATCATGCTGGGTGCCATAGGGAGCATCACCGTGACGTCTGCCTTGAAACAAAGTGTGGTCACAGCTTCCGAGCAGATTTCTCTGCTGGTGAATAAAAAAGGGAAATAAGGGGAAAGGTGTGAGGAAGAAGCGATGGCAGGATGGTAGCCTACAGATTCTTTTCCCAGTGAAACGAGAATCTGGGAAATCATCATCAAAGCTCCTAGACTCTAGATGAATGAATGACTGAGAAGACAGAGCTCATAGTTGATGTTACAGAGCAACATCCCCTTGAGGCATCTGGTCAACCCACTTCACCCATTTTGTGCATACTTGCTATGCCCAGTCCAAGATATGTGGAGGTGCTGCTCTCCAAGCTTAGTGAAAAACAAACCCTTAAGCATTTCTAAGCTGCAGTGTGGGGGAAGAGTGGAGCAACTCCGACCAGGGCAATGGCACAGGGCAAAACAAGCTGTCACCTGCAGGAGCCAAAAGAGCTCAACAAAACATCCTCGTCAAACAGCTCCCATTAGGCTGCACAAGGCTAAGTCCAGGAATGGGGCGCTTTCGTGCAGGAAAAGTGGAAGATGGGTGGGTGGCACCCAGGACTGACAAAGGCATTCTGTGAGCGACCAGTGCCTTCCTGCCCTGGCGACCTCCCACACAAGCAGGACTGGCCTACTATAGCGAGGCCCAGTTCAAAAGTCACACTCCATATTGTTAGTGAGCCATGCCTCTCACTACCCTGAGTTTTCAAGAGTATTTTTTAAACCCAGGAGGTGATTTCGGCTTCTGTTAATCAGGGACACAGGGTAGGTCAAACTGTATACTGCAACTCCATGTAAGAGTCATGTATGGGGAGGTAGCCCAGTAAAGCCTCATTTAAGAAGGTAATATAACCATGACAACCAAATAGAAAAAAGGGAACGACTCCTATTACTACTTAACGGTTATGCACATTCTTAGATTTTAAGTTACAAATTTAAGTACATTACAGAAACTTCTAAAGAATGATGAAAAAAGTACCCACTTTTTTATAATCCATGAACACAATCCTTTTTCAAATAATGTTCATTTCCCCCAGTATTTTCTCATGTACGCGGGGCACCGCCAGGACCACGCAGGATGTGCGTCACAGAAGCATCAGTACCCCTGTGGCAGCCGGCAGGGACATCCACCAAGACTCTGTTCACCTCTATCCATGCGTGTGATAGAATTATACTTCTTCTCCCCCTTGAAGCTGGATAAGGCCATGTGACTTGTTTTGTCCAATGAGATATGAGTAAATATACACCTTTTTTGCCTACAAGCCTTTTGGTACTCCTGCAGGCTTTCCCATATTCCCTTCCCCTGGCCGTGGCTGCTGACAACGCTCCAGACAGTAGGGGCTATCAGCTCGGGAGGCTGGGTGAGGACCAAACTGCAGTTTCCTGCCAGTCCCAGCAAGCTCCCAAAAAGAAGCCAAAAACAAACCTTGGCTATTTTAAGCCACTGACAATTTGGTATTATGTGTTATCATTGCATATACTGATGATACAATCATTTTATAGATGAAAATGGAATAAATGCACAGGGACTGATTTATTTATTAAAACCCAGATAACAAACAATGCTCTGCAAAATCTTTTGATTCCTGAGTGTGCCATCAAGGAGCCCTTCAGAGGCTGCTGCAGCCAGTCTTCTCCCCTCTACCCCCTCCCAGCTCCTCGACCTGTGGGCACATCTCCTACCATTTACCTAAACGTGGCAGCAGAGACATCCCCCTTGGTCTCCCACCCTGAATCACCTCTTCTGGACTCCAGGAAACCTGATTATTATGCCTTACAACACCAGAGGGGAGCTAGGAAACCCACACAGCTTTCTCCTCAACCCCTGGGGACCACCAAAATAGAAAAGTAGAGACAAGGGGGTATAAAGCAGGGAATTGTAAATCCCTCCAGCTCCCACCAAGCCAGCTTTTGTTGCCAAAGTCAATTACTCAGCAACAACTCTCTGAACAGAATGCAATGGCGGCTTCTTCTAGCAAAACTTGCAAATGAGGGATTCCTTTCTCCTCCTTACTGTGCAGAAACATCTCACACAACTTCAGCAGACCAAAACAAAAAATGGTTTCAAACAACACACTGCGTTTTATTCTTCTGTTATTACAAAGAAGGACATTTGGGGGTTTCCAGCTATTTCTGACTGATCCAACAGCACTGCAGAGCAAGAAAGCCCAGGCTTGAACAATCTTGTCTGCCATGCATTTCTGGAGGTCAGTAGCATAAAGAACCTGGGTTTCTCCTGAAACCACAGACTTTCAGTTTGAAAGGCAAAGAAAAAAAAAAAAAGATTGGAATTAGAGAGGATGGAATGTTGCTTTTCCTGAATTTCATCTGGTGCTTACTACATCCCCTGAGATTTTTCTCTAGATTTCCACTCTTCTATGATGATGATGAAGCAAATTTAAAACCTATATAAATACTTGCCTCTAGCCACATAAATTTATGAAACTGTCTATATGCAAAAATGCTTAATACAGGCAAGCAATATTATCACAATCATCAAGAATAAAACCCTTTAGGCTCATTTTTGCAATCGGTACAACCCAGGGATAAAGCTGTGAGTCAGCCTTGAGACAGACTGGCCTGAGAACTTGAGCCCTTGTTGGAAAAATCCTGTGCCATGCAGTGATGCTAAGAAGCTTTATGGTTTTCTTAATGTTCTTTACTGGGTTTTATCTTACTCTGCAGAGGCCACTGATCTTTAATCATCATATTAGTCTCAGTCGTCAATCCTAAGGGTATTATAAACTCCATTCTTGAAAAATGCAAAGCTATCATTCATTTGTTAACCCTCTCTACCATCCTAGGAAGGGGGTTCACATCACACTGGATTGATGGCAAACAACACCACTCAGGATATTTCTATCCTCATTCAAAGTCCTTGCCCAGGTTCTCCTGAGGGGTGGGGTGGGGAACCAGGCCAACTAAACAAAGACACTCAGGACCAATGGCAACATCACTGACAAAACACAACAGCCAGAGCAGAGGACTGAATAGTATAAACCAGTAGGGAAGGGATGGGGGGACAGAGATCCTGGCAAGGAGAAGGCATCCAACTGACCTCTGTGAGGATCTTATATGGAGAAAAAGATGGAAGAAAACACTGTCTCCGTTACATTTAATGAAAACTACGTATGTTTTCTTCCTAAAAGCAGGCAGGAGAAAATTCAGAACACTTGCTTTCTAAAGAAAGAGAGCTCAGAAATAGAAGGTAGACGCTATTACTACTGACCAATTTTGAAGGGGCTCAGAAGCTTGCTTTATTATCTCCTTCTGTAGTGCTTTTTAAAAAAGGAGTTACTAAAAATAATTTTTGGCATACTAAATGCATAGAAAATATGCTGAAAGCATCAAACCAGTACTATATATGATCTTTGGCAGTTTCCTATGGGGCTGTCCCCAAGATGTTGTTTAATGTTGGTACACATGTATGAACATCTCTGAGCACCTGTTGGATTCGGGAGGGTAGATATATTTAAATAAATATGTGCCCTATTCCCTACTCTTCTTAAGATCCACAGGGCAGCCTGGGCATCTTAAAAAACAATACAGGATTAATGTGGCTATGTTGTTGTTGTTTAGTTGCTCAGTCATATCCGACTCTTTGCGACCCCACGGACTGTAGCCTGCCAGGCTCCCTGTCCGTGGGGACTCTCCAGGCAAGAACACTGAAGTGGGTTGCCATTTCCTTCTCCAGGAGATCTTCCCAGCTCAGGGATCGAACGTGGGTCTCCTGCTTGGCAGGCAGATTCTTTATCACGAGCCGCCCCTGAAGCTGTGCAGTCCAGTTATGGATTCCCACAAAACCTAGAGAAAATCCTGACTTTTGGTGCCTTCTAGCTACATAATCTCAGGCAAGATACTCAAATTCCCTAAACCTCAATTTCTTCATTTATAGACGGGAATGTTAAGGTATCTATATCTGAGATCATTTTGAGAACTATACCGCCTGGCATGGAACAGAGCTAAAGTGGGGTGATGATCACCATTGCTATAGGCTAATAGTGAGCAGCATTGTTAATCAGATCCCTCAGGAGGCTGTGATGGACAGACTAAGGTGCCCATGTGATCCCTGCATTTTCTTTGTGTGATACCATCTCACTGAGTCTGTGGGGGATGCATGCCTGCCTTCAACTGAAACAATGCGGCAAAAGTGATGGGATGTCTCTTTCATGATTGCATTACTTTGTATAAGACTGTCTTGCCAGAAGATTTAGTCTAGGCTCCTTCTCTCTATTGCTGGCATTGAGGGAGCAAGCTGCCATGAATCCTATACCCACAAAGAAATTCTGCCAGTGACATGAGTGAGCTTGGAGGTGAACTCTGCCCCAGTTGAGCATTCAGAGAGTTCAGAGCATTCAGTTCTGACAACACCTTAACTGCAAAACTTTCACAAGACCCATTTAAGCCATGCCTGGAATCCTGATGCATAGGAGAGAATAAATGTGTGTTATTTTAAGTCAGTAAGTTTAGGGCAATTTGTTAGACAGCAATAAAAAACTAATACAGACACACTTTGCCTTCCCTATCATATTGGTTTTGGGTTCCTTTTACTAGCTCTTCCCTTTCCATCAATATTCTTAAAACTTCACCGCATTATGACCATGTATAATGAGCCTTCTTTTATTCAACTAGTTCTAGTATCACCATTAGTAATTACTCAACGGATGATGCTTTGATTATGTCTTGTGAACACAAGCACCATTTATATTTTACATTTTAATCATAGCTCTATAATATTTAGAACTGGTAAAACTTATGAAAGCCGCAGAAGAGACATTTACACACAGACTTACTCTCCCACCATCTGGTAAAAAGCCTCAAGCGTGAATCACCTGCCAAGGTGTGTAACGCAGACAGCACAGCACAGACATTTCCTTGTTCTTAATTTTTCTTGCATTAATCTCATCTTTATAAAAGGTAGGAGCCTGGCAAGTTTGATCTTTTTTCCCCGTGTTCTTTCCTGGATCCTAGTATCTGAACAGGGAAGACATTTCCAGCGAAGGGAACACAGAGTAACTTTTAAATACATTTATTGTAAGAATGCAAGTGAGAAGCAACTAATGGTGTTTTGATGTAACATAGGGATAAAACCAGCCATCAAAACTATTACATAGGATTGTCTTGATCATAAGTAAGCCAAAAGGAAGCTGAATCAATCTCTGACACAGCAGACAAAAAGTGTCCCATGCTTCTCTTATCATCCTCTGCACAAGCTGCTCTGTCGTTGAGACTTAAATTTTAATAAAAACCTTCCTGGTCATCTTTTAAAATTCAAGACTGGGGTACAGTCCAGCTTTCAGTTAAAAGCACTCACAATTTCTTTTTTCTAAAAAAAAGTTCTCACCAATAAAGACTATTAATAATTGTTGGTGTTACATCATCCTACTTTTTTCTTTAATGCAACAAACGAACAACAACAACAACAAAACACCACTTGCTCAAAAGAAGAAACCTTAAGAAACAATAACAAAAAAGGGATTTTAAAGTTTTAATTCACCAGAATTCACTATTAAAAATTATAATACTGTCTTTCTGGTTTTTTCTATCACATATCTCTTACTTTCATAATCAGAAGGAAAATATTTCAAGTAGAGTTTTCACCAAAGTAAAAACTGAAAATTTCTGTCCCTGCACCATCTTCTGTGAGAAAAGAATACTGGTGGCCTTGTCTTGGCTTTGTGCCAGGCTGCTCATCTGACCTTGGGTGAGCAAGTTAACCTCTCTGGGTAGCCTATCAAATGTGGAAGTAGACTATCTCAAGTACAAAGGGCCCTTCCTCTTTACTCAGACAGTCTAAGATTATGAGACATGAGTTTTCAAAACTTGCCATAGGCCATTCTAGACTGATGACTGCCTGATTTTTAATCTCTCTGAATTCCCACACAAAAATAGAGAACCTATACATCGAAGATAAACCTCTGAACAAGGACACAGAAGCAGGTAGGGACAAACCAATAGCATCCACAAGACCTGAATGGTGTCTGTGTGGGCAAAAGCAGAGAAGAGACAACACTGCTGGACTTGAGAACTGGAAACCCCCCCAAATAACCAGTAATTATGAGGGTGAAAGAGGACAGTAAAACAGGTGGCTTGAAACTCAGCATTAGAAAAGCTAAGATTACGGAATATGGTCCCATCACTTCATGGCAAACAGATGGGGAAAAAGTGGAAGCGGTGACAAGTTTTATTTCCTTGGGCTCCAAAATCACTGTGGGCAGTGACTGCAGCCACGAAATTTAAAGACACTTGTTCCTTAGAAGAAAAGCTATGACAAATCTAGACAGTGTATTAAAAAGCAGAGACATCACTTTGCTGACAGACGTCCATATAGTCAAAGCTATGGCTTTTCCAGTAGCCATGTATGGATGTGAGAGTTGGACCATAAACAAAGCTGAGCACTGAAGAACTGATGTTTTTGAATTGTGGTGCTGCAGAAGACTCTTGAGAGCCCCTTGGACTGCAAGGGGATCAAATTAGTCAATCCTAAAGTAAATCAACCCTGAATACTCATTAAGGACTGATGCTGAAGCTCCAATACTTGGGCCATCTGATGAGAAGAGCTGACTCATTGGAAAACACCCTGATGCTGGGAAAGATTGAAGGCAAAAGAGAAGGGGCAACAGAATGAGATGGTTGGATGGCCTCGTTGACTCAATGGACATGAATCTGAACAAACTCCAGGAGATAGTGGAGGACGCAAGGTGTGCCGCAGTCCATTGCAAAGAGTTAGACATGACTTAGCAACTGAACAACAACAGATATACCAGAAGGTGAGGGGGGGCCAGATGGGAGGGGTCTTTCCTGAGCCAAGAGGGAGCGAGCAAGGGGTCCACAGGAAGATCTGAAGGGCCAAAAGCACTATTCCCTTTGAACTTTCCAGACTGGCCCCAGGACTCCCTACCAGGAGGAGAAACTGGTGGGAGTAGGATCAAAATGGAACAGGATGGCATGACAGAGGAAAAGGAAAGAACAGAACTAGAAAGAAGCAGGAGAGGGGATAGAATTAGGCAGAGTGAGAAAGCAGAATGACCTGTGAAGATGAGGAAACAGAGGACTAAGCTCTACAAACTTAAAAAGGCCATTTTCAACTCTGCCTCTTAAAAGTTAATAAAAAGCTATTTTTCACATAAAAATGAAAAACAGAACAGTACTGAGAGCAAATTCCACATCAAGTTATTAGAAAGAAAAAGAAGGAAAAAAAAAGAGCAGGATAACATCTCTATAAACCATGAAGGCATGCCACAAAATAGAGAACCTCTCCCATCACAAAAAGTCCCAAATAATAGACTATTATCTCAAATTAGCCAAAAGACTTCAAAAAGATGAAACGACATAAAACACGGAAGAATGTAATTCAAAGTTAGAAAAACTCAGAAAGAAGGTAATAAAGTACACACAAGAAATAAAATAAAAATGCAGGAAAAAAAAGCCAGGAGGGAATAAATACAACATACAAGGCCTAAGAAAAACAGAAGATGGAGATACAGATACAGAGAATTTGAGACAGTGCCAGATATTGAACACAGGCACAGAAGAGCTAAGATATGAATAGTAAACATCCTTGAAGAAAAAAAAGGCAAGAGAACAAAGTATTCAATATTATAATTTAAAAAAAAGTCTCTGAAATTAAATGTAAGCAAAAGAAAACACAGAAAATGTAAGAATACCAAACCAGAATGACTAAAAATAAGAGTTACTCTAGTAAAATTAATAGAAGGGAGGGAGGAAGGAAGGAAGGGAGGGAAGAAGGGAAACGAAAAGAAAAAGAGAGAAAGAAAGAGAAAGAAATGCTATGAATGTCTACAGTAAGTAAGTGTCTTGTGAGGGAAACATAGGTGAATTACTGGGAAACTTTGAGAGCAACGCTCTATGTCAAAATAGAGCAAAGAAACATACTCAGGCAAAGAAAAGATGAGTCAAGGGTTTTATATCCAGGAGGAATGCCTTTCAATTATAAAGGGCAGAGATAAATCATTATTAAAAAGCAAGAAGCTGGTGAAGATTATTCCTGTGAGTCCTCCCTGAGGAACTCTATTAGAAAGCAAGCTTCAGGCATTAAACAAACAGAAGGATGTTGACATTAAGACCATCGTAAACATTAAATATATAATTTACTTGTAGAAGACTAAATGAGGACTAAGAGGAGAAAACGTGAAAGATGTGACCAGCGTATGGTCAGAAGGTGTGGATATAGTACAACTGCAAAAAACTGCAGGGATGATGAAAGCATAATGCAAAAAACTTTTCAGTAACTCTATTTGTTATGGTAATATGATTATTATTATTTTGAGACTGATTGTATATAATACAGAATAAAGTAAACCAGTAATTATGGAATATTCTCATCCAATCATCCTCTGTAAACATAAAAACTAGGATTATTTTTTGTTTATGTATTTTTTGGCTGCACCACAGTGGATGGGATCTTAGAGCCCCAACCACCATGCCCCCTACAGTGGGAGCACAGAGTCCTAACCACTGGACCACCAAGGGAGTCTCTCGAACTAACACTTTGAGTGTGAAAGAAAGGAGATGCAGATAAAGTATGGAATCCAAGCAGAAGAACCCTGTAGTTTGAATTTAAATTGGAGGGATTAATATGAGCACCTAAGGTATTTTATCTTAAAATTTATAAATACTTACATATATAGATAAATAAATAATTCCCTGACTATGTATATAAAAGAAGCCTAAAAACAATGACCAGCCTGGAAGCAGTAAGCACCCTTAGCACCCAGACTGCAGTCTTGAAATACCATTTTCCACAAAGAAAAACCAGGTCTATTTGCAGAATGCTTAATTCCAGGTTTGGGGGGAGAAATGTAATCCTAGTAATTCCTAGGTTTTTTAGAAATTACTAGAATTACTAGAAATTACAGAATTACTAGAAATGTAATTCCTAGTAATCCTGGAATCACTACTAGGCTAGTGTCAAAAGATTCAGGAGCCATGTGAAGAGGTTCTTACTGGCCAAGGAGTAAACTTTGAGTTTCTACAAGGAAAATAATTACAAAGGACTGACCCAAGTATGCTTAAACTCATAAGTTCATTTTTTTTTTTTTAATAATTGGGCACTTTCAGAAGATCATAGGTCATCAATTCATTATCTTGAAAAATGTTAAATGAAAAGAATGAAGCATTGATTCTACTTTTCCTTTATGAACTATACCATTGTTTGAATAATTCATAGATGATGGGAAATGTCTCTATAAAAGTATTCCAATTAATAACTGATAAAGAAATGGCAGAAATAAAATACTATGATATTTTGTAAAGTCCCGATGCACCAGTGAACTTTGGCACTGAGTGTCAATATAGCTGCCTTTAGAAGGCAAAACAACCAGATACTGGGTTGGCCAGAAAGTTTGTTTGGGGTTTTGAAAAACCCGAACAGACTTTTTGGCCAACCTACTACGACGTGCTTCCCAGCGGAAAAACAAATGTCTTTTATAGTGTCGCCAGAAGGACTGACCATGAATCTGACTGAGTCTCTGGGATCCAAGGCCATTTTGCAGGAAATAAAGAGGGCAGAGGAACACAGCGAACTGTGCCATGGGTGAGCAATCAGTAACATCTGGACTGGGGGAAACTCTGTAGGTCAGACACTTTTAACAGATTAAGTGTAAAGCCAATAAAGAATGAAGGGAAAACCTGTGGACTGAGAAATTAAAAGTAAACATGTAGTTTTCAAATGGGCAAGACAAAACTGTACTGTCTAGGGACATACAAACTCCTGCGACAGACTGTCAAGAAGCAGAAACACGACTGGAAACGTCATGGTAGTGGTGACATCCGGGGCAGGGAAAGCGAATTGGGATGAGGCAGAAGGACGGACTCCTGGGAAGGCCAGCAGGTTTTAATTTTTTACCTGGTCAGTGGTTACGAGGATGTTCGATCATTAAGCAATATTTGTATTGTGGGGATTTCTATATCTGTTTTATCTTAAACAAAAAAAAGAAAAAATAAAAAGCAAAAAACTAAGAGACCCTTTCCAGACTCCTCACCTGTGCCTTGGCCAACTTCTTTTCCAGAAGGTCCCGCTCCCGCTCTGTTTGCTGCAGACGTTTATTAAGCTCCACTATATCTCCCTTGAGTGACGCCAGGGCTGCCAAGTGGAGCTGCAGTGACAGGAGGAAAGGGGCACAAGGTTAGACCCTTCAGCACTCACTCACTTCCGTCCCCGTCCCTTCATTCCCTGTAATTATTGTGATCACAAAGAAAAGGGGTCATCTGCAGCCAGACACCTTGGGTGACATTAATCTCAGGGGACAATGGACAGAAATCAGGAGTCCTACCGCCAAGCTGGGTTATCTGGTCATCCTGAATGTACCAGGGAGAACCCTGTTAAGTGTGGGCAGCAGGACCTAATTTGGGATGGTCTGATTAAACAGAGAGCAAAGCTGCTCATCCTATGGGCTTTCCCTGAATTACTCAGCAAGGACCAGATTAAGCGCTGGTGTGGACTGCCTGATTCTCAAGAAGCAAGGCAAAGACAGGATCAAATTAACTTCTACCTTTGGGAAAATATGCAAGTTGAATGGAGCAATTCAATTTTTTTTCAAATTCAACCACAGATATTGCCATGTATCCAGACAGCCCAAGGGGCTGAGTAGTAAGAAAAGAATGCGAGAGCTCATTGTTTCCGACGCTTTCCTCCTCAGGTTGACCCATTAACTTTCTGACCAGCTCCTCCTTCCTCATTGCCCCCCAGACAGTCTAGAAGACTAGATGATGCTTCTGGCCTCTCAGGGCACAACCAGAGCTCTGATAAATCATGTTACGGCAAGAGAAACTGAGAATCCCTTGCTGTTCCTTTTTTTCCCAGACGACCCTCTCAGAATAAGCAGAGTGAGAAAGAACGTTCCTCAGCAGATGAGCGAGTGCACCATGCACTTCCAGGAGCTCCACCTGCTCAGCATTCAGGCTCTGCCCATTGAGCGCGGGTTGCACACACGCTCACCACACATGTGCCCACTGCACTGTGCAGGCGGACGGCTGGGCTCGTCTTTAACATCTGTTCAACCATGCTCCCGAGCAACACCTTCCCACCGTCCCTGCCCCGAGTCACTACTTCTCTGCCTTCACTGTCGCTCCTGGGTGGAGCTCAATCGATGTAACACTTGGGTAAGTGAGGACAATCAGAGCAAACACTCCCTCTTTATAGGAATTGTGTAGCTTCTGCCAGGAGGCTCTAAAGTACGGAGTGACCTTACAAGATGGACAGTGCAGCGGTATACAACTCCACTTCAAAGATCTTAACTTCAGGTTTAGAAAGAAGCTTTTTTCTGCAGCCTGTCTCTCTACACTATGTGGTGGCTTGGGAGGCTTGGGGGAGAGTGCATAGCTGAGAAGGAGATGTGGGGCAGAGCTAGGTTTTCATAGCAGTTGTTTGTGAGACGACCACAACAGTGAGTGCGACTTCACTTAATTGCATGGGGGCTGCAAACCAACAGATCAATAACAGAGCTGAAATCAAGAATCCTTGAAATTTAAAAAAGGAAATGTCAGGCCATCTGGCGGTTATTTGTCTTCTCATGCGGGGCTAAGGCTGCTCAGAAAAGGTCACTTTAGGTTTCAGATACAGGGTTTATGTGATGAATTCTCAGCACAGATACCACAGTGTTCCCATTGTACAATTTTGGGAGGCAGTTTGGCTCCCAGGGTGGGGAGAGGGAGGCAAATTCACTCCCTTGCCTAGCTGGGTTCCCCCTTCTGCCTTTGAACTGTCAATCTGAGAATGTTCCTCTGCAACAGACACTGCGGTCTGTTATGCAATTATGTCCTGTCTTGGGAGAAGACTCACCTCCTCACCCTTGACAAGGAGGATGAAATACATGAAGAGCTCGTGTGCTCCTTAAGAGATAAGGGAGTGGAAACAAGAATCCCAGCTATGTGAGCGTAGACAGACCTCCTCTCTTGTCTATCTCCCCTCTTACTTCTGGGCCAAAGGGCTGCCCACAGGAATTGTGGGGGAGATTCAGGGGGGAAAAGCTGACAGAGGAGACTGTATAGGCCACAGAGACTTTATGAACTGGGCCCAGATGGGGAGACCAACAGAGATGTTATCTCCACCACAGTACAGGGGCAGAGGAGGTTCAGTGGGACGTGGCTGAGGAGGAGTCACGGACTTAGAGACAGTAACACCAGCTCTCCAAATGGCCTGAGGATCCATCAGATGTGCTTGTGGGGACAGTCTCTTCGCTTCCCTGGTTGGAAAATGCCTATCCATGAAACGAGACTAGATCAGTGATTCTTAACCTGAAGACTCCTTAAGAATCTCATGAATGGGATAGGCCTTTCTTCTAATGAAGTCGCTCAGTTGTGTCTGACTCTTTGTGACCCCGTGGACTATAGCCCACCAGGCTCCTCCGTCCAAGGAATTCTCCAGGCAAGAGTACTGGAGTGAGTTGCCATCTTCTTCTAGAGAGGAGTATAAACTTGGTGTTTAGGCAGTGTTCCCCTCATTAACATGATGATGCAATCTGAAGTCTATCGATGGACTCCAAACTAAGAACCAACTGGACTAGGTGCTAGATCTGTGATCCCACCTGTTCTGCAGACATGTGGAATGACCACAGACGTCTGAGTGGGGCAGGCCCTTGGCACATGACGTCTCCCACATCTGTAGGTGAGGATCTGAAACCCAGAGACTGACTTGCTGACGTCAAGTCTCATGCAGAGCTTAACATGAGAGCCAAGGCCACAGGTACCCTTTCCTCACTTCGCAGTGTTGCACGTGACAGCAATGTTCAGTTTAATTTGAATTAATAGTTTACTTAAAATATTTCTCCTCAATGTCCCATGGCAGGCTGAACGGGCGGGGAGTGTGCAGGGGAATAGACAGTTGTCTATGTATGGCCGAGTCCCTTTGCCATTCACCTGAAACTGTTGCTGCTGCGGCTGCTAAGTCGAGTCAGTCGTGCCCATCTCTGTGCGACCCCACGGACAGCAGCGCACCAGGCTCCTCTGTCCACGGGAGTCTCCAGGCAACAACACTGGAGTGGGTTGCCGTTTCCTTCTCTGAAACTACCACACTATTGTTAATTGGCTATACCCCAATACAAAATAAAACGCTTTAAAAAAAAAAAAAAGAAATTTTTTGAGAAAAAAACTCAGATAAATATATAACAGAAAAATAAACTAGAAAGATGGCATTCTAACTTTTTGGGGGAGGCCTCTTGGTGGTTTCAAACCCTTTTGGGATAGTTTTTAATACATTTTTGTTTTTCTTTTTCAGGAGAAAGAGGCTTCTGTGTTAAGGAAACAAGAGTTGTGACAGTGTCCTCTGCAGGTGAAGACTGTAGCATAAAAACCGTACGGGTTTTCTATTTTCCCTCCCTGCTGCATTTTCTCTCCCTGTCCACCAGCAATTCTGATAGAAGAAAAAACTTAAACCAGGTAGAATAGACACACATTGCTTGCTGTCACTGAGACATGTGTTTAGCAGAAGCTAACTACAAAGGCTAGGAGGTGCAGTTGGGTAAAAAGTTTGCCCACAAGTTGCAAGATGAATTGTCAAGGATCAGGCTGACCAACCCCTCTCTCACCCTCATGACTGAGTATGGGCCAAGTTCCGTCCCCAGCCTAAGAGAGCAAGAAAATATATGACGTTTGGAGTTTGTGCTAGTTTCTTCCCCAACACACCTTTCTCTTAATGTTCAGGAACAAGATCCCGCTTTTTGACTGGTCACACTCCTGACCAGTTAAAACATCCCAGTTCTCGGGCCCCTTTCTAGTTGGAGCCAGGTGTAGCCGTGGGACACAGTGCTGGCTGAGGAGACAGAAGCCGAGGTACAGGGGAGTGATCAGGAAATCCTTCTGAGGGAGGTCATGCTTTTCTCTTCCTCCAGCGTTGCTGCTTGGTATATTAACATGATGGATGGAGCCCCAGCAGCCATCTTGTTTCAGAAAGATGAGGTCCATACTCTAGGCAGTGGAAGGCACCTGAATTCCTAACAACTGTGCAGACCCTACCAGCTCTGAACTGCCTAACTCCAGACTTCATAACACAATAGCAAGAACAGAACCTCTGCTGTATAGACCACTGTTATGTGGAGATATTCTTGCAAATGAAGTGGGTTAATTTACAAAGAATCAGATAAACTTGGGTTCACATCTCATTTGTTACTTGTTGAATTGTCTTTGAACAGCTGATTTCATCAGTTTGTGATGGGGCTGTCAAACAGGCAAAGAAGGTGCTGTCCATAAAATAATCTGCACAGCATGTGAAGCGCAGTGACCAGCAGTGTCTGGAACCAAGTAAGCATGCAGCGAATATGCACTTCCTCTTTCCCTGCCACCTTCTAAGTCGCCAAGTTTCAAGTCAACAACCTTCTCAGACTAAGCTTCACTCTAGGTAGTGAGAGGTACATTCAGACGAGGAAGTAACACAGTCCTATCTTGGAGGCACACTTCCCGGTGGTCAACAGCACAGGAACGAGAGGCCGCAGCTGGTTTGTGGATTCTGCTGAAATCCCAAGGCTTAAAGAGCTGACTCTCAAACCTCTTAATTCTCTGTGAAATTTTAACCCAAGGCCTTTCAGCAGTATTGCAATGGGATCATGACACTTCCTTATACAATTTTGGGTCTAGCACGTGAAGGATATAAATCCACACATACTTCATATTTCTGGAGATAAAGGATTCTGATTCCCTAAGCTGTTTTGAGCCCAGCTTCACATTCATTTTACAGTGTGTATCCAAATGAAAGTAAACCACCTGGAAATCTGGCTTCAAGACAACTGTCAAAATGGTTGCTATTTTTGGATGAAACATTACTTGATTAATACTTCACAGTTCAGCTGGCGGTAAAGAAAAGCTTGCGTAGCCTCTGACAGATAAGGTGTCCAGCAGCCGGGGGCTGAGCGGGGAGCCCGCAGCGCCTTGGTGACAGCCCCTCCTAGTGCTGCTCCTGGGCTCTGTGGATAGACGTGCTTCCTGTTAGCCATTAGCCAGGAGACAAAGGGCTTCCCACTTCCTAAGACGCCCTTTTAAGCCAGCAACACAATGACTCTAATGAGCCCCCAGGAGCCTCGCTGTGTATTTATGGTTATACGGTGTTTCTTCATCTTGCTACTACTGGCAATAAAAACAACGGAACACATGCTGGCTCTTTCCTGATCACTTGGCACCCTCCTATGCATTACCCCACCGGGTCTCCATCACACTCCACCTCTGGCCTACCAGGAGGCTATGATTCCCCGTGTGCTAGGAACAAGTATTTTTCCCAAGGACCACAGAGGGTGAAAGGGTCCCAGAATGGGGATCGAGGCTGTCAAACTCCAGGTCAACATTTTACCTATCTTTCTGGGACTTGGGTCTGCTCTTTTACGACACTGCTGTCAAAGGGACCAAAGGCTTCCACAGTTTCACCTGAAGCAGAGGAATGAGTTCATCCCTTAGTTGCCATCCAAAGGCCTCAGAGCACTAACGGTGAGATGGCTGGGCTGGGCTTCCCGCACTGTGTGGGCAGGTCAGCTCACTCCGAGCAGACGGTGCCTGTTCATTCTCTCTCTCCTGTACTTGGCCTGCCAACATGACACGCTCCTGTAAGCCATTCACTGCCGGGGAATCTACTTCCTTCCCACCAGCGATGATGGAACATCTGCCCTGGCCTTCTAACTGGGCCAGATGCCCTCCAGCACAAGGTATTTACAATTTTTTATCACATGCGACTGAACACAGTGGGTAGTGCCAACCTCTTTCTGAACTGTTCTCTGCCTTAAAGGGGAAGGAGTAAGGGCAACTGACCTTTACTGAACACATATTCCTTTCTAAAAGAAACAGACTTAAAAAAAATTTATTTAAAACTAACAATAGCTAACTCAGTGTACGCTGAACACATATTTCTGACAGGTTCTACACTAAGTCACTAAGTGATTTCTGCATTTTACCTAATTCAATCAGCTGCAGGGTCCTGCAAAAAAAAAAAAAAAAAAAAAGGCATTGTCACAACCCCAATGCCAAACTCTGGAAATATTTTAAGAATCCCAGGCAATGTGATAGTAGTAAGTCATAACATTAATAGTTATCACTTGCTGAATGTTTATTGGGTACCAGTCACTTGGACTAAGCACAATTCATGTGATATCCCATTTAACCCTCACCACAGTGCTACGAGATAGGGATTATTACCTCCTTCTGACAAATGAGGAACCAAGGCACACAGCAGACATAGGAAATCAGCCCAAGGGCAAGAAACTGAGAAACACTCCACGCTCTGACTGTCTCTGCTGTGTGCCTTGCTGGCACTTCCAACTCAACACACCACTGCTCTCCTGGTCTGCAGAACACACATGTGTGACGTGTGTGGGTTGGAGGGCAGGTGTGCACATTGGCAGGGTGGGGTCATGCGGAGAAGCAGGGCAGGAAGAGGTGGCAGGGCAAGCCCTCTAGTAACAGTGATGAAGCTCGGGGCTGGCAGTCAGCCCAACTCAGTGTGAATTTGGGGTCTCTAACTTCAGGTGCTTTTTCATCCTTTGGTCTGTATCAGAGGGCCCTGCCCTGAGTTCTGTGCTTGGGGCTTTGCACACTTTATTTGCCCATCCCAGAATGGATTTGCTAAAGCAACTGCCCAAGGAAGCTTCATTATATACAGAACCAATCAGTAACAATCTTTTCCCCAGAAGTTGAAAGAGCACTCAGAATCACACACAACCTTATGGCTGGCAAGGGAATTCAAGATGTCTAGTTCAATTCCTTCATTGTAAAGACATTAAACAGAGTCAGAGAAAGAAGTTTCACCAAATTGAGATTTCCTCATTCCCTCTCCGGAGGCTTCCTGCTCTCTCATATGGCAATCCAGGAGTTCGTGGGTAAACGTCTACATCCCAGCCCTGTCCTTGAAAATAGCAGGAGACATCTGTACATGAGAAAGCAGACTCATTCAGCCTCCTCTGCGAGACTCCCCACACCCTGCACATTCTAATTCAGATACAGAAAGAACAAAATCCCTCGCAAAAGGGGAGTGTTCCCTGACAGATGGACACAATCGGGCCTGTTCAGTGGCTTCCAGGACTGGAGGATTCCTATTTACTGCCAGAATTCCAGCTAGGGGCACCTGCTGTGTAATATTTCAAGAAAAGAATGCTCATAGCCTTGAAGCTTAAAACTCATTAAACACCATCTACAAGACTGCCCTGCTGCATGTTCATGACTTTTCTGCTGTCCTAGACCAACTCAGAGAGCACCACCGTTTTGTTTTCATTTTACCTGATTTCATTGGTCAGTGATCCCTGAGTTACTTTATAAATCTACACTGAAACTCGGTTGTCGAAAACAGCACTCTGTCCCCTTCAACATGGCAGCAGTAGGAAAAGTGATCACCTTCAAGACCACCTATTGTAGGTGATGACGCCAAATCACAAAGCAGGAACCAAGTACTAACTGGGAATACAGCCACATCATCATTCCTGGGATCCACCTAAGGCAATTCTTCCCTTGCTTCAAATCAACGGCTGGGGTAAGAAGGCTGTCAAGGAGAGGAGGTATCCAAGACTGACCTTCTCAACTTTGAAGATAACTCTCAATCCCACTCCATCTGCAAAAATATGCTCCTCCAAAAATAAGTCACACTGAATTTACAGATTGCCTTGGGTAGTATACTCATTTTACCAGTATTAATTCTTCCAATCCATGAATACAGTGTATTTCTTCATCTGCTTAGTCTTCAATTTTCTTTCTTCATTGTCTTACAGTTTTCTGAATACAGGTCTTTTACCTCCTTAGGTATGTTTATTCCCAGGTATTTTACTTTTTTTTTGATGTGATGGTAAATGGGATTATTTCTTTAATTTCTCTTTCTTATAGTTTGTTGTTAGTACACAGAAAAACAGATTTTTGTATATTAACTTTGTATCCTGCAACTTCACTAAATTCATTGATGAGCTCAAGTGGTTTTCCGGGGGCATCTTTAGCATCTGCTTTGTATAGGATCATGTTATCTACAGTGACAGTTTTACTTCTTCCCTTCCAGTTTGGATTTCTTTTCTTTCTTCTTCTCTGATTGCTATTGTTAGGATGTCCAAAACTATGCTGAATAAAAGTCAAGAGTGGGTATCCTTGCCTTGTACCTGATCTTACAGAAAATGCTTTCAGCTTATCACCATTGAGTATAATGTTAGCTGTGGGTTTGTCACATATGGTCTTCATTATGTTGAATTACACTACTTCTAATCTCACTTTCTGGAGAGTTTTTATCATAAATGATATTGAATTTTGTCCAAGACTTTTTCTGCATCTATTGGAACGATAATATGGTTTTTATTCTTCAATTTGTTATTGTGATGTATCACATTGATTGATTTGTATATATTTAAAAAACTCTTGCGTACCAACTAGAGAAAACATTTTTAAAATTTGTATGGAAACACAGAGGGCCCTGAATAGCCAAAACAATCTTGAGAAAGATGAAGAGAACTGAAGGAATTGTGCTCCTTAACTTCAGGCTACACTACAGTGCTACAGTCATCAAAACAGTGTAGTACGGGCACAAAAAGAGACACACAGGCCAACGGAGCACAAGAGAGCCCAGACACAAATGGAGCACAAGAGAGAGCCCAGACACAAATGCACACACTTATGATCAATTCATCTATGACAAGGAGGCAAGAACATACAATGGAGAGAAGACAGTCCCTTCAACAAGCAGTGCTGGGAAAACTGAGCAGCTACATGTAAAAGAATGAACCTAGAAGTTTCTTTAACACTATATACAACAACAAACTCAATATGGATTAAAGACCTAAATGTATGACTGGAAACCATTAAAACTCCTAGAGTAAAACATAAGCAGAACACTCTTTGACATACATTTTAGCAATATATTTGTTTTATCCCTCTCCTAAAACAAAGGAAATAAAAGCAAAAATAAACAAGTGGGACCGAATTAAACTTAAAAACATTTTCACAGTAAAGGAAACCACTGACAAAACAAAAAGACAACCTACGGAACGGAAGAAAACATTTGCAAATGATATGCCCAATAAAGGGTTAATATTCAACATATATAAATGGCTCATACAACTCAACATCAAAAAACAAACAACCGAATTAAAAAATGGGCAGAAGAATTGAATAGACATTTTTCCAAAGGACAATGTAGATGGCCAACAGGCACATGAAAAGATATTCAACATCACTAAGCATCAGGGAAATGCAAACCCAGACCACAAGGAGATATCATCTCACACCTTTCAGAAAGGCTATCATCAAAAAGAACACTAATGTTGGCAAGGACATGGAGAAAAGGGAACCCTTGTACACTGTGCGTGGTAATGTAAATTAGTGCAGCCATTGTGGAAAATAATATGAAAGTTTCTCAAAAAACTAAAAATAGAACTACCAAAGGACATAGAACTTCCATGCCTGGGCATACATCTGAAAAAAAAAAAAAAACCAACAAAAACTACTTCAAAAAGATATATGTAATTCAATGTTTATAATAGTAGTATTTACAATTGCACGGATATGGAAGCAATCTAACTGTGCATCAACAGATGAATGGATAAAGAAGAAATGTATATATACCATATCTTCTTTATTTTATATACACACACACACACACACACACACACACACACACTGGAATACTACTTAGTCACGAAAAAGAAAAAGTTTTGCCATGTGCCAACAATGTGGATGGACTTGGAGGGTATTATGCTAAATCAAGTAAGTCAGATAGAGAAAGGCAAATATATATGACATATACAGAATCTAAAAAATAAAACAAACTAGTGAATAGAACAAAAAGAAGCTGACTCACAGACTCACAAATATGGAGAACATCTGTGATTACCACTGGGGAGAAGAAAAGGGGTAAGGGCAATATAGCAGTAGAGGATTAAGAGGTACAAACTATTAGGTGTAACATAATCTATAAGGATATATTGTATAATACAGGGAATAAAGCCAATATTTTATAATAACTATAAGTGGAGAACAACCTTTAAAAACTGTGAATCACTACACCGTATACCTTATATAACATTATGTATCAACTATACTTCAATACTATGTGGGTGCTCAATAAAAAAAAAATCACAATTTTTATTGGAAATAACATTAGCAATAATATTATGTGGACGTGTTCTATTGCTATTGCTATATTTAAGCCATGTGACATGCACTTTCTCAGGTATTCTTCATATAGCCTTTGGAATAAGTACTGTTAACCCCAATTTAAAGAGTTAGGAATTGAGGTTTAGAAGTTCAGTAACTTGTCAAACGAGTAAGTGGCAGAGCTAGAATGAAAACCAGGTCTAACCTCAGACTCTGTTCACAATCACCATGCCTCATGCTCTGGGACAGAATATCCTAGCACTCCTGAGATCCTTCCAGATCCTTTCATGAAACTGCCGAGAAGACAGGGTCTCAGAAAGGTCTTTTTATCAGAGGGGAGAAAGCAAATCTGCAAAATTAGAATGATGGAAAGGTATGAAAAGTTTCTTTAAATCGTCCAACATTTTGAGAAACAAAAGACCATTTAGCTGATATCAGACCCAGGAAAGAATCAGACAAAAGTTAATCTCCAACCATTTCCACACTATGAGGAGAAATTAGAGGGAAATAGTGCAGTGTAGGTGCAAAAACGCTCCTAATTATGCTAACTGAACAGTCTGTGGGAGGAAAAGGTACTTTAACTGAAAGATCTTAGAAAATCTAAACAGAAAGTGTTACATATATATATATGTATATACTTTAAAATTTATTATATAGTCGTTGCTAGTAAAAGTAAGTCACAGCATTTTCCACTAATAAATTCTTACTTTTTTGTGGTGTTACTTTATTTTCAAGGGAAACCAAAATTATATGTAATACAAATTTGGAAAGAAGTACAAACAAAATAAAGACACTGCAATAAATTGACAGCACCCACTTAAATTTCAAGGTGGGCTGCATCCTAATGGCATGTTGTGAAGGAGATCGAGATGCAACAATTAAATCCTGCTAATCAGAGGACATGAATATTTCAGTATGTTCTAAATACTTCTGTGGCAGAAGCTCCCACAGAGAATTATATGAACATTGCATAAGGACTTGCCTGACAAGGTCTGCATTGTTCATAAATTTTTGTATTGATCCAATTTAGTAGGTATTGAATTCCCCATTCTAAAGAAACCAAGTACCTTTAAATGGTGAAACACTCGATAAACTCAGCATATCAGGAAAAACCAAGGTATTTTTACAGCAATAGTTGAATGCTTTGGAAGTAACCTATTTTTTTTTTTTAACTGCATTGAGGACAATGTTTTATCTTTGGGAAAACAAGATTTAGAGACGCGCATGTGTGTGTGTGTGTGTGTACACACACACTTATATACACATATATACATGTATATATACACACACATATATACATGTGGACTTTCTATGTATAGAAAACCCAAGGCACATGCTCCCAGTCTTTTCATTCGAGTACAGAAGACAGCCAAGATGTCAACTATTGAGATAGTTCAGTACAATCATCTTCAAATGTGTTCCCAAAATTTGAGAGATATTTCCACATGCACTATTTCCTTTAAAGAAAATTCCTTTAAAACACTTGATGTCATGACAAGCTCCCATTTCAAGGAAAGCTCAGCAGGGCCCTGGCTCCGCCTTCCTCACCACGGGCTGCTGACCGCTGGGCCATGTCACCACAGACTGCGGTATCGAATCCAAAGCACCAGGAAAAGGGAGAAGACACACTTCAAATCAGCTCAGTGTTCTCCCCCATCAGGGGCCCTGCTGACTGCTTCAGAGAGCAGTATGTTTAGACAGGAGAAAAGGTCTGACTCTTCCCTCCCTTCCAGATCACCTAACCCTGTCAGCACTAGTCCCAACTAGGACGTGCTCCCTGAAAAGGAAGACAGTGAGAGAGGGAGAAGAGAGGGAGAAAACGATGGGAAAATCAGTTCAGTGGTTAAGGACACAGGCCTTGTGACAAAACAGAAACTCCAGACCTGAGTACTAGTTCAAGCTTGTTAACATTTTCCAAGACTTCGTTTACTGGTAAAATGGCAATGATATCCAACCACATAAGAGTTGTAAAGATTAAATGAACATTACTACAGGCAACTCACCTAACACAATGCTGCCTGGCAGAAGGTTAGCCACAATAACTACTGTCCTTTTGATTATCATCATGATCACAACATGCTTTGTGATTGCTAAAAATAAAAAGTATCAGGGCAACTTTGGGCCCTGAAAGCACTGATGAGTTGCTCTCCTATCTGTTTACACAAACACTGGTTAAGCAGTCAGAATGGCTCATCATCACCTTGAGACCCAGGTCACAACAGTCAGAGTAACCTACACTTTGCCTGCCTTCCAACATGTGTGACTGGATCAGCTGCTCCCTGCATCCTGGCGGGGCCTGTAGGTAAGCAGGCAAACACGCTCACCCTCAACAGTCTAGAAAGTGGAGGCGCCTCACGCCTGGTCTCTACCCCCGACCTCCTGGGTCCTTACAGCACAAGGTAAGAGTGGTCCAGACCCAAGTGGGACATAGACAGTGACCCCAAATGAGCTTCCATAAAAACCATCTGAAGACAGAGGAGCTTACTGTAAGCAAGGATATGCACAAAGATCTGTTCATGATGGGGGAAAAAATGGAAAAATAGTAGTTGCATAAATTGTATGATATGCCTAATACACTGAATTCTTAACAAAATAGAGAAACACATGATTAGCATGGTAATCGTAATTTCCCATATGGATGCTGAGTCAATTCATTTCACTTATTTTCCACTTGTCCCCACTAACCACCCAGAGCCGGTTTCCCTTCTCCTCTACTGCTCCTCTAGCCTTTCACTCCTCTTTATTTTTTATAATACTTACTACTACCTGACAATATATCATATGAGTTTTTTATTAATTCATTCCCCCACGAGGATATGAGTTCCAAGAAGGCCGGCATGTCACACAACTTGGGCAACAGCCAATGGACAAGATGAGCTGTGCCTGGCCCACAGAGAACTTCATGCAGATTTGTTGAATGGATACATTTAGAAAATTAGAAAATACAGATAAAAAACCTTACATTATCTTTACCCCTACCACCTACAGATATGTCAGATATTTTTCTGTGTGTAAATAGAAATAGCTTATAAACACAACTGAAGTGAAACAATGTTTAACATAGCACTCTCTTCTATCCCACATTGCTGGCAGATTCTTTACCAGCTGAGCCACAAGCGAAGCCCCTTCTATACTTAAAACTCTCCAAATAATTCACTAAGTGGAAGGATCCGCAAGTGGGGCGGCACCGTCTGTGAGCCTCCAGCACACAGCTGACCTATCCTAGTCACCTTCACTGCCCCGCATTTTCCACGGGTATCCAGGGTCAAATGTTTTCGATCACATGGTCTGAGTCTGAGGCGCCAAGGCTGCGGACTTGGATGGCGCCCAGCACCAGATGGTTTATAGCCGTGCTGCACAAACTGGAAACAGCGCTGGCAGCAGGGGGGAGCCGCAGCGAGATCCCTGATCCCGGCACGCGCTCCGTCAGTGCCCAGCGCGGGGGGCAAGCAGGGAAGTGCAGGAGAAGGGCGGGGAGAACTCTGGGGCCACACACCCCCAAAAGACCCCGCTCCTCCAAGTGAGTCATTAACCCACCCAAGCGGGCGTGCCCCCCACCCTCTGTCAGCGCCTGCCCAGCCAGCACCTGCGGAGTGTTTCACAACCCCTTGTCAAATCAGGAGGGTGAAAGATGTAAAGCCAGCAAGTGCACCCAGGCAAGAACAAAGTGCTGTGGTTTCTGAGTCCAGCCTGATGGGATCCCGGCCCCTTTCCTGTAAGGGGCTCCGTGTCCCTCAGAGGCACCCCGCCTTCCCACTTGGCCTCAAGAAAGCACAACACAATTCGAATTCAAAAGGTACCTCACAGCTCAGCATTATTTCAATAAACAAAGCCTCCCTTTCTTCCCCCTACCTACAAAGAACACGTTTTATCACATATGCTTTGACAATTTTCTCTCATACAAATTGATTTATTCCCCTCCCCTGCCCCCTCCATCTTGCAGGCAGACTAAAATGATTAAGTACAGCGGGGGGTGGGACAGAACTCATCGGCAGCAGCCAGCGAAGCTGAGGACACTGTGTGGTCTCCCGCAACACGCAGGGTCTGCTGAACCACCCTCAGGAGAGAAGCAGCAGGAACCATAACCCTGTATGAGACAGCAAGAGAGACACAGATGTACTGAACAGTCTTTTAGACTCTGTGGGAAAGGACGAGGGCGGGATGATATGGGAGAATGACACTGAAACATGTAAATTATCATATGTGAGACGAATCTCCAGTCCAGGTTCAATGCATGATACAGGATGCTCGGGGCTGGTGCACTGGGATGACCTAGAGGGATGGGATGGGGAGGGAGGATGGAGGGGGATTCAGGATGGGGAACACATGTACACCTATGGCGGATTCAAGTCAATGTATGGCAAAACCAATACAATGTTGTAAAGTAAAATAAATAAATAAATTAATTTAAAAAAAAGAAAAAAGGAAGGATGAAGAGGAGCCCACGCTGGATGGCTGATCAAACAAATTCCTTTGGATGCAGATCTCATCAGTTGCTTCTGACTTTGGCTGAGTGGAAGGAGCTGCAAGTGGGGAGGCACCACCTTTGAGACCCCAGCACACAGCTCCCAGTGCACCCAGCACAGTGTGGACGCAGGCAGGGAGAGACAAGCTGGGTACCCAGGGAGGTGGGGAGTCTCGGGGTGACCAAACAGCACGCACTTCTTAGAAGGACGGTATTCTTTCAGCACACGTTTGATGTGGCATTGCTTTCCTCCCATCATTTAGGTTCATTTGCAAACTGAACTCCTCTGCTTGTAAGGGAGGAACCACAGAATTTTCCCAAGCTGGTGAAGTCCAACCTTAACCAGTGGCCCCAACACACTAGAGAAACAGAGGCGACACCTAACCCTTAGTTTCTCGCACTGTCCACCCTCTCCCCAACACTCCCTTCCTCACACCTCCCCTATTCGCTCCAGTCATGTCTGACTCCTTGCCACCCTATGGACCTTAGTGCCTCTGTCCACGGGATTCTCCAGGCAAGAATACTGGAGTGGGTTGCCATGCCCTCCTCCAAAGAATCTTCCTGACCCAGGGATGAAACCCAAGTCTCAGGTCTCCTGCATTGGCAGCTGGGTTCTTTACCACTAGTACCACCTGGGAAACCCATATACACATAGTACTAGAATGCAAACCAAAAATTCCCTAAAGCAGCCAAGTGGTAAGACAGTGTGCAAGGAAAGTATCAAATATTCTTAAAGGCTGCTTAAGAATGAAACATTTCTAACCTTCATAAAAACACCAAAGCAAAGCTTAAATCTGGCAGTGACTAGAAATACTGCAGTTTCAACAACATAAAACCCACATTGACTCAAACTGTTAAAGCTAAGCTTCAACCGAAGCAGTTCACACTGTCAATCACTAGGCACATGGAAACAACGGTGGGCAAGCTTTTGCCTGATACACAGAGGCCATCTCCTCAGAGTCCCGAGTGACTCTTGTCAAAATTCTGAATGCGAGTGTGTGTGTTAATTAATTTAAGCACAAACACCATTCTGAGATGAACAGACAGAATGACAAAACCCAAGGACTCCGTGAGACAGTCTTCCTATCGGTCTTAATCTAGGCCATCATTTCCAAAAAACAAAACTGAGCTTAGCTTTGAGCTCCCAGAAAAATATCACAAATGTGAAGCAGGATTACTTAGCTCTAAGGCAAGACGGGTGAAGGCAGATTAGCAGCAGCCAACAGGCAAAGACGAGCCGTTACTCTGAGGGCAGTCCCCATGACCCTGGGTTTATCAGCTGGAGGGCTCAGGCTTGCCTGCAACACCTCTCCTGAGACTGGACTTTGTCGTCTTCAAAGCCGTAGTGATGGCTGTGGAATTTCTCTGGTGGAGAACCTTTCAGGTCAGGGGCCAGCCTCCTCTCTTTGGGGTAATGTGGGTACAGTCCTCCCTGGGAGTTTAGTCTACAGCCTCTTGAAATTCATTCCAATCTGATGATTCCCTCATTTTATACCAATAGATGTGTCAGGTGAAAAAGTGAGTCAACACGGAGTGGTTATAGAGGACGTTTCTTTTCATGGGGCAGAGAAAAAAACAGAAGTTATTGCAAAGGAGTCAAGGATTCCTCAGAGTAGGACTTTTTGATTTGGTTCCTCAGCTTTTTAAAGTCCTGGCAATCATGCTCAAGCCAACAGAGCGACATTTACGGAAGTGCGGGAGGGGGCCCTTCCGGCCACGCTGTACCTGGCATTCACACACCTGCAGGGCCAGGGCTGCCCGGAAAAGGACTGCAGTGGACTGAATGTTTATTTAAAGTGACTAATCCACAAAGGAACAGCTCCACCCCCCCCTCAGACACCAGGCCAGAGCGAAAAAGGGAAAGATAGCTACCACCTTACACTTGCAGATCTTGACTCCCCTTCTTTGCTGGGGCAGAGAAACCTAATCCACAGCTACCAAATTATCCTTTCATTTGCCATCTTGAAAGAAAGGAAGATTATTCAAAACTTGCCTACTGTCTCAAGATGTTAAAAATTTAGGGACTTCCCTAGTGGTCCAGTGGTGAAGACTCCATGCTCCCAAATGCAGGAGGCCCAGGTTCAATTCCTGGTCAGGGAACTAGATCCCACAGGCCGCAACTAAGAGTTCATGAGCCTCAACTAAAGACCCCTCCCTCCTGCATGCTGCACAGAAGACTGAAGATCCCACGTGCTGCAAGTAAGACCTGGTGCAGACAAATAAATAAATAAATATTAAAAAAAAAAACATACCGCATCTCATTCCAGATATTAGATTCTTTTGGACAATAAATTTATGTTCACCAAGGAAGAGTGGGAATCTATCATATCATTTCCTGGGGAAGCACAGAGCGTGAGAGCATCCTTATAAAGCAAGGTTAAGCTGGGCTTTCTTCATCACCCCGCATACCGAGTGCAGTATTAGACCACGCACACGCCACGGCAAGCCTACCCGGAGCTCCTGCGCTGTACGTGCTCGCATCAACGTGGCAACCCGACAGCCTTAAGGAACTGATAACTCAAACGAGGAGTGTCAGAATTTAGCTGAAAACACACGCTGTTTTTCCCTAATAAATTCCAGATGTTAAGACTAGCTTCATATCCATCTAGAGACCAGCGCTTTACATAATCTGTTCTTTAAAACCTCCTGAAAAAAAAATGTAACTGCATTTCTTTCTCCCACTGCATTTTATGGACAAAAATGCACTTATTCATGGACTTAAACTGAAAGAAATTAGTTATTCCCCATAAGTTTAATGATTTCCAAAGAAATACATTAATGGAGTATGTGGAATGATAAATCTGTGCTATGAAAGATAATAGAAAGCAGACCTCGCCTATGATTGAGTTCAAATTCCAGAATACATCATATGCATAAAACTCTTGCAGTTTATGGAATTCTGAGTCTCCACGTTTGAATAGTGGGTGCAGGTCACAGCTTTCCTGATGTGTCTACTTTTTTTTTTTTTAAATTAAGCTTTCCTGGTGAGTGGCGGTAGAGAACAGAGCAGATTGGAGGTGGGAGGGGTGAACAGGGCAGGAACAAAGATTTGGCAAAGGCTAATACTATGCACTGCCTTTTGCCCCTTTAAGTCAGTACAGCAAAGATCTCCAGAATTTGGGCTAGACCAGTAGCCACAGCTTAGGCAGGTTCAGCTTCCATAATATCCGCAGCCCCTGCAGGCAATAGCGGCGACCACTGAAAGCCGGAGTTGCCTAAGAAAACAGAGCTTTAAGACAAACGCCCTGCGCCCTCTCCCTCCCCCAGTCTGCTGCCTAGAGCATCCTGTATAGAAATTCTGCAGTTGCCACGGCCGGCACTCCTCTGCCTTGGGAAAGGGGAACAGGAGACACTGTTCGCAGCGCTCTTGCTGTTTTGTGAGTAAGAAGGAAAAGGAGAGGATAAAGAGGGAAGGGATTCAATCTAAAGGGCAGGGGCAAAAGGTACATAGAATGGACATGCCATACACATCGAGGCAGCCACTCAAAGTAAAGGAAGAAACCCAGAAGGAGAAAGGAAAATAAGGGGAAAATAATTACATATAGGAATTAGCAGGATAGGTTTTAAAAAAAAGGACCCTTTGGGGGAAAAAAACAAGCTCATAGATACAGAGAACAGACTGGTGGTTGTCAGAGGTTGGGGGGAGGGCGGGTAAAATGGGTGAAGGAGGTCAAAAAGTACAAACTTCCACTTATAAAATAAATACGTCCTGGGGAGGTAATGTATAGCATGGTGCTTACAGTTAATAACTCTGTATTGCATATTTGTTTATTTTTTTGTTTTTTGTTCTTTTTTTTTTTTTTTGTATTGCATATTTGAATGATGCTAAGAGAAGAGGTCTTAAAAGTCATCATCACAAGAAACAAATTCTGTGGTGATGGATACTAACTATACTCACTGCGGTGACCATTTATTAATATATACAAATATCAAATCATTGCATCGTACACTTGAAACTAATCTACCACCACATGTCCATCATACCTCAATTTTTTTTTAAGGCCATTTGAAAGACTTCTTTTTGCAGGACATTCCTGTACCTAAACATTACAGTGTCTTCTCTCACGTCATCACCTACAATGCCATCCCCACAGCCTCCCAGCCAGTCTCCCAAGGAGTAGCATGCATGCTGAGATAACTGGGTAGAGATGAGCTGTGAACCAAGAAACAGCTTGAGGTTATTCTCAAAAAAGAACTCTCTCGTTCAGACCCGCTCAATGTGTTCAGGTACAGAGCCAAGGGGTTAACGTTTAAGTTCAGAAACTCTGTGTAGGTCAAATTCTGGCCCTGGGGAGACACAAGGGCGGGTTTCTTAAAATGCAAAGACTTGCCCTCCACCCTGTGACAGGTCACCTTTTGAACTGCTAGGGGATGAACTGGGAGAAAAATAGAAAGCTTTGCAGCCAGGCACTCCTGTGTGAATGTAGGGAACAATCAGAGGGCTGTCTAGAAAACAAAATGTCTCATTTCTTTAATAGTAGCTATTCAGGCAGCAAGAGGCAATTCAGAAACGGTCAGCAAAGCACAATGATTGGGAGCCAGGCATAAATGATATGTTTCTATTCTGCACCAGCATTTATGCACTGCCCAATTTCACTTTGGTTAAATAAAGTACTTTCTTCTGGGGATGGAAAGTATATGATACTAGGGCCATAGCTACTATAATAGATGGATCTATCCCACACACCTCAACTCCAGTGTAAAATTGTTAAGATTTTTAATAAGATGCACAGATTTTTTTTTTTTTTTTTGAAAGGACAAGATCATTAGCAGATGTGGTTTTCATGGAAAGAAGTAATTAATGGTGTCTGGTAAAGAACCCGCCTGCCAATTCAGGAGACATAAGAGATGCAGGTTTGATCCCTGGGTCGGGAAGATTCCCTGGATGAGGGCACAGAAACCCACTTTAGTATTCTTGCTGGAGAATCCCATGGACAGAGGAGCCTGGTGGGCTATAGTGCATAGGGTTGCAAAGAGTTGGACACAACTGAAGCGACTTAGCATGCACTCATAATGGTCTAAACTAAATTACTTTTCTCTTTACAGCAACTACGTCCTTTAAACAAGGATGTACGGAGTCATAGGATTATTTCTTTCATCTTTTTTCCTTTTCTTCAATGGACTTTATTTCTACGCCATGGCAGACACATCCTTCTCTTGCACACCTGAGCAATATACCATTTCCCCACCTCTCAGACAGGAAGTCACATTTCTGAAAACTTCTGATAAACCACAACTGCATGAATGTTGCCATGTCTGATGTGTGTATGCAGACATGCCTGTAATTAAACTATCTCAGAGCCCAACCTCTATGTATCCCCACCCACTCCTGTTTTTCTTATCTGTTCTTTGGAAGCTAGCATCTACCTTACCCACTCCCCAGGGATACTGGGAAAAGGGGAAATGTTTATGTGTCATATAGTGTAAGCACTATAAAAACGTTAGTTATAATATATGACTCAGCTCAAAATGAGATTTACTGACCTTTAAATGTAACTCCTCTTACCTGGGTCCTTAAGATTCATCTTTAACACATTTTATAAAGTTTGCCTAGAAGTCACGTCACGGCCTATAGGCTCTCTGCTAATGGACTCAGTAGTGACAGCATAAGCAAGCACCTTGGCACGATCCGTTCCCAAAAAGGAGCCTTAAGGAGCCCTGATATTTAAGGATAAGACTTGAAATTTGAGGGTCAGGCTCCATATATTGCCAAATCACTTTCAGTATCATTACATTAACAGGAATCTCCTAAAGTAAAAGATGGGTATTTAGCTCCCATGCTGGGATATTTTTCATCCTGAACTGAGGCTTCATTGAAGTCCTGGTGACCCCATGGTCTGTAGCCTGCCAGGCTCCTCTGTCCATGAGGATTCTCCAGACAGGAATACTAGAGTGGGTTGCCATGCCCTCCTCCAGGGGATCTCCGCTACCCAGGGATTAAACCCAGGTCTCCCACATTGCAGGTGAATTCTTTACCAACTGAGCTACCAGGGAAACCCCAAAAGCCAGATTGTTCTATACAGTCCATGGAATTCTCCAGGCCAGAATACTGGAGTGCATAGCCTTTCCCTTCTCCAGGGAATCTTCCCAACCCAGGGATTGAACCCAGGTCTCCCACATAGCAGGCAGAATCTTTACCAGCAGAGTTACAAGGGAAGCCTAAGAATACTGGAGTGGGTAGCTATCCCTTCTCCAGCAGATCTTCCCGACAGGAATTCGAACCGGGGTCTCCTGCCTTGCAACCTTACCTGATCAATTGAGCTGTCAGGGAAGCCCAGGTATGAACGTCCCGAAAGCTTTGGCTCCAGACACGATTGGTGTTCTTGAGAACCGTTTCTGTCTTGTAGGGGTGTTTGGCCATGACCTTACCAAATGACTGAAGGTCAGTTCCAGAAAATTCACTCAAATGTCTTCCTTCAGCACAAAAAAACATCTGATCGCAAACCCATAAAATCACAAGGGAGTTCAGAGACAAATTATGCAGAGAACAACTGCAGCATGGTACAAGATCATTTCCCATAAGAAGGGAGTCATTTTTCTGACTGTAAAGACTAACAGAGGAAGAACAGACAACAAAGCTGCTTCATTACTCTGTAAAGATCAGCCTGCATTTCTGCTCCAAAACATATTAAGCTCCTGTCTGGCAATTAGCGGATAAGGGCAAAAATGCACAGACAAGCGGAAGGTGGAAACCCCTTTAACCCAGAAAACCCAGTTGGTGGCTCTGTGTCCCATATCATTTCACATTGGTCACTGGGCAGCCTCCAAGAAAAGCAGCAGCTAAGGCAAAGGAATTCTCCAGAAACTGTGAAGTTTCAAGGCACTGAAAGTTTCAGAGATGTCTGCTCCAACCAGGAAGTCCAAGAACTCATCAGTAATTGATACCGTTGCAGCAAGCCCTCTCAAAGAAAGGCTTGCCCTTCCCTGCCCCCATGATCCATCTATTAACAGTCAAACTTTCTGACCTAGAAAAAGTGAAATGGAAAGCTATCCAGTTGTGGTTGACTAACTTCAGACACAGTGGGAGCACTGGGGAAGGAAAGGACTGCTACTTAAGGAAAGGATTCTATGCGAGAACACAGAGGCACTTTTCTCCATCTGAGTGGAAGACAACAGACACACATACCAAGGAGAGTACAGACCAAATGAATACAATTCAACTCAAACAATCCAGGAATCTGACTTCATGCTAATGGCTAAATCCCACTTAAAAATAAGACTGGCACAGCTGTTGTCCATGTGACCTTGGAACAACACAAGGAAGCACCTTTAGGTGTTAAATCACCTCTTGGAAGTTATTTAAAAGGTGAGCTAAGACTTCAGAAGTTATTACAGCTACTTAGCTTCTTCAGCAATTCATTTTGATACAGAATATGCTTCATTTCTGTTTTGCACTATATGTGGTTACCTTTTTTTTTTTTTTTTTACAGCTTTATAGCTGAGAGACGCTTCCTTTGCAGGTGTATCTCTTCCCCTTCGTACATAACCTTGTTCGAATAAAAAGGAATCAGTCAGTTCAGTTCAGTCGCTCAGTCGTGTCTGACTCTTTGCGACCCCATGAATTGCAGCACGCCAGGCCTCCCTATCCATCACCAACTCCCGGAGTTTACTCAAACTCATGTCCATTGAGTCGGTCCATCCAGCCATCTCATTCTCTGTCGTCCCCTTCTCCTCCTGCCCCCAATCCCTCCCAGCATCAGGGTCTTTTCCAATGAGTCAACTCTTCCCATGAGGTGGCCCAAGTACTGGAGTTTCAGCTCCAACATCAGTCCTTCCAATGAACACCCAGGACTGATCTCCTCTAGGATGGACCGGTTGGATCTCCTTGCAGTCCAAGGGACTCTCAAGAATCTTCTCCAACACCACAGTTCAAAAGTATTAATTTTTCGGCACTCAGCTTTCTTCACAGCCCAACTCTCACATCCATAAATGACCACTGGAAAAACCATAGCCTTGACTAGACGGACCTTTGTTGGCAAAGTAATGTCTCTGCTTTTTAATATGCTATCTAGGTATCTAGGTTGGTCATAACTTTTCTTCCAAGGAGTAAGCGTCTTTTAATTTCATGGCTGCAATCACCATCTGCAGTGATTTTGGAGCCAAAAAAATAAAGTCTGACACTGTTTCCCCATCTATTTGCCATGAAGTGATGGGACCAGATGCCATGATCTTAGTTTTCTGAATGTTGAGCTTTCAGCCCGCTTTTTCACTCTCCTCTTTCACTTTCATCAAGAGGCTTTTTAGTTCCTCTTCACTTCCTGCCATAAGGGTGGTGTCATCTGCATATCTGAGGTTCTTGATATTTCTCCCGGCAATCTTGATTCCAGCTTGTGCTTCTTCCAGCCCAGCATTTCTCATGATGTACTCTGCATGTAAGTTAAATAAGCAGGGTGACAATATACAGCCTTGACGTACTCCTTTTCCAAAGGAATAGGGGTCGCAAATAAAGATTTTGCTCTTTATCATACCTTCAAACTAGGCTTCAATAGTATGTCAACAGAGAACTCCCAGATGTACAGGCTGGATTTAGGCAGAGGAACCAAATTGCCAGCATCCATTGGATCATAGAAAAGCAAGAGAATTCCAGAGAAACATCTACTTCTGCTTCACCGACTAAAGCCTTTGACTGTGTGGGTTACAACAAACTGTGGAAAATTCTTAAAGACATGGGAATACCAGACCACCTTACCTCCCTCCTGAGAAACCTGTGTGCAAGTCAAGAAGCAACAGAACTGGACATGAACAATGGACTGGTTCAAAATTGGGGAAGGAGTACGTACGTCAAGGCTGTATATTGTTAACCTGCTTATTTAACTTATATGCAGAGTACATCATACAAAATGTTGGGCTGGCTGAAGCACAAGCTGGAACCAAGATTCTGGGAGAAATATCAGTAATCTCAGATATGCAGATGACACCACCCTAATGGCAGAAAGTGAAGAGAAACTAAAGGGCCTCTCGATGAGAATCAAAAAGCTGGCTTAAAAGTCAACATTCAAAAAATGAAGATCATGGCATCCAGTCCCATCACTTCAGAGCAAATAGATGGGGGTAAAAATGGAAACAATGACAGACTTTATTTTCTTGGGCTCAAAAACCACTGCAGATGGTGACTGCAGCCATGAAATTAAAAGATACTCCCTGGAAGAAAAGCTATGACAAACCTAGACAGTGTATTAAAAAGCAGAGACATCACTTTGCCAACAAAGGTCCAGCCAGGGCTTCTCCAGTAGTCATGTATGACTGTGAGAGTTGGACCAAAAAGATGGCTGAGCACTGAAGAACTGAGAGTCCCTTGGACTGCAAGGAAATCAAACCAGTCAATCCTAAAGGAAACCAACCCTGAATATTTACTGGATGGACTGATGCTGAAACGGAAGCTCCAATACTTTGGCCACCTGATCTGCAGAGCTGCCTCTTTGGAAAAGACCCTGATGCTGGGAAAGATTGAGGGCAGGAGAAGGGATAGACAGAGGATAAGATGGGTGGATGGCATCATTGACTCAATGGACATGAGTTTGAGTAAACTCTGGAAGATGGAAGGAAAGGGAAGACTGGTATGCGGCAGTCCATGGGGTTATGAAGAGTTGGTTGCAACTGAACAATAGTACGTTTCAAATACTAACATAACCCAGAACAAACCAGCCCAGAAGACAGAAGACCCCAAGTATGGCAATCTGTCCATCGTCACATAATATCTAGGGACTGGAGGCACCATAATTTAACCACCAACCACTGGACGTGTAACCAATTTTCTTCGGTGAATAATGCTGCAGTAAAGAACATTAGGACAAATTCTTAGAAATGAGATCAGTATTTGGCCAAGGCTTCTGAGTGTGAAATTGCTTCCCCCACAAAAGCTATTGCAATTTATACTTCTGTCAGCTCTATTTTGCTTTACTCCCAACAAATCTACATAGATCATTGAAATAAATATTTTTTACCAATATGGTTCCAAGATGACTTTTAGACTTCATTTCCTCACTTATTCAAGGTTAAACTTTTCCCATATATCTACAGGACAAGTGGCTTTGTTTTTTAATTGCCTGTTCACATTCTTTGCTCATTTTGGCAAGATGTTGACTTCTCAGAATTTGATATGTATTATAAATATTAACCTTTAACCATGTGTATTGAAAATATTCTTTCCCAGTTGGCTATTCACCTTTTAATTTATACAGCATTTTTGGACATCTGTATATTTTATATTTTTATGTTACCTCCATAAATCTTTTTCCTTTGCAGATTTTCCCTTCTGCTTTTTGTTTAGAAAGCCCTTCTTCACTCTGTTCAGACAGTTACCGACATTTTCTTCATTGTGATGTTTAAAAATGTGGTCATTTTTTATAAAACTTTCATTCCATATGGAATTTCATTGTGTATATAAATCGCAAATCTAACTCTGTTGTTTATATATTTGTAGGTATTCATTCTAGCATTGCTGAATAAAATTTCTCTTATTGCAGCCATTATAATATAGCTATCCTTTTTATATTATTTTAAATTATCGTATTACAAATTTTAATGTTTCATTATTATAAAATATCTCCTTTATTTTTCAAAAATATTTTAGCTATTTGTTTATTTTCCAGGTGAAGTTACTACGAAGATTTAAAAAACTCTCAAGGACTTTGGATCAGAACATTAAATTTCCACTCTCTTCTCGGTTGGTGCAGTCATGTATCAGACTTAAGTCATCTAACCACATGGATATTTCATCCATCAACTATAATTTTCATTGTTGTGCCTCTCCGTAACTGAGACACAAATTCCTTGAGGACCAACACAATGTCTGCTTTATTCCTCAGTGTGTTCCATTCCTAGCACTTAGTACAATGTAAGCACACACACAATTACTGAAGGAAAGCAAAGTGACCTAGCACTCTTTTCATCCTAAACATCTCATTTAGTGTCTCTAACTAAAAATAGCTACACTAGCAAGGTAACCGTGAACACAGCTGGTGTGTGAAAGCTGAACGAGGTCTGCAAGGGACGTATAGGCTACTGTTCCCAGTGCTGGCCAACGGCAAGACAACTCCAGAGACGGCGTCCTCCCTCAGCTACCACAATGTGCAGAAGAAAGAGGAGGGCAACACTGCGGTAAAGGTGAGCTAAAACCAACATATTAGGAATCAGGCTTTAGAATTACAGAAACTTGACTAGACTGAGGTTCTTTTAGTATCACTGCCATGGAGAAGTAGAGGTCAGCTAACTGCTTTTTAAAAGTCCAAGACCCAGTGCTAAGAGAGATTTTGGACATTTAAAGAGCGATGTCCCAGGACAGAGTTAGGTAGAGAGTGAAGAATCCTAGCTCAAAAAGATGGCCTGAACAAGCGCTCCTGGCCTGTCTTCTTCCCAATGCCTTGGCGTAGAGACTCAACTAATAAAAATCAACCAGCTGGGGTAGAGACTGGAAGGAATGATGGTGAATCACACCCAGATTGCTGGTAAGGATCTCCTGTATTATTTATGACATCTATGGAGTGCCTCTTAACAATTTACTAGTTTTAAGATATGTTTACAAAGATTATAGCTCTGTAATAATGACAAAAACTAAAAAACTGAATAAATGCTCATCAGTAGGAAAGTAAATGCATAAATTGTCCGTATCCACATCCTGTGGCTATGAAAAATAAAAATCTATGATATGCTGTTAAAGTTTTTTTTTCAAAAAAAAAAAAAAAACCTACAATGTACATATGGCTTCTCTGGTGGCTCATTGCAGAATCTGCCTGCAATGCGGGAGACCTGGGTTCGATCCCTGGGTTGGGAAGATCACCTGGAGGAAAGAACTGCTACTCACTCCAGTATTCTGGCCTGGAGAATTCTATGGACAGAGGAGCCTGGCAGGCTACAGTCCATGGGGCAGCAGAGTCGGACACAACTGAGTGACTTTCACTTTCAGGATGTATATATAAGGTGATCTATTTTTATAAAAGTGGTCACATATATGCACATTTGTATATTATATGTCAGCACAGATGAGTACTGAAGAATAAACACCAAGCTGGTAACATGGGTTAAGGAGGGAGACGGGATATACGGTGGAAAAGGGGCCGAGCTGGCTTTTGCATGGTACAGTTGCCCTCTGCATCTGGGGATAAAGAGCCGGTGGGCGCTGAGGGACCACTGTACTATGCCATTTTACACAAGGGACTTGAGCATTTGCAGACTTCGGTATCTGCAAGCATCCTCGAACCGAGGGACAACTGTATACTTCTGTGTCATCTGACCTGTTACAATGACCATTCATTTCTTTTGTGCCTTGAATGGAAAAGCATATATATTATTATTCTCAAAAATAAATAGACATGTCAACAAATTTTCAAAAATGAATATCAACAATGCAAATATAAAATTATCTCAAAATTATCAAACGCAGAACAAACAAAATAAAGAACCTCATTAGAAGACACTTGAGATAGTGGAGCTTTGATGACGCAAAGCTGGAACTAGGTGCAACAATTAGGTTTCCTTTGATTTCAGGGACTTATTTATTCTGTTTATCTCAAGACAGAGCTAATAAACCAAATGGTTTTGAAAGGTCCTAAATGGTTCTCAATATTTGGGGCATATTCCAGGAAGATTAAGTTAATTCAGCTATTTATACAGTGGCATATTTGACAGGGAAAACGCAGACCAGATATTTGAAGTTAATGTTCCGTTAGCCCCTCAAGCGGAGGGGGAGCAGCGACAGGCGAGCAGAGGCGGTGACCCAGCTGCTGTGGTTTATCTGGCTTTGGAACCCTGGCTTTTGGCAAAGTGTTTAGGAGGCTGAAGGAGATCTGCATGAGATGGCAAGTTTGCTGTCGGGACCTCAGGGGATAAATTAAAGGTCAACCACGTGATATCCCTTAGAACAATAGTCAACTCTACGGAAGAGATAAAACAGTCCTCAGTCAACCATCCCTAGAGTACTTTTCATGCATGTTTTCAACCTTTTGGTCATGACCCACAAATGAATCTAGAAATAAATTTAGTGTACTGTAATCAGCGTGGGTCTAGATGAGGAAGAAAAACTTTAAAAACCTTAAACTTTAAACTGCCTTAAATAATGCTCTTTGGTTTTTTTTTCCTGCCCTCATCCCTACACCTCCTACTTTCAACCAGCAGGGAACAAATCACTTTCTCACCAGTCTGTAAGGCCACATCCTGTGCTGATTTTCAAGGAGCTAATTTTTCCATTTAGGAAAAAAAGGAAGTCAAGTTCAAGTATCCATTAGAAAAGGCAAGAGATAATTCCACTTTCTCTACCTCTCAACAAAATGTGTGTCATAATGGGTAAGAGGCTTTGCCTTTGGACTTCTCTCTGAGAAATAATTCATAAATTCCCTTCTCTTGTATATTAAAATGTCATATAAAAATAGGGAGATTACATCAAATAAAGTTGGAATGCTGGAATCTAGTGGGGTTCCTAAGGATTGTACTCACAGTCCAGCACCAGAAGCTACAGAACAAACCCTCAAATCTGAAATGTTACCTCTTCAGCTGGGTTGTGGGCACTCAAACTTCCAAAGACTACTGTTGCCAGCAGAATCCTCAGCTTTACTTTTGAAACTCCAGCATGTGCCTCACACTCAGAAATAAAGCACTGATCACAAACCCAACGGCCATGGGGGACACCTCCTTGTACCCCAGACCTGCACATCCGGTTGCCTACCAGACTTCCGTACGAAAAGGGACACAACTTAACATACTCCTAACTCAGCCTGTCTTCTTCCCTTCAAGCTACCCCAACCCGCACATCCACTCAGCCCTGAGTGCTGCTTCAGCTAAATGAGTGCACTATAGGAGCTAGGCTCCACACGCCCATTCGCCTAAGGCAGAGACTTCCTTTCTCTCATCAGTTTCTGTGGAGCTGCCTCCTAAATCTTTCTGGAAACTTCACTCCTCCCCGTGCCTCCCACCATCAGTCTAGCTCAGGACACCGCTGCTCACCTGGATTATGGCAACAGTGCCGTCACTGGTTTTCCTGCTTTCTCTCCAAACGGTTTTCCAAATCCATAAACAAAACACAACACTCAGTATATCACTTCTACTAAAAGATAAATATAAATCACCACAACATGTCAATGGCTGCACTTTGCCGTCAGGTAGGGTTCAAATTCCTCAACATGGCCTAATAACCCCTCCGCCAAGCTATCTCCTCTTGTCATACAGAAGAAATTGCAGAACTGCAGACAAGTTCAACGCCCTCCTGCCCTGACCGCTGCCAACCAACTTCACATCACACTCAGGTGCCCTCTGCAAAGACTTCTTAGACCCTAGTGGGCACAGCACCCCAGGCCTCCTCGTTCTGATCACAGCGCCTATCACACTGCTCAATGGCCCCCTTGCTCGCATCTCCTCCACTGGGTCTATAAATTCCTTGATGAGTGGGATTGTGTCTGACTGGCTACAAGACCCAGCACGGTGCTTGGCCCAAAGCAAATGCTGAATACATCTTAAAGATGAATCAGCTCTTCTGTCCAGGGCAATGGGAACCATGAAAAAGCCAAACCAAGCACTGGAGGTCATCGCTGATTAGCACAACCCAGTGTGGACGGACTTCCAGTGGTGGGGAAACCATAACCTCTGAGGTGCAGAAGGATGGAAAACCTACAGCCGCAAAGTCATCCAATGATCCTCTGCTACACAATCTAAAAACAAAGGGAATGTTGAGGTCAGTTATGTAAGTCTGCTTATGATCATAAACAATGCCCCCATTAAGTGTCTTTTACCTTTAAAACCTGGCTTTTACTTTATACAAAGAAAAGGTATGGGGTAGGATGTGGCGGGAGGTCGGAGGGAGGTTCGGGAGGGAGGGGACATCTGTATACCTGTGGCTCATTCATGTTGATCAGCAGAACCAACACAATATTGTAAAGCAATTATCCTCCAATTTTAAAAAAATGAAGACGGTAACAATAAATAAATAAATAAAAGGAAGCAGCTTGTTAAGAAAAAGAAAGAAACTATATCCCCGAAGTCACAACTGTAACAGCTATTAGATTTCTCCCTGGCCTTTCCATTTTTTTTATCTGTATGTTTGTGCTTCTCATTAAATAGCTATAATCATAGCATACATATCTCACTAATTTAGTTTTATCTTTACAGTTTTTCACAAGTGGGTATACAGTCATCATATTCATAATTTTAATGACGGAATAAATGCTATCAAGTAAACACATTATAATTTTCTCAATCATATTTAGGTAGTTTCTAATCTTTACTAATGTAAATCATGCTATAAAGATATATATAAAAAATACATAACCATGTTCTAAATTGGTACAGATTTTTTTTTTCTCGTTTTAAAGGATTACTGCACCACTGGAAGGAACTTGAAAAGAATGCATGCTTGGGATACCATCTACGTGCACAACATTCTAAAGAGTGGCTACTGTAATTACGGAAGAAAGGGCTAGCAGATCAAAACACATGCCTGGTAGAGGAAGGGGCAAGAAAAGAAGCTGTGAGAGGTGGTGGAGAAGGCAGGAGAAGGTAAGACGTGTTGCTGAAGCAGAGCAGGAGAAGCAGGAATTCAAACAGGCAAGGTCCAAGTGGAACATGTTCCTGAAAGACCTGAGAGAAGCAATGCTAGAGGCACCCTCAGCTCTCAGAGTCTACCCTGCCTCGGTCCCTACTCAGCAGCAGGACGCCCCAGAGGCAGGTGGACCATCTTGGCATCTCGGAGCACAGCAGCTTTCCCAGCACACACTGGGCATCATTGGAAAAGCCCCCGACGCTGGGAGGGACTGAGGGCAGGAGGAGAGGGGACGACAGAGGGTGAGATGGTTGGAGGGCATCACTGACTCAATGGAAATGAGTTTGAGCAAACTCCGGGAGATGGTGAAGGACAGGGAAGTCTGGCGTGCTGCAGTCCATGAGGTCGCAAAGAGTTGGACACAACTGAGTGACTGAACAACTGGGTATCCCATTTAAACAAGAAAGCCATGACTGACAGCTGAGGAGTCTGACCTTTTCCTCACACCTAGGGGACTAGACGGAGGAGGCAGTGGCACCCCACTCCAGTACTCTCGCCTGGAAACTCCCATGGATGGAGGAGCCTGGTAGGCTGCGGTCCATGGGGTCACTAAGAGTCGGGAAAGGACTGAGCGACTTCACTTTCACTTTTCACTTTCACACATTGGAGAAGGAAATGGCAACCCACTCCAGTGTTCTTGCCTGGAGAATCCCAGGGATGGGGAGCCTGGTGGGCTGCCGCCTATGGGACTGCACAGAGTCGGACACGACTGAAGCGACTTAGCAGCAGCAGCAGGGGACTAGAAGGCAAGAAGGGGAAGAGCAAACAAGAGGAAGTGGTTACCAGGGCAAAAACTTTATCTATGAGGGACATTTGGGGGAGCATGTCTGAAGGAATAGTACAATCTCAACTGGCTCTGCCATGACCAGTGGTCACCAATAATGCCACCTCCTTGCACCCAAGTTGAGCCCTTGCAGGGACAGCTCAGCTTCTACAAACAGCCCAGTTCTTCCCTCAGCAGGCTTCCTATAATGAAAATTTGATTCAGCACTCATGTAAATATTATTTCTCACACAACTCTCATCTTCTATTGTTCTTATGCTAATAAGCTCAACAGTTTCCCCAATCCAGTTCCACTGTCAAAGAATATTAAAATCCTCCTTGGTAGAGAATGCTTAATTAATATGCTGTTTTCTCTTCCTCCCATCCTAGAAGCACAAATTGAGCTCTCACAAAAGGCAAAGGGGATCTATAGTCTTCCTGCAAACACAGAGCTGTGGTCTCCAGTCATTGCAGTTCTGTTTCTACCTATTCCATTGACTTGATCAAAAAATCTTAACATTCATACAACATTCATACATCCTCTAAGAAGCCAGGGTGCTAAGAAGCCTAGACTTTAGCAGAACTTAAAAATCAGAGGGGGAAAAACGGTCCACAAGTCATACTTTACTGTCAGGAAGGTTGTATATCTCATGCACCATCCCCACCCCCATGCCTCCTCTGTGCCTCATTCAATACCCTACAGAGACCCTTTAAAAACACAGTCTGTGCTTTCAGCAATAAATGACATCCCTGTAAATCCATGTAATGTTCAGGAAATAAATCCAGGGCTCTCTGCTGCCCATACGGCAACATTAATCTTACGAACAGGACTACGAAACACCCACCCCTCCCCTCCCTCCATCTGCTTTAAGTAGGGCAAGTATTTTACTCATGTTAATTGTTCTGACAGATGAGGATCAACACTGCGCTAATCCATTTGCAGGCTAGCACTGGCTACATTTATCTTCTCAAACGCTGCTAGAGGCAAGTACACTGGCTGGGAGGAACACAAGAGCTACCTCAGGCAATGCTCAGTGCTCTTAAGTGACTGCCTACAGAGGGAGTGAGCAGGCTCCGGGAGTTGGTGATGGACAGGGAGGCCTGGCGTGCTGCGATCCATGGGGTCGCAAACAGTCAGACATGACTGAGCGATTGGACTGAACTGGACTGAGGGAGAGTGGGTCCCCGAACCAGTTCAAGGTCTCTTGGTTGCCGCTGTGCTTGTGTTTTGATCCTTTAGAAACAGTAGACGGTATTTCAATGAAGACAAATTATATCAATCTCTATTGATTTCTTTTCCATTGCTAGTATGTCTTCTCGTGGACTAATTAATCATATGGAAGTTCTCTAAAATTTAGACAAAAGGATGAGGCCGAATTTCATCAGATTCTTCTATGAAATTCTCTAATCCAACTAGGAACCGTGTGCATTTTGCAAGGGGTGTGCCACCTGTTTTACAGGACACACTGGGTAGCATCAGAGCCCAGGCCTGCCAGTGTGGGCAAGGGTGTGCGCCTTAAATACAGGCAAACCTGGCATCAGACCCCACCTCCACCGTTTGTCACCTCCACCCCCAGTCCTGTGGATACAGTATCACATGATTCAGCACATTTCACACCCAGCCGGATACTGTTCCCAGACAAGGGCTTTGGCTTTGTCCCCTTAAGCCACTGTACCTACATCCCAGTTTTTAATTACCTAAAAAAGCAGCTCAACACACTGTGCTAAATATTTCTTAGCTATTTCTACCCTCTAGATGGGGAAACAGTGGAAACAGTGGCTGACTTTATTTTTATTTTTCTGGGCTCCAAAATCACTGCAGATGGTGACTGCAGCCATGAAATAAAAAGACGCTTACTCCTTGGAAGGAAAGTTATGACCAACCTAGACAGCATATTAAAAAGCATAGACATTACTTTGCCAACAAAGGTCCATCTAGTCAAGGCTATGGTTTTTCCAGTGGTCATGTATGGATGTGAGAGTTAGACTATAAAGAAAGCTAAGCACAGAAGAATTGACGCTTTTGAACCGTGGTGTTAGAGAAGACTCTTGAGACTCCTTTAGACTGCAAGGAGATCCAATCAGTCCATCCTAAAGGAGATCAGTCCTGGGTATTCATTGGAAGGACTGATGTGGAAGATGAAACTGCAATACTTTGACCACCTGATGCGAAGAGCTAACTCATTGGAAAAGACCCTGATGCTGGGAAAGATTGAGGGCAGGAGGAGAAGGGGACGATGGAGGATGAGATGGTTGGATGGCATCACCGACTCAATGGACATGGGTTTGGGTGGGCTCTGGGAGTTGGTGATGGACAGAGAAGCCTGGAGTGTTGTGGTTCACAGGCAAAGAGTTGGACACGACTGAGCGACTGAACTGAACTGAACTGAACCCTTACCCCAGAAGTCCATCAAGAAGGACCTGTTCAGAGAGTGAATACAGCAGTCTGACACCCTCCTCCCCCAATTTTAGGACAGATGGAGCTGGTCACCCTGTCCTCCACAGCCCATCCTCCCTGCTTATCCCCCATGTGGTTTGGAATCTGCCGTTTTCCCCTTTCTAAAGCCTCTATCGCTCTTATTTCTATTTCCTCTTCAATTTCATCCTGTCTCCCATGCTATCAATTTAACAACCTTATATACTTCAAGTTTTCAGTACAGTGCTTTCAGATCAGAAATCCAAAGAAGAAAAACAGATATGGTAGGAGTCAGATGTGTGGGACAGAGAGCAGAGAGAACCCACCCGTAAAACGCACTTCTTATCCCTCACACACAGGATTCCTGATTTCCTTCTCCTGTCCCTCACCCTCTGCTTTTCAACCTGCTCAGCCTGCAATGGTGAGAGGGGACTGAACAGACAAAAGAATATTCTTCTAGATTTGGGCTTTTTGTCCAACCTCCAGGTAAGGCGTGGCCCGTGATCAGCTGCTTAACAAAAAATCCTTTTATAGACATGAGACATTCTTATGTTACAACATGATTTTTTAAAAAACAATTTTTATAGTTAATTTGCAATGTTGTTTCGGTTATAAGTGTACAGCATAGTGATTGGGACATACATATGTGTGTGTGTGTATCTATTCTTTTTCAGATCTTTTCCATTCTATATTATTTAAAGATATATTTATTAATTGGAGGCTAATTACTTTACAGTATTGTGGGGGTTTTGCCATGCATCGACATGAATCGGCCATGGGTGCACATGTGTCCCCCATCCCGAACCCCCCTCCCATCTCCCTCACCGCCCCATCCCTCTGGGCTGTCCCAGCACACCAGCTTTGAGTTCCCTGCTTCATGCATTGAGCTTGCCCTGGTCCTCTATTTCACACATGGTAATATACAGGTTTCAGTGCTCTTCTCTCAAATCATCCCACCCTCGCCTTCTCCCACATAGTCCAAAAGTCTGTTCTTGACATCTCTGTCTCTTTTGCTGTCTTGCATATAGGGTCGTTGTTACCATCTTTCTAAATTCCACATAAATGCATTAATATACTGTATTGGTGTTTCTCTTTCTGACTTACTTCACTCTGTATAACAGGCTCCAGTTTCATCCACCTCATTAAAACTGACTCAAACGCATTCTTTTTTTATAGCTGAGTAATAGTGTATTGTGTATATGTACCACAGCTTCCTTATCCATTCGTCTGCTGATGGGCATCTAGGTTGCTTCCATGTCCTGGCTATTATAAACAGTGCTGTGATGAACATTGGGGTGCACGTGTCTCTTTCAGATCTGGTTTCCTCAGTGTGTATGCCCAGAAGTGGGATTGCTGGGTCATATGGCAGTTCTATTTCCAGTTTTTTAAGAAATCTCCACACTGTTCTCCATAGCGGCTGTACTAGTTTGCATTCCCACCAACAGTGTAAGAGGGTTCCCTTTTCTCCACACCCTCTCCAGCATTTATTGCTTGTAGACTTTTGGATAGCAGCCATCCTGACTGGTGTGTAATGGTACCTCATTGAGGTTTTGATTTGCATTTCTCTGATAATGTCACTCTATTATTATTTAAAGATATTGAATACAGTTCCCTGTGCTATACAGTAGGTATTCACTGCTTATCTGTTTTACATATAGTAGTGTGTACATGTTTTCTGAATGTTGAGTTTTAAGCCATCTTTTTCAAGTCGTCATGTATGGATGTGAGAGTTGGACTATAAAGAAAGCTGAGCACCGAAGAACTGATGCTTTTGAACTGTGGTGTTGGAGAAGACTCTTGCAAACCCCTTGGACTGCAAGGAGATCCAACCAGTCCATCCTAAAGGAGATCAGTCCTGAATATTCATTGGAAGGACTGATGCTGAAGCTGAAACGCCAATCCTTTGGCCACCTGATGGGAAGAGCTGACTCATTGGAAAAGACCCTGGTGCTGTGAAAGATTGAAGGTGGGAGGAGAAGGGGATGACAGAGGATGAGATGGTTGGATGGCATCACCAACTAGATGCACATGAGTTTGAATAAGCTCTGGGAGTTGGTGATGGACAGGGAAGCCTGGCATGCTGCAGTCCATGGGGTCGCAAAGAGTCAGACAGGACTGAGTGACTGAACTGACTGAGTGTGTATATTTTAATCCCAAACTTCTAATTTATCTCCCTCAGCCCCGTCCCTGCTCAACATCCCCTTTGGTAACCATAAGTTTCTTTTCTATGGCTATGAGTAATGCACTGCCTTCTTACCCAAATAAATACATTTATATATTTATATATACACTAGGATCTCAAGAGCATAAAAAAAATCAATTCTTTTCTCTATATAAAATAAAATATTAACATATAAATGGTAAATAGATCTGGATGGGGGATCTTAGGTAATTTTGTTTCAGTATATTCTGACTTTCTATACTTTACATGATAGTAAAAGTAAAAGTAGAATTACTTTTCTAATCGGAAAATATTCTATTTATGCGAAGTCAGTTATGGCCTGCCCATCCCCACTCAGACCCTATTTTGCATGCCCTCATTAACCCTGCTTCAACTTAATCTAAAATGATCCTGAGTAGCCACTTCTAATTTTGCAGAGCAAAAGCTCTGACTTGCCAAATTGATTAAATTATATTAATGTAGCAGCACCCTAAAAACCTACATGTATTCTTCTGAGCTCCAAGTATAATACTGAGACCAAGAAATGCCAATATAAACTGATGACACCCATTAAGAACAATTTAGTTTAAATCACCAGAAACAGACAATGTAGATAGTTGCCAAATTCAGACAATCCCCAAAGATGGATTTTGATGGGAAGCTTTGATTCCCATGAAGCAGTTTTCCTGGTTCTGCTGCTAACAACACAGGGCTGATGTTCACAGGCTTCTTTAAGATCCTATCAGGCAAACTTAGACCAGCATTAGTTGTCAGAATAGCATGACCAGCCTTGACATGTCCTGATGAGGATTTAGAAATGGATTCTAGTGACTTACACTTTTATTGACATGCAAAGAATTTACCCTGGCTATTCTGTTGTTTGTAGTGGCTGAAGTCAACATTTAAGAAAAGAGAAGAGAACTCATGTACTCTAAGACTAGACTGAGGGCACTCAGTGGAGACGCCTTGCATCTCTATGAGCAGAAGATGAGTGAGAGGGTGCACAGTGGCCTTGGTTACATTCTGACCAGGCACTGCTACGGGAAGAGTGGTGCCAAATCTGATTTTACTCTCAGGGCCTCAGTTTTCTCAGCTACAGAGTGGGATAACCAGGCCCGTGGAGGTGATGTGATGAGACGATGCACATGAAAGAATGGAAATAACAACAGAGTCACAAGTGTAGGTGTTGGGCTTATAGTGGTCTTAATAAAAGGCAGGCCTCAAACCAACATGAAGATCATCTGCCTGGATAGTTCTTTCTACCTGTACAAAAGTCATAGTTCCCAAAACAGGTACTTCACAGGAGGTGCAGTGGTAAAGAATCTGCCTGCCAATGCAACAGACATGTGTTTGATCCCTGGGTCAGGAAGATCCCCTGGAGAAGGAAATGGCAACCCACTCTAGTATTCTTGCCTGGAAAATCACATGGACAGAGGAGCCCGATGGGCTATAGCCCATGGGGCTGCAAAGAGTTGGACAAAACTTAGCAACTAAACCAAAAACAAAATTGCATTAAAAAAACAAAACAAAGCAAAAAACCAAGAAGGGAGCTATCACCTTTCAGAATGGCTGTCTTAGAAGAGAACACAAACAGCAAATGTTGGCTAGGATGTGGAGAAAAGTGTACTACACTGGTTGGTGAAAATATGAATTAGTGCAACAACTATGGAAAATAACATGAAGATTTCTTAAAAAAAAAAAAGAAAAGAAAAGGAAAACAAAAACTAAAAGCAGAGCAACCAATTACCCAGCAATACCACTCCTGAGTATATATGAGGTATATGAAAACACTAGTTCAAAAAGATGCATGCATTCCAATGTTCATAGCAGCATTGCTGACAATAGCCAAGATATGTATCAATATCTTGACAACAGCCAAGCAAGTATCCATTAACAGATGAATGTGATAAAGAAGACATGGTGTATAAACAATACCACTCAGCCATAAAAAAAAAAGAAAGACATTTTGTCCTTTGTAACAACATAGATGGACTTGGAGGTTACTGCGCTAAGTGCAAGAAATCAGACAAGAGAAAGACAGATACCATATGATATCAGTTTTATGTAGAATTTAAAAATATAACAAACTAGTGAATATAGAAAAACAGACTCACAGAATAAACAGTGGTTATCAGTGGGGAGAGGGACAGTGGAGGGGCAGTATAGGTATGGGGAATAAGAGATACAAACTATTATGCATAAAATAAACTGCAAGGATCTATTGTACAATGCAACAGAAGACGGTCAACATTTTATAATAACTATAAGCAGAGTGAAAGTGAAAGTCGCTTAGTGTGTGTCCGACTCCTTGCGGCCCCATGGACTATATAGTCCATGGGATTCTCCAGGCCAGAATACTGGAGTGGGCAGCCTTTCCCTTCTCCAGGGGATCTTCCTCACCCAGGGATCGAACCCAGGTCTCCCGCATTGCAGATGAATTCTTTATCTGCTAAGCCACAAGGGTAGCCCATAATTGGAGCATAACCTTTAAAAATTGTGTGCCACTATATCGTACACCTGAGTATTGTTGTACATCAATTTCACCTCAATTAAAAAAACAACAACAAAAAAAGAAGAGAAGGAAACGGAAACTGGCGCTGTGCTGGGGGGAGAGGAGGCGCGCGTCTGTTCCAGGCGACGCGGCCGTCGCAGTCCTGCCCCCGCAGGCCCTCCCCGGCAGCGGCAGCTCACCCTGTTCTCCCGAAAGGCCCGGCCAGCAGCCCGGCAGCTCCACGCCAGCTCAGGCCTCCTCACGGGTTCAGCAGGGCACAGCCACAGCGCTCCTCCTCACTGGGGTGGCTCCTTACCCATCAGCTTAGTTTCTACAGAGAGGAGCTCCCCAGGGCTGAAATGCCTTAAGGAGGTCTTCCCAGGAAAGGATGAAACTGCCCTACACGCGAGCCAGAATTTCGTCGTTTCCTCAGCATGTACCGACATGTACCCCGTGAGGGGGCTCGAGCCTTGCGCAGCTTCCACCAGGGCACTCAAGCCAGACCCACTGCTCTGTCTGGTGAGCTGACACACGACCTTGCTGCTAACCAGATGTTAAGTGATTCATTCAATACGTTAGGCATTCTGTTAGCAGTCAAAGATAGATGAGATGCTCTTCAACTTCAAAGGTCAGGCCTCAGAAAGCTACAAGGAGACATGCACATGGAAATAGGAAAGCCCCTGACATCGCCTTTTACTGGACAACATGCGTCACAGTGAAGTATCTATGTCTGTGCTGGTCTCCAGATGTGACAGTGAGCTCCTAGACTTACCTGTTTCGGTTCCCAGCACAATGCCCGGCACACGGTCAGAGCTCCCGGCATGTATAGCCTGTGAGTTCACACTACGGATAACAGAGAGGCGCATGCCCAATAACCATGCTGTCATGTGAAGCTTGTGTTCAGGAACAGAGTGGAAGTCCCACTAGTTTATTTACCACAAGACAGAATGAGCCAGTCCTGGGCACTTCCCACTTGAGATGATTTAGAAAGAGCTTACTGGAGAGCCGGCTTCTGGTCTAAGCCTGGAAGTAGGAGTTCAACAGGAGGGTGTCCAGGCGGGCAGAACGGCTTCTGTGAAAGCATCGTGTGGTTGATGCTGGGCATACAGCTACGAGGAGACAGGCCTTGTGCAGCGGGCCCTGGGCCTCTCAGGGGTCCCATCTGCTCCTGACAGTTACTGATTTACACGGTGAGAAGCTGCTCCACTAGCCAAGATGCGGGCTCCTTACACTCCTGAGAGAAAGGCTCTGATTCCAACTAGAGAGATTTGAAAAGTTTAAGCTGTGTGTGTGTGTGTGTGTGTGTAGAGAGATTTGAAAAGTTTAAGCTGTGTGTGTGTGTGTGTGTAGAGAGATTTGAAAAGTTTAAGCTGTGTGTGTGTGTGTGTGTGTGTGTGTGTGTGTGTGTGTGAGGGGTGGGGGGAGAGAGGGAGAGAGGGAGAGAGACATTTTCCTTTACAGCATACCAAGCTTCTCTAAGTTTCAACATTTTCAATATATAACTCTTCAAATCTATCAAATATCTTTTGCTCCTTCCTTTAGGTGCCAGTTGGAGAAAACCTGCAAAATTACTCTTAAAAACATTCTTTTCTTTCTTACCTCAGTAGAAAGAGGAGTGTATCCCTGATTAAAACAACGTTTTACACTCAGCTACCTCCCTCCTTCCAGATACCTCTCTCCTCAGGAGTGGCCTGCCTTCACTTCCAAGGAAGTCTGGAGGGGACACTGCGTTAACATCCCCCAACAGCTCCACCTCGCTGAACTGATAGGATGCTGTTTGCAGTATGCCGAAGGGCGGGATCTAACCACACCCCCGGCCAGTCAGGCACCTCCTGGGATGTGCTGACACAAAAGCCCATCCTCAGAGCACCACAGGGAGGCCGGACCAGCCAGAGGGACAGGAACTCTCTGGAAGCCATGACTAGTGTGGAATGACTGTCAGAATGCCCTGAGGCTCTATCTGAAGAATGACTTTGGAAAGCAGGGGTAGGGGGTAAGGAACTATCATTTTCTTTGCTCCTTCCACACGCCTGCCACCTACCCCCTCCTGCACTCCCCATCTCACAATTCCCAATTCTGTTTTTCAGCTGGGCAAACTGAAGCCCATGGAGACTAGAATAACCATCCAAAGTCACAAAGCTGGTAGGCAGAATGAGTATTTCACACCACATCACTCCCCAAAGCTCGTGAGAGGAGACTGTTGACATTTAATAATTTTTAGTGATAGTCCAAAGAACTGTCATCTCTTAACACTAGATTCTGCTCTTGTAGGAGTGGTTTCCCACTTATTAGCACCATGGATTGTTGAGATGAATTTGGATAACATAAATACTTTGGCAGAACATAACAGGATAGTTTAGGTACTTAAACCAAAGCTCTGTTTCTATTTAAGATAGTCTGAAAAAGCTACAACATCAGCTTCTAATTCTCTGCCACCCACTCTCCCACTAGGTCAATAAATTTCCCTTAATCATTAGGTATAATTTAACTTTTTGTTTTGGCTGGTTAGAAAGATGTTAAAAGGAAAATCAGAGCAGTTTGCAAAATTTAATTTTGCTACTTTGTGGAATAGCACATGGGTTTCCTCTATAGTAGTTTAGTATCTATAATTCTCTATGAATAGGGGTCAACCAGCCTGCTTTTATTAAAAATACCAAAAGAAGAAACGGACAGGTGTAAGTCAAACAACTAAGTCTGCAACTGCAGAACACATAACCTGTGTAAAATCTTTACGGTCCACAGACAGTGTTGTACTAGATAGGTAAGAGCTTCAACTTCACAGCTGCAATTCTAGAATTACACTCTGAAACAGACAGACGATCTTAACTTTATATACAAAACCCAATAACATCCAATGTAGTGAGAGAAAGAAAGAAAAAGTTACTCTGAGAACCTCTGTCTTCACACCCACATTACATCTCCTCCACCTTGGAACTGAAAAGGACAAGGGAGAAGGATGGAGAGGCACCCAGGGGAGTCCACGGGGCTCTAATGATAGCACACAACAGCATCTACTCCATTCAAATGGGTCTAAAAACACAGGATGAGTGGCTGGTAACTGTTCCATGTGTGAAGAGCCTCTTTTTGAGGAGATGGGGGGCTTGAGGGGCTGCATCCCCCCCAGTCTGCATCCTCAGTGTCTAAGCTGTCTCCAAGGTGAGGGCTCGGTTCTCATGCCATCAGGGGAGAGGCGAGAGGAGGGAAGAGCCGCCGCACACGTGGAGTGGCGTCACTCTATGCCAGCAAGTCTCACTTAACCAGCTAGATACTGGAGGGAAAAAGCAACGGCTCTGAGACACGGAAGTGCCCTAAATATCCATCAACAGAGGAACAGATAAAAAATATACATATATAATGGAACATTACTCAGCCATAAGAGAATGAAATCATACCATCTGCAGCAATGTGCATGGACCAAGAGATATTAAGGAAGCCAGACACAGAAAAATAAGTATTGTATGATATCACTTATATGTGGGGAAAAAAAAAAAACAACACAGATGAACTTAGAAAGAGATCCACCAACACGGAAAACAAACTTATGGTTACCTAAGGGGAAAGGTGGGAGGGGGGATAAATGAGGAGTTTGGGATTAACATATATACACTACTATATACATAAACTAGACAGTCAACAAGGATCTACTGTATAGTATAGGGAACTATTCTCAATACTATGTAAATAACCTAGATGGGAAAAGACTCTAAAAAAAGAGTGAAGATACATATAACTGATTCACTTTGCTTTACACTTGAAACTAACATAAAACTGTATATCAACTACACTCTAATATAAAACTAATCAAAAAATAAATGGCTCAAACAGCAAAGGAGATGTCAAATGCAACCTTGGCCCATAAGAAGGGTCCACCACACAGACCATTCACCTTGTCCTAAAAGTTCTGGTTACATGATTCTGACGTCCTGGACATGTGATTTCCCAACTCATGGGAGATGAGAAGCAGCAAATTCAAAGGCCAGAGACAGCTACACAGATAACAGCAAGAACTGACAGCTGACCAAAAAGGTAAGGAAGACAATCATTTTTAAAAGGCAACGCATCTAAAAACTCTGCCACAGGCCGGGGCCACCGAGAGGGACACACGGCTGACAAACTTCAGTTGCTCTTGAGTCATTACCGTTTCCGAGCACACTAAAATAATTTATTACAAATGTAGGAGAGAAATATGGTTTGGTAGCAGAACATATAAAAGAGATTTAGGAATTCTAGTTCACACTAAGTTCATGGTGAATTAAGCGTGCCCGGGGCACCTGCAGTCTGAGAACACGGGAACAGAGGCTGGGGGTGGTTGTGAGGGTGGGGAGGTAACCCCTCTGAACCCCCTGGTCAGATGCAACCATTTCTGGATTCGTTTTGAGAACAAAAAATAAGTGTGCATTCAGATGAGAGGCACTAGAACCCTGAGATTTGAAAAAGTAATCAAAAACACTTATTTGAGGGATGGTGTGGGGACGGGGGCAGTGGGGTACGTAAACTTAGCCTGGCATGCAGGATTGAATGGGAGCCGCTGAAGCAGGGCAGGAAGTATCCTGGGATTCCTGGGGTGTGATACACATCTGTATCCTACAAATGATCCTCATGAGGTTTTTATACATCTGACCACATCTCTAAGTATCACAGGCTCAGAAGCCCTGCTTCTCAAACTAGGGGAGCCCAGAGAGTGGGGGACAGTGGGCCCTTGAAGCAACAAGGTACATGGCTCTGGTGGGGGTCGCGTGGGGAGTTTACAAACTGATCATACAAACACCTGGTCTGTGGTTTGCACAACCTCCCTCCTCTGAGTCCGTTTTAAATATGAACAGATTTAACAGGCAAAAATATTTCCAGATTTCTTTAAACCACTTACAGCTGGCTTTCAGCAGGCACGGTGACAGTGGCCTAGAAGTGAGGGCAGCTTCTCCCCTACACTTCCCTGGGCCACTAGCTTCCATAATTCACACACCTCCTAGCCCACTTCATTGATATAACCTACCTCCCTCAGCATTTTGAGTTTGCAATGCCTGCCCTAAAGTAACACTTCTACTTGATTTAAACATAATAAGATATTTTCGTATTTAAGACAGGGACATATCATGGAGCAAAGTAAAACACTTGTGCACTTTTAAGAGGAAAACCTCTGCTAGCCCTGAGGTGTGGAAGGACTTCTAAGGTAGGCACCCTTCCAAGGGTCACCAAAGGCTCTGCGACCTGAGGGGAAGCATCTTGCCTGTTTTAGAGCAGTGGTTCTCACCCATGGGCAATTGTGTTCCCAGGCAATGTTCGGCAATGTTTTTGGTTGCCACAATTGGAAGGGGGGTCAAGGGGTGCTATTAGTAACTAGCGGGTGGAGGCCAGGGACCCCGCTGAGCACCCACACTACACAGGACAGCCCCCAAGACCAAGAATCAGCCCAGCCGAAAGTGCAGAGGCTGAGAAACCCTGCCTTAGGGGACTGTTTGAGAAAGGCTGGTCTGTAGCATTTACGGTATTTGGAGGCTCCTCAGCCATCCTGAAGGCATCTAAACTTCCTGCCTTGTGGCCCCTCCTCCACTCCCCACCTGTCTGGGCATTGCCAGCCTTTCTTCTACCCTCAACGCACCCAACTTGGCTCCATCCTGAATGTATTAACACCACGCCCTTCCAACCCTACTTGTCTTTCAAGGTTGCCCTCAATATTACCTTCTCCTAGAAGCTGACCCCAAAATCCCCTTGCCAACATGAGATTCCTTCTTTCTGTTTTAAAATTAAATTTAAAAATTCATTTTAAAAGTGAAAACAATAAGAAAACAAAACACCACCTTGAGAATATCACAAATATTACAAGCTCTGTTTCACATCGTCCAGTCTGTCTGTGTTTATACACATCCTTTAGGACTCACAGCACTGCTGTTTGAAAGGCAGTGGAGCATGTGTTCCTGACATGGTTAAACACCTGGGCTGAAAACCTCCTTAACATGGGAAAGGAAATAGTCAGCCAAGCCCAGGAAGCATAGACAGTCCCAGGCAGGATAAACCCAAAGAAGAATACATGGAGACATATAACAATCAAACTGACAAAAATTAAAGACAAAGATAAAATATTAAAAGCAACATGGGAAAAATGACAAATATCATACAAGGGAACTCCCATCAGGCTATCCCCTGATTTCTCAACAGGAACTCAACAAGCCAGAAGGGAATGCCATGACATATTTAAAGTGATGAAAGGGAAGAACCTACAACCAAGAATACTTTATCCAGCAAGACTCTCCTTCAGATTTGATGGAGAAATCGAAAGCCTTCTAGACAAGCATAATTTAAAAGAATTCAGCACCAACAAACCAACTTTACAACAAATGCTAAAGGAACTTCTCTAGGTAGGAAACACAAGATAAGGAAAAGACCTACAGAAAATAAACCCAAAACAATTAAGAAAAAGGTAACAGGATCATACATAAACATAAATGGATGAAACGCACCAACCAAAAACAGACTGGCTCACGGATGAAAACATGTGCATGTATGCACTTCCACTTACCACAACACTCTGCTTGACTCCCCCAAATTGTATGTAATTATTTTATATTGTTAGGCTAATCATGTTCCCATTATGGCTTGCAATTGTAATTATCTTTTATTTTTCATCTGGCTATTGATTATGAAAACTGATAAACATCTTTTACTACTGTGATTATGTAACTATTACTCAATACCACTGTATCATGATTGGTCAACAGAAAAATAAAAGAATGATATATCACCAAAACTATGATTTAATAGAAAAATCTGTAATCATTTTTTAAAATCCAGATGCATATCAAATTATCTTGAAATTTCTTGAAAAATACAAATGCCCAGGCATTGTTTTTTTTCTCTCCAGAGCTCTAGATGATTCTAATAACAGTCATGTTTAAAGACAAATGGACTGTAGGATCATCTCTCATGTTTATCTAGTTTGTTTCACTTTTTCTATTTCATATTCAGTGCTCCGGTTTCATTTAGTTGATGTCTTCCAATTTCTCATCTCTTTGTTCGATGTTCTTTCTTGAACCTTTATCAAGAACAGTAGAAAACCTTTTGTATACATAAATACAAATAACATGTATATAAATTTTAGGAAACGTATGAATTTTTGTCTAACTAAAAAAGTTATGGCATTTTGATTCTACTTGTTTGACAGTATGAACAGAATGTTAGGTTTCTACTTAGAAAAAAACAGATATGCAACAAGCAACAAAGGTTTGTTGTATAGCACAGGGAACTATAGTCAATAACTTATAGTAACCTTTAATGGAAATTAATTTTGAAAATAATATGTGTGTGTACGTATAACTGAATCACCTTGCTGTGCACCTGAAACATGGTAAGTCAACTACACCACAATAAAATATATATTTAAAAAAAAAAAGAGGTTATCACAAACATGAGCCCCATCAGGTTATATAGAACCCACGTGACAATCCAGGTTCCTTACAGCCATATTGCATACGCAGAACCAATTGAGGGACAAAGACATAACAATAGGGGTATAAGCAGATCTGGTGTGTGACCCCATTATCATCCTAGAGATGAGAAAGGAGGAGCAAGCAAACCAAGCCATAAATGAGCCTCTTTCACTCCCAGAGTTTTGCAAAGGGCACGTGAAAGTGGCCATGAATTATTTCGAGTTACGGAGGCAGGGATCTCAGATGGAAAGGGAAATAACAGATACAGTTTATATCAGAGCCAGCTTGTCTGGATCACACACAAGCCTTTGGTTGTTCCTGGATGTTCCATTTTCCTTTATAAACTCATTGCAGCCAAGATGGGATGCTGTCAAGCTTCATGAAAAGACAAAACCTAGCTGACAAATCCATCTCATGATTTACCAAAATGAGGTAAAAAAGATCCTAATTATTCTGTGCACTTAGTTGCTCAGTCATCACCGACTCTTTGCTAGAATTATTCTAGTAAAATAGAATTATTCTAGCACCGTCATGAAACAGGTAAACAAGAAACAGACATTCACGTGCTCTGCCACAGAATGCCTTACAGTCTGAATTTAGTTTCAAAGGACAGTCACAGTGACCACAGGGGTATGGCTGCTGCTTACTTAGTAAGTAAGTGTGATTAAGAGGCTGAAGGCTTTCTGTTTTCATAATCATAAAGATGTATTATGTATAACACAACAGCAACAGATAAAACGGAAATCGAGACTGAGGGTGCAGGACCTGCCTGGTGGTCCAGTGGCTAAGCCTGTGCTCCCAAAGCAGGGGGCCCAGGTTTGATTCCTGATCAGGGAACTAGATCCCACATGCCACAACTAAGAGTTTGCATACTGCAACTTTAAAAAACAAAACACCCACATTCTGCAACTAAGACCCAGCACAGCCAAAGCAATTAATTAAACAGTTAAGTTTTTAAAAAAGACTAAGGATGAATGCACTTTTAAGAAGGTATGGTATGAAGATGTCAACCCACATTTAACCTGGAAGTCAAAAGGAAGGTCCTGTACATTCCTTACCTCATTTAATCATCACAACTGCCCTTGATGGGCTCATGTGAGTGGGAGATAACTGTGTATCAGCGGCTGAACAATGTGTCCAAGGCCACACACCTAGTCAGGCAGGGGCAAGAATTGAAATGTCTACCGGACTCCAAATCCCTGCCTTTTACTTGGTAAACGCTGAGCTCCATGAATGATAAAAGCCAGCTTTAGAGAGTCTAAATGAAAACAGGATATGAAACAAGGAAAAGTAAATGTGAGAAGAGAAACACTTGTTTCTCTGTGGGAAAAAACTGAACTTTTCACAACAGATTTGCTGCATGCAGAGCCCAGAGCCAGCTTCTCCTCGGGGAAGCCCGGTGGCCACTGAGCCCCAAGTGGACCGGTGCAGAGCAATCATGGTGCAGAGTATCCAGGGGCCCAAAGAAGAGCAGACTCTTCATCAACCGAGGCAGCCCCCTGCTTCCAAAGGCGTCCACCAGCACTCATGGAGCAACAGAGTCTGTGCCATCCAAGGGGCCCCACCTGGCGCTGACATCCTCTCTGGAAGAGGCTGACATCCCAGATGATGACTTAACTGTTCCCTGGAGTGTGAGACTCCCAGCTGTGGGACCCATCGTAGACCATCTCCTGATTTCACAGGACAGGAAAAAGAAACTGATGTGTTAGCCTAATTGTACATGTACCTCCTTGCAGTGCTTGCAGGACCAGATGACCGCAACAGAGATGAACCACGCAGGTCTGTGACAAGACATCTCACAAGGTTATGCGACAGGTCCACAGCAAGGGTGACCTGCGAGCAAAGGCGGACCCAACTCACACACGCACGTGGATGCGCTCTGTCCTCCTGCCAGCTCAGCTCGGGCGCACAGGCAGAGTCTTCCACGATGCTACTGTCTCTCCACCACGCCTTGTCTCTCTCTGACTGCCATGCCAAATTCCACTTAAAAACCAGCATTCTCCTGATTTATTACCCACCTCACTCAGATTCAATGCAACTGTCTTTTATTTTTAAAAAAATCTAATTTGCTCCCAAAGGATGAAGATGTGTGGCTACTGAGAAAAGGTCACAAGAATGCGCGGCGATCTTTGCCAGGAATTCCAAACGGAGAGCTCCCCAAAGGTCATCTCTGTAGTTTCCGCCGCTTTTATCAGAAAAGATTTAGAACACATAGACCAGTAGAGAATGGTACTGTGTACTGCCTACCTCGATTTAATAAATGACAACCTTTGCTTGTAGTTGTTTCCAGATATTCTGAAAGGAAATCTCAGGTTACAGCTATACTTGAAGCTCCCATTTGTACCCATCCTTGCCCCGTTCTCTTCATCAAAGACAATCACACCACTGAAGCTGCTGTGAACCTACCCTGCCAGGTTACCATACAACCTAGACTTCCACACATGTAGAAAGTGTTCCTTTCTTAAATTCTATAGTATTCTCTTCTGCATTACCTCTGATATGTTGCTTTTCCCTCATTCACCATTGTAAGGTTATCTATACTGATACAGCCATATTATCAAAGTATTCATTTTAACGGCTTCTTTTCATGAGCTACAATCTTTAAGAAGCGTTCCTTTTAATGGCTGTGTAGTATTCCATCATATGAGGATCCCAACAATTCAGTTACTGGTCAAAGTCTCAACTGTGCTTCATTTATTCAGCACCATAAACAATGCTGTGCTGTTGAATCCTCCACTTGTCTCCTCGTGCGTGTGGAGGGGCGTCTCCAGGACGCACTGAGAGGTGGGGCTGAGAGACCACCTTCAGTTTCCCGGGAAGCTGGCTACACACTTTTCTAAATGGTGGCACCAATTTACACACCCAACGGCATCATATGAGAGTGGCAACTGCTTCTCATCCTCGCATAAATCACACAACTAGAGTTTAACTGTTGATAAATGGAAGGGTATGAATATTTTTCTTTAATATCTATTCCCACTCACACTTAAATGTGATGAGGAATTTGCACTTTTGAGTCAGAATCTTGGCTCTGTAATCTGTAGTCCATGTAACACTGGTCAAGTTCCTTGGCCTCACCAAACTTTGCTTTTTGTGTATATAAAAATGTGGGCATAAGAGCATCTTCCCAGAGGCATCATTATGATTAAATAATGTGCTTAAAGTGCCTAATTCAATATGTCTGGTACACAGCTGCTGCTGCTAAGTCACTTCAGTTGTGTCCGAGTCTGTGCGACCCCACAGACGCTCAGACCCCACAGACCCCACAGACCCCACCAGGCTCCTCTGTCCCTGGATTCTCCAGGCAAGAACACTGGAGTGGGGTTGCCATGTCCTTCTCCACTGGCACACAGGAAGTGTTCATAAATGTTAATTTCTATCATCATCCTCTTTCCCATCAAAAAGCAGTCAATGTAAAAGCCTGCCCTTTGGGTGTAAATCCATTTTACAGATGGTGAAACGGAGAAGTTAACTGGATGGATCTCCAGGGTCACTCTGACTTGCTAAAGTAGAGCCAGGACTCAGGGACTCCAAGGCCCAGTCTGCCCATCAGTACGGTGCACTGCCTCTCATATCCCTCTGCAATTGTGCTGCCCAACAGTCGGAGAATAAATCAGAGTGAACAAAATCCACTAAGCAACCAAGAGGTCCAACCAGAGCTTGGTGAAGTCACTGTCTAAGCTTGGAAAGCGATGTCCTTTATGTTCAAGTACACGGGTGGCTACTACTACACTTAATTTAAAAGGCTGCTCACTCACTTTTCATGAGCCACAATCTTAATGAAACAGTCACCCACAAAGAGGCAGCCTGTAACCACCACCGACCCAGCTGCGTGATGTCCCTGAAGGAGGAGTCCCAGGCTTCCTTCCTAGCAACGGGCTACTACAGCCACACACGCCTCCCGGCCCCGGCCTGAGCGGCCAGTCCAGGGCCCACGACCGCGCGGACCCAGCCAAGCCACCTGCAGCCCTGCCTCCACGGGGCTCTTCCATTAGCATCCAACCAGGACTTAAAGCACCCAGGAGGTCCTCATAGTTCCTGCCTGGGCAGCTGCTGTGACACTCTTGCTCAAACTGTTAGAAAGTTGGCTAGTTGCTAAGCTTACAGGTCAGGTGACCAGATGTGAGAGAACTAGTTAGTAGTGTTTTGCTCTTTTTTGCAAGGGTGCTCCACGTCACAAAGGCTTTGACAGGACATGTGGTCTCCATTATCATGTGGATCTAAGTGGGGAAGGGCTCTTCTAAGAACTTAGAAGTCTCCAATGTTAGCAAAGTTTAAACAATGTGCTTACAGGAGAAGGAGGGGCTTGGAGCACAGAAAGCACACGGCCCTGTATGAAAACAAAGCGAAGCCCCACACTGAGGGAGGAAACGTGCTCAAGAGTGAAGTCGGGATCATGCTCCCTTCTGCTGGAAAACTAGAGACACAGACACAACAGCAGCAAAAGTTAGGGGGGATTAAGTGAAAGGCAGAGGCTGCTGCGAGAATACCCACTAGGAGCTGGTTCAGCGGAACAGAAATAACTTAATAGTTCGAGCATCCAGAGATGCACAGAGGCCCTACAGAGGAAGCCTGGACAGGGAGGAGTGAGAAGAAGGGCATGAAGATACTTGCCACACTGATTTCTTTCCCCGGGGGCCTGCCTCAGGCTGAGAGGCAAAGAAGAACAATAGATGCCCTAAAAACAAGCCCACTACCGCACTGGCAACTGTCTTGAGGGCCAAATGAAGGCACCCTGAAGCGGAAGAGGGGGATGAAGTGGAAGCCACTGCTCCGTGCCAGCTCACAACAGGCATGGGCAGGACAGCTGCCCCCTCTGGCAAATGTGAATAGCTTTAAAGGGGCAGAAATCATCAAATGCAAACATTCCAACACCTCCTTTTGGCATTACCCCCCTTCACCACAGCATCCATCCACCCGACCCTGAACATGTGCTCACCCCTGAGAATAACCAAGGACAATACCTGGAGATGCTGTGATACGGCCAACCATTAGATTAAGGCACACTTTGACAACCACCTTTGAGAATGTTTTCTAGAGGGCTTCTCATTCAGAAAAGAACATTCTCTGGGAGACTTTGTTGTCAATGACGATAACCATGAGAAGCAAGGTACCAGTCTTTCATTAAGAACTTTTTCCCCTTCTTCTGAACCTAAGATTATATACTCTCTACAGAAAGTACATAAGTTAAAATAAAAACATAAGCAGGTAATATCATTTATAACCCCAACCACTATTTACAAGTTAGCATACATCCTTTGCATGTACTCACAAGTAACACATAAAGATACATATATATGGGTTTTGGAATCACAGGGGCAGATAGAATCCTAGTTCTGACAGTAATGGTGTGATATACAATTTAACAATTTAAACCTTATAATTTACTTATTTGCAAAAACGAGGGTTACAGCACTTTCCCCATAGATCAGTGAGGGTTACAAGAGATGATACCGGCAAAGCACACAATTCAGTCCCGACACGGAAGACTTGCTAAGTGACAGGAGACGGCATCACTAGGAAAGTTTCTCATTCATCTGCGCTCTGTGTTCCTTTCCTATTCCTGCTGAAACAAACTACCACAAACTTAATGACTTGAAACAACACACGTTTATTATCTTAGAGCTCTGCAGGTCAGAGGCTAAAACGGTTTCAATTAGGCCAAAATGAAGACCCCCGAAGGCTCTGGGGAAGAATTCATTTCCGCTCCTCGTCCAGCCTCTGATGGCTTCTGGCACTCCCTTGCCGAAGGCCGCTGCTTCCACCTTCAAGCCACAGCCTTGCTCTTCAAATCTCTCTCAGACTCTGACCCTCTGTTTCCGTCCTCACATCTCTTTCTGCCTTCCTCTTATAAAGACCCTTTTGATTACACTGGAGCCACTTGGTAATCCAGGATAACATTTCCATCTCAAAAGTAACTTAATCACACAGGCAAAGTCCCTTTTATCATGTAAGGTAACATATTAATAAAGCCTGGGGATTAGGACGTGGACATCTTTGGGAGGAAGGTGCATTATTTGACCAACCAGATGCTCTTACGAGACTAAGCCATTTGAAGATGGTAACATGAATACAGTGGAATTATTTTTCTCCAGTTTGCCTAAATTCTTTCCATAAAAGTAACATGTTTGTTGTCAAATCCTATCGACCTATTCTTTTGTCATTTTGGCCACTTCATTTTAAGCCTAGGAATCCCTCCCATATCCACTCAGGTTCGTGCATGTGGTCAGGTGGACAGACCTGTATTTTGACTCACTGTTACAGTTTCAAAAAATACAGAAATACATAAAGTCAGATTAAATTCTGTATAATCGTAAGGGATTTTATTTAGGTCGTACCTGAATGGTCTAACAGTTTCCCCTACTTTCTTCAATTTAAGTCTGAATTTGGCAATAAGAAGTTCATGATCTGAGCCACACTCAGCTCCCGGTCTTCTTTTTGCTGACTGTATAGAGCTTCTCCACATTTGGCTGCAAAGAATATAATCAATCTGATTTCGGTGTTGGCCATCTGGTGATGTCCATGTGTAGAGTCTTCTCTTGTGTTGTTGGAAGAGGGTGTTGGCTATGACCAGTGCATTCTCTTGGCAAAACTCTACTAGCCTTTGCCATGCTTCATTCTGTACTCCAAGGCCTAATTTGCCTGTTACTCCAAATTTGCCTGTTATTCCAAGGCCAAATTTGCCTGTTACTCTTGACTTCCTACTTTTGCATTCCAGTCCCCTATAATGAAAAGGACATCTTTTTTGGGTGTTAGTTCTAGAAGGTCTTGTAGGTCTTCACAAAACCGTTCAACTTCAGCTTCTTCAGCTTTACTGGTCAGGGCAAGGACTTGGATTACTGTGATACTGAATGGCTTGCCTTGTAAACAAACAGAGATCATTCTGTCGTTTTTGAGATTGCATCTAAGTGCTGCATTTTGGACTCTTTTGCTGATTATGAGGGCTACTCCATTTCTTCTAAGGAATTCTTGCCCACAGTAGTAGATATAATCGCCATCTGAGTTAAATTCACCCCTTCCAGTCCATTTTAGTTCTCTGATTCCTAGAATGTCAACATTCACTCTTGCCATCTCCTGTTTGACCACTTCCAATTTGCCTTGATTCATGGACCTAACATTCCAGTTTCATATGCAATATTGCTCTTTACAGCATTGAACCTTGCTTCCATCACCAGTCACATCCACAACTGGGTGGTGTTTTTTTTGCTTTGGCTCCATCTCTTCATTCTTTCTGGAGTTATTTCTCCACTGATCTCCAATAGCATATTGGGCACCTACCAACCAGGAGAGTTCATCTTTCACTGTCCTATCTTTTTGTCTTTTCATACTGCTCATGGGGTTCTCAAGGCAAGAATACTGAAGTGGTTTGCCATTCCCTCTCCAGGGGACTATGTTTCGTCAGAACTCTCCACCATGACCCGTCCGGACGGTCTTGGGTGGCCCCACATGGCATGGCTCATAGTTTCATTGAGTTACACAAGGCTGTGATCCATGTGATCAGTTTGATTCATTTTCTGTGACTGTGGTTTTCATTCTGTCTGCCCTCTGATGGATAAGGATAAGAGGTTTCTGGAAGCTTCTTGATGGGAGAGACTGAGTGGGAAACTGGGTCTTGTACTGATGGGCGGGACCATGCTTGGTAAATCTTTAATCTAATTTTCTGTTGATGGACAGGCTCCTTATTGCAAAATTCAGACTTAAATTGAAGAAAGTAGGGAAAACCACTAAATCATTCAGGTATGACCTAAATCAATCCCTTATTATTACACAGTGGAGGTGAGAAATAGATTCAAGGGCTTAGATCTGATAGACAGAGTGCCTGATGAACTATGGATGGATAGTCATGACATCGTACAGGAGGTAGTGATCAAGACCATCCCCAAAAAAAGAAATGCAAAAAGGCAAAATGGTTTTCTGAGGAGGCCTTACAAATAGCTGTGAAAAGAAAAGAAGCTAAAGGCAAAGGAGAAAAGGAAAGATATACCAGTTTGAATGCAGAGTTCCAAAGAATAGCAAGAAGAGATAAGAAAGCCTTCCTCAGTGATCAATGCAAAGAAACAGGAAAACAATAGAATGAGAAAGACTAGAGATCTCTTCAAGAAAATCAGAGATACCAAGGGAACATTTCATGCAAAGATGGGCTCAAGAGAGGACAGAAATAGTATGGACCTAACAGAAGCAGAAGATGTTAAGAAGAGGTAGCAAAAACACACAGAAGAACTATACAAAAAATATCTTCACGACCCAGATAACCACGACGGTGTGATCTACTCACCTAGAGCCAGACATCCTGGAATGGGAAGTCAAGTGGGCCTTAGGAAGCATCACTACGAACAAAGCTAGTGGAGGTGATGGAATTCCAGTTGAGCTATTTCACATCCTAAAAGATGATGCTGTGAAAGTGCTACACTCAGTATGCCAGCAAATTTGGAAAATTCAGCAGTGGCCACAGGACTGGAAAAGGTCAGTTTTCATTCCAATCCCAAAGAAAGAAAGGCAATGCCGAAAAATGCTCAAAGTACCACACAACTGCACTCATATCACACACTAGCAAAGAAAGGCTCAAAATTCTGCAACCCGGGCTTCAACAATATGTGAACTGTGAACTTTCGGATGTTCAAGCTAGATTTAGAAAAGGCAGAGGAACCAGAGATCAAATAAGCAACATCCGTTGGATCACAGAAAAAGCAAGAGAGTTCCAGAGAAACATCTATTTCTGCTTTATTGACTACGCCAAAGCCTTTGACTGTGTGAATCACAACAAACTGTGGAAAACTCTGAAAGAGATGGGAATACCAGACCACCTGACCTGCCTCCTGAGAAATCCATGTGCAGGTCTGGAAGCAACAGTTAGAACTGGACATAGAACAACAGACTGTTTCCAAATAGGGAAAGAAGTATATCAAGGCTGTATATTGCCACCGTGTTTATTTAACTTATATGCAGAGTACATCATGAGAAACGCTGGGCTGGATGAAGCACAAGCTGGAATCAAGACTGCTGGGAGGAATATCAACAACACCAGATATGTGGATGACACCACACTTATGGCAGAAAGTGCAGAACTAAAGAGCCTCTTGATGAAAGTGAAAGAGGAGAGTGAAAAAGCTGGCTTAAAACTCAACGTTCAGAAAATGAAGATCATGGCATCTGGTCCCATTACTTCAAGGAAAATAGGTGGTGAAACAATGGAAACAGTAAAAGCCTTTATTTTGGGGGGCTCCAAAATCACTGCAGATGGTGACTGCAGCCATGAAATTAAAAGATGCTTGCTCCTTGGAGGAAAAGCCATGACCAACCTAGACAGCATATTAAAAAGCAGAGACATTACTTTACCAACAAAGGTCTGTCTAGTCAAATCTATAGTTTTTCCAGTAGTCATGTATGGATGTTGGACCATAAAGAAAACTGAGAGCCAAAGAATTGATGCTTTTGAACTGTGGTGTTGGAGAAGACTCATGAGAGCCCCTTGGACTACAAGGAGATCCAACCAGTCCATCCTAAAGGAAATCAGTCCTGAATATTCATTGAAAGGACTGATGCTGAAGCTGAAACTCCAACCCTTTGGCCACCTGATGTGAAGAACTGACTCTTTGGAAAAGATCCTGATGTTGGGAAAGACTGAAGGCGGGAGAAGGGAAAAGACAAAGGATGAGATGGTTGAATGGCATCACCGACTCGATGCACCTGAGTTTGAGGAAGCTCTGGGAGTTGATGATGTACAGGGAAGTCTGGTGTGCTGCAGTCCATGGGGTCGCAAAGAGTCGGACACAACTGAGAGACTGGACTGAACTGATTAAATTCTGTTGTGCACAGGAAACCACCTCATAGCTAGCGGTGCACTCTCCCAGAGCTGATGCTCTGCACTCACACACACGTGTGTTTCCATTTATTTATGGGGCCAATGTGCACACTTATGTCTCTAGTCCAGCTGGGATTTCCTTCAGTGAATGCTACACACCTCGGAACTCCTCCTTTCACCTGTTCTAAACAATGATTAACCAAAGCACTACCTAGGCAACAGGTGTTACTTTTCTAAAGCCTGTTTTGTGGGCTATTCCTTTTTTTTTTTTTCCAGTTCTGCACACCTGGAGATCAGTCCTTTGCCTCTTCCACCTCATTTCTGGAGGTACCATGGTTCACCTGCTAACTGTTGCATAAAACCACATACTAACACTCAGGTAAAATTAACTCATGTCCAGAGGATACATTCTTTAAACTCAAGTCCATTAAGTGACATCACATTTCTCGCTTTATGAGTGGGGAAAAAGGAAAATGGTTCTATTTGATAAGTGAGTGATTCCCCTCAAATCTGTCATAAAGAAGCCCAGGAATCCAGCATGCAAGCACGACAGTCACTTAATGTCACTCACTTCTCCAGAGCTTTAAAGGGTCCTTAGGGCACATAAAACAGGATCGAGAAACTTCTGGAGAGTGAAAGGGAAGGAGTGCAGCCCTGCCCCGTAGAAAATGCCACGAGGTTGCCTGAAAGGCCCCCTGATGCCACTCTTAGCTGCTGTGTGATGACCACTCCACTCTATTCAAGGCTTCTGCAATCCTGAACCCCTCTATAGCCAGTCATTTTTTGAGGACTCATTGTGAAAATGTATCTACATGCACTGCAGAAAGCAAATGAAATACACCAGACCTGAAATACTCACAGAAATGACACGGAACTAAGCCTCCCTGAGTTCCACCGGCGATGCTCACATCTCTGCTCTCTGGGGTCACATCCCAGCCAGGCTGGCCGTTCCATGGCAGGGAGTAGGATGTTTTAACCGGGAATGACACCAGGTCATCCCAGCTAAGAAGCATCCGTACCCATTTCTGATGGTGATTATGCCACAGGTTTTCTGAAGGCATAGTGCAGACTAGACAGGTCAGAGCGCTTACTGAAGGGAGAAGCTAAGGAAGCCAGCTCTGAGACGGCATGTCAGTCACCTCTGGTGTGAGGACAGAGGCCGACTTTGGAAAGGTGAGGAGGGGTAATTACCCAGCAGTAGCAGCAGCAGGGGAGAAGGCAATGGCACCCCACTCTGGTACTCTTGCCTGGAAAATCCCATGGATGGAGGAGCCTGGTAGGCTGTAGACCATGGGGTCGCTAACGGAAACGACTGAGCGACTTCACCTTCACTTTTCACTTTCACGCATTGGAGAAGGAAATGGCAACCCACTCCAGTGTTCCTGCCTGGAGAATCCCAGAAAAGGGGAGCCTGGTGGGCTGCTGTCTATGGGGTCACACAGAGTCGGACACGACTGAAGCGACATAGCAGCAGCAGCAGAAGGCCCTGACACTGGGTAAGACTGAGGGCGGGAGGAGAAGGGGGCGACAGAGGACGAGATAGTTGGATGGCATCACAGACTCGATGGACATGCAGTTGAGCAAGCTCCGGGAGATGGTGAAGGACAGCGAAGCCTGGCGTGTTGCAGTCCACAGGGTCGCAAAGAGTCGGACACAATTGAGAGACTGAACTAGAACAGCATCAGTATTCTCAGTAGAATGTGCTCACAAGGGGACAGCAGTGTTTCTCACCATGACCCAGACCTCGGCACCAAACACCAGGAAGGCAGCGTCTCTGCCGCCGCTTGCTGGCAAGCAGCAAATGACAACCAGCAGACCCCAGCGAGTCTCACTTAGATAATTAGACGCACAGTCTGGTTGAAGCCAGACACAAACTGTCCGATTCCGTCTGAAATAATTATGAGTGGCCAAGACACGGTTTCTATCTCTGGATCCGACAGGCGAGTTAAATGCCTTTCTAAGTGCCACCACACCCCTTTAATGCACTTCAAATTGTATGTGAAATTTATCACCTGTCTGTGGGCTCTGGGCCTGAGAGTACTGGGCCTCTGCTAGCCTGACAGCTGTAGACCTCAGGAGGAAAGGGGACCTTCCCGATGCCACCCGAGCAGCCTCGAAGAGACAGCCCCATGGAAAAGCAGGATGAAGGGCGCAAGGGCCACCGGAGCAAACGTGTCCACAGCCATTTCTGCCTTTGTGGTGTTTGCTGACAGTTGAAAACATTTTCATTTCTCACTCTTTTGATTTCAGTATTCTCAGAGTCTCTGGCAGCTCCCCACAGCCTGGTGCCAAATGCCACTGTCTGGTCTTAATGGCTCTGTCTGTCTCCCCACCCCCTACCACATATGGGTCAGACAGGTCACGTCACAGCTGCCTTTTACTGCATATGTCACTCCCCCCAGGGAGAAGGATGTTTTCTCCCCCAGATACTGAAATCCTATCATTCTTAAAGAGCCCCGTCTCATTCAGGAGACCCCCGTGAGCAGCTCAGGCAGAAGCAGATGCTCCTTCTTTAGGTCCTTTATTTGCACCAAACTCATTTGGCACGTGTGGTCGCTCGCCACAGCCATCCCTGTGCCCGCACACGTGAGCTGGTCACAGGGCCCATTCCAGCACCCAGTGCCAGGTCACAGCAGACGCACCACCTGGGTGAACAGCTCCTCGCTGGATTGGGGCTCTCATACCATAATGGGCTTGGGTCCCCAACTCCAGTGAAGTCTATGTTTAACATACAGCGCCCTGTGTGAACTCCCGGAGATGAGACAGGCGAGCTGTGAGGGGACAGTGCTGGGCAGACATTAGGGGGCAGCGGGGACTGGGTTAAGTTGGAGAGGGCAGGCCCCGTTACCATCAGGTATCTGCCTCTCAACCCCGCTTTTGTTACAGGGCGGGAAGGTGGGCTCCAAGATGCTAGATAATTCTGCAAGGGAAAAAAAATCCAAATATCTGATTTTTTTAAGTGAAAGATTTTGCTGTGACTTTGCTGTGCAAAGGGCCACTTGCTAATTTTTCAAAAATACTGTGTAGGTATATATAAGCATCTCTGTGGGTTCCAGCTGTGAGTCTGGGGCCTGTGATCTAGGAACCTCCACTGATGTTCTCTGCAACTCTTCATGATGGGTGCTGTCCTGCATGTAACAGTGAGAATCAAAGACAGTCTCTGCCCTCAGAGTCTGAACCCTAGCTCTGGACATGCGACAGACCTGTGGTCATATGAGCAAGTGGTAGCACATGCTGATAGTGTAGACATAGGACTTTCAACCTTTTGAAGTGAGAAGGGTTGTCATTGGCTCAGGCTTCTCTGAGATAGGCTTCTTTCTTATTAACAGAAGTTCTCAATATACACCCTTGTATGAAGGAAGTCTCATGCCTAAGATTGCAAGGGACAGGGCTAAAATTCTTTAACTTCACCTCCTGCTATTTTCCCAGACCACAGCAAGCCAAAATGACAATCAGTGATGGTGTCAGATATTGAGGACCTACTCCTTACAGGATACTACACATTCAGTATTTCATTTCATTGGTTTCAGAGATAAATAAAGCACACTCTTTCATGTAATCCTCTCGAGTAACTTTATGAGGCTGTACTCCTTTCCCCATTTTACAACTGAGGAAAGAAGAGGGAGGGTGCTAAGTAACCCATTCAAGGCCATAAAAAGTTGTGAGGCTGGGCCTCCAACCCAAGGCCGCAAATTGCAGAGAACCGGGAGTGACAGAAGAGTCCTGCATGGACCAGAGATGAGCATGATATGAACCGAAGACTGCGACTAATCCAATTCTGGGCACCTGGGTTCCAAAAGTAAACAATAAGTGCAATCACACAAGATACAGACAGACCACCCATAGTACAGACTGCAGTAAGAGAAACTGCCAGGTTTCAAAGCGACCTGTGTGTGATTTATGCCAGGGGTCATCAGCCTGGATTCGTACGCCTCGATGAGGACCTGCGGAATCCCGAGAGCGGACACAAACTTGAGGGCGTGTCTATCTTCTCTGGAAGGAAGCATCGAGTTTTCAGATTCTGGGAAAGGTTCCTTACCCAAGAAGGGCTCAGTCTAGGGTGAGAAGGGCGGGAAGGGAAGCGACAGCTCTGCAGCAAGGACCTGATGTCCTGGGCAGCAAAACCGAGTCCCAAGATGCTCCAGGAGCTGGGGAGGGTGGGAAACATGTGGGGCCCCGCATGGATGAGCTCATCACTCCCCAAGGGCTGCAGACTTCCTGAAGAAAATGATCAACAGGACAAAGAAGGATGTGACAGTTCGCCAAGGCTGAGCCCACCCTCTCCTCTCCCACCTGCTAACTCACACAGGAACCAGGGACTGCATGAACACATCCTGGACTTCCTGAGGACAGTCCTAGAACCCGAGGGAGATATTTTCCTGGTTTCTTTCAGGTGAAGGTCATTGATTTTTCAAGATAAAGGTGGACAAGCAACATACATGCTGATGAAAAACAGGAATTGTATTTATTATTGTTATTTTCTTAGGTACACGTATAAGACACTAGAATGACGACTTCTAACAAGAGAAAGGATTCTCTTGAGCACGGGTGAAAAGATTTTCTGCCGACAAGAAACTGACATGGTGAACAAGTTTTAATGTGAAATTTGGGACATGGAGAAAGAAGCTTAAGTAAAACTTAAAACCCAGCTACAGTGGAGGGCCATAAATATGCTAGGTTAGCACAGAAGGGATTTCAAATCAAATAGGGAAAAATTAAAGGGAATTGGAATATCATCATAAATGCATAGACTGTGGACCTAAACTTCTGAAGAAAAGATGATCTTATACAAATATGGCCTTGGTGGAAGTGACAGAGCAAGAGGAAGGTGTGTCTTATCCAACAGAAGCCATCCAGAGGAGGGTAGAAGAGAACAGTCATGTGTCGGGATAACAGTCTTAGAGTGGAACCACATGTGGCCCAGACGACAGCTGTAGAGTGGAACCCCGTGTGGCCATAAGACCACATCACTGGCTGTCTGCATGCACAGACCTCCTTCCCACGAGAGCGACGACGATACAAAGGAAGGCAGCGGCCGGGTTCCCTGCAAGACTCACTGGTTCAGCTGGAAGAAACATTCCCCCATAATATTCCATTTAATTAGGCTAGTCTGTTTAGCAGACTGAACTGACACAAGAAATCTCATACTCATTTCAAATACATAGAAATACTGGACACAATTTAATCAATTTAAAAAAAAAATCTACCTAACCTCAGAAGCAAAAAGGTCAATAGCTGAAAAAAAGGAAAAATTTCCAAATTAGAGCAATCAGTGGGTTTGAAGATAGACGGCACCCACACAGCTATCAAAGTGAGACCAGGAAAAAAGTCAGAAAACTCCTTAGCTGGTAAGGACCTACCACACACAAGAGGAGGAAAGACATCTATTGGGCTAAATCTTTAAATGTATTTGCATTTCTTGAACACAAGTTAACTTGACTGTGCAGGAAAGAGCTAACATTCTACACTGGGTACTATGCAGGTTATTGGGAACACGCCATCTTATTTAATAGTAAACATTCAGATTCTTACGCTGAACCATTACAAATGGGTAAAAAACTTCCAATCTACTCCCCTAAAATTGACTTGCCACCATGTATGCTTGTATCTGGGCTTCCCTGGTGGCTCAGAATCCACCTGCAGGAGACTCGGGCTGGATCCCTGGGTCGGGAAGATCACCTGGAGAAGGGAATGGTTACCCACTCCAGTATTCTTGCCTGGAAAAATCCATGGACAGAAGAGCGTGGCGGGCTACAGACCATAGGATCACAAAGAATTGGACACAACAGAGCGACTTTCATTTTCACATGCTTGTTTCTGGGGCTAGAAACGACCTGCCCACCATAATCTAGCCTTCCCACCCCTCTATAAATCTCAGGCCCCAGGTTAGACAAAACCCTCACCCATGGCTCCTTGCTGGTAACTTACAAAACCCAAGAACCAACCAGCTTTTATTTTTCTCCCCTGTAATCAGTGTTGCTAAACAAACTTCTCGTATTTCAGTGTTGACTCTCTTGACATTCTCATTTTTTGAACTTTTCTTAAAATTTGAAAGAAATAAACCACATTCTGGGTCATATTCCAACTCTTCACTTTTAGGTTCTCTTTTACTTCAAAGTCAGGAATTTAATTATTTAGGAAGGTTAGTTTAGCAACAGTTCATTAATGCCCAAGACACACATTCCTTTCTTTTTAAAGGGGAAAGTCATTCTGCCAGAGGGACAGGTTAAATCAAGCAGGTTTTCACACTTGCACTGAGACAGGGGAGCAGGAATGAAGTGGTTCCTGACCGGCCTTCCACCTGACAGCTATCCACCAGGCTCCACTCCCCTCCCGCCAGCCAGATGTCCCTCCCCATCCCACTCTCCTCATCCTTCCTCTCTCCCGCCAGGCTTTACTGGCTGCCAACACAACCAATCACATGGCAAACACTTCTTGCACCAAACAGGCTTCCCTTCTTCCAGGACTCTACACAACCTCTGCCTGCCATCACTGATCCGCCTGCTTCCTGGAGCCACCAGACATCCGCTGTCTGCCCTCCTTGCCTTAGACCTCTGAACAAATTGAGACTCACACAATTCAGCGTTCGGTTTGACAAAAGGGGGCAAAAGGGGAGGGATGGGGGAAGAAGTTAAAATATAAAGCAACCCCTACGTTCTGCCTGGGTGCACAGAGAACATCAAGGGGAAGTGACTACTTACTAGTTCCTTAAAAAAAAAATTAAAAACTCCTCTAGTTCAAGCAGTCACTTTTTAGTCTAGATTTGCCAAAATCACTTCTCCTGTATGAATAACCTACACTGGAGGAGCTCCGTCAGTTAAGAGTTTACTTTGAAAGGTTTTCCCCTTTATCTGCTACCAATTACCAATCTTTTCTGACAACATACATGCACACACAATTCATCTATAGACCATCTCTGTAGTTCTGTTTTTGACAGGTTCACATATTAACTGTCATTGAGCTGTGTCTCCCGTGTGTGTGTGGTGGGCACAGAAGAACACACACTGTCTCCACCCAGCACGCAGCGCACACTCACGCACACACAAGGAGGACTGGGTGTCTAAGGCAAAGACCATACAACTACTCCCTTTTCTTAGCGAGGTGAGACAGTTACTGGACTTTATGACTTCTGCCCCAATTGTCCCCACCCCAAATACCTTCTACTTTCCTCCCCTGCATCCATTTCTGTACTTTTCCTAGTAACGCAAAAGCTCAGATGGACTGTGTGGCACCTAAGAAAGGACAGAGACTTCAATTCTCAAGCCTGTTGTCCACCCACATCAGCGATGTTTGCTCACTGCCGAGTTTAAACATGACTTGAAATGATGCCGAAACAAGAGAAGAGTTGACCGTATTTGACTGGTGGCCACAAGTAGGACACAGACGCTTTCCTTTTTTCCTTCCAGAACTTCTGAGCCACCAGGTGAGGCGCTCTCTGGCTGACAAGCTCCCTTCCCATCGGTATGAAAAGCCAACACGCAGGACCAAAGGCTGGAGCCCGTGTTTCCACGGGGCCTCTCTCCTCCACCGCCGGGAGCGTGCTCAGTTGCCTTCTGCCAGAGCAGCTTCGCGATCCCTACCTTGTCAAGTGCTGCCGTCCTCCGTGCCCAGCATGGAGTGGAGTCTCGATCACCCAGAGGTGTGGGGGTGGCGCCACACAGTCAGAGGTGGTCTGTTGGCCGGTCGGCCACCCTGCAGTAGCCTTTGAATGAACTCAGTGACTCAGCGGCGTCCCCTCCCCGCCCAGGCCTCCCCTCTCAGTCCTCTGGGTCGCAGTGATGCCCATGTGACAGCACGCTGTCTCCACTGAGACTAATCCCATATCAATAAGAGCTTTCAGCCTGACCCAGGCCAGATTACTCTGTCTCACAAACACTCTGCTGACCTTCCCCGCGGGGCCAGAGATGCTCCCCTGGCGAGTACTAGTTACAGAAGAGTTGACAGAGGCCGATCCCTCGGTGTGATGATTTCACATCCAAACCGAGCAGCTTTAACAAAGCAATTTGGTTAGGTGTCCAATATTCAATCCGTCGACCAGGCGCTGAGGATTTTACACAGATGCAGTGATAAAAACCACTTTTGGGTTCTCTGAAACACACCCACCATGGCAGAGTTATCATTCCTATATGCATCACCACTGCCACCAAGTCAAAAGATGACAAATAAAGGCTGTGCATTAAAGACAGGTTAAGACGAGTTCACAAATACCAGATGCATAGGTTCTGCTATCAGATTCCCCCCCACCCTGACACACACGGAGGCAAGGCAAGACAACGTGGTTTTGATTCTCAGATGAATTTGGACTAAATGCGGTAGGTTTCTAAAGAATGCTGAAACAACTATGACTGATTCTTAACCAAAACAGTCTAAACTGATTCTGAACAGAATTCAATGAAGCAAAACTTGAAGGTGTCAAGGAACCAAACAGAATGGACCAATTCCCTCCCCTTTCCATCTTTTCCAGCAATTTTTATCCCTATTCCTGGTCTCTCTCTACAGCCTTTCTAAGCAGACTTGATAAATAAAAGGAATGGGTACAGAGCCTACAAACTGTCAAGGAGATAACTGGGTGTTCCCCAAGAACCTGACATACGGGCCTGGAGAGACGGTCTTGAGGGTTTGCAGGAACAGTTTCATCAGCATTGTGTGCAAGAATAAGAATGCTAGGCCATATATAAAATCATCACAGAGGATTTTTCCAGCACTAAATTTATGAAGCCATCTCAAGAGAGGATGCTCTCTGCACACACAGCTCTCTTCTCAGAAAAGCTCTACATAGTGATTTGAAAAGAAAGGTTTTTAGTTCTAAAACTGCAACCATAGCTACTGAAAAATTCAACCTCGTTTCCTTAGAAATGTATTAAAATGAAAAAAAAATGCACCAACTGAAAATGTACTTTTCATATTAAAATACTTGAAGCTTATTCAAGTCTCTGTTCAAACCAGGTGGGCAGATTGGGGGAGCTGGGAATTGTATCACAGAGAAGAGAGCAGCCGTGGGCTACCCTGAGGAGGAGCCTCCAAGTGGAAAAACACTAGGGGAAGGCATGGACGTCAAGGACGCAGGAGGAACTCAGTAAGGGAAGGGGGAGATTCCTTCCCAAGTTGTTTTTTCCTTTCTGTCCCAGAATTCTAATTATTACCAGGGAGAATGGTAATTCCAAGTACTTTCTGATCCTGATAGCTTTTACTATTTGTCAGACATTAGACCTCGAATTCAAGGCGGATTAATTTGGAAAATTAAATTGCACCCATTTAAAAAATTCGAAGTCTTAGTTTTATACACAATAATTAATAACTGCAAATAGACAACACAGAATAACTAGGCAAATACTTAGAATTAAAAGGGGAACTGTCTGTGCTCAATCACTTCAGTAGTGTCTGACTCTTTGTGACCCCATGCACTGTACCCCACCAGGCTCCTCTGTCCATGGGTTTCTCCAGGCAAAAATACTAGAGTGGATTGCCATTCCCTTCTCTAGGGGATCTTCCTGACCCAGGGATCAAACCTACATCTCCTGCATCTCTTGCATTGCAGGTGGATTCTTTAGCACTGAGTCTCCGGGGAAGAATTAAAAAGGGAACTCTCTGTAACTCTCCCCTAAACCCATGACAGGGCTGAAGCAGGGAGCCTAGGGCTGGTTTATGGTTTACAGACAAAGCAGCAGAGAATTTCATCACTGAGGGCTGCTTCCCGCTCTGGGTTATGGAAGCAGGCAGTCCAAACGGTGGTCTTCGTCTTCCCTCTCTCCCCTGTCTCCTGATCCAGCCTGACTAGCATGTTCTCCGATGAGTTCCAGAAACAAGATGTATTTTCTGTTGATGAGATGAAGGCTCTGCCTGAAGCTTTCACAGATGGTGTGGAAATGAAAATCCACCCAGATGTCGTCATCAACTCAATGCTCATGAGTTTGCGCAAACTCTGGGAGAGGGTGAAGGACAGGGAAGCCTGGCATGCTGCAGTCCATGGGGTCACAAAGAGTCAGACACGAGTGAGCGACTGAACAACAGCAAAGGCAAACAGGGCAGGCCTAGGAGCAGAGGCGGCGGGTTAGCGATCTGACCGCCCGGGGCCCACGGGCAGGAGACGGATGGCTGCGGCTCGGTCTGTGCGGCTGGCGTAAGTGCTATCACCACCCCCTCCAGCCCCACTCGCGTCCTCACCGGGACTGACCTGGTGCTGCACGGCCTCGGAGATGCGCATGGCCTTGTTCTGTTGAGAAGGTGGACTAAACTTGATGGCGAAAAAAACCTGAGCCCACGCTGCCATGCCCCTGTGGGCTCTCCTTCCCCTCTCAGGGTCATTTCTGAAAAGGTGGATATTCACTTCTGCCCTGTTTACCTGCCAGTGTCAATAAGACGCTCAAACAATGCACTCGAAAACAAACATTACAAAACGCAGGATGTTATCAGAAGACACATTCTCATCAGTCTCAAACGGCTTTCTACCCAAAGACAAGGTATAGAAAGCATAAATAGTTCCAAGGTTGAAAGAAAGTCGTAGAGAATGTTCTTCTATTGTACAGTAGGAAAATATCTTATTTGCTTTAAACAAGGGAAATCTAATCTAATAGTTTGAAAACAACAGATTAGAGGTGAAATGGTAAAAACAAACAAACAAACAAAAAACGATGCGGGAAACGGAACATTCTCCAGTAAGACTGACTGCAACTGGCACTAAAGGCGTGACTGAGGAGTTGAGGCACACACACCAGCTCTGGAGTCCAGCTTCCACAGGACACCCGAAGGCACAGCACAGCCTGGCTCCTTTGCAGCTTCAGCTTAGGAGGGTCTGCCAGCCCTCTCCCGCCCAGGACTGGCCCCAAACTGGCAGTCACCCCTGTGCTGGCATCTGGAAGGAACACTGACAACTCTGCACCTCAGGACTGCTCCAAACATGCAGGCTTAGGGCGGCAGGCCACTGGAGACACGTGGGCCGAACATCTCGTTTACAGTCAGGGAGATGGGAGGCCTGGCAGCAGGCTGCAGGCACTTCCCCAAGAAAGGCAGCACCCAAGCCTTGCTACACACACCGGGCCCTGAACTCCGCACCCAGCGTGCATTCCACTAGCTTGGAGTGCCTTTCTTTTTTTTTTTTTGCATCTAACTGGAATTCCTATTTTTTTGCCCATCTGTCAGCATGTATATGAAAACCATAAGCCTTTAAATTTATCTTGGAGCATTTTCTCCTCCTGGCTTGATAAAAATCCATGTTCCCTATTTTGCCTTAGGTCAGATTTTCTCCAAAAACATAAACATCTCAGGTGCTCTGAGGAACCCTGGCCTTGAACTATTTTGAATGTACAAAATGGGTACATCAGGTAATTGGTTTATGAATCCTTCTTAACATTCACACAGCTCCTTATGGTTTCCATCACCTCTTTCGCATGTGATCCGCACAAGAGCTCTATAATAAAGGCAGGGCAAGGATTACTTCGCACTATATGTGATGCTCTGGGAGGTTCAGTGATTCACCTGCTGCCAGCACTACGATGGAGCACCAGGTCTTCCTTCTCCATTCATTCCAGTTAACATTATGCAGCAGGCATGGGGGTTGAAACCAGCAGGAGAAGCTGTATAAAAAAGAAGTCAGTGGGAGTTCCCTGGTGGCCTAATGGTTAGGATTCTGGGCTTTTCATTCAGGTTCAATCCCTGGTCAAGGTACTGAGATCCTACAAGCTGCGTGGTACAACAAACAAACAAAAAAACAGGACTCGAATTTTCAGGGAGCTGGCATGTAGTGGGGAGACACACACACATTACAAAGACATGAGTTCAGGAGTTAGAAGCTTTGGAATCAGACAGACTCATGCTTGAGACTAGACTGCACTGTTTACTAGTTACCCGAGCACGGCAAGCCATGGGCAAGCATCTGTAAACTGCACTCTCCTTGGCTCACAGGACGGCCTCGAGAATTAAATGAGATAATACGTGAAAGGTGTCTGGTACAGGTCATGGTTCATGGTAAGCACTCCCTAAGCATGGTCCGTTTTAATGAGCATTGTGAAGTTGTGAAGTTGTGTCCAACTCTTTGCGATCCTGTGGACTGTAGCCTACCAGGCTCCTCTATCCATGGAATTTTCCAGGCAAGAGTGCTGGAGTGGGTTGCCATTTCCTTCTCCAGGGGAATCCTCCTGACCCAGGGGTCGAACCCAGATCTCCCACATTGCAGGCAGATGCTTTACCGTCTGAGCCACCAGGGAAGCCCTGGTGAGCATGAACACAATGCAATAAAGGTGAGACAGGAAGATCATTATGGAGCAGTCGTGTGACCCCCAGGCTTTGGGAGACAGTGTTTTTGGAGGAACTGAATCTTAGAGAACGGCTTTAATAAAAGGGCTGTTCATATAAAAAGATCCTTCTTTTCATCTATTCATCCATGTAGTCATCCAGTGCCTACTGTGAGCCCAGCACTTTACAAAATAATTCCCAGCAGGACTCCCGTGAATAAGGGGTTTTCCTAGAATGCTTAAATATGAGTTCATTTACGAGAGCTATACTCACAACACTTTTCAGTGTCGTTTCACTGGTGAAATGGGGCAAACCTGTGGTCCATTCTGACCCTTGCCAGTGGTAATAAATAGCTTAAGGAAAATACATCTACAAACAGAATCTCAACAAAATGACCTTTTGTTAACAATATAAAAAGTCATTCCCCCAAAGGCTACAGAGAGGGGTGAGCTGAATGAGGGCCCTACTTTATCAATAGCAGGGGTGGAGCCGAGAGATTAGAGACTTGTGATGTTTGACTTCTGTTTAGAAGAGAGAATGTATGGGGCCAAATGCTTGCTCACAGGCAGTATCTGCTGACTCACCAAAGGTGGCACAGCTCACCACCCCACCGTTTCCACGTGGTACTGTGATTTCAACTTCCTCTCCCTTCAAACCCTTCAACTCCCCTGTTTCTGGTAGTCAAAGGACCAAATGTAGGTGAAACAGAGGACGAGCCGGTGAGCTTTACTTTGACAAAAGAAAATAGTTCTGCTACTAAAGATACAAGAAAAAAAGTCATCAGATATGATCATTCATAAGCTGGATAATTAGTCTGAATCAATCCTTTGCGTGGCAAACTTCATGAGAAGGAAGTTGGTACCCACCTGTCCTTTACCCTATGACGAACAAGACTAATTTCTTTCTATAGTTTCTTAATCTTACATGGAAGGAAACCTACCATCCTTTATACCATCCTTCAGGAACACCCCGCAGCTATTGATATATGTATTGAGATATATATATATATATATATATATAGAGAGAGAGAGAGAGAGAGAGAGAGAGAGATATTAATATAGCTGACCTCTGGGGCATCTCTTGCCTGTCTCAGGCTGCTGCCCTGTGTTAAGAAAAAAATGATTACAACTTTCTTTAACTGGATTCTTTCAAATAGGATAAGATTTTCGTTTTCACTTGAAATGTCAGGTGAAACAAAACTGAAAAAGAGCAAACCTTCCAAGCATAAGAGACAGTACAAATGCAGTGCTATAAGAAGGTAACACTATCCTCTTAAGTTTTCTGCAAACTGAGACATAGAGGAAGTCACTGAAACTTTAACTAACACGAATACCATGTAAAAAGTAAAAATACATCCAATTTCTGCAAAGGTTCAGTTCTGTCAAGAGATATCTCTCATCTCAAGAATTATAAGAGGCTCCTGAGACATTACCCAAAGGTAATGTCACCAAGAACATGGCCACAAAAATCCACACATAGATTTCTTAACACTTGTATATTACAGCTCACTACAAAATTCAGAGACCTAACACCGAGGTCAGATCCTAAGGTATTCTGCGAAGGTGAAGGGATGCAGGACACATCAATATCCTATCACAGTCTAATTTCATAGAGTGGTCTAATTTCATCCAAGGACAGATCCTAAAATACTTCAAGAAGTGGATTGATAGAGGCTGCTTCTTAAATTGCCGTCCCCAAATATCATCTCTTATAACCAAGGTCTTTATAGAAGCTGTATATTTGAGAGGGCAAGATTCTATTCTGTATCTTGAGTCTAGGGATCCTGACAGGCTTTTACACTCTAAGATTGACGTTCTGAGCAATTCATTACTCTGCACATACAGAACTCATTCAGATTTTACGGATTGCTTGACATGTTTACCTTAAGTCATAAGGAACAGACTTATTAAAATGCTTCAGAGGTAGAGAAAGTAAGGCTTCAAAAATTATTTTCATTCCCCAAATGTTATTGCTCCCAATTGCCATATATCAACAGTGCCCAATCAGTCATGCTCTGCCTAAGCAAAGCATAAAACATCAGCTTGTGCCTACGGCAATTCCACGGGGATTCTCCAAACAGAGCCCACAAAGACTACAAAGGAAATGGGAACAATGACAGAATGGGTACGCTCTATTTGAGACATGACTACCTTTATGTCTGCAATAATTTTACTGTAAAGACCTGGTACAGAAATTTCTTCTGGGAAGGAGTCTTATATTAAGTTGTCAAGGAAAAAGCAAGTTATGTTTTTTCCATTCAAGGACACCACTGCACTTGTAACAGGAAAGGAGCTGCTTTCAAACATCAGACGGTAGTTCCTGGTGTCAGCTGACCCATGGACACTCTCCTTCGGCAGCCATTCTTAGAGGGAATCATCTACTGCCCGAGTCATCACACTTCGCTCAGGTCCCACATTTATCTTGGCTACCTTTCATAAAAAAGAAATACCAAGTTTGGCCCCCTCCCCCCAAAAAACAAGTGGGGGTGGGGAGGAGTGGATAGTGCTTTTATTAAATTTATAAATGGCTTTTCCAGAGTGTTCTTTCATTTTTACTTATAAAAACTGCGTTTGTGCTTATAGCCCTTTATGTCAGCAGTGATAACATCTGAAAGATACAGTCTCCACCTGACTTAATGGACTATGGTTGAGTGTCATGTTTTCTTTTTAAGGAGTCCCCACAATTTGACCTACCCTATTGCATTCATTAGGCTCTTGCAGCACACATTCTAGCATTAACAAAGGGAGAGAACAGGACAGAAACTGTGGTGACAAGGCCGTGGCAAACAAGAGTGAAACTTTAAGACCTGCACAGTATAACATGACTTTTTTTGCCCCAGACAAGTAATTCATCAGGAATTAGAAGGCATCTAAACAGACCTTCCCATAATTTGCCCATATTTTCTCTTTTTAAATATTCCCAATTATCCCTCTTATGCATTCACTCAGTGTTTAATATGAGTTTTGTGCTCTGCTAAACGTCAGAGAGTGGGAATAGTTTAGAAAATGCATACAACGTCCTTATCTGACATACACACACACACACACACTTTGTTGTTGTTATATAATTTATTTACTTTGGGCTGTGCTGGATCTTTGTTGCTGCTTGAGTTTTGTTTTTTTTCCTCTAGTTGCAACGAATGTGGGCTACTTTCCAGTTGCACTACATAGACTTCTCACTGCAGGTGACTTCTCTTATTGGAGAGCATGGGCTCTAGGGTGAGTAGGCTTCTGTAGTTGTGGCGTGTGGGCTCAGTAATTGTGGCTCCCAGGCTCGAGAACACAGGCTCAGTAGTAGTTGTGTACAGGCTTACTTAGCTCAAGGCATGTGGGATCTTCCTGGACCAGGGACTGAACCTGTGTCTCCTGCATTAGCAGGCAGATTCCTTATCACTAAGCCACCAGGGAAGCCCAAGGTCCTTATCTTAAATCCTATATTTTACTCTGGAATAGGTGACTACCATCCCACCTTCCTCACTCAATACAACATAAAACCAATACTGAATATCAGTCAGACAGTGTATCTAAGAATACACGTCCTCAGACTCAACATGGTTGGGATACAGAAAGGAGCTGGGCAGTAGGAAGTACAGCGCAGTGAGAAATTTGAAGATGAAATTTGCAGGAGTGAAAGAGTACGTCAGGGGGAATGTAAGCATACGTCAGGTCAGGTCAGTTCAGTTCAGTTGCTCAGCTGTGTCTCACTCCGCAACCCCAAGGACTGCAGAATGTCAGGTCTCCTTGTCCATCACCATCTCCCAGAGTTTACTCAAATTCATTTCCATTGAGTCGGTGATGCCATCCAAACATCTCATCCTCCGTCGTCCCCTTCTCCTCTGGCCTTCAATCTATCCCAGCATCAGGGTCTTTTCAAATGAGTTAGCTCTTCGCATCAGGTGGCCAAAGGATTTGAATTTCAGCTTGAACATCAGTCCTTCCAATGAACACCCAGGACTGATATCTCCTTTAGGATGGACTGGTTGGATCTACTTGCACTGCAAGGGACTCTCAAGAGTCTTCTCCAACACCACAGTTCAAAAGCATCAATTCTTCAGCGCTCAGCTTTCTCTATAGTCCAACTCTCACATCCATACATGATCACTGGAAAAACCATAGCCTTGACTAGACAGACCTTTGTTGGCAAAGTAATGTCTCTGCTCTTTAAGATGCTGTCCAGGTTGGTCATCACTTTCCCTCCAAAGAGTAAGCGTCTTTTTATTTCATGGCTGCAGTCACCATCTGCAGTGATTTTGGAGCCCCCCAAAATTAAGTCTGCCACTGTTTCCACTGTTTCTCCTTCTATTTGCCATGAAGTGATGGGACTGGATGCCATGATCTTTCTTTTCTGAATGTTGAGCTTTAAGCCAACTTTTTCCACTCTCCTCTTTCACTTTCATCAAGAGGTTCTTTACCTCTTCTTCACTTTCTTCCATAAGTGTGGTGTCATCACATATCTGGTGTTATTGATGTTTTTCCCAGCAATCTTGATTCCAACTTGTGCTTCATCCAGCCTGGCATTTCACATGATGTGCTCTGCATGTAAGTTAAAAAAGCAGGGTAACAATATACAGCCTTGATGTACTTCTTTCCCTATTTGGAACCAGTCTGTTGTTCCATGTCCAGTTCTAACTGTTGATTCTTGACTTGCATATGGATTTCTCAGGAGACAGGTCAGGTGGTCTGGTATTCCCATATCTTGAAGAATTTTCCACAGTTTGTGGTGATCTACACATTCAAAGGCTATGGCATAGTCAATAAAGCAGAAATAGATGTTTTTCTGGAACTCTCTTGCTTTTTCAATGATCCAGCAGATGTTGGCAATTTGATCTCTAGTTCCTCTGCCTTTTCTAAAACCAGCTTGAACATGTGGAAGTTCACGGTTCACGTACTTTACTAGCGTGTGAGATGAGTGCAATTGTACAGTAGTTTGGGCATTCTTTGGGATTGCCTTTCTTTGGGATTGGAATGAAAACAGACCTTTTCCAGTGCTGTGGCCACTGCTGAGTTTTCCAAACTTGCTGGCATATTGAGTGCAGCACTTTCACAGCATCATCTTTTAGGATTTGAAATAGCTCAACTGGAATTCCATCACCTTCACTAGCTTTCTTTGTAGTGATGCTTCCTAAGGCCCACTTGACTTCCCATTCCAAGATGTCTGGCTCTAGGTGAGTGAGCACACTATCGTGATTAACTGGGTCGTGAAGATCTTTTTTGTACAGTTCTTCTGTGTGTTCTTGCCACCTCTTCTTAATATCTTCTGCTTTTGTTAGGTCCATACTATTTCTGTCCTTTATCGTGCCCATCTTTGCATGAAATGTTCCCTTGGTATCTCTCATTTTCTTCAAGAGATCTCTAGTCTTCCCCATTCTATTGTTTTCCTCTATTTCGTTGCACTGATCACTGAGGAAGGCTTTCTTATCTCTTCGTGCTATTCTTTGGAATTCTGCGTTCAAATGGGTATATCTTTGCTTTTCTCCTTTGCCTTTACCTTCTCTTCTTTTCTCAGCTGTTTGTAAGGCCTCCTCCGACAGCCATTTTGCTTTTTTGCATTTCTTTGTCTTGGGGATGGTCTTGCACCCTGTCTCCTGTACAATGTCATGAACCTCCGTCCATAGTTCATCAGGCACTCTGTCTATCAGATCTAGTCCCTTAAATCTATTTCTCGCTTCCAAGGTATAATTGTAAAGGATCTAATTTAGGTCATACCTGAATGGTCTAGTGGTTTTCCCTACTTACTTCAATTTTAAGTCTGAATTTGGCAATAAGGAGTTCATGATCTGAGCCACAGTCAGCTCCCAGTCTTGTTTTGCTGACTGTATAGAGCTTTTCCATCTTTGGCTGCAAAAAATTTGATTTTGGTGTTGACCAACTGGTTTTATCCATGTGGAGAGTCTTCTCTTGTGTTGTTGGAAGAGGGTATTTGCTATGCCCAGTGCATTCTCTTGGCAGAACTCTTATTAGCCTTTGCCCTGCTTCATTCTGTACTCCAAGGCCAAATTTGCCTGTTACTCCAGGTGTTTCTTGACTTCCTACTTTTGCATTCCAGTCCCCTATAATGAAAAGGACATCTCTTTTGGGAGATCAGTGGAAAAATAACTCCAGAAAGAATGAAGAGACAGAGCCAAAGCAAAAAACAATACCCAGTTGTGGATGTGACTGGTGATGGAAGCAAGGTCCAATTCTGTAAAGAGCAATACTGCATAGGAACCTGGAATGTTAGGTCCATGAATCAAAGCAAATTGGCAGTGGTCAAACAGGAGATGGCAAGACTGAATGTTGACATTTTAGGAATCAGCGAACTAAAATGGACTGGAATGGATGAATTTAATTCAGATGACCATTATATCTACTACTGTGGGGAAGAATCTCTTAGAAGAAATGGAGTAGCCATCATAGTCAACAAAAGAGTCTGAAATGCAGTACTTGGATGCAATCTCAAAAACGACAGAATGATCTCTGTTCATTTCCAAGGCAATACATTCCATATCACGGTAATCCAAGTCTATGCCCTGACCAGTAATGCTGAAGAAGCTGAAGTTGAAGACCTAACAAGACCTTCTAGAATTAACACCCAGAAAAGATGTGAGCACACATATTTGGGCAAAAAGAGGAGCCTGATATAAGTGACCATAGGAAGGAGGAGAAACCAAGGTACCAGTGAATCTCCTGAAGTGAGGAAATTACTTCCCTGTAAGACTCATATGAACACTAATTTCCTTTAAAATAGTCTTGTGCAAACAAGAGGGCAGATATGTGTTTTGTTTTTATCTACCCTCCAGGGGCTGTGATCCACACTAGGCAGGCACACATAGTCTGAACTGTTTGGCTAGCATTTGAAAGATGCACATTGAAGGGCATCTTTCAAGAGGTAGCTACTTCAGACTCTCCACTTTCCTCTTTTCAACATGAAAGCCTTTGTAAACGAGCTCAGTGGAGGTGGGCCAAGATTTCTCACTGATAAAATTCATGATGTGTAAGACCTGTGGATGCTTTTGAACTGTGGTGTTGGAGAAGACTCTTGAGAGTCCCTTGGACTGCAAGGAGATCCAATCAGTCCATCCTAAAGGAGATCAGTCCTGGGTGTTCATTGGAAGGACTGATGCTGAAGCTGAAACTCTAGTACTTTGGCCACCTGATGCGAAGAGTTGACTCATTGGAAAAGACCCTGATGCTGGGAGGGATTGGGGGCAGAAGGGGACGACAGAGGATGAGATGGCTGGATGGCATCACCTACTCGATGGACATGAGTTTGGGTGGACTCCAGGAGTTGGTGATGGACAGGGAGGCTTGGTGTGCTGCGATTCATGGGGTCACAAAGAGTCGGACACGACTGAGCGACTGAACTGAACTGAACTGAAGACCTGTGGATTGGCCAGAGACATGGAATAGGCACTCCAGCCAAGGATGAGATGGAGCTCCATCCAAGGACGAGAGAATCCAAGGAGATTCTGAGGAGCTCAGTCTTACCTTGTGCCGTGGAACCCACAGACTGCAGTAACCCTGTGTGCAGCGCCGCAGTCTGGAGACTTCTGTCACCCGGTGCTGCCTAGGTTAGCAGAATCCCACCTCAGACACGCTGCCAGTGCATGAAAGCAATTTCCCACATAAGGTATTGTCAGAGCATCTGCAATGCTCTTCAGAGAACAGGCCCAGTGGCTTGTTTCCTGCCCACTTACACAATGAAGTGTTTACCTGCATAGCTGGGTTTGTAAGAGTCTGTTCTCATATCTGAGAACACAGTTGAGGGAGAAGACCTAGCCCTCCTAACTGATGGTGGGTGCTGATACCCACCCCCAAACCCCACTAAACAACCAAACAGGCTTAGAGGTCAGTGTGTAGCACACCTGAATGAGATGCTTTATTTGAAACAAATATAGCGTAAAACCCCATAGAAAACAACATTTTCAGAAGCATGGAAAATGTGAGGAGTGATATGTGACACACGCCTAACCCATGGCTTCTCTGTGAGAACGTCCCCAGCACGCTATAAGATCACAAATGATTACAGAAAAAGTACCTATTTGCAGCTTAATAAAGTACCTTTTAATAAGGTCTTCCATTTAAAAACCGATGGGTATTTGATAATTAGTATCCCATTTGATCTTTCAGTAAGAACACATCAGTACAGAAAACTATGTTGGTATAAAAAGTATACATATAACCAATCTTTATCAGTTCATATACAGACAATACACATCTATGCAGTGCTAAAAGGCAAGAAAGAGTCAATTCCCCTTTCTCTGCCAAGCAGCCTGCTACACATTTCCTTCTCATGAATCTTCAATCCCTAGATATTCTGAACATGGGCATTTGTTACTGACAGCCTCTGTCAGACAAAGCTCTATGACCCGACTCCACTCCAGGAGTCACAGAAAAGGCTTCATACCATTTTTACAAAGCATTCAACATGTAGCCTTATCTTTGCAAACCAAAAAAAATCCCACACTGCAGGCAGTGTCACTATAACGTCAGCATTCTCAGTTGTTACACACATGCGTGTAAGCACAACAAAAATGCAAGCCTCTAAATATAACCACGTGTATTTTACAATGCCAGTATTCAACCCCCAAATCTCTATCTTTCCAGCAACAGTGATCACCGCCTATAATTTCATTCTCTCAACTCCCAGCCTCTTACTCCAAAGGCTGCTCCTCCTACCATTCATGGACCAACACTGATTCTATGCCAAGACATTTTGCCAGGCATGGAACACAACAACAAAACCAGTTCTTGCCTGCAGCGACCTCAGGGGTAGACATTCTTGCCCTTTGTAGACGGCAGGGTTTCTAAGGTGCCAGTCCCCCTCTAACTGCTGCTTTTTAAGGAAAGGGCAAAAGCAAAACCACTTTGCTCCATCGCTTTCATCTACCTTCCCTTCAACTAGTGCTTCCATTTCCCATCCAATTCTAAGGTCTCTTCACCTCTGATTTACTTTAATCATTTTACTCTCTAACTCCTCCCAAATACCGCTTCTCAGTTTGTGGTGTTCCTTTTTCTTTCTGGAAGGAAGTATTTGTTCTTCTTGCATTTTAAAATTCAACACGCTGGGCTTCCCTGGTGGCTCAGTGGTAAAGAATCTGCCTGCCAACGCAGGAGACACGTGACCCTGGAAGATCCCACACGCCGAGGAGTAACTAAGCCCGTGTGACACAACTACTGAGCTTGCACTCCACAGCCCTGGAGCTGCAACCACTGAGTCCACCCACCATGACTGCTGAAGCCCATGCTCCCTAGAATCTGCGCTCTGCAACAAGAGAAGCCACCGCAATGAGAAGCCCTTGCACTGAAACTAGAGTAGCCCCCACTTGCCTCAACTAGGGGAAAAAAAGCCTGGAAGATCCAGCACAGCCAAAATTAAAGAAAGAAATAAAATTATAAAATTCGATGTGCTTTCTTTCCAGTGAAAAACTTTCTTGACCTGTATTTTAGGATAATCTAACCAAGCCTGTTTCTACAAGATTATGATAACCGAAATTGCTCTTGTCGTACGGTGGAGCACCGCTGTTACAGTTGGCCACTTTTTCTAGGGTCTCTGTAACTTACTGCCAACCTCATCCCTCCCTAACTCAGGGAATTAGGAATACACATGAAAACAGAGTCCTCGAGGAGCTAAGTTAGTTGGCTAATAAGATATTTTATGAGGTATTAAAATATGAAATAGCAATGCTAGCACTGCCCTGAGAGTTACACAGAGCCAAGGAGGCTTGGGAGGGAGAGATAACAGAATCTGATTTGTAGAAGCTGTGTGAAATGTAAAGCCTTCTGGTCTCCCGATATTCATGCTTTCAGTAAGTGCTCATAACCACCACGACCCTTCAGGCAGCTCAGAGCAAGCCATGTCCTAATAAAAATATATAGTTATAAACGGAGAACAGTAACACAGACTGAAGACTGCGTGGAACCCAAGGAAGGCAGGCAGGCAGGCTTGCACCCAACAAGCTGCCTAAGGACTTGACAGCCTCGCGTCAAAGAGAGGGAAGGCAGGCTGAGGTCCTTTTCAGGACAGGGTGAGGGTGGGACGGGGAACTGTGTGCTGAAGTTGCCTGGCTCAAATGTATGGTTGATTTCTAATTCCTGACGTGCATGCTCTTTCATACACACTCACAGAGCCAGCAACTTCCCTTTGTTTTTGTCACTCACGGTTCTGTAAGAGCTACTCTGTCCGGAAGAGGACACTCCGGCTAATCCTCAAGGCCTTCGGAATGCTAAACCGTTTCCCTGCAGGGTGCATCACTTATTCCCACCCACCCCCCTTCCTAAGCCAGCCTCCTTTCTGAGGCAAAAAAACACAGCACAACGGAACCAGGCAGCCCAAAGGGAATTGGTCAGATGGAGCTATTGTCTCTCCTGTGTCCCGCCTCCCACCCCGTCTCCATGCTCCAGACTTTCAATACAAGGCCGTGCACAGTAGTGTGAATGCACAAAAGCCCAAAGCCACACACCAAGAAGCTCCTGCTTCAGTCCTGAAAAGCTCCTGGGCTTCGGCCAAGGTCCAGCTTCCCCCAACACCCCCACCCGTTCCCTTGGGCCTGCTTTCAAAGCCTGCAAAGGACAGCAGAGCCCGGGACGGGAAGCGCGACCACAAGCTCACTCCTCTGCTCAGGGCTGCCTTCCTGTGGGCCACAATCATACCTCAAAACTTGATTTCCCATGCACGTTCCTGTTGCACTCCGGTATTGGGTGCTGTGTATACAAGGGTGAATCGTTGAGTAGCTCAGAGTCAAACAAGAATCTAAGAAGTGAACACTTAAAATGCAATAGGACATGTGCTGTTAGAACAAAGGTAGGCATGAGATCTTACTGCACGCTAGGTCTTTTCCTTGACTCCTTTAGCTTCTCTGTCCAACTACCAGTGTTATGAATTCTAGAAACTTACTTCTGAATCTCTACTCTTCTCCTGCCCCACCACTCACTCAGTTCCAGTCATCAGCCTCTCCCTCCTGGATTACTTCTATCTGAGGATCCTTCTCACCACTTCTAATCACATCTCCTCCCAAGTCACGTTCATATCTTTCAAAACTCACACTTGATGTGGTCCCCCCCCCCCGACATACAAAAGTATTAGCCAATGGATCCTCACTACCATCAGGAAAAAGGTCCATAAACACCATTTGGAACGCCTCTGTCCCCCCATGTTTCACTGGCACCTGACTCAGCCATACTGAAAAACTTGTGAAAGTGTTTGTTCGTCACTCTGTCGTGTCTGACTCTTAGCAACCCCGTGGACTGTTGTCCGCCAGGCTCTTCTGTCCATAGGATTCTCCAGGCAAGAATAATGGAGTGGGTAGCCATTCTCTTCTCCAGAGGATCTTTCCAACCCAGGGACTGAACCCAGGTCTCCTGCATTTCAGGCAGGTTCTTTAGAGAGTCACTAGGGAAGCCCTTCAAATCACCATGCCGGGTGTGGCCGGGAACTCTGCGCACAAAGCATTCCCATCTGTTCAGAACACGACTCTTATTTCCTCCAACCCCCTCATTCTTTACTCGTCTTGTGCACCCAGTCTTTTAAGTTTGTGGGGTAGATGTCATTTCCTCCAGAAGCCTGTGCTGACTACCTTAGGCGAGGTTAAATGACTCTCCTTTAAAGCACCCCTGTAAAACTTATCACCTTGTATTACAGTTGTTTGATAGCTTATCTCTTTCCTCTAGACATCAAACCACTTGAGGGCCTAGCATCTAAACTCACACAGAATAGTTTCTTGATATCTGCTGAAAATAAGGGATCAAAAGGACAGGAACTATGACTTTATATCTTTGTCCTTAGCATAGTGCCTGACATATGCAGACAATTGCTTATTGAATGCAAGGTCTAACTCTGGCTGGAGACTTTGGTGGAAGGCTTCTTATAGGAATGGATCATCTGAGTCTTTAAAGAAAAAAAATGGTTCATCTCAGGTTTGGTACAGCCAGGCTGTGAGTATGCTGTCAGTGGCTGTCACTTTAGACAGATCCTCAAATTAAAACAAAACGTCAAGTCTATATCTGGACAAAAGCGTAATTCAAAAAGATACATACACCCCTGTGTTCACAGCAGAACTGTTTACAATAGCCAAAACACAGAAGCAAACCAAATGTCCATCTACAGGTGAGTGGATAAAAAAGATGCAACACATATATACAACGGAATACTACTCAGCCATAAAAAAGAACGAAATAATGCCATTTGCAGCAACACAGATGTAACTGGAGATTGTCATAATAAGTGAAGTCAGAAAGAGAAAAACAAATGCCATATCATATCACTTATATGTAGAATCTAAAATCTGGCACAAATGATTCTATCTACAAAATGGAAATGGACTCACAGATATACAGAACAGACTTGTGGCTGCCAAAAGGAAGAGGAGACATGGGGGTGAACTGGGAGTTTGGGATTAGTACATACAAACTACTATAAACAAAATAGATAACAAGGTCCTACTATATAGCATAGGTAACTTTATTAATATCCTGAAATCAACTGTAATGTAAAAGAATATGTGTGTGTGTGTGTATGTATAACTGAATCATTTTGTTATTATATATATACACCAGAAAAACTAAAACAACATTACAAGTCAGTTACACTTCAAAAAAAAAACAACTGGTATGTTATGCTATTATAGATATTCAGAAGTAAGAATAGTGTGAAATGAAGCATTAATACTCTTACATCAATGAGATGTTATTAAAATCACCTAATGACAGGAACACGTAAAAATGGATACCTTGAAGATTAAGTCTTACCAAAACTCTGGTTATATTCAGAAACATTCTGTCTGTGCCCAGGCAATAATACATAACCTCAGTCTTTCAAAAAGAGATTGAAGTTTTCTCATTGTCAATGACATCAATATCATTGGACACTAAGTAGCAACCCTTCTCCTCATCCCCTTACTGACCTTCTCTGCAGAAAACATGAAAACCGAACCAAAAATAATAGTATGTCTGTTGGCCCCCAAACAGGTGGCCATTATTATGACTCCAGTTCAGGGTGGTCATTATTATGACTCTAGTTCAGTTCAGTTGCTCAGTCATGTCCGACTCCTTGCAACTCCATGAACTGCAGAATGCTGTCCATCACCAACTCCCAGGGCTTGCTCAAACTCAACTCTATTGAGTCAGTGAGTCCATCCAACTATCTCATCCTGTCGCCCCTTCTCCTGCCTTCAATCTTTCCCAGAATCAGGGTCTTTTCCAGTGAATCTGTTCTTCCCATCTTTGGTGGCCAAAGTATTGCAGCTTCAGTTTCAGCATTGGTCTTTCCAATGAATATTCAGGACTGATTTCCTTTAGGATGGACCTGTTGGTCCAAGGGACTATCAAGAGTCTTCTCCAGCATCCCAATTCAAAAGCATCAATTCTTTGGTGCTCAGCCTTCTTTATAGTCCAACTCTCACATCCATACATGACTACTGGAAAAATCATAGCTTTGACTATATGGACCTTTGTCGGCAAAGTGATGTCTCTGCTTTTACATATGCTGTCTAGGTTTATCATAGCTTTCTTCCAAGGAGCAAGTGTCTTTTAATTGCATGGCTAGAGTCACTATCGGCAGTGATTTTGGAGCCCAAGAAAATAAAAGTCCGTCATTGTTTCCCCATCTATATGCCATGAAGTGATGGGACCAGATGCCTTGATTTTAGCTTTTTGAATATTGAGTTATAAACCAGCTTTTTCACTCTCCTTCTCCACTTTCATCAAGAGGCTCTTTTTTAGTGCCTCTTCACTTTCTGCCATAAGGGTGGTGTCATCTGCATATCTGAGGTTATTGATACTTTTCCCGGCTATCTTGATTCCAGCTTGTGCTTCATCCAGCCCAGCATTTCTCATGATATACTCTGCATATAAGTTAAATAAGCAAGGTAACAATAAACAGCCTTGACATATTCCTTTTCCAATTTAGAACCAGTCCGTTATTCCATGTCCGGTTCTAACTATTGCTTCTTGACCTGCATACAGATTTCTAAGGAGGCAGGTCAGGTGGTCTGGTATTCTCATCTCTTGAAGAATCTTCCACAGTTTGTTGTGATCCACATAGTCAAAGGCTTTAGTCAATGAAGCAGAAGTAGCTGTTTTTCTGAAATTCTTTTGCTTTAAATATGATCCAATCGATGTTGGCAGTTTGATCTCTGGTTCCTCTGCCTGTTCTAAATCCAGCTTGAACATCTGGAAGTTCTCGGTTCACATACTGTTGAAGCCTAGCTTGGAGAATTTTGAGCATTACTTTGCTAGTGTGTGAGATGAGTACAATTGTGTGGTAGTTTGAACATTCTTTGGCATTGCCTTTCTTTGAGATTGGAATGAAAACTGACCTTTTCCAGTCCTGTGGCCACTGCTGAGCTTTCCAAATTTACTGGCATATTTGCTGAGTGCAGCACTTTCACAGCATCATCTTTTAGGATTTGAAAAAATTCAGTTGAAATTCCATCACTTCCACTAGTTTTGTTCATAGTGATGCTTCCAAAGGCCCACTTGACTTCGCACTCCAGGATGTCTGGCTCTAGGTGAGTGATCACACTATCGTGGTTATCTGGGTCATGAAGATCTTTTTTGTACAGTCTTCTGTGTATTCTTGCCACCTCTTCTTAATATCTTCTGCTTCTGTTAGGTCTATACCATAATTTCTGTCCTTTATTGTGCCCATCTTTGCATGAAATGTTCCCTTGGTATCTCTAATTTTCTTGAAAAGATCTCTAGTCTTTCCCATTCTATTGTTTTCCTCTATTTCTTTGCATTGATCATGGAGGAAGGCTTTCTTATCTCTCCTTGCTTTTCTTCGGAACTCTGCATTCAGATAGATCTACCTTTCCTTTTGTCTTCCAATTCTCTTCTTTCCTCTGCTATTTTTAAGGCCTCCTCAGACAACCATTTTGCCTTTTTGCATTTCTTCTTCTTGGGGATGCTTGGGTTATGACTCCATTTAAAAGAAAAAATAAGCTTTCAAACAACATGACATTTTCTTTTTCTTTATAATAAAACAATTAACTTATACACAATCCAATTTGATTCATTTTAAATTTGAATCAAATCCCCATCCCACTTACCTCCACTACAAAATTACCTCAGTTACTATCTTCAGCCCAAACAGAAACCATCACTTAGTCATTTGACAAATACTTAATGCCTAATGCCTAATCTGGGACTTCCTGTGTGGCTCAGACGGTAAAGCGTATGCCTACAATGTGGGAGACCGGGGTTCGATCCCTGGGTCGGGAAGATCCCCTAGAGAAGGAAATGGCAACCCACTCCAGTACTGTTGCCTGGAAAATTCCATGGACAGAGGAGCCTGGTAGGCTACAGCCTATAGGGTTGCAAAGAGTGGGATAGGACTAAGTGACTTCACTTACTTAATGCCTAATCCTAAAATATGCCAAGTAGGGGGCTTGAATGATCATACTAATCTCTCAAAGAGCCATGGACTGCTTGGGTGTTCAGTCAAAACCGTTTCCAGTCACACCTTATTTGATAACAAACCCCTCCCCTTCTCCTGTTTCAGGGATCTGGAAACTACAGCCCATGAGCCAAACCTGGCCTGATGCTTGTTTTTATAAATAAAGCTTCACTGGAACACAGCCGTGCCCATTCATTTACATGGTGACTTTGACTGCTTTTCCTGTTACGAAGGCAGTTCAGTAGTTGCAATAGAGACCAATCAGCCTACAAAATTTATTACAACTTCTATTTGGCCCATCATAGAAGAGGTCTGCTGAGCCCTCCTCTATCTGTGGTCACTTTATCCTGTGGGTTTCCTTCTCACCTCCATGACTGTACCTTCACAAGCTTTCGTCTTCTATGGCCCAGTGGAGGTGGAGGCTGGTGCTCCCTAGAATTCTGTCCATCATCTTCTCACTGACACACTCTCCCTCTATCCATTGTGGTTCCGGCACCTGAACATCCCCCATCACAATCTGTAGGGAAATTATCTGTAAGCTGCTCTGTCTTCCCCAACAGACCGGGCTCTTTGAGGACATGGCCCATGTGTTTCAGCTATTACTCAGCATAGCTCAAGGCACATGGTAGCCACTCAAAAAATATCAACTAGGTGGATATGTGTTTATAAGGCATTTCAGAAAAACATTTTAAAAGTTCAACCATGATCTCTTATCGAATTGATGCATGAAGTTTCTATTCTTCTGTGTTATCAGTTTCGACCTGTTTATAGGTGGCATGGGTGACAAAGCAGAATCCCTGAATAGGAGACTTCTCATCTAATTAAGAGTTGAAAGTCTGAACTTGCCATTTACTAGCTATATGACCTTGGCTAAGATGCCTGTTCACAGAGTCTCAGCTGCCTCACCTGTAAAATGGACGTAACAGGCGGTTGTGAAACCAAAAATATGTGTAAAATGTCTGCCACCTTGTTGAGCAATGTAAGTGCTCAATGAACAGAAGTATTATTTTTATGGACAAGTTCTTCTGCTTTAAGGCTCTAAGTAGACTGGCGAGAATGTCATTGTAACTGTCAACTCCGAGTTAGAGCCTCATACTGATTTTTCATGCCAAGAGCCCAGGTTCACATTTTACATTATAGAGACAAGTGGCTGAGTCATAAATGAGTAATTATCCTCCAAAATAAAAGATCAAACTCTAAGAGAGGAGCTTCCCCTCTCTCCCATAAAGCTTCAGTTAAAAACCATTAGTGCTATTTACAATAGCTAGGACATGGAAGCAATCTAGCAGTCCATCGACAGATGAACGAATAAAGAAGCTTTGGTACATATACACAACGGAATACTACCCAGCCATAAAAAGGAATAAATGAGTCAGTTCAGCTTATTATACAGAATGAAGCAAGGCAGAAAGAGAAATATATATATATATATAAATGCATATATATGGAATCTAGAAAGATGGTATTGATCAACCTATCTGCAGGGTAGCAACTGAGACACAGACACAGAGAAGAGACTTACAGACAAGGGTGGGGAGAGGAAGGAGAGGGTGAGACGGAGGGGGAGCACGGAAGCATGTACATGAACATATGCAGAACAGATTCCAGTGGGAACTTTCTGAACAACTCAGGGAACTCAAACCAGGGCTCTGTAACGACCTAGAGGGGTGAGAAAAGGGGGGAGGTGGAAGGGAGGGGACATATACACACCCACGGCTAATTCATGTTGATGTATGGCAGAAATCAAACCAATGCTGTAAAGCAATCAGTCAATTAAAAATAAATAAACAACAAAATAAAAAACCATTAGTGCTGATATTAAATTGATGCATCAACAAACTATCCTATAACTTGCTTTTTCCTGATAGACTTGACCATGACTTGCTCTTCTAGCTCTGACATACCTTCACACTCCAGCTGCAAATTTTTTTTTTAAATTTTGTTATTGCTATTTGGCTTCACCAGGTCTTAGTCAGAGCATGTGGGATCTAGTTCCCCAGCCAGGGATTGAACCCAGGCCCTTTGTATTGAGAGCACAGAGTCCTAGCCACCAGGGAAGTCCCAGCTGCAAATTTTAAAAGTAAGTATTTTGATAATTAGAAGACAATATTGTGTAAATCAAACTTTTAAGGTCTCATTATTGCAAAGATAGCTTTTCAAAATTAATGAATATATATATACATAGATATACATAGATATCAAACGTTTTCTTTCTTTAAAGGTAAAGCTTATCTGTTTTAGGAGGCTAAAACAGAGACACCTAAATTCTGCACATGCCAAAATGAAAAGAGAGACTAACAGCAATAAGTTCACTGAAAGGAAACACACAGATATCCTACTAGTATATTAAAATACTTGGAAAGGCTGGGAATTAAGTGGGGTGGGGGGTGTGGAGTTTTAAGCTGATTAGGAGAAAAGCCACGTCTATCCTTTAATTGATGCTTTGGTGGCATCATGTGAGTATGATGGATGGCCAAAGCCCTGTCATTTATCTTCTGGAGTGAAACCAGAGAATCCAGGCAGCGCCCTGGGAGCACTCCTCACCGCGATGCTCGCCTGTCTGCTCCCAGAGGAGAGCTATCGGGAGGTCAGAAAGGACACATGCACTGTGCGTGTGTTTCTGTACATCACACCCACATACTCTTCTTCCAGCTCAGCACATTTCGGGGGCTAAGGAAGTAGATACATACAACAGAACTCTTTTAACAGTATTTTCTGCAGCCTGATCTGCTCCATATTGACCAGGCTGTGCACACAGTTTGGCTTAGAAAGGAGCCACGGAGCCACAACTTCTAACCTAGCGTCTGGCTCCTAAGCAGTGGCCCAGGAGGAGGGCGGGGACGGGGCTGGTGCAGCCCTCCACCCAGCTTCTCTTCCTCACCAACCTGATCCTGACTTAGAAACGACTTTTGAAATGTATGCTGGGTAGGTGGATCCTTATCCTGGCTTTTATTAATTTTATTTTTTTGTATCTCTAACATTTGCATCTTCTTAAGATTAGCTGGTCGTTTTGTCCCTGAGTTGAAAGGTTGGGGGTGGGGTGGAACAGCGTTTCAGGAGCAGAGGGAGCAGCAGACAAGGGCGAAGGGCAGAGTGTGACCTGCGGGTTTGCTCTGCTTTCTCCCTATTACTGACATTACCATCCCCTCAACCAGGAGGGCAGAAGGTCAGGCAGAATCATCAGTTAAGTGCATTAGGGTTCCTCTCTTCTTCCCTACAAATCCCACATGGGCTACTAATAAGAAAATGCCTAAGGGCAGAAATGAACTTCATAACACCAAAGTGTAGGTGCATTTTGATTTATACAAGTTCAAAAAGTTAAAAAAAAAAAAGAAAAGAAAAAAGAAACCCTCAAATAAGTGAAGCCATTTTTTTAACATCACAAAAAAACTCACTACAGAATTTACATAGAACATGAATGTCCTCTCAGGCACTTAAAATGATTAAACCTTCGGTTTGCACACAAGGCGTTCCACGTATCTTTTGTGCAAATCAAAATACACTCAGGCACAAAGAAAGCTCAATGTAGCTACATAAACTTTTTTAATTAATAACTATCCATCAATAGAAAGGGCAACATTATAGGAGCACCTTTGGAAATAATCTAAAACTAAGATCATCCACAGAAATTCTCAACATATTACAGAGAATACATAACAACTTGTGGGTTTTTTTTTTCTTTTTTTGATGGAAATCAGTTCAGTTCAGTCACTCAGTCGTGTCCGACTCTTTGCGACCCCATGGACTACAGCACACCAGGCCTCCTTGTCCATCACCAACTCCCCGAGTTTACTCAAAACTCATGTCCATTGAGTCGGTGATGCCATCCAACCATCTCATCTTCTGTCATCCCCTTCTCCTCTTGCCTTCAACCTTTCCCAGCATCAGGGTCTTTTCAAATAAGGCAGTTCTTAGCATCAGGTGGCCAAAGTATTGGAGCTTCAGCTTCAGCATCAGTCCTTCCAATGAATATTCAGGGCTGATTCCTTTAGGATGGACTGGTTGGATCTCCTTGCAGTCCAAGGGACTCTCAAGAGTCTTCTCCAACACCACAGTTTAAAAGCATCAGTTCTTTGGTGCTCAGCTTTCTTTATAGTCCAACTCTCACGTGATATGAGAGCTGATGGAAGTAGGGGACTCTTAAAAAAAAAAAATCACCATATGAGAGAAATGCAGTAAACCAGAAGTTTTCAGATTGTCCTCTGCCTCTTGAAAATGTTTTTAAGTTTCTGTAAACAAAGAGATACTTGCCATCAAACCCAGAATAAAATGTCGGTAACCTGTTCATTGCTTTCATCTTTGAGGTTGTTTTAAACGCTGGGATGCTGAAGGTTTCATTTGAACAAAGAGTTCTGTGCCAAAGAGGTCTGGAAACTATTGTTTGGAAGGTGCCGTGCAGTCTGTGCACAGGAAAGTTTGAGGCAACAGTCCTTGGCAACAAACTCACTCCTGAGGCCTTTCCTCCGGGGCCCGCACCTCCTGCCACGCCTCACAGTGCTGTTACCAGCATTAACAATCAGCGATTAAAACATCACCAGTGATCACTTGTATTTATCTACAAACTTACCTAGAAATAGTTTTAACATGTTTTCAGTCTCAAAAAAAGTTTATCTGAAGGGACGTGAAGTTAAAATCTTACTGTCTTGCAGAATACACCATTTCTCAATGTGTTAATAGTAGCATATTAGTGATAGCCATACAATCTTCACTTAAAAAGTTTTAATAAGTCCCAGCCAGGGGACAGTATAGTGAATCCTCCTATACCTATCCTCTCAATTTTGTATATGGCTGAAATTTTCCACAGTAAAGACTTACTTTAAGTCTTTGAAAGCAGTTAAAGGCCAAACTTCTCTTTTAACCATAGTCCAGAAGGTTTGGATCTGCTGTGATGACCAGTGGTGCTGTGATGACTAGGCAAGCTAGCCCGCAGACTAGTTCTTCTTGGTCTTTTCCTACACCCCTTTCTGCTCTAAACCACAGGGTGTTCGTGACACAGTGTTCTCTACACCACCCGACCAGCCAGCTATGAGGAGCTGCAGTGCATCATACTTCTGGTTGGTGATTGAAACAAACCCAGCCCACCTGATCATGAGCCCTTCTGTCCATTTTGCTTGGAGGCTCCAAAAATAGCAACACGCAAACCCCAAAACAAAGTGAGTAAGGTCATTTCCATGGAGAAGGAAATGGCAACCCACTGCAGTATTCCTGCCTGGAGAATCCCACGGACAGAGGAGCCTGGCGGTCTACCGAGTCGTACATGACTGAGCACACACATGCACACCAGGTCATTTCCAACAAAAATACAGAGGTGCACTATTAAGTAAACTCAGACTCTACAAATAACTTGTATTCGGCAATTAGTCAGGTTTCCTTAAAGTAAGAATAATCTTCCTCTTCTCTCTGAATCAGGCAGGAAAACAACCTAGAGTGGCAATGTGACTTGGAGAAATCATCGGCCACATAGGATTAATGAACAGGAAACCTAGTAAATATGAAATCATTTCACATGAAGACCAACACTATAGTATCAGTTTGGCTTCTAGAATTCTTCAGGTCTGGTTTACTCACCTATAAAAAGTGTTTTGCCTTCCTATTATTTAAGGCCCTTCTGGGCACAAAAGTGTGTAAGCCTAAGGCTCTAACTATGAGCTAAAAATCAGCTCTATTTTTAGCCTTTTCTTCTGAAAGCAAGTCTATTGAAGACAAGAAAATAAACAATGGTGTAGTTTAAAAGGAAAGGTGGGCCCAGTCGGCCTTCATCTGAACAAATAAAGCTGAGACTATAGTACTTGCAGTGGTTTTTCACACATTCTCCTAATCCACTCATCTCCACACCCAATTTGACTTTTAAAAGAAATTTGCTTTGGGAAATAATTAAGAAGCACCCATGAAAAGCAATGATGTATTCTAGACAATGGACAAGACCAACGAAATAGAGACTCTGTCTCTTACTTTTCAGTTTTGAGGCATAATAGTTGATACAAAAAACTGCACACATTTAAAACAGATGACTAGGAAAGTTGACATATTTACACTTGTGAAACAACGACCATAACCAAGAGTGAACGCACCCAATGACCCTCAAAAAGGTCCCCTGCCTGTCCCCGCATCCCCCAGGCAATCACTGATCTGCTTTCTGTCACTACAGATCAGTCTGCTTTTCTATAGTTTTACATAAATGGAATCACACACTCTGTACTCTTTTTCTGGTCTAGCTTGTTTCACTCAGCATAAATATTTTGAGATTCACCCACGTGGCTGCATGTATCAACACTTCACACTATTGAATACATTTTATTGTGTGGCTCTTACACTGTCTGTTTATCCATTCACTTGTTGACGGACATATGGGTCACTTACGGGTTTTGGCTGTTGCAAATAAAGTTGCTATGAACATTTGTGTCCAGTTTTTTGGAATGACCAGATGATATAGGAGGTGCATGTTTAACTTTTTAGCTGCCAATCTGTATCCTACAGTTGTGAACAGTATTATTATCACACCAGCGGTGTATCAGAGTTCCACGGTTTGCTCCATGTTCACACCAATCTTAGTTCTATTCAGTCTTTTTGTTGTATCCATTCTCGTGGGTGTGTAGTGGTTCTGGGTTGGTGAACATATGACGATTCAGGGACAGAGGTGTGCTCAGAGAGCGTGGGCGCCCCACGCCCCTTCCCACATATCCTGCCCTAGTTATCTCTTTATCCAGCTGTTGATTCGTATTCTTTGATACCCTCTGTAATAAACCAGTAATTAGTGACTAAACTGGTTTCCTGAGTCATGGGAGCCAAAATTAGCAAATTAATCAAACCCAAGGAAGGTATCATGGGAGCGCAGGCAACAACCTGGACCTGCAACTGGGATCTGGAGCAGAGGGCTCTCTTATGAGACTGAGCCCTTAACCTGTGGAGTCTGAGGCTGTCTCCAGGTAGACAGTGTCAGAAGTGAGCTGAATTGCACGACACTCAGCTGGTATCTGAGAATTGGCTGGTGGTGCGGAAACACCCGTGTACATCGTATCTGGGGGCAGAATCCTACGAGGGTAGGTTTTAGGAGGAGTCTTCAGGGAACACCCGTTGAGGGTACAATCTCTAAGCCAATGACAGAAATCAAAGGCTCTGCAGGTGCCGTCTCTCTCATCGCTGAAGCACAGCGCCTGGGGCTCAGATATTTTTCGCAAATCCGAGGATGCGAGGGGGTCAAAACTCGCATTCCAGGCAGCCAGGACTTCACTAGCCCAGGGCAGAGGCACAGGGATAATGACGGGCTGCAGAAGTGACTTCACGTGCGAGATAGCAGTGCAAGAAGACGGGGCTGGTGGCAAGCAGCAGACTTCTCGTGGAAGGTCTCTTGTGCCCACAGTCACGTCCTGTTTGTGAAATATTCATTAACAAAATTGAAAACTCTGGGGATTCACACGCAAATCTGGGTTTGGGGCTTCTCTTAAGCTTATGTGGCCATGCACAGTCCATGATTCCCTGACTTGAGAAGCATCTATCTCCTTAGAGCCACTCTAGTCGCCAAGGTCCTTCCCCAGGCTGGATCCTGAGAAGGAATTTGATAATGAAACTCAGCATTAGATAAAACCAGTCTGGTTGCAACACCAAGCCCGCAACAGAACAACCGGTAGCAGGGACAGAGGAGAAGAGGCAGCAAGTGTCTACCAGGGCAGTGGAAGCAGGAACTGCAGACAAAGAAGGGTTGAGAGTTTTTTCCTTTTTTAAACCAAGGATTTTATGATCATTCAATAGAGGAAGGAGGAGGAAATGGCAACCCACTCCAGTATTCGTGCCTGGAAAAATTCCATGGACAGAGGATCCTGGTGGGCCACAGTCCTGAGGTCACAAAGAGTTAAGATATGACTGAGCACGCAAGGCATTTAGATAATGGAAGGGCCAAGTCATCAATGTGGGTAGCTTGGTTTCTATTACCTGGCTACAGATTTGACATTTCACCAAGTAAGTATTCCATTCCTAACACATCTTGCTTGAAAACTGCCACTCATGCCAAGCCCTCCAATAGTGGCATTATGACAGTCCTAGGCCAAGGACTTCTGAGGCCTTCTCGGTGTCAATCCCCATCTCCTTGCTCTGCTTCCTGTGTTGCCAACACTTCCTGAAAGCTTATCAGGTACCAGGCAATATTTAAGTCTTCTTACAAACAATACCTGAATTCATACTCAACAATTCTTGGAGTAGGTGTTGTTAATATCTCTATTTTACAGATAAGGGAATAGGTTAAGCAACTTGCCCAAAGACACACAGCTAACAAGTGACAGAGATAGGATCTGAACCTGGCAGTCTGATTCTAGACAGACCACATGTTCTAAACTACTTTTCACGCTGTACTCAAAGAATTGGTAACTGAGAGACTCAGAAAACTCAAGAGAATAAAGCAACTTGATGAGATAACGTGCTCATCAACTCTATCCCACCCCTCCCCCTTCCTTGATATCATCTAGCCTGTGATCTTCAAGCCTGGCTCATAACACTGTCCTAAAGAACTGTTTACAAGTACAGATCTCAGCTCCCTCCCTAAAGACTAAGTTGGAGGACTAATGAATACTCATTTTTGTATTAAATACCATTCGCCTGGCCAAGCTTCAATGCTCAGGCTGGGAATACTGGATCTTGGTGGCCCATTCTCTCTACACAGCACACTGCACTCACATACTCTGAGTGACAACCTCTACAGAGCCTGAAAATTGGATCAATCATCCCATGATACACCCCCCTCCCCTGTAACTAATGCCCTTCTCATGTGAACATCTCTCAAAAACTTCAAGCTCTATGGATAGTTTGTTAGTTGCTCAGTCACGTCTGATGCTATGCGACCCTGTGGACTGTAGCCCACCAGGCTCCTCTGTGCATGTGATTTCCTAGGCAGGAAAATTGGAGTGGGTTGCCATTGTCTTCTCCATGGGATCTTCCCAACCCGGGGACTGAACCCGGGTCTCCCGCCGTGCGGGAAGACTCTTAACAGTCTGAGCCACCAGGGAAGCCTCTATGGATAGAGTCCCACCCAAACTACTACACGCAAGTCAAATTCTTTTTTCTCTCCGACACTGTTATCAGACATGTTTAATCTCTACTTTTGACTGATTTTCAGTTAATATTCACTTCTAACATTTAGGCTTTCAGCTTCATCACCACCAGCCTAATATTTTAAATAATTTAATGATCTAGCAAAGGCCTGGTAATATTTATGGAAATCTTTTCATAGATTACTCAATTCCCTTCTATCTCTATGATCTCTTCAAGTTCAAAACTTTTATAATAGGATATCCTTTAACTGGGGCATACCTGTCCAGTATTTCTTCTTTGATTCTTTATTTCTTTCTCTCCACCCTCTTTTAAAAAGCCTGGTTTGATATAGTGAATGTATGCAAACTCTTCTTCCTTATTCCAAGTCTGAACTGGAGGGGATTAGAACTGAAAATACCTGTTTTCCTTGGAGGAAATATCATTCTTTTAGAGAATTTTCTAATGTGGCATAACATTTAATTCTTTAAATATCACTGTGGGAAGAACAGAAGCTTTTTAAAGTCTCTCAGACTCAGTAAACAGTGTGTTTTCTTCTGTGTAAATTCCAAAAGTCCACCACTAATCCAAATAGCACTCTTCAAATGAGAGTAAATAGAGGAAAAAACTTCAATTGAAAGGTCATCAAAAGAACCTTCCTAAAGTACAAACAATAGCCGTATGCAGTTGCTACTAACTTCAAGTCTCTTAGAGATGCAATGAAGTCTGGGTACACACTCCTGTTCACAGAGACAACTGCAGTCAGGGAATATCAAGTGACTCCTTAGAAAAATTTTTGTCAGAGATCAATTGCATAGGATAGACTGAAAACTGCACAGAAGTTGGTAGAATACAAGATATGTACAAGTGGTGGCCCTGCTATTTCTATAAACCATTTACACTCAGTTTATAGACATAAAAGAGGCTGAAGAATGAGATCACATCCACAAGGGCCAAACAACAGCTGCTATAGCTGCACAGTACTCTTAATGATTTTCCTAAAATCTTTATAAGCATTGTCTAATTTGGTGATAACCTCTGAGATTAGTATTTATAGATTCATACACAGAATCAAAGATGCCAATATCACAAAGCTGGTTACTATGTGCAGTTCTGACCTGAACTCAAGTATGACACTAAATTTTATATGCCCTCTCCTATACTCCACTGAACTAACATTATCAATGAGTTTCCTTCTAAAACTCTTGCCATTGAAGTGTTCAGATTGCCACAATCTAAAGATCTCAGTTCCACCCTACCCTAAGCAATTACCATTCACTCCTTGGACCATTTAGAATTGCTGTACCTCTGACAATTCAATACTAAGATTCCCTTCTTCAACCAAACCGCAACTACCCTTCCACTTGTTCCTCCTTACTCCGAGTGAACTTGCTTTGGGTCACCTCCAGGCATTCACGGAACACTCATGGGGATAACTAAATATCCCCAGTTACCTCCTCTGAACACTCACACCTCTATCCACCCCTACATCCAACGGGCACTCCGTGACTACCTCCCCCAGAGTCTTTCACCTCCTTGATCTCCCAACACTGTTACAATGGGAAGGTGGGTATCACAACCCAGGGAATCCTTACCAGACACCTCCTCTGCTCCTTGTTCACTGATGTGTGCTGGACACAGATACATGCTCATTGTTGTCTCAAGAAGCAGTGAAAATAACAGAACATCAGAGTTTAAAGAGTATATTGAGCTATTGTGTATAATGCCTTAACTCTGAGATGAAGAAACTAAGGTTAAAAAAAGAAAAAGAAACCAAGGTTATGGAGAGAAGGCTAGACGGCAGTAAAATCTATGCTAATACAAGGAAACTTCCTGGTGGGAAAAAAAAGCTTTACTGAAATACTTAAGAAGGGCCAAGACAGGACCAAAGGCAATGACTTTGAGTCCCTCATTAAGACTAATATGACTGGAATAGCAAGAGCCATGATGGAGAAAAATAGGATGTGCTCAAATTTTAGTTTGCAGGCAACAGGAAATCCATGAACAGTTAATTCTACACAGGGATGTAGCATGATGGAAAGGTCTGGAGAGGACAGTTTCAGCACCCATGCATAGAATGAAATCAGGCTTTCAAACGATAGCTTTCATTTTCAAATTAAGTTACATGTGTCTAAATGCTACAACATATGCAGGTAACTGACAATTTAATATGAGGGTCAAGAATTATTACATTTCAGAAAAGATGTTACATTTAATTAACTTTGATATACTTTTACAAGGTTTAGGTTAAGCTAAATGAACACTTCTTCAAACCAATAATAAGCAATACTCCCTAAAATATTAAGTGTTTATCTCTGTGATACAAAATTATGGGTAATTTTAAAAATTCTAACTTGGCAATGTTTTCTTTGAGGCAAGTACTGTTTGTTGTCATAAGTACTGTTTGCTGTCTCTCTCATAAGGGAGAAAGCCTTATGAAAAAGTCTTGGCCTCAAATAGACCTGAGTTCAAAGTCTGTTTCTGCCAATTAACCAGATAAGTGACTGACTTCAACTTGATTACTTTATCTTAATGATGATTTTTGCACCCGAAAATGGGGATAATTGCATCTGAAAATGGGGATAATTGTACCTATATATTGTTGTGAAAATTAAGACTGCATATTGTTACTGGAGGTGGAGGACAAAGTGGGGCGACAGAGGATGAGATGGTTAGACGACATCACTGACTCAATGGACAAGAGTCTGAGCAAACTCTAGGAGACAGTGAAGGACAGGGAAGCCTGGCGTGCTGCAGTCCATGGGGTCACAAAGAGTTGGACAAGACTTAGCAACTGAACAGCAAAGGATAAAGCAGTGCAATTATGTCAGATATATTTAATAAGAGTAGCAAAACCAAATCTCGGTCTTCATTTTACTTTTCAACCAAAATGTTAAAAGACAACCTATTTCTAAAAGGGACTAATTAATTAGGTTTGTTTACATAAGAGCATTATAAAACTTTTGACTGTTAATAAAAATTGCCCATAATGCTCTAATGCACATTTTAAACTTCTAGCAACTGTCTCTGCCTATCACCTTATCTCTAGAGTATCTATGGCATCTCTGTACCATCTTGGAAGGATAAATTTCATCCTTTTTCCAGTGGACTGAAAAATATAAGTATGCTCAGCTTTGCCAAAACATCAGAGTAATCAGGATACTGAAACATTAGAGTAATCAAGATATGAAACCTCACCAGAAGAGACCATATATTGTATAGTATATAAGCATATCTTAGATAATTCAGACATCTATTTTTCAAATATTCCACTCCTCAACTCAACCACACTTTATGGAAACTTATCTGTGTGACACTTTCAGGCCAGGGGACATGGTTCCCAAATTTGACTCCACTCCTTTCCTGTAACTGTGGTGCTTAGTTTACTCACAAAACCAATCTTTGTGCTTTAAGTAAAACGGTTTATGGATCACCACCCCCAACTCCATTAAAAAAAATTTAAACCAAGGTCAAATTACATATATTGGTAGACCATATAACTTAAATTCTAGAGGAAACAATATTGGGATACCTTATAAATTTTTCATGGGCATATACTTCTGTACAACTGAAATGACTATAATGTAGGAGGCGGATGTCAAATACGTCCTGCTCCTACTATAAAACTGAAGTAAAAGGCAGTCTTTTCCCCACTATAAGGTCTATTACTTTCTATTAATACCCCATTTTTAGTACTCCCTTATAATAAAAACACTGTGGTAAAGAGTAAGGAACACTTTTCATCAGTCATATGTCTGATCTTTTACTCCTGGGCCAACACATCTTTCTGGTAAAATGCCGGTCTAGTCTAACCAAAACCAGGTAAAGATATTAAATCTATAGAGCCAATGTCAGGTTTCTTGCTATTAATCCACAGGTTATATTGTTTAGCCCCAGTTAGTCTGGGCACAGCTAAAGCCAAGAAGCCAAAGTATCTGACTACTCAAAGTCCGTGTTAAAACACCACTCATTTACAAATCTAAGGTATCAAGAGTATCTGGAGAAAGCTTTCGACCATTCGGAGTAGATAAGAGCCTCATCTGAAGAAACAGATTCTACAGGTTTGGAAGCTGTCCTTAACAACAACAAAAAAGGCTAAATGAAAATAAGCCAAAACATCTCTCCTGGTAAGGGGCTACATTTGGGGACCACTTCTGCAGTGACAGATCCTAAACTCCCCAGACTCAGTCAAACTGCCCTACTCAGACTAGGAGAGATTCTAAGACGGAAGGATCCCAGCTGCAGACCTGCCTCAGTCAGAACGGCATTTACAGAGTGGCTGGCAGGAAGCCAGCGGAACACGGTTGTTCACTCTGGGATGCCCGAGGCCTCTTTACTTTCCCCACGAAGGTTCCACTATACTTTTTTCTCTCCTCCTGCTCCTGCTCAGTTGCTTCAGGCCTGTCCAACTCTTTGCGATCTTATGGACTGGAGCCTGCCAGGCTCCTCTCTCCACACGGCAAATTCCCAGCAAGAATACTAGAGTGGGTTGCCATGTCTTCCTCAAGGTGATCTTCCCAACCCAGGGATTGAACCCACGTCTCCTGCATTATAGGCTGATTCTTTACCACTGAGCCACTGGGGAAGCCTATTAAATGTTATATAATTATTAGTGAATTCCTTTATCTCTTTAAATACCTGACTATATTCAAGAAAAGATGCCTCAATTATTTTCCCCATCTAAACTAGCCAAATAACAATTTGGGTATCAAAATGAGTAACAGTACTGGATTAGAACACAATGGATACTAAAGAATTCATGAATTTATACTGATGCTGAAGAAGAATTTAAAACGAGAGACAGATGAGAAAACTTTTTATAGACGAGTATCAACTAGTGAATACGAAAAGGAAAGAAAAGAAGAACTGTCATTTTTATGTATACCATAGGAAATTGTTTCAGGTAAGAATTATTAACAGACGGTGAAACCATTGGGTCAAAGGTTGTTGGAGGGCAGGATTATCACACAGTCTCAAATGAAACACTGAATACAAAAGAAGACACCTTTACCGTGGGGAAACGCGGTGGACACTGTCCTCGCCTAACGATCCTAACGGGGTTACCAGTGGTGAGACAACGTGACACCGTGACACCGGCTGCGTGCTGATGACAGTCTGAGAAGCATACCATCATCTGTGCTCGGTTCCTGTCAAATCATTTTCTCTTGATTGACTCAGATTACATAACCGGGCAAATCCAAATGGAAGGACATCCTGCCAGACATCTGGCCTAGATTCTTTAAAAATGTGACAGACCAATAAATATCCAAGGGTTGATATTCTAGATTAAAGTAGACGAAAGAGGCAGGACAATTAATACAATCGATGATACTTGATTATTCTATGGATTTTGAGAAATAGTTACAATGGATATTATGGAGATAACTGGGAAAATCTGAGGATGGGCTATATTGGGCAGAAGCAATATATCAATGTTGAATTTTTGGAAAATGAGACTTGTTTCATGGATATGCAGGAAAACATCCTTGTTCTCAGATGATACAAATTCTGAAGCATATTAGGCATGAAGAGTCATGGTATCTACAACTTAGATACCTAATTCAAATGGTTTTTTAAAAAAATTACACAAACCCTGGCACAAACAGAAATTTTTAAAAAGTGGCAAAATGTTGGAAGCAGTGAAGGATATACAGGTGTTCAGGTTTCCCAATATATGTACATGTTAGGTAGTTGGAATAGGAAACAGGAGTCCAGAATGGTGGTGGCTAAAAGATAAGGAAGGGAAAAGCCTGCAAAAACAGAACAAAGGAAGGTCCGAGGACCAGAGTGAGGACCTCAGTCAGGCAGAACAAACAACACTCCTGGCTAGCCCAATTTACATAGGGCAGGCCCCAAGGGGACAAAAAAACATACAAAAAGAGGAGCCAAAGGGCTGAGGGTCTCTCTCTCTCTCCCGCGTGCTGGGGTGCTCTTCTCTTCGTGTCTTTGGGTCGACATGCCCTCACGCCTTGAGGATGGATTTTCCTGCAATTTTCTAAATAAAATAAGAGCTGTAACTTGGAGCTGTAACACTGATTTGTCTAAAAGCTATAACACAGTCTGTCCAAGACCCAAGAGCTGTGATGCGCCGAGGGCTTTAATGTCCGTCACTCCAAATCTTTGTTGTGACGAGACAGAGCTGAGGAGAATAACCTTGCCTGACATACAGCTAAGGCCTTTTAAAAATTTCTAAGTGAAAAGCCTGGATTAAAACTTAACATTCAAAAAAACTAAGATAATGGCATCTAGTTCCATCACTTCAAGGCAAATAGATGGAGAAACAGTGGAAGCAGTGAGAGATCTTATTTTCTTGGGCTCCAAAATCATGGCAGACAGTGACTTCAGCCACGAAATTAAAAGACGCTTGCTCCTTGGAAGAAAAGCTATGACAAACCTAGACAGCATATTAAAAATCAGAGACATCACTTTGCAGACAAAGGTCCATATAGTCAAAGCTATGGTTTTTCCAGTAGTCAGGTACAGATGTGAGAACTGGATCATAAAGAAGTCTGAGCACCAAAGAATTGATGTTTTCAAACTGCAGTGCTGGAGAAGTCTCTTGAGAGTCCCTGGACAGCAAGGAGATCAACCCTGAATACTCATTGGAAAAACTGATGCTGAAGCTCCAATTCTTTGGCCACTTGATGTGAAGAGTCAACTCATTGGAAAAGACCCTGATGCTGGGGAAGACTGAGGGCAGGAGGAGAAGGGGGCAACAGAGAATGAGATGGCTGGATGATATCACTGAAGCAATGGACATGAGTTTGAGCAATCTCCAAGAGATTGGGAAGGACAGGGAAAGCCTGGCATGCTGCAGTCCATGGAGTCGCAAATATTTGGACACAACTGAGCGACTGAACAAAAGGCTTTTTAATGGAGAAAAAGTAAAAGGAAATAATCCAGGAGGATAAATAAAATAACTATCAAAAGTAATATAATGCATGCTTACAACTTTTTCACAAGAAAAAAAAGGATCCAAAGTCCATTTATTCTGTTAAATATCGACTGAGAAGCTACTATGTTGTTGCTAAGTCATGTCTGACTCTTTGCAACCCCATGGACTGCTGCAGTCAGGCTCCTCTGTCCGTGGGATTTCCCAGGCAAGAATACTGTGGTGGGTTGCCATTCCCTTCTTCAGGGGATCTTCCTGACCCAGGGATCAAACTCATGTCTCCTGTACTAGCAGGCTGATTCTTTACCAGTGAGCCAGCAGGGAAACCCGACTACTATGTACCCAGCACTATATTGGCTGCTCAGAACACAGCAGTATGCAAATCAAGTTCCTGCCCTCACGACACTGACACCTTAGTCAGGAGACAATGAAGAAACACACACACACACATATATTTAATTTTGTATTTTAAGTATTAGTATTTTCATATCATACCTAAATTCAGATGGGGTTGGGAATATAGAAATACAGGGTGTTACCATATTTCTAGGATAGTTCAAAAGGACTCACTAACAAGGTGGCATCTGAGCAGAGACTTGCAAGAAGTGAGGGAAAAATATCATGGGCTATCTGAGGAAAGTGTGCCCCCAAGAAAGAAGTGGCAGGCATGTTTCGAGGTACAGCAAGGCAACCAAGGTGTCTGGGGCCAGGAGAATGAGAGGGAAACTGCAGGTGGTGGTGGCGGGAGAGGAGCATACACCATGAAGAGGAAACACCAGACCAACTTTTAGGACTTGGCAGCTTTGATACTGAGGGAGATAGAAAGCGGGTTTTGAGCAGAAGAATAACATATACTGAGTTAATTTTAAAAGGATCACCCAGATGGTTGGTGAGGACAGACAGTAAAAAGGCAAGGATGGATACAGAGACCAGCCGCAGAAACAATGAATACAAAACAAACAAAAATGGATGACCCCGGTGACAATGACTTTCTGTAGCTATGGTGATGAGCAATCAGATTCAAGGTAGTTTTTGATGGTAGAGACCGTTTGGTTTTGTACCAGATTGAGCATGGGGTATGAGAAAGAAGTTCCAGGAAACTCCATGACATGGGCCTGAGAGAGCGGAGTTGATATTTACATTCGTAGGCAAGACTATGAAAAGTTCATGAAGTCAGCTTTAGCATGTTTAGTCTGAGATACCTGTTACATGTTCAAGTAAGGATGATGAAGAGGAGGTTGAATATGGATTTGGAATTAGAAGAGAGGTTTGGACTGGTGACATGGATTTAGCAGTCAGCGTTTCGCTGGTTGTTTCAGCCATAAGACTGAATAAGACCCTCATAGGAGAGGTGGGGAAGGATGAGGGGACCTGAAAAGGAGACCATGAGGGGACACCAGTGTGGTGGAGGAGAGCCAGGGACAGCAGTGGCCTTGTCACAACATCACAACCGAACTAAAAGCCTGAAGTTTCAGAAACTGGAAAAAAAATTAGTTTGTTCCTGTAGGGAGTATACAGTTGAATAAGTTGTAAGTATAAACATAATGGTGACAAACAGCAACCAGAAATATAACTACATCTTTCTAAGCACCTAATATTATAAAATATCAGTGATTTCAACTAAGACACAAATGGAAAAGTTGACTTTAAAAACCATGAAAAATTCTCAAGTCAGCAAAACTGAGCCTTTTGAAGATTACAGACCCAATGCACACATTTTCTGATATTTTCTATGTGGGTTTGGACACACACACTCCAGGCAGCTCTACACAATTACTACAGAACTATTTGGCAATTACTATATTTGCTCCATTTCTGTTGCACCAGAATTCTTCTCTCTGGCTAATGTGGAGGCAAAGGATGAGAGCAAACTGAAGTCTGCACACAACTTCAGTGATTCTCAGTCCCCAGTCAAGCAAACATTGAAAAGTGGATTCTAAAAATGGCCACTGGGTAGTGGCTGTCTAATCCTTTTTCCAGTTAAATTAGGGCAGCAATAGGATTTTTAGAAACTGTTAATGGATTTTAAAACTTGCTTTCATCATTTCAACACACTTTCATTAAAAATTTGATTTGAAGACTCTCTTAAGAGTTAACACATCCGCATCCTTGATATACGCTCTCAGGAGGTGCCATTCTAGACAACACAGTGGGAGATCTCAGCTCTTCCACATAAGGGACACAGAAATCTGCATTTTCAGAAACGCATCAGTCTGCCGTCATAACTGTTAATGTGCTGTGCTGTGCTGATTCCCTCACCCGTGTCTGACTCTGCAACCACATGGACCACAGCCCGCCAGGCTCCTCTGTCCCTGGGGATTCTCCAGGTAAGAATACTGCAGTGGGTTATCATGCCCCCCTCCATCGGACCTTCCTAACCCAGGGAGCGAATCTGGGTCTCCTGCATTGCAGGCAGATTCTTTACTGTCTGAGCCAAGAGGGAAGCCCATAAATGTTAGTAAGAGGGTCCTAATCAAATTCTGATATGCCACAGTGCCCATCTTATCATTCTTTGTAGAACAGTGAACTAGGAGCAACAGTAAAATTTGACATTCCCTCATTTACAGAGAGAATAATTCACATTGATTTTCCCCAGTTTAACAAAGTCATGTCTCCAATCCAATAAGAATGAAAGATCTAGTCCAACCAATGCAGAAAAAACATGTTAATGTAACCTAACCTGGAAAAAGATTTACTCTTCCTCTTCTTTGGAGGCTTCAATTGAGTGAGCTAATTTGCAGATACAAATATGAATATTTAGTCCAATTAGGAAGGTGCCCTGGTGTCTATTTCCATGTCGGTTATATGAACTTGGCCTTGGGACTGCAACTCCTCACTGTGATAACCCTAAAATGAAACATAGGATTGCACTGACTTTCCATCCCTGGGTCGGGAAGAGCCCCTGGTGAAGGAAATGGCAACCCACTCCAGTACTCTTGCCTGGAGAGTCCCATGGACGGAGGAGCCTCCTAGGCTATAGTCCATGGGGTCACAAAGAGTTGGACACGACTGAGCGACTTCACTTCCTTTTCCTTTCCCTTCAATGGGTTGAATCATTTGACCACAGAGAACTGCAGAACAGTCCATTCTCCCTCATCTGTTTTTTTTTTTTTTTAAAAGAAGTATAGGGCTTCCCTGATAGCTCACTTAGTACAGAATCTGCCTGCAACACAGAAGACCCTGGTGTGATTGCTGGGTCAGGAAGATCCACTGGAGAAGGGATAGGCTACCCACTCTAGTATTCTTGGGCTTCCCTTGTGGCTCAGCTGGTAAAGAATTAGCCTGCAATGTGGGAGACCTGGGTTCAATCCCTGGGTTGGGAAGATCACCTTAAGAAGGGAAAGGCTACCCACTCCAGTATTTCTGCCCTGGACAATTCCATGGGCTGTATAGTCCATGGGTCACAAAGAGTCAGACACAGCTGAGCGACTTTCACTTTCACTTTTTTTTTTTTTTTTTTTTTTTGGGGGGGTGGTGGTCCAGAGGTTAAGAACGCACCTGCCAGTGCAGGGGACACAGGTTTGGTTCTTAGTCCGGAAAGATCCCAAATGCCATGGGGCAACTAAGCCCACGCTCCACAACAAGAGAAGCCAGTACAACGAAAAGCCCATGCACTGCAATGAAGACCCAGCACAGCCATAAATAAGTAACATTTTAAAAAACTGAAGCTAGAGCTGATTTTCAACGTTTCACGCGTACAGCAGTGATTCAGTTATACATATTTTTTCAGATTCTTTTCTATCATTGGTTATTACAAAGTATTGAATATAGTTCCCTGGCCATACAGCAGGTCCTTGTTATCTGTTTTATAAACAGGAATATGTATCTGTTTCCACTCCTTCTCATTTATTAGCATGCTCCTACATACTTCCTATACCTTAAAAGGAATTTTCTGATCCTAAAGCGACGAGCCCAACACACACTTTCCCCCAGCTACAGAAATTCCTTGGATTGCAGAATTTACATACTGCAGTCAAAATTCTGAAGTCTTCATCTTGAAAAGTAAATCCTATTCTCTAAAATTTCTAATTCCAGAAATGTTTTCTCAGGGTAAAAAGAAATTCAAAAGCTTAACTTTCAATCATTGGTGGAAAGTACAGAAATTACATCCTTTAAAAAAAAAAATAACTGGAGCATTGGTACTTCCTGGTGGAGCAGTTAGGACTCCATGCTTCTACTGCAGGGGGCATGTATTCGATCCAGTGTCAAGGAACTAGGATTCAGAAAGCCTAGTGGTACAATCAAAAGGAAAAAGGAAAAAAGGAAAGGAAAAAGAACTGGAGTGTAAGGTACCACAACATTTCCCTATTTCTGTGCTTCTCACTCACTGCAAGTTTCTTCCCTTCCTTGTAAAAGCTTCCCAGTTTTAGAGATCCCCTAATGTCACACTTCCAACTCTAATTTAGGAGCTCAGTCTGTACTGCATCCTCACACATCACCAGTAAATATGCTCCCACCTAAAAACTATCTTAGGATATAAATCCTTAAAAAGAAAAAAACAGACTGCTTCAGTTTTGTAAAGCAGATATTCCTAACATGTTTCCTTAAAATAAAGGAGACCTGCTATTTGGCCAGATCACAACTCAGAATATCCACATGACCACAGGACGGGGGTGACGTTTCACCCATTAGTCATGGCTGTCTCCCACGTCTGCTTTGTTCCGACAGCCAAGTATGTTAATAAGCTTCCTCATTAATCCTTTCCTCTCATATCATCTCCAAACTGGAATTTTCTGCTAGAAAGAAAATGCTCACAAATTTTCTTGACAGCTATGAACACTGTAAGTAATGTCTCTAAGACAATCATGATTACCAATTTGCCAATATATGTGAGAGAAATCAGGAAAATATATATATTAAAGTTTCCCCTTCATGGATCATAGCCTTGTTCTGGAGAAGGGATTTGTGTAACTCAATGAAGCTATGAGTCATGCCATGCGAGGCCACCCAAGATGGAAGAGTTCTGACAAAACATGGTCCACTGCAGGAGGAAATGGCAAACCACTCCAGTATTCCTGCCTGGAGAATTCCATGGACAGTATGAAAAGGCAAACAGAGATGACACTGGAAGATGAACCCCCAGGCCAGAAGGTGCCCAATATGCTACTGGGAAAGAGCAGAGGGCAATTACTAACAGCTCCAGAGAGAATGAAGCAGCGAAAGCGGAAATGATGCTTAGCTGGGATATGTCTGATGGTGAAAGTAAAGGTGGCCAAACTACTGTAGTTTGAGCTTCAGCATCAGTCCTTCCAGTGAACACCCAGGACTGATCTCCTTCAGGATAGACTGGCTGGATCCCCTTGCAGTCCAAGGGACTCTCAAGAATCTTCTCCAACACCACAGTTCAAAAGCATCAATTCTTCGGCGCTCAGCTTTCTTGACAGTCCAACTCTCAAATCCATACATGACCAATGGAAAAACAATAGCCTTGACTAGATGGACCTTTGTTGGCAAAGTAATGTCTCTGCTTTTTAATATGCTATCTAGGTTGGTCATAACTTTTCTTCCAAGGAGTGTCTTTTAATTTCATGCCTGCAATCACCATCTCCAGTGATTTTGGAGCCCAAAAAAATAAAGTCTGACACTGTTTCCACTGTTTCCCCATCTATTTCCCATGAAGTGATGGGACCAGATGCCATGATCTTAGTTTTCTGAATGTTGAGCTTTAAGCCAACTTTTTCACTCACCTCTTTCACTTTCATCAAGAGGCTCTTTAGTTCTTCTTCACTTTCTGCCATAAGGGTGGTGTCATCTGCATATCTGAGGTTACTGATACTTCTCCCAGCAATCTTGATTCCAGCTTGTGCTTCTTCCAGCTCAGCGTTTCTCATGATGTACTCTGCACAGAAGTTAAATAAGCAGGGTGACAATACATAGCCTTGACGTACTCCTTTTCCTATTTGGAACCAGTCTGTTGTTTCATGTCCAGTTCTAACTGTTGCTTCCTGACCTGCATATAGGTTTCTCAAGAGGCAGGTCAGGTGGTCTGGTATTTCCATCTCTTTCAGAGTCTTCCACAGTTTATTGTGATCCACGCAGTCAAAGGCTTTGGCATAGTCAATAAAGCAGAAATAGATGTTTCTCTGGAACTCTCTTGCTTTTTCGATGATCCAGCGGATATTGGCAATTTGATCTCTGGCTCCTCTGCCTTTTCTAACACCAGCTTGAACATCTGGAAGTTCTCGGTTCACATATTGCTAAAGCCTGGCTTGGAGAATTTTGAGCATTACTTCACTAGCGTGTGAGATGAGTGCAATTGTGCGGTAGTTTGAGCATTCTTTGGCATTGCCTTTCTTTGGGACTGGGATGAAAACGGACCTTTTCCAGTCCTGTGGCCACTGCTGAGTTTTCCAAGTTTGCTGGCATATTGAGTGCAGCACTTTCATAGCATCATTCACGTTTTGCAATAGCTCAACTGGAATTCCATCACCTCCACTAGCTTTGTTTGTAGTGATGCTTCCTAAGGCCCACTTGACTTCACATTACAGGATGTCTGGCTCTAGGTGAGTGATCACACCATTGTGATTATCTGGGTCATGAAGATCTTTTTTGTACAGTTCTTCTGTGTATTCTTGCCACCTCTTCTTAATATTTTCTGCTTCTGTTAGGTCCACACCATTTCTGTCCTTTATTGAGCCCATCTTTGCATGGAATGTTCCCTTGGTATCTCTAATTTCCTTGAAGTGATCTCTAGTCTTTCCCATTCTGTTGTTTTCCTCTATTTCTTTGCCTTGATTGCTAAGAAAGGCTTTCTTATCTCTTCTCGCTCTTCTTTGGAACTCTGCATTCAAATGGGAATGTCTTTCCTTTTCTCCTGTGCTTTTCACTTCTATTCTTTTCACAGCTATTTGCAAGGCCTCCTCAAACAACCATTTTGCTTTTTTGCATTTCTTTTCCATGGGGATGGTCTTGATCCCTGTCTCCTGTACAATGTCACGAACCTCCGTCCATAGTTCATCAGGCATTCTAACAGATCTAGTCCCTTAAATCTATTTCTCACTTCCACGGGCGCAGGAGGGCCGAGAGGAGCTACTCCACGTTCAAGGTCAGGAGGGGTGGCCGTGAGGAGATACCCCTCGTCCAAGGTAAGGAGCAGTGCCTGCACTTTGCTGGAGCAGCCGTGAAGAGACAACCCCATTTCCAAGGTAAGAGAAACCCAAGTAAGATGGTAGGTGTTGCGAGAGGGCATCAGAGGGCAGGCACACTGAAACCATAATCACAGAAAACTAGCCAATCTGATCACAGGGACCACAGCCTTGTCTAACTCAATGAGACTAAGCCATGCCCTGTGGGGCCACCCAAGACGGATGGGTCATGGTGGAGAGGTCTGATAGAACGTGATCCATTGGAGAAGGGAATGGCAAATCACTTCATTATTCTTGCCTTGAGAACCCCATGAACGGTATGAAAAGGCAAAATGATAGGACACTGAAAGAGGAACTCCCTAGGTCGGTAGGTGCCCAATATGCTACTGGAGATCAGTGGAGAAATAACTCCAGAAATAATGAAGGGGTGGAGCCAAAGCAAAAACAATACCCAGTTGTGGATGTGACTGGTGATAGAAGCAAGTTCTGATGCTGTAAAGAGTAATATTGCATAGGAACCTGGAATGTTAGGTCCATGAATCAAGGCAAATTGGAAGTGGTCAAACAGGAGATGGCAAGAATGAACGTCAACATTCTAGGAATCAGCGAACTAAAATGGACTGGAATGGGTGAATTTAACTCAGGTGACCATTATACTGTGGGCAGGAATCCCTTAGAAGAAATGGAGTAGCCATCATGGTCAACGAGAGAGTCCGAAATGCAGTACTTGGATGCAATCTCAAAAACGAAAGAACAATCTCTGTTCATTTCCAAGGCAAACCATTCAAAATCACGGTAATCCAAGCCTATGCCCCAACCAGTAACGCTGAAGAAGCTGAAGTTGAATGGTTCTATGAAGACCTACAAGACCTTTTAGAACTAACACCCAAAAAAGAGGTCCTTTTCATTATAGGGGACTAGAATGCAAAAGTAGGAAATCAAGAAACACCTGGAGTAACAGGCAAATTTGGTCTTGGAATACGGAATGAAGCAGGGCAAAGTCTAATAGAGTTCTGCCAAGAGAATGCACTGGTCATAGCAAACACCCTCTTCCAACAACACAAGAGAAGACTCTACACATGGACATACCAGATGGTCAAAACCAAAATCAGATTGATTATATTCTTTGCAGCCAAAGATGGAGAAGCTCTATACAGTCAACAAAAACAAGACCCAGAGCTGACTGTGGCTCAGACCATGAACTCCTTATTGCCAAATTAAGACTTAAATTGAAGAAAGTAGGGAAAACTACTAGACCATTCAGGTATGACCTAAACCATGTGCTAGTACACTTCAATTCTATCTCTATCAAGTCCTGGTTTGTATATGTCAACAATTACCTGACACAAGTTCTACAGGACCTATATAACTTTTAACTTAACACACTGGGTTTACATTCATTGTATGGTGGATTCATCAGCTGTGAAGACCAATTACCTAGTTTATCACCACTTCAAACACAAAGATTGTAAATTATTAACTAGCTTTTACCTTAACGGAAACAAAAGATCACAAGCAAAACTAAGGTTTATCGCTTCTAACATTGGATTCTCCAAACTCCAGAGAAAAAAGAACCAATGAGCATGAAAGTCACATTCATGGATGCTAAGGTAGGGAAACAGCATAACAGAAACTTCTTCAGATTTGCATTTGAGTCATTTCTGCTTAGTCTAAACAAGATGACTATCCCATCTGTCAGTGTGGGAATACCAGGCCTCAGTGGGTGGATAAGGGGTTTAATTTACTGACTTTGGAGTCGGTTAGATGCCTAGATACTAGCACACAGCAGCAGCAGGCTATCTGAGCCCTCATGTCTACAGCCCTAACCTGGTTTGCCGGCTTTTAGGTTGCCCCAAATGCCCCTTTTGCCTCCCTTGGCCATCTTTACTTGCCTGAAAAGCTCCAGAATAGGTGAGACTGGAGAATCTGTTCATTTATTCAGTATGTTTTTCACATTAGCGTAAAACTGATTAATGCATAAATTCTATACACGTATATTCAATGTACCAACACTTCAGAAAACTTCTAGTAAAAGGTACTTTGAAAATTGATTAAAGGAGGAAAAGAACCTGTTTGAACATTAAGAATAATGCAAGATTGCATATTAAGTATAATTAATCTAACATTTCTATGAGGCAGAACGTTTGCACAGATCTTTAGAAAAACCCAGCCTCCTGCCTGTGCGCAGAGTGCCTCGGGGGCTTGGAGCCAGACAGCCTGGGCCTCAAGCAGGTCTCTACCATTTACTGTGTGATCTGGGCAGGTTTCTTACCTTGTCTTCTCACCTATAACATGGAGATCTTTAAAAGTACCTACCCAGGGGCAGAACCAGGTTTTAGGTGCTACAGCTTAGACAGTGGGAAGTTATTTGCAAAGACAAGCAATTGTGTGCACCCACAGCTAGGCCTTCAGGAACCGGAGGTGGCCATACAAGTGGAGAAGAGCTACGTGGTAAATCTACCTCTACACCTAGCACAGAAACTTCTTACAGGGATTAAACGAGTTACTACAAGTAAAGCACAAAGTCAAGCATCCAGCATGCAATGAGTGCCGTTATGAACTTGACTATCACGAATATTAACAGTGAAACAAAATTATACAGAAGAGCAAATGGCATAAACCCATTCACTTTATCTCAAACTATCAGAGCAAAGGAGCAGGCTCCTTTGGGCTTTGAAACAAATTTTTGATGGGTGGGGAGATGAATATTTATTTACACAGCAAGTTGCTATAATGAGTTGAAAAGCCCCAAAATACCCACATTTGGGGGAGCAAATGCTATCAGAAGGGTTTTGTTGATTTCCTGTAAATATCTTAGAAAACTAAACATAGATCCCAAACCCTCTCAATAGCCCAGATTAGCAAGTACCTCATGTCATGAATTTAAGAAAAGGTGACCAAAGTAATCACATTACTGGCTCCAGACACAAACATGAATGCAATGAAGTTTCCTTAACTTGCCAGATTCTCTGAAATCCTAGGTGTTAAAAGTCCTGTGTTACTCCAGAGGACAATCTCATGACAGAAACAGAAATGAAACTGCCATTTCCTTGTGATTTGGTGTTCTGGGGTAATGCTAACGTGTGTGTGTGTGTGTGTGTCTGGGGTAATGCTAATTTGTGTGGTGTGTGTGTGTCTGGGGTAATGCTAACTTGTGTGGTGTGTGTATATGTGTGTGTCTTGGGTAATGCAAACTTGTGTGTATGTGTGCATGCATGCACACATGTGAGTGTACACTTTCTCTCCCCTACCATTTTGTTGTGATTTGTTGTTCTGGGGTAATGCCAACTTGTGTGTGTGTGTGTATGCATGCACATAAGTGTGCACTTTTTCTCCCGAGTCTCTCCCCACTCCCACTTCAGCCAGATGTTAACAGCACATCTGCCCCTTTAAGAAAGAAAGGCTGAAGCATTTACATTAAATCAGTATTTCTCTGGGGATTAGATCAAAATCCATCCCAAGTTGCCTAAAATATATTTGGCTGCCCCAAATCCCCAGATTACAAACAATATTCCAACCCAACTACTATGAAATCTGTTAAACTTAACAGATGGCCTAGGAGGACCCTGACTGTCAGGATCAATTCTGCTCATCCCATCACCCCTGCTCTCAAACAGAAAAGAATTCACAGGACAGGGAGGCCCCGGGAGATGGGAATAGAGAGACAGAGCGCATGTGCCAAAAAGAAAGTTCTTCCATCCCGTCAGGAGGAGTGAGGGGTAAGATTCTGAACCTCCCACTATTAACAAAGTTTTAAACTTAAAGACCCATTAAACTGAAAGAAAAACAGGCAGTCAATATTTGTTGACTAATTCAATTTAGTGGTGCTGACTTTCAGGAACACTGAGAGAGTGTTCCTCATTTTCATGAAAATGAAATTGCCTCATCATTATTTTGATGACTGAAGACACTGTAACACCTAAAGAAACCTCTTACACAAATACTGCCACTAATGAAAATGACTTTTAAATAATCCACATGTCATGATCCACAGTCACTTTCCACACTTAGCATACATCAGATGAATGGCTGACATTCACTCAAAGTTATCTGAAATCTCACATTAATAAACATACATTTGAACAAAATCAAGTGTTAGGATCCTGCGAAGAAGAGGCCTCTGACAGCCATACTTCAATCATAAAATGCAATCAGCTTACCTACTTTCTCCTTGTGAAGTGTGTCTGGAAGCATCAGGTCAGGGCAGAGGAGTTACTACGGGACAGTGTGATACTTGCGGGTGCCTGGGCAGGCCCCCTTGACAGGCTTTCTACAAACCCGCAACCCCTGAAGAAAAAGGATTGACCCCTAGCTTTCAATTTTCCTTCAGAAAGACAGAAAAATAGAAAGCTCCACTGAGGACAGATATTATATATAGAAAACAACTGGAGTTAAAATTGGACTCTTCTTCCTGCCCATTTCCTCAAGGAAATGCATAGCCCCACCCAGCCTTGTACATAATACTACACTTCTTCATGGGTCCTGGATATGCAGACTCCAAATAAAACACAAGCTGCTAAAAGCAGCCGCAGGTTCCTCCCCAGTGAGGAAAGCTTGGATGCCAGCAATTAGCACAAAGGAGACGTGAACGCCATATTAAAGGAGAAAAGACCAATGGCCTGACCCTCACTCAGGATGTTGAGCCCACTCTACAGACCCGGGGCTATCGTCCAACCTCGTGTTATTACTAACGATACTCCCCAAAGGCCGCCTCTCAGCTCTGCTTCTCCTAGGCTGGGCCAGATGGATTTTCTATAATTATTTAGGGGTGAGATGACTTGGCTCTTGGAGCTGCACAAAATGAAAAGTGCCATGTAAACTTTCAATTGTTTCACAATAAAGATGGGGTCTATTTTTTTTGTTTTTGTTTTTAAATCAATTCCAGGAACAACACAAAACTCTTCATTCTTCCTTTCACTTTCCATTTTGGGTTCTTCAAAAGTATGATTTTAGTACACATGAGAAATGAATCAAACAGGAATTTTCCTCTAAATAAAAACAACAGCTTCCTTTTTAACTTCGATTCCAGTAACCAAACACATACACACCTTGGTACTTACCGAAAGAAATTCCTAAATAAACTTATATATGACTCAGCTTGCCAATGGATTCGTTTCTTCAACACATTTACTATGAGAAAAGTAAATGACCTTCAGAGAAAAAGTGTATTGAAATAGAATTCAGCACTTGAGAATTAAAAAGATCCAATAATACTTAGAGGAACTGGGTGAATGGAGTACAGTAAAATGGTGAGCATGGATTTGAGGGTCTTGGCATTTGAGAGCAGGCTGTCTGGGAAACTCTCCTGGCCCACGTCCTCTCCCTAACAGGAATACACTAGGAGATGCAGGGCTCGGATAAGCACATCTTCAATTACGGTGCAAAGACATGTCTCTGCCTGGGCATGGAATCTGCTGCAGAAAACCATTTTGATAAAAAGAACTTCAGACTTCCACTCCCCCAGGAAACAAAACAGTTCTGTGGGGCCATCCTTTCACTGCAGAAGCAGAAAGAACTGGAATCTGAACACTCTGCTCACTTTACTTAATTTTAGCAACCTTAAGACTCTGGCAGGGTCTGCCAGACTGTTTGGGAGCCCAGCAGACGAAGGCAGCACAAGTGGGGCTCCAGCAACCATGTACTTGGCACCCTGACCTGAGCAGGCTGGACCTCCCCGTGTTCATGGGGAGTTCTACAGTAGGGCAAGACGCCGGCGGCAGTACCCCCTTCCCCGGCTCCTCTGATCTACCCAGGAGGGTGTGAGATGGTAGCTTGCAGGGGCGGGATGCTTGACCTTGGGCTTGAGCCGACACTGCTGCAGTTACTGCATAGACCGAGGACACTAATCATCTAGGATGCAAACGGCAACCCATCCCAGAGCTGCTGGCAGCGGACAGGAACACCCCACGGAGGCCGTGCGGTTCAGGGGCGCGGGCCCTGGAACAGACTCCTGGCGCCAGCCTCACCTGTTTCACTAACCAGCCATGTGACTTTGGACAGGTCCCTTAACTTTCCTGTCTCTACCTCATCATCTGAAAAATGGGGCCAATTACGTTTAAGGCTGCTGAGGAGTGAAGGGTTCATTATGCTAATGAATTAGTGCTGAGGATGAGGTTAGGCGTACAGTTGAATGCTATATATTGTTTGTCTTCATCATAAGCATTACCAACTATCAACATCACAATTTCCCAAGTGACGCACTCTCCGTGCCGGCAATAACACACCGAGCTCAAGCCCAAGTTCAGGAGAGAACAGAAGAAACAAACACTTGGGGAGAAGCCAGCTCCCCCCAGAGCTGCATCAGTGCCTTCAGAGGGACCGTGGGGGGCCGGGTCCAGGAGTGCGTTCCCGAGGGGTCCATGCCCAGAAGACTGCATTTATAATGAAGCTTAAAAAATAAGAAGCCAGAATGTGTGCATTAAAATAAAAGAAACGAGAGCCTGAAATTAAGCTGTATTCACTGACACATTTTTTTAAAAGTTGGGAAGAAAAGTAGTAAAGGGGGCTCCTAGAGAGCCCACGGGGGCTTCATTAAACACTTGCTAATTGACTGAACTTGCCTATTCAAAGAGAGCTTGGAAATAACTCTTCTGAGTATACAATTCATTAAGTATCTGACTTCTTAATAGGAATCACAGAATACAGTTTATATGTAAGTTAAATATTTAATTGGTATAAATACACTACTCAGCTCACTGAGGCAAAAATGTGAACATTTTACTTCTTTTTAATGAGTATAGTTTTGGCCATCAGATTTAAAGCTAACACCACAGAAATGTTTGAGCAGCATATTCAAAGATATTTTAATAAAATTTAGGTATTTCCACTGACATCATGTACCACTTGATGCAGATATAAACAGGCACAATCCATGAAGAGCTACTGTTTACTTATCTTAACATCCTTAACATACTTTTAATGGAGAAACCCAATTAAAAAATTGCAAACTAGGAAAACTGGTGCCTCCAGATTTAGGAGGTCATAAAACTACCTAATATTATTTCTGCCAAGGAAAATGCAAGTTAAAGTTCAACTCCACAGAAGAGTCATTCACATTAAATGATAGCTGTTCACCAAGGAAGAGGAGAGAAGCGGGTGGGAAACACAGAAGTTTCTGGCTAGTTATAGAGAAGGCATAGGAACACAAGTGGGCTACTAGAAGGTGTCCAAGAAATAAAACGGGGCTTCCTCATGGCTGTCTCAGCTCTGTGTAACTTCTGACTGAATCAGAAACTTCCAAGTCTCTCAACGCCAAGGCAGGCAGGAGTTTTGATGTGTGTTGGCTGGATGCAAAATATTGCTGGTGATTTAATTTCTTCTAAGGCAAGAGCAGTGAAAAACAATCGGTCTTCTCATGCTTGAGGTGTCAGAACCGCACTGAGTAAGATGGAAAGGGAGGTGGGCATAATCTAAAGGAGGCCTTCAGAGGTGAAGGAAGGAAGTACGCTTTGTGGATTTTCCTTCCTTTAACAGTAATAGAAAGTTCAAATATTTCTGGCTGTTAGACCGGCATCAGACAGACATCAAGAATGCAGCTATATCTGGCTTCCCATATAGCATCAGCAGCAGTCACAGTAACATACACTCAACCTCACAGTTATTTACGTTTAGAAAGTAGGCAATGCAAGAATTACAGAGCTTTGGGGTAGGGACAGCTGGGTAGTTTAGACTATAAAATGCAGTAAAATATCCATTTACGTTTCAATGCCTATCACTGCCTAGTAATGTAGACATTCTTAAATCAGGCTGATGTGCTTTTGGCACTTTCAGAAATGGCAGTACATTTGGTGGGGGGTGGGGTGGGGATTTTTGTTTTGTAAACAAAACAATTACATCTCATACAACTGAACACCGGGAAATAAAGAGAAAAAAGCCACCCACACAATCACTTCCCACAAATTATTATTACCATTTTGTATATTTCACTTCAGTCTTTTTCTTTTTTCTATGAAGGCAGTTAAATGTAACACATGAAAAACTCAGTTTGGCATTTCATTCTCTCTTCTTCAACTCCTTGCTAAAGCTGTTAAAACCTGGTGACTTAAGTAAAACCAGATTTTGCTCACAGATTTCTCCCAACCTTAAGGTTTTGTGGTGGTGGTTGTTTGTTTTTAATTCAAAACCAAAGGCTGTTAATGCTGAGTTCAAAAGTATAGACAAAGCCAGGAGATTAGAAAACGCCTGTCAACACATTTCTGGAACTGGGGGTTGCCCAGTGTTTGCCCTGCCGTGGGGTGGGGGGAGGACACCACCTAGTTCTTACCAGGGTTTGCCTCTGTCTCAAGGTGATGGCATGTGGCAGCAGGAAACGACTCAGGATCTCAAATTTATAACAAAATTGCAGTTTCAATTTTTGTTAAACAGCCATTTAGAACTTAAAACACATGTTCTGGGGAAACAGTACAAGAAAGAGGTTTGGGAATAGTTCTGCAAAACCTACTTAAATCCATGTAGCTTAAAACAAAGGTCGAACGGATGAACCTATTTGCAGGGCGGCAACAGAGACACAGAGAAAAGAGACTTGTGGACACAGCAGGGGAAGGAGAGGGTGGGACGAAGTGAGCAAGCAGCACTGAGACACACACATCACCGTAAGTGAAACAGAGGGCCAGTGGGAATGTGCTGCGTGATGCAGGGAGCTCAGCCCGGCGTTCTGTGACAACCTACAGGGGCAGGACGAGCTGGGGGTGGGAGGGAAGCTCAAGGCGGAGGGGACACATAGTACGCAGGGCTGATTCATGTTGACGCATGGCAGAAAGCAACACAACGCAGTAAAGCAACTGTCCTCCAACTGAAACTAAAAATGTAAAAGGTGAGTAAATAAAGCAACGGTCTCAAAGATGAGGGGATTGTGACCATCACTGAGGTGTGGAGATAAATAAAGCAACGGTCTCAAAGATGAGGGAGTTGTGACCATCACTGAACTGTGGAGATAAATAAAGCAACGGTCTCAAAGATGAGGGGATTGTGACCATCACTGAGATGTGGAGAGAACACCATCAGTCTGTCTATTTCTCACGGTGTCCCATAATGCCTAGTTCGTGCTTTACAAGGTGCACAAAATTAACACAGGAGGGAAACAACTGCCGAATATGCAGAGACTGGCAACACAAGCTGCAAAATCTCAAACATCTTACTTGCGAAACAGAGACGTTCGGAGGCTATTAGTTTATACAGTAACATCAGCATTGCTCTTGCTTGCTACCATATCAATAACAAGATTTCTGTATGTCTTCTGTTTCAACTGGGACAACCCTTGGAATAAATCTGTCACTGGAACATCTCATGATACTGTGAGTCTCTTTCAGAATTAAACTGAATAATGGGAGCTTGGGACCCCAGAAGGGTGACTGAGAGAAAGCAGGACTACTTTCATGAAGCAGTGGTTCTTAATCTCCTTCAGTTCAGCCCCCTCTTAATCTGGTAAGTGGAATGGACCTTCCCCTCATACATTTTCAGAGGGTTGATCGATGTACCTGCTGAAACCACTCATAGATTCCTGGGACCAGGATCCCAGGTAGCAGAATGGGGCCTCAGCCACAACTAGACAGGACCTTGGCGGTCAAGCCCAGATGGGGTGGGGATGGAGGTCCAGCACATCCAAATGCAGCCAGATCCTCCACCAGGAAATGGCCCGTGTGGACGGAGCCTCAATTTGGGAGGCTCATCTTAGTCAACCACGGCGTCCATGCTCATTTGTCTCACACACACACACACACACACACACACACACACACACGGGAGGCTCATCTTAGTCAACCACGGCGTCCATACTCATTTGTCACACACACACACACACACACACACACGGGAGGCTCATCTTAGTCAACCACGGCGTCCATACTCATTTGTCACACACACACACACACACACACACACACACGGGAGGCTCATCTTAGTCAACCACGGCATCCATACTCATTTGTCTCACACACACACACACACACACACACACACACACACACACACACACACACTTCTCATCTGTCAGCTTTCCCACAGTGAGCTGCCAACTCCTCTCTGGCTGAAATCCAAACACCGAAGACAGATTCCTGGTTCCATGCCAGGTACTACCAGTTTCTGATCATTACCTGGTCTCCTATTTCCAACTCAGTTTAGGTGATGGATTCTTCACATGGAGCCCAGGTTGAGCCTCAAGACACAAACCCGTTCAAGTCATTCATTACACTGTTTGTATCCTCCAATGGCTCCTCTCTGCCTGCTAAGAAGGCCAAATCCCACTCTCTGGCTTCCTGTTGTGCAAATTTAACCTTCACAAGGTGACTACACTTTCCACGTATGAAGCAGAGAGTGGTGGGGAGTTGTTGTCACTGCCCGCCCCGTTCTTCTCCTTTCGGTGTGGCTGCCAAAGGGCGGCTGCCTGGGGAAGCACAGGATTCCCCCTCCCCAGGTGGGGGCTGGTCTGGGGTCGGAACCTGACCCAAGTGAACCTTCCCTGAGCTCCATGTGCACGATCACTATGGAGCAGAGAGTCGGGCCCACACAGAACACCTGGGCCTCGGGGTTTAGCCAAGGGCACTCCTAGACCTACAAGTTAGATGAGCTCATTTTGTTGTTGTTGCTTCAGTCTAATTTGGCATAGGTCCTAACTTTTAATCGAAATAAACCTAGAATTTAAACCATATTGAACTGACCTGCCTGTGACAGATGTGCCATCTGTTTATAAGGCTATAGGAGAAAATATGCCCAGATTGTTCAACAAAAGAGGAGGAAAGGATGTCACCCGAGCCCCATGCTCCATATAGCCTCACCGAGCCGCCTTCCTCCCGTACAGCTGACTTTATGGTTCAGCGGGACTCTTTACCGTGAGGACAGTCACGGTGGAAACTGCCTGGCTATCACATTTCCCTTCCTCAGAAAGTTTAGTGCTAACTGAAACAGTTTCCAGCCCTCTAGCTTACACTCCACTTGGAGCGAGCTGGGGGACTTCGCTCACACAGTGCACCAGCTGCCGCAGGGGAACTCACGGCTGTGGGCGCTCCGGGAGCCCAGCCGCTGCCGCAGGAGAGCCAAGAACCGGAGCAGGCCCTCCCGCACCCCTGCAGACAACACGAGGCTTCACAGGGTCTCCACCTCCCCTCTGCCCCGTGGCCTCCAGCTACTGATAAAGACCCTTGAGTGAGCGGTATGTGGCTTTCACGTGAGCCATCCTCCCCTCAGCCAGCTGCACTTGCAATTGGGAGTCACAGAACGTGGACCCAAAAGGCACTTCGGGGAACAGACCCTCATCCACAAACGAGGAACTGGGTCCCAGAGTGGGGAAGAATTCAACTTAGAGAACCATACAGTCAGGTGGGTGGAGAACCACGTCCCTATCCCACAACACTGCTCGCAGGGACGTCTCGTTGCCTCTAGAACACAAGCACCAGCGCCTGGCCAGAGGCTTTGCTTGCCCTGTAAACTGGCTGAATCAGAGACTGAGTAACATCAGTAGGTCATTTAGAAATCCAGTAGAAATACCTTGAATTTCATAATAATAATAGGGTCTGAGTTACATGACATACTGCATATATATACTGTATAGAAACTTGACTAACTTCTCTACTTTTCCTTGGAGTGTGATAACACAGGCCTCTGGTTAAATGCAGCAGAATGAGCATATACCACTCACCCTACTCACCTCTTCTCTCCAAAGCCATCCGAAACCGTCCAGATGATGCAAAGTCCACCCCGCCTGTTACCGCCCACAAACGAGCACAGAGAAAGGTGAGGCCGCGAGAGCAGGAGACGAGATGGCGGAGGAGCCCTCTCAGCAAACCTGGGGAGACAGAGCGGGGGCCTGGCTGCCCGCTCCGCGCTGGCCTCTGAAGAGCCGACAGAGGGGACTCGGAGAACAGGCGGCCCTCACGAAATCCAGAGGCTCGGGCTGGCAGGCACCGTGCCCCGCAGAGGACGGGTCATGAGACTGGGAAGGAGAAGACTGCTTGGACGTTTCTTTAGAGAGAGGCTGGGCCCTCAGATCTCCACCTTGACCCTTCACCGCTCCAGGGCTGTAACTTCTCACCCAGACCTCTTCTCTCCACAGCGAGAACCCGGCACGGTGGGCAGTGCGGACCGCAGACCTCACACTGGTGGCACGGTGAGGCCTGGACGGGGGGGAGAGAAGGTGTTTAAAAACTACGCCGTCTGATCCCTGGGACTCAACTGCTCCTCTCCTTTTCTGAAGTTCTGTTAGTCCATGGAATTCTCCAGGCCAGAACGCTGGAGTGGGCAGCCACTCCCTTCTCCAGGGTATCTTCCCAACCCAGGGATCGAACCGGGGTCTCCTGCATTGCAGGTGATTCTTTACCAACTGAGCTATCAGGGAAGCCCCATCAAGCGGCCTACTATATTCTGAAAATAACCAACATACCTTCTGTAACCGTTATCATGCAGCCAATACATTCCAGAAGCCCAGGTCTAAAATTGGCTGTCTCTAACCATGTTTTTCTTTTTCATTTTTTTAATGGGATGGGATCAAGTACTGGCAAGATCTAGAACTGATCATGATTTAGAATTTTACTGAATTTACAACAGCCCATTTCTAGTAATGAATTGTCAGCCCATATAAAAGGTAAAGAAAAGGCTATTTTACTAAAAGAAACAATTATTAACTTACCTGGCCACAAACCTTCAACAGACACAGAATAACCAAGAGAACCAAACCTTGGTTTCTGGAAAATCATTCCAAAGTGCCAGCCACACTACTGTTTTTATTCTTCTTTATTTTTAAAGACTACTGATGCCTCCCTCTGACTCCTGAACAGAACTAGGGTACCAACCTCTCGTCTGGCACCCAGGGCCCTGCAGTGGGGCTCCCGGGACCCCAGTCTCAGTGCTGTCCTGCCTTTCCCTCAAACGGCAGTCAAGTGACCCCACTTGCTGCGTCTCTCCATCTTGCTTCAGGCTCTACCACCACGTTCCTCTGCTTCTCCACCTCATTCGACACCCAGCTTGACCCACACTTGAGTTCTCTGCACGATGCTATGCATTGGATTAACATACTAAATACCAGCAACAGTAGGCATGTGCCGGGACCCCACCCCACTGTACAAGCCAAGTAAACATACAAAATCTGATCAGCATGTTTCTCTGGATAGGATATATGGAAATACTGAAATTATCTAAATCTAAATAGTTGATTCGGACAGATCTGGTTACCTAATAAACAAATTTCCAAATGGGAAAATGTCCCCATCACTCCCAAAATGTGTATATAACATGAATGATGGCCTCAGTTACGGATATACTTTTAACATGTGGAATGGTCGTCCACGTTTCCATGAACTATAGATATATATAAAATACCCACAGCTAAGTAATCTGCAAGTAGACTTAAATTAAAACCCACAGGAGGAAAAAAGCCTGGGGCTGCCAGAGAGGCAAGAGATCATTGTCACAGGGACCTTTTAACTCCATATGCTCCCAGACTGCTGCCTACAAGAAACCCACTTCAGGTCAAGGGACACATACAGACTGAAAGTGAGGGGCTGGAAAAAGATATTCCACGCAAATGGAAATTGAAAGAAAGCTGGAGTAGCAGCATTCATATCATATAAAATAGACATTAAAATAAAGACTGCTTCAAGAGACAAAGAAGGACACTACATAATGATCAATACATAATGATAAACCCAGAAAGATATAACAATTATAAATATATATATGCACCCAACACAGGAGCACCTCAATACATAAGGCAAATGCTAACAACTATAAAAGGGGACATCAACAGTAACACAATAATAGTGGGAGACTTTAACAGCCCACTAATACCCACAGACAGATCATCCAGACAGAAATCAAGCCTTGGTAAATTTAAGAACACTGAAATTGTATCAAGCTTTTTTTTCTGACCACAACGCTGTTAAGATTAGGTATCAATTACAGGAAACAAACTGTAAAAAACACAAACACATAGAGGCTAACGGTATGCTTCTAAGCAAACAAGAGGTCACTAAAGAAGTAAAAAAAAAACCTAGAAACAAATGACAATGAAACTATGACAACTATGGGATGCAGTAAAAGCAGTGCTAAGACAGAAGTTTATAGCAAAGCAAGCCTACCTCAAAAAATGAGAAAAACATCAAATAAACAACCTCACCTTACACCTAACGCAACCAGAGAAAGAAGAAAACCTACAGGAAGAAACTAAAAGTATTTTGATATTCTAATAGAGTAAATGGAAGAAACACTCCAAATTATGTAATACTTGACATAATCTCTGGAATTGGAGAGAGAATGAACTAAACATCTGCTCTGAAGTTGAGTCTATACATTTCAAAACTTCAGATGTCTCCGCTTTAAAAAAGAAAAAAGCCTTAAATAACATTTTCTAAATACATTTGGCTACTAAGAATATCTCTCATGACTGAGAATTTACTTAGTCGAAAAGATAAAATGTCAGACTCCAAAAGGAAGGAAACAAAATTACTGCAAATTCAGATCCACTCTCCCACTGGAGAAATGATTTCACTAAGTGAATTTACTGAGTTCTACTCCTGCAGGTTAGTAGTAAAGACAGTTAAACAATGGGAAGAGATGCCTCCCTAAAGTAATTAGGAATATCATGTTTCACTTTACAGCTATCCCCAAACACCACACCTATGTATTTACCAGTACAACATTCCCTAAATATAGATAGATATTAATACAGATAGATACAAGTCTACTGTGACAATAAACGTGTCAGATAAAAATCTGAGTTTTTCAACAATGGAGCTGTTCAACCAGCAATGCTGCCTACAAGCATACAAAAATTACTAATAATTAGTAAACATGGGTTTAAAAAAATTATACAAACTTGCTGGATTAAATTATCGGAGTGGCTCTTGCTTCTGGAAAGCATATAAAACTATTTTTTTCCATGGAGGTTAAACCCAAAGACCCTTGAGGAGCAAGGCAAAGAATTATCTTATGTCCTCTTTTTTTGTGTTGTCCAAGTCATCTGGTTTCTTTTTTTCATTTTCACCCAATTGAACAATTTAAGTTGAATAAATTAAACGTGTTGAAGCCATCAGCAATCCAGCTTGTCAGAGAAAGGTCAGCAGAGTGGAATACAGTCTTTGCCACAGTATCTGTGGAGCAATCAAGGACATAAAACCTCTAAGAAGTATACTGCCAGGGTAATAGTTGGTTTGGAATTCATTGTGAGAAACAAGACTCCCAGTGATTAATCCTGAAGCTGTGTTATTACCCTGCGACCTTCCTAGGGGATGTGCAGCCTCTCAGTTTCAGTAACACATGTCTGACAAACCTCATAGTTTTATTTTAATCCCCTCCCCCTAAAAGATGGAAAATCCAAAGAGATCCAAGCCATAAAGAACTCCTACTGAGACAATTTAAAACCCATTCAATCACAGCAACTGCCACTTTGAAAGGGGGGGAAAAAGTCACCAGGAATAAGGGCCAACAATGTAATCAACATCTAATGGGATCAGAAAACGTCTGGATGTCTGGGGCCAAGGAGAGCAGTGTTACTTCAGAGGCTTTAGGGGAAAAAAAGATCTTGTTAAAAAGGCTTTGAGATAAGGTCTGAACCAAAAATATTTCCCAAGGGGAAGATAGAGAACAAAAAAAGATGAAGTTTCAGTAGAAAAGAGAGACATTTGGATTCAGTTATAGAAGATGGTTTTCTAGAAGAGAATCTGATAAACAATGGCAGAGGAAAAAGTGTGTAGCCAGAATTTTAAGACTCTTATGTAGCAACTCAGATTCTAGAAGTTTTAGAGTTTCAGAGACAGTTATGTTTCTGCTTGCTCGCCCTGAATCAGAGATTTAGTACAGTGAGATCCCTACCCATTGAAATTATATTCTTTTAAAATTGGTAAGTGGGGAGTCAATTCATTCTTCCAAAAGCAGTTTCTTGTGAAAAGTAGCCTCATCTTGATTCAGAGGAAGAGGAATAGAAAGGGGGAAAGCTTATCTTTGCAGAAAGAAGGGCTGAAAGGAGCTCAGATTATGTCTTTCAGATTGAGGAGTGGCGAGGGGAGGAAGAGGGGCATGTCACTTTTAGGACAACAATAAAGCCAAGTGACAACTTTGCCAAGTGCCTGCTATTTGCCAATTCAACTGGGAATTGGGAGGAATGGAAAGAAGCAATTAATTCCATTCAGGACACCAGCAGAGGCTAAGAGCCACGCAGATGAGCCCTAAGAGGAGACGCTGTCTTCTGGCTCCAGTCGTGAGCTCGTCCTTTCTTCTGAAAGTTGTCTCATCACTTTCTGTGACTGTGTTTAAGGAAAAAAAAATCCATCCTCTTTATTTGTAAACTCACTACACTGTCTTCATCGAGTTACATGTTGCTTCTGTGAACCACTCTACTCTCCCACTGAATCGCAACAGGGAAGGGGGGATTACAGTGGAGATATCACATCCAATCCCTGGAGTCATTCACTTAACACCCGGCTCAGAGCCTGAGAAATGGCTGCAGTTCCCTTCAGAGTTCAGTATGCACAAACAGAGGCCCAGGCTGCTCAGGAGATGAGGTCGGGTTCTCTGTGACTTGCAGAGGCAGAAGGGAGACTCCTAACCAGCTTTCTCCATCTGGGTCACTCTTCAGTCCATTATGGAATCCATTCTCTCTGTCTTTGTTCTTAAATGGTCTGATGAAGAGGAGGTACTGGAAATCAGAAATGGACCCTTGCCCTGGAGCAGTTTACAGCTGGGCTGACACATGAAAGCACAGTTGATGATATGGTCACTGGAAAAACCCAAGAGGAATTCAGAGAGGGAATCTTTGCAACAAGCAGGAGCAGCAGAGGAAGGCTGTGGTGGAGAAAGAGTAAAGAACAGGTGAGGCCCAGACAAGCTCTAAGCAGGAAAGGGAAAGGGGGTACAGTCCCAGCCCAGCACACAAAGATACACACTGGAATGACTCAGATACAACAGAGAACAACGTGAACCAGGATGAGAAGGAGGAATAAAGACTACAGAGAGCCTTCAGTGCCAAGCTACGAAATTTGGACTTTATTTACCAGCCAGCCAGTAAAGACGTCTGTTGGTACAGATAGAAATTTTAGTAAAAATACAAATGATATATACAAGGCAGCCTTTTAAGAGAATAACTCTGGAAACACAGTTAGAAGGTAGACTGAAGAAAGACTGGAGTCAGGGAATCGGAGGAGAGGAGGGGCAGTCCAGATATGAGAGGATGGGGACAGTAAGCAAAGGAAGGAAGGACCTTTCTTTCTCAAAGGTCAATGGGATTTAGCCATCAACTGGACTCGGGCAGGAAAGGAAATGGAGGAGTCGAATTAGGCTCGAGATACTCACAGATACAAGAGGATGGTGTCTCCCCGACCAGAGGGAGTGATGTCAAATGCAGAACTAAATCTCTGCAAGGACACCAGGAAGCACACCGCATGGAAGGACCAGACCCTGAGGGTGACTGAGTCATGTGAGGGCCCCAGAGACCAGCCAGGGGTGCAGGCCACTGCTGGGTGGCAGGAAGCAGCAGGGGTCGGGAAAGGAACACAGAAAGCAAAGTGTCAGAAGGAGGCAAAGGACGAAGGCAGCACATGAAGAGAGGCACTTCATGATAGAACTAAATGCCCAAGGAATAAAGTCAATGAATGAAGAGACAACACACTGGATGAGGTGATTAGAAGATCATGGATATTAACAGAAAAAGGCGGAAAGCTGATGGTAAGCAATAAAAGAAAAAGAGACATGGGAATATGAATAATCTACAGTGATTATTTGTGAGTGAGAAGTAAAATCAGCAAAATCTGAAAGACAGTGAGATGTAACAGAAGGCTCTGTGCACCGTGATTCAAGAAATTGAGATTTAACAGTGATGCCAACTCCACGGTGCCGAGCAGGAAACACGGTTCCCGCACTGTGCTCTGCATTTGACCTGTGCTAATGAACTCAACTCAGGCAACCGGCTGTGAAGGGAGTCCTATCAGTCTCATTCTTTGAATGTAGCAACTGAGGCACTGAGAGGTGCAGGAACTTGTCCAAGGACACAAGCTAATGAGGGGCAGACCCACGTGCTCCAGGCTGTCGGAAGCCTCATCTGGGAACTTCCCTGCTGGTCCAGCGGTTAAGAATCCGCCTGCCAGTGCAGGGGACATAGGTTCGACCCCCAGTCCAGGAAGAGTCCATGTGCCAAGGGGCAACTAAGCCCAGGCGCCCCCACTACTGAAGCCCACAGGCCTGGAGCCTGAGCTCCACAAGGAAAAGGAGCCCCGGCTCGCTGCAACTAGAGAGAGCCCATGCAAAGCAACAAAGAAAAGACCCGGCACAGCAAAAATAATAATGATTTTTTTAAATAAAAATAATTGTTTTTAAAAAAGAGGGCTCCGCTATACCCTTGGTCACTATGCTCTTCTCCATGAGGTGCTATGAGGCTGTGCACATGAATAGGTCCTCTGAGACTGTTTTCTCTCCTGGAAAATATGATGAGGCATCACTGATACCTGACATTTCCAGACTTAACATTCTACGATGGTGGGGCTCTGTGTTAGAGGATGCTTTTGAAAAGTCTTTAATGAGAGACAGTAGCTTCTCTTTTTCAGATTCTTCCCATCTCAGCGAGCGGCTTCACTTTATTTACAGTGAAGCCAGGAATGCAATAGAGGGTGCTAACCCTCAACTTGTCTTCTTGCCTTCAACAAGCAGTTTGAGGTTAGAGTGAGGACCTCCTGCAGAATGTGAATCAGAGCAGGTGCAGTACCAGCTTTTATCATGTGTTACCGCTGCCTCACTGCTTCAGTAAACATAACATACATTTTACTTCTCAGTGAAGTTGATATGAGGACAGTATAAGAAATCATCTGGCTGCTTCTGCAGTTTCCTTAGTAGGGAAACACTGTGGTCTACTAAACACTGAAAGGGACGATAGGTCACGTCTTCTTGATCTGATACACTTACTACAGTAAAGGTATTGTCACCGTCCTATCTCATGGTAATAGTATAGTTCTGATTTCTTACAAAAATTTCTCTGCACCAGGAGCAAGACAGAACACTGTGGTCTGGTTCTCGCTCGCTCTCTTGTGGAAAAGCCTGACTGAACACCACACTCTCCGCTGGTTCAGGAAGGAAGGGCTGAGCTGAGGAGGGCAAGGCCGAGTCCCCTACAGCAGTTATTCCCCTTCCAATGCCCATCCCAACAACATAAAAACCCGCTCAGAACCAAACAGCACAGAAGGATGCAGCGGTCGGGGAGGGACGAGGATGGGAAGACCTGCCCACGTGGCCGAGGACAAGTCAGAAGAGAAGCAACTCCTCCCGGTCCCACCTCCCGGGGTCCAGGGCAAACACTCATTCTTTTCCTTCAAGCTTTCGGTAATGACAAAATTTCCTCTCACATCTGGCCAGCTCTTACCCTCTACTTCCATTCCAGGCCTGTTCTTTCTGGCCTTGGCCCTGCTGCCGCTCCATTAGTTATTTCCTCTCCTTGTATCTTCTCCCTCCTTGAATCTCAGGGCACAGAGCCCCGTACCCTTCTTTTGCTGTTCCTTGTATCTTCTCCCTGCCTCCCGGGTCACCTTTCGATGGGCTCAGGTAGATCTGGATGCCTCTGCACGTTCTGTGTGCCTGGGGCAGGTACCGCACACTTGCCTCTGGGGGTTTCACGGGCGGACAGCAGAGCTATGCAGGGCAGCACGCTGCCTCTGTTTTTCAGACCTGCTCACCCAGAACCAGGCTGGACACATCTGTCAGATGGATGCAGATGGCCTTCAGGTCCTCTTCCCCACTGTACCTTACTCTGGAGTTACTGTCTATCTGTAATTCCTTGGTTTTGCCATTTGTTAAACCAAGCCTCAGTAATGTTGCTAGCCTCCTCACACTCCAGAATAGTTTTTAAGGAGGAAAACAAAAAGGGAAAATGAAAAACAGAAATATTGTAGAATTTCAAGAGTCACTCTGAAAAAATACGAGAAACCGGACTTCCCTGGTGGTCCCCTACATTCCAAAGCAGGGGATTCGAGTTCAGTCCCTAGTCCGGGAAGTAAGATCCCACAGGCCACGGTGCAACTAGGCAACTGCTGAAACCTGAGCGCTTCAGAGCCTGCAGACTGCAACTAGAGAGAAGCCCACACACAGCACGAAGATCCCGAACGCTGCAAGACCCAGCGCAGCCAGCCATAAATACATGCTTTAAAAAAAAGAGAGAGATAGAAAGAGAAACCTCTAGAAGGAACAGAACTGCCCTGGCACTCTGAAACCCAAACAGAAAAGACTGTCTCCCCATAAAATCAGTCCTGCGTCCCATAGTGTCTCCAGACGAATGGCACACGGAGGAGGGGGAGATGGTCAGTGAACACTCACCAGTGTCCTCAGTTACACGAGCCTTTCTGTCATTTTATCAGGGAGAGGAATCTAACTGGTATCACTGATCAGCCAGCCGGGAAGGCGCATTCTCCCCAGGGGCCTCAGTTTCTCAAGCAAAGATGATGCGAGTCAATGACTGCTCAAGTGTCAGAGATAGAATACTGCCTTGAAAATCACCAGTTCAACCGCTTTAGTTGATGCCAAAGGAAAAGAGAATGTAGAGAAAATCTGCTCAAAGGTCACACAGCAGCACAGAGGCAGTGCTGGGATTAGAATCCACTCTCCTTGCGTCACCATCCCGATTCACCCTGTTACCAGCACACTGCCTCCCGACATCCGTTCTACATGCTGAGACATGGACCTTTATAAACTGACACAAGTTTCTTAGATGACCAGACCTTTCTGCGATCGTGTGCTCTTGCTATTGGAATCCAAACACTAATCATCAAGTTATGTCACACACTTCCTGAGGAGTGCATGTGACTGTTTATGGAAGCAGTGTGGGGAATTCAGATCAAATAGTCAGTGAGTGACTCAAAACTGGAGACAAAGACAGCCAACACAGGAAAACGCATGTGCCTTTTTCTAATGGGCTAGAATCCAAGCATGTGTAATACTACGCCCTCCACGTCCTACGTTCTGGTGACTGGAAATCTTGGGGTTAGTCCAAGGTCAACCTACATGCACGAAGGGAACTCCCTAGCACGGTCTTAGAAGAGCATGCCCTCCCCCAAATGGGTAAATTCAGGGCACATCGTTCCAACAAACAGTCGTAACTGATGATCTTTTTTCCAACTGTTACATCACACAGGGATTTATACTTTTTCCTTACTGATTTAAAGGGCAGGGATTTTATCCAGAAGGATTTCTTAGAGTGCTCCTTCAACAATACAGTTGAAGCTGTTTTATTTGGCTTTCCCTTACTGCATGTTAACGTATCCCTATTGGCCAGAGGAAAATTAAGTTATCCAGTTTCTGAGCTTATGAACCTCAGAAAGATATTTCCAGTTGTCACTTTGCTGCCTTTGTGAATGGCGGCTCTGCAGACCACATCACCGGGAATATTTACACAAGTCTGGCCAAGCCAAAAGGTATTCTTTTGCATAACTTTAAATCAGTACTGCCTGCATTTTTCTTTTCAAACAAAAAAATCTGGTTTGCTTAGGTTAGACTCCAATTTTTAGAATTTAAATTTCCATAATATCCCATTGTTCACGCTTAGAAAAAAAGTCTCACTGGGGAGTGTACTAAGAAAAACCTCAAGACAGAGACAGCGGCTCTGATGGTTCAGAATCTTCTGCAGGAGGCTCTCTGAGAGCCTGGATGACTAACGTAGGACTGCAGGGTTTTGGTAACTGAGTGAGTCATAGGAGCTGTGCCAAGGGGAGAAGGTACGGCCCATCTACAGGGGCGGCAGCCATTCAGACTTGACCACTCACTACAGTGAGGAAGACTGCAAACCACACAAGGTTTTTTTTTTGGTGGGGGGGGGGTGGTCTCAATATTTTAAAATTCTACCTCAAGTAGAAAACAAAACACAGTTTGTGCCTGACCAACTATGCCCATGGGCTAGCCTTTCGGCTGCTGAGTTTCCTGTTTGCAGCCTCTCCTCTACAAGAAGAGGGAAGAACTCATAGTCAATGCTACTGTTAAATTATTTTAGATCGTTCATCTCAGAAACGCTCCGGCAGCCTGAGGGGATGTGTAAGGGGAACAGGAACATGACCAGAAACAGCCAATTATTAAGGTTTTATGGACATCAGGGACAAAGCAAGCAGTCAGCTTCTTTGTAAAGTCACTGGGTTAATGGAAATAAAATCCCAGCCTCCATCCACTACAAGATTGCTCTAGAGCCTACTTTCTTTTCCCGGTAACCCAATTCTCCCATTTACTTCAGCCTCCTCTGACACGTAAGCAGTGGCCGGGTCCTCTATCTCCTTCTGGAATTCCCAGTGTCTCACCCCTCACTCCCAACCACGACCTGAATGCAGCCCCTCGGCTACAGCCTGAACCACTGACGTCACCATGGCACCCCCATCCTTCCGTGTCTCTCTCCTTACCAACCTCCCACCCCAGCCCCTTCCACACACAGCTCGGAAGCTAGCTCCCCTCCACCGGCACTTTGTCAGGAAGAACGCGGGGCACCGCTGACAGGCGCTGCCTCTGGGTGGGAGGGTGGGGGCAGGCTTGAGGATCAGGAGCCTGGGTCTAAGAAAGGTTTGTTTTCCCCAGAATCTCCTGTATTTTGTTTGTTTTTCCTCTCCTGTATTTTTTGAAGGATTTTTCTTACCATGTGAGTACTGTTTTCTCAGAAATATAGTAAGTTTTACTATGTAAACTGTTAATATATCATTCTGATGTTTTATTCTTTGTCTTGAAAATGTGTATGGTTGTGCCTTCCACTTCTACTTCTAGCAGGGAGAAGAGTTTTCAGAGATTTCTGAGAGTCTGTCTCCTGGGTTAGAATCCTCATTTTGGCTCAAATAAAATTCCCTTTTATCTTCCTTAAAAATATTTAATATGTTTTAAAAACTGTACTACCCCAGGGATTCTAGATTGGGAAGCAAGACATCTCTTCATCCCAACCCACTGAGGCATGCCTGTGGACTAAAGATTTTTTTATCAGTGAGAAGAGAGAAAATTGGGAAATTAAGCACAGTGGATCATGGGACACAGCCAGGTGAAGGCAAGAATGGAGGTGGAGGCTGCAGGAAGGTGCGGGCGGAAGTGTAGGAACTGGGAGGAGCGGCGTTCTAGAACAGCAGCGCAGCCCCAGCTCCCCTTCCGCAGCCTGTGAGGGAAGCACAGAGTCCTCCCCAGCCTGAAGGCAGATGTCTGCTGTCCAAAGCGAGCAAGTGACCTGCCAGGAGGGCTTAGCACCCCTCAGCATGGACTCCTCCTCTGGAAGGGGCCTCAGCCTGTCCTGCTGGCCACGCATGGACACAGCCTCAAGGGAAGCCTGCCCTTTCACATCCTGCTCCCTCAGCTTCAGAATACAGCCCTCCTGATGAAGGGGAAGGTCAGCTGCGGCAGCAGCTGTTTGTAAGAGGAGGGAAATTAAGTCAGCTTTCTAGAACAATCAACCTAGGTCTTTGCTATGAATCTGGATAGGTAATCAAGGATCATCAGATTTGAGGAAAGTTGAACAAGAAGGGGCTTACCAGGTGGCTCAGTGGTAAAGAATCTGCCTGCCAATGCAGATTGGCAGGAGGCTCAGCTTTTAACCCTGGAAGATCCCCTGGAGGAGGAAATGGCAACCCGCTCCAGTATTATTGCCTGAAAAATCCCATAGACAGAGGAGCCTGGCGGGCTACAGTCCAAAGGGTTACCAGAGGTCAGATGTGACTGAGCAACTCAACAACAACAAAGGCACAGAGAAAGACTAGGATGAAACAAGTAGAACCGATCCCAGAGAAAACAGCAATTCATGAAGCAGAGAGAACTTAAGGGGGGGAAACCTGAGTATAGTCAAAGATATTAGAAAACATATATACATGAAACAAAAACCTTATTATGATAAGGAAATGCACATATTGAAATTAAAATTGGATTTTTGAAGTTAAAAATTCGATAGAAGGGCTGAGATAAAAGAGTAGATAAAATTCCCAGAAAACTGGGAAGGTGTGAGGGAAAGGAGAAAAGACAAAGTTTGATAAGAGTTAATCCGAGATGTCTAACATCAATCTATTGAACTTACTAAAAAAAAAAAGAAAGGCAAGAGAAGATAGCAAAGAAAACAAGTCTTCAGATTAGAAGGCCCACAGGCAATGAGCAGAACAGAGGAGAAAAGATAGAGTCTCATAAAAGGTCACAATATCAAGGAGAAAGAAAACACATCTAAACTTCGAAAGAAAGGGTCTACATGAAGGCACGGACTCAGTAACTTTGACTGTTAGAAAGAAATTCCTTTCAAATGCTGAGGGAAAGATATGTTGCATGTAGATTTTCATACTCAGCCAAATTGCCAGTTAAAGCTTAAGAGGGCAGATCAGCATGGGTTCAAAGTACACCTGCCATGCAGTCTTTCTGAAAAGTTTCAAAATACACTCCAGAAAAATTAAAAATATGTCTAAGAGGAAGATAAAGCCTTAAGAAGAATTAATAATCCAAGATTTAAAAAAAAAAATCAAGATGACAACTGGGTAAGCAAGTTTAGAAAACAGTTCATCATAAAGCATTCAAAAACTTGTACAACTAGCAAATTACAGTGTTGAGAGAAAGAGAACACACACAACTCTGCTAATGAGAAATCAAGCAATTAGAAAGTCCCGGAAGAACAAGGCCATACAAGAACATGTGGGCCATACATATGTGAAGCAAACAAAAGTGTGCCAAGATCCTAAGCAAATGACCACACATAAAGCGACAATTTCACTTAGATGTTCAGAACATCTTCCTTCAAGTAACCTACACTTAGTTAACAACATAGGATTACAATTTGATGATCCATTCATATTTTTGAAGACCACTTAAAGAGAGGTATCTGAGCCTCAATCCAACCAAGAAAACAAGCAAACCATGTCCTCAAATTTTCCCAATGTAAGAGTGTGGTAGTCACTGTTGGCTGAGTAAATCTCCATTTCCCACCCTTGATTTACCAACCCTGTTTGCAACCTGACCACAGTCAGAGGCAAGGAAACGCGAGCCGCCAAAGTTCTTCCGATGGCTGCCTGTAAGATAAAAAGGCAAGACTTGCAAAATAGGAAATCTTGCACTTTTCCATTCCCTGTTGTTTTTTTTCCCTGTCATTTTGTAACTGATGATGAAAACCACATAGCCCTGTCATTTTGCAACTGACAATGAAAACTCACATATAAGAATGGTGAGGCAGGAAGGTGGATTTGAAATTATTTCCATGAGTGACTCCACCAGCCTTGGATGGACTTCCTTCAGGCTTCTTGCTACAAGAGAAAACTAAGCTGCTGTCTATTTAAGATAATAGCTGCATATTTACTGTTGTTGTTGGGGAACACATTCTTAACTAGAACAAGAAATCAATTTCCTATTTTGAATGAAACCCAGATTGAGTTGGGTTTCCCTTTCTCGCAGGCAAGAAAGATCTGACTAATACATATCCTCTTTCTTTGTACTTTGCTCCAGAGGAAAAAAGAGCCGCAGTCAAAGATGAAATCTTTAACCTTTGGTCTCAGGAGGAACAGGATGTTGTGTAGGGACCCACAGCTTTCATTTAACCACTTACTTGGCCGCAACCACAGACTCATTTCTGTGCTGAACACGGGACACATAACAAGACTAATAAGACACTGTATTTGCCCTTGTGGGCCCCAGTAAAATGGGGCATAGTTTACAAACACGTAGAATATTGTCAGAGTATGGGACTGTGTTATACAAACATAGTAAAGGAAGTAATTTAGGACAATCTAGTAATATTTCAAAACATAATAAACTCTAAAATGCCAGAGTGCTTGTTTGGTCTAAATTCAGCTATACCAACATTTTACTCACCAGTAAACTCTTAATATTCACTGGATAATAGCGCAGATAAGCCAAAATAATATTTGCCTTGAATGCATTTTTATTTTAAACTGGGTGTGCCTCCTGTTCTGGGAATCCACCACACCCCAAGGAAATTGAATCCAAATGGAAGGTTCTAATTCAAAAGAAACCAGCATGTTATTTAGCTGTGCCAACGCCTCTCTATTTAATGGAATTATTCCAGGTGGCGGAGTGGTAAAGAATCTGCCTGCCAATGCAAGAGACACAAGAGACACAGGTTCAATCCCTGGGTCAGGAAGATCCCCTGGAAGAGGAAATGGCAACCTACTCCAATATTCTTGCCTGGAAAATTCCATGGACAGAGGAGCCTGGCAGCTACAGCCCATGGGATCAAAGAGAGTCAGACACGACTGAATGAGCACACACATCCCCAGTTTCCATGCAAGAGGTAGCTAGATCCTTCCACACTATCTGAATCAAAAAGCCCATCGTCATCCTAGCGCTGCTTATTTCAGTCTTTTAACAATACTAAACGAGCATCTACTAGGTCAGAGGCTATGCCAGATATTGTGGATACTCCAGAAAATAAGAGTACCTGCCCTCAAGTGGCTTCTGTCTAGTGAGGCCAGGGGGGAAAAGTCAGGGTTCAGACAGGGAAGAGGCACTAAGCTATTACAACATGTTACACCAACTCAGAGAGGGGAAATTAGAGAGTACTACGCAAATAAACAACAGGGACTTTGAAGGTGGTAGTCAAGGACTCAGTCCTAAAAAAAATAAGATATTGTTGGGATAGGTTCTCCTGATGCAGGGAACAGCACATGCTAAGGTCCAGAGGCATGGAACTTCATTGGTGGTCCAGCAGTTAACACTACACGCTTCCACCGCAGGGGACCCGTTCAATCTTTGGGTGGGGAAGTTCTGCATGCTTCCCTGTGTGGCCAAATAAATAAATAATGTTTTAAAAGTCTAGAGGCAAGACACAAAATGGCATAGTCAAGGAACTTGGAGTTCAGGTTCAGGAAAGCTGTCTCCCTGCGAATTTCAGTTCAGTTCAGTCGCTCAGTCATGTCCGACTCTTTGCGGCCCCATGGACTGCAGCACGCCAGGCCTCCCTGTCCATCACCAACTCCTGGAGTTCACTCAAACTCATGTCCACTGAGTAGGTGATGCCATCCAACCATCTCATCCTCTGTCGTCCCCTTCTCCTCCTGCCTTCAATCTTTCCCAGCATCAGGGTCTTTTCCAATGAGTCAGCTCTTCGCCTCAGGTGGCCAAAGTATTGGAGTTTTAGCTTCAAATCATTCCTTCCAATGAAGTCCTTCCAATCCCTGCGCATTAGGCAGACTGAAATGAAGAACTTAGGGGAGCACAGGTTTGAGATATTCAAACAGGATTCCAGAGGGCAGTCACATAGTTCAAGAGTCCTGCGATTCCTACAAACACTGCCACTCACTCTTTCAACCAGACACAGACACTTAATGTAGCCTCAAGTCTGAGGAAAGTCACTGTGGCCTTTAAACCTGGGATAATGACAGTTTTTGCTTTATTTCTACACCATACCAGCTTCTTGCTTATTTTGCTGAAAGTGCTAGCAAAGCAGAAACAAATCATTCTGAAAGCCAAATGACAACCTCTCGACTTTGCCGAGGTGACTAGTTTCAATTCACATCTTCGCAGCAGGAGGTGTGACTGAGCAGGAGGGTCAGCATGCTCGTTACCCCTCTTCCCGTGTTCGATGGCACCAGTGTTTGTCACAGACTCTCTTCACCTCATCCCTTCTATCTTGCTAGTGGACGTTACCAGGAGTTTGTGGTATCAAGATACACAAGCATCTGGGGACTTATGGGGCTGAGCACTTTCAACTTTAAGGTTCACGCGCATGTGTCATACACCCTAGGCAAGACTGCCAGTCACACTGACCCAGCATGGTCTCTGGGCCACAGTTCAAGGAGTGGCATCTAGAGCAGGGGTGGAGAAAAGAGGCCTCTTCCATGAAGGGAGGGAGCACAGAGATGAGCGGACGGTACCAGTGCAGAAACTCGCAGGCTGGGGACAAGCCAGGGAAGTCACAGCTCGGTGGCTCTCTCACTGCAAAGCAGGAGGCCGGGGCGTCTGCTAACACTGCGAGAAGGGGTCAGACATGAGAGCAGGAAAGACCAGGGAGAGTGGCAGACGGAATTGCCCAACTCAATATTTTTCAGTGAACTGATGGCAAAAGGTTCCGAAATCGATGTTTCAAAAAAACCAGAGTACCGTGCGTACAGTGAAGACAATCACTGTATATAATAAGTTAATATAACACGCCTATGTGTATACTGAATTGTGATGTAAAATGTTCTTTCCGTGGGTACCATTCAAGATATTTGAAAGCCAACAGACTAGGACAATAGAGGGAATTACCTAAGAGCACTGAGAACTCAGGTGAGGCTGGGAACAATTCGGTTTGTAGGGGCACTTATCCACTTATCCATGTTGTTATGATTCCTGCCTCACACCTGGCCAACAGTAGAGGAGGTAATTAAAACTGAAAGGCTCCTATTAAATGCAGTGACTCACGGAGAGAAATACATATAAAAAACATAGAGTAGTATATCTTATCACTTAAACTCTACTTAATTATGCTAATTAAAACTTTTAAAGTAATTGGACAGCAAATTAAGAGACTGTACTACTCTGCTTGACCACATAATTATGCTTTTTTGCCTTCCATTAAAATTCTTATACCAGAAGATCTTTAAGGGATCTATTTAACTTGTAGGATACATCATGTGCTTGGATATAAAAAGGTTAAAAGGTGTTTTATTTTAAAACCACCCACATTTTTATGATTTACAACTGAAAAAGCAAGACCCAAAACTCCACAAAACCCCATTCTTATCAAATCCTCTAATAACTGAAGTCAAATAAATTTTCTTAGAGAAAGGTCCCACCCCCAAAGGATCCATGTAAGTGACTCCATAATAGAAAAAGTCATTTATTTTCCATTCTTAGTCATTTGTGAGATGCCCCATTGTTACAGATAAAACCCAATTGAAAAATGAACACTGCCATCTTTTTCATTTGTCCAAATACTATTCAGAGACCAAGACGGTCCTTCAAAATCATTCAACTCTGACAACTCATTCTATAAGTCTACTGAACAGATTAGAAGACAGTCTTTGAAAAGACAGAAAGTTGCCGGGTAATGGACTCCACTCCCACCTCCAAGCCACTTAGTAGACTTATCATCATTCACTAAAGGAAAACAATTAACTGGAAAGCAGGGTGCTCTTAATATGCTTCAGAAGTCATTTGCAAAGACAGCTCTGAAGCCACTTATTTCTTTACCTGTAGGAACCAGCTTAAACTTGGGGAAAGGAGGAAGCATATTTCTCTTATTTTTCCCTTTATTGCATCTCCTAGAACACATTCATCATCACAATAAAAGTGAAGCTATTTTATACGTGTGACGTACTAAGGGGCCATAGGTCTAGGAAAAGTCAAACCTCAACTCAACCAAAATGTATAATAAGCTCTAACCACAAAACACTAGAAAAGGTAGAAAAAGATGAATAATTTAGTTAATTAATAAACATTATCTTTCAAGGTGGCCTGAATTCATTATAAACACAAAAGTAGTAGAAGGAATCAATAACCCCCAAGTCGGGAAAAAACAAAAACTCAAAAACTTTAAACAAGAAAGTTCATCTAACCCAGTGGTTAGATGGTATTCAAACTTTTTGGTGTCAGGACCCTTGCACACTCAATTATTGAGGACCTCAAAGAGCTCTTGTTACATGAGGCATGTCTATCACTACTCACCATATTCAAAATTAAGAAATTTTTAAAGGATTTATTTAAAAATAATTTTTAGATCACATATTAAATACTTTTAATGAAAACTATATTTTCCAAAAGGAGAAAATTCAATGAAAAAATAAGGCAAAGTTTTGCATTTGTGCAAATCTCTTAAATGTCTGGCTTAATAGAAAACAGTAAAGTCTCATTCCTGCTCCTGCACACAGTGGGTTGAGATATGTTGGTCAGGCTGAGGTGCATGAAGAAAATCTGGCCTCATAAAGCTATGCAGTTGGGAACATGGAAGGGTATTTTAATGGCCGTTTCAGATGACTGTGGATGCTTCTTCAGTGCTTCCCTAAAATGAAACACACAGTTTCTCTCTCTCTTTTAAACAAGTTGATTAAGACAGAACTGGCATACAAAAAGCTGGACATATTTAAGGCAGCCTGATGAGTATATATTACAATATAATGAGGGTAATTTCTTTAAAAAAAAATCTATGTATTTTGTTTTTACTTTATTTATTTATTTTGGCCAGGCCAAGGGATCTTACTTCCGTGACCAGGGATTGAACCAAGGCCCAGGGCAGAAAAAGTGCCAAGGTCTAGCCACAGAACCACGATGGAATTCCCAGGGTGATTTCTAAAGAGTTAAATGCAATGTGGAATCTGAAAGAAATTCTCTGTACTCTATTATATTAAAATCCAAAAGTCTATCCTGTACTTTGAAAGGATCTTTTACCCAGGTATGATTTAGGAAAATCTTGGTTTGATGCAGATATTCTAATAGTGACACATTTCTTTACAAAGTATTACAAAAATCACATTCATTAATACTATTGTCCGCTTTAGCAAAAATGTCTTTAGGTATTGAAAAGCTGTCAACCACAATTTATAAGTTTTCCAAAATTCCAATTTTCACGTTTTATTTGACAGCTCAAATTTTATCACTAGTAAAATATATTCTTGAAGTGATAGCCTCATTTAATTCTGGGAAACTATCAAGTGGCTTAAGTACTTTAAAAGAGATTAGTTAAATTAGGATATATCTTTATGAGGAATTATGTGGTCATTATGCTGTTTACAAATAATTTAACGGTATGAGAAAACACTCATTGTAGGTGGGGAAAAAAGGAGCAAAAATACCAATATATTACTGTATCAGCTCTGCTTTTAAAAGTTTGTGTATCTCTAACTGAGGTTTTGTTTTCTGACAAAAACAAGCCACAAAACCAAGTCCAAAGCTTTTTCTTAAGCAGAAGGCAGAAAAGAATTTACAAATAGTCATTAATACCAAATATTAACACTTGTGGGGTAGTCTGACAAACATTATAACAAACATAATTTATCTTTGTTTGATTAAAAAAAGCCCAACAACCTGAGTTCAAAGTCAATGACAAGCCAGAATGAAACACAAGTCCTAGTCTATGCCCCCAACATGGAAGGATTTAAGCTTTATCTTTTGGCATAGAAGGTAAGCCTGCATCTTTATGCATTCTTTCCCAAAGACTGTCCTTTTAAGATTTTGATAGAACACACTGGTTTTATCTAAAATCTAAAACATTTCTGTTAATCATTTTCTTTAATTATAGAATCTGCACAATGCTGTATAACTCCTGAAATCTACTTTCAGAGTATGAAATTTGTGTATTGAGTAACATTAGGGCTTCCCTGGTGGCTCAGACAGTGTAAAGCATCTGCCTGCAATGCAGGAGAGTTGAGTTTGATCCCTGGGTTGGGAAGAGCCCCTGGAGAAGGGAATGGCAACCCACTCCAGTATTCTTGCCTGGAGAACTTCATGGACAGAGGAGCCTGGTGGGCTACAGTCCGTGAGGTCACAGAGTCAGACACAACTGAGAGACTTTCACTTTCACTTCATTTCACTCCAGTAACATTAAATGATATACATACACACTCAATAAACAAAGCTATCTGGTTATTAAAAAAATTCAACAGTTCATGTGTTCATCTACTCACCTGCTAATAAAGAATTGAAAAGTATACCTCAATAAAACTCATCCTAAGGGGAGAATTGAAAAGATTGATTAATCTCTTACAACTCAAAAGCATTAGCTTTTCATGTATGTCTCAACAGCTTTTTTGAAGTACCATGTCTACTAAGTGTAAGACAGGATACTATAAAAGTCCTAGAGGAAAATATAGGCAGAACACTCTTTGACATAAATCATGGCAGCATCTTTTTGAACCCACCTCCTACAGTAATGAACATTAAAACAAAAATAAATAAAGGAGACCCAAGTAAACTGAAAAGGTTTTGCACAGCAAAGGAAACCATAAACAAAACAAAAAGATAATCCTCAGAATGGGAGAGAATATTGCAAACAAAGCAACCCACAAGGGATTAATTGCCGAAATATACAAACTGTTCATGTAGCTCAACACCAAAGAAACAAACAATCCAGCCAAAAAAATGGATGGAAGAGCTATTGAGATCTTCCAAGTATCTCCAAAGAAGACACATTGATGACCAAAAAGTATCTGAAAACATGCCCAACATGGCTAATTCTTAGAGAAACACAATGAGGTATCACACAGAGTGGCCATCATCAAGGAGTCTACAAACATGTCAGGAATTCAGGGGAGAGGAAAAGAATTAAAAAGAGTCTACAAACAATAAATGCAGGAGATGGGGTAGAGAAAAGGGAACCCTCCCACACCATTGGTAGGAATGTAAATTGCTACAACTATGGAGAAGAGTATGGAAGATCCTTACATACTAAAAACAGCACTACCATGTGATCCATCAATCCCACTCTTGGGCAACGTCCAGAGAAAACCATAAATTGAAAAGATACACGCACTGCAATGTTCACTGCAGCACTACTTAAAACAGTCAGCACATGGAAGCAACCTAAATGTCCATCAACAGAGGAAAGGATAAAGATGTGGTACATACATATACAATGGAATACTAGAACATAAAATATAAGCCACAAAAAGGAATGAAATAATGCCATTTGCAAGCAATGTGGATGAACCTAGAGACTGTCACACTAAGTTAAAAAAGTTAGACCAAAAAAGACAAATATCATATTACTTATATGTGGAATATACAAAAAATTATACAAATGAACTTATTTATGAAACAGAGTCAAAAGGGAAAGGTGGGAGGAGAGAAAAATTAGGAATTTGTGGTTAGCATATACATACTACTACATGCAAGACAGATAATCAACAAGGACCTACTGTATAGCACAGGGAACTTCTGTTCAATATTCTAATAACCTATATGGGAGAAGAATCTGAAAGATGTATATGTATAACAGAATCACTTTGTTGTACCCCTGAAACTAAGACAATCAACTATACTCCAAGATAAAATAAAAATTAAGTTAAAAAATAAAGTACAATCCATAGAAAACCAAAGGTGTATTCTCCTAATGTTCTCTCAAATAAAGACACTCTCTAGGATGTACTCTAGGCCCTGTACTTTCAGGCCTCTTAAATCTCTTTGGCAAATGATTATGAATACAGATTCCCAGTAAAAGCAATGTCAATTCCATGGATCTAGGCACATTACTACTTGTACTTTCTCCAACTATTACATTTGCCATCAGAAAGAGGAAAAGTCAAAGAAACTACTCTTAGCTTGGGTTGACAAGGATTATTACCATTTTTGGATGTCAGATAATTATTCATATGTAGGTCACCTTTACTCACTGCAAACTCTTTAGGGCTAAGCCCATCTTTTATGCTTTATTTCCTCACTATCTATCACCATACATTTTAAAAGATGATACCAAAAAAGTAAATAAATAAAAGATGATACCAAATATGAGCAGTTATTGTTTACTAAGTACTTATGTGCAAATATTTATACTCATCATCTTAGTCCCCACAATGACTTTGAAAGGGAAAGATGGTTGTCTCTGTTTCATAAAAATAAAGAAACTGAAGGAAAAGTAACTAGTCCTCAGTTAGCTGGGACTAGTTTGGTGCTAAAAAAGTGGTTCTCAAATTGGATCTGAATCAGAATCGCTCGGAGAGGGCTCTCCTGCTGACTCAGTGGGAAAGAAACTACCTGTCAATGCAGGAGACATGGGTTCGATCCCTGTTCCAGGAAGATCCCACATGCCATGGAGCAGCCAAGTCCGTACACCATGACTACACCAGAGCCCGAGAGCGGCAGCTACTGAAGCCCAAGTGCCCTAGAGCCCGTGCTTCTCAACAGGAGAAGCCGCCACAAGGAGTCTGCACACTGCACCTAGAGAGCAGCCCCTACCCGCCACCACAAGAGAAAAGCCCAGCAGGGAAGACCCAGCACAGGCAAAAGTAAAGTTAATAAAAAATTATCACCTGGAGAGGCTCTTTAACAAGAATTCCTGGGCCAACCTCCTGATTTTCAGATCAGCAGGTCTGGAATGGGGACACAGTACCTTGCATTTCTAACAAATGCCCCCATGATGGTCACACTGTTGGTCCAGGGACCACCCCTTAAGATCCCAAGACCTTGCAGACGGTTCCATGTGTATTCAGGAAGTAACTGCAGGCTAACACAGCCTCCATTTACATGGAGGAAAAAGGCTGGAATTTTGACATATTTTTCAAAATTTAATTTGAGAAATGCTTTTTCCCACTGGGGTATTTTTATACTCTCCATCCATTCCCTTCAAAAAAACCATCAGTGCACGTGTAGAACAACCACCACTATCCCCTCAATCCTGGCAGAAAAGAGCTGGTAAGACCCTAAGTCTCTAGAGTTCTTCACCTGGTAGGGGGTGGGGTATTCTCATGTTAGGAAAGAGCAAGCAAAGAGACTGGCCTTAACAACTAGGGCGCTAGTGTCTCTTTTAAACCAACCAACCGTTTAGCAGCATCTGCTGGAGTCTGAGCAGACAGCTCTCCAACTTGACTAGTTAGGACAGATTGCAGCTAAACCTAAATGGTGGTGATGGGAGAACCATTCAAGGGACTGGAAGCTGAAGGCAAAAGAGCAGGAAATGGAATGTACCAAAGAAGACATCATCTCAGTACATTAACTCTGGATCAGATACTGGCTGCCATGCCCAAGAATCATCGCTGGGTTACTATTGATTAATCAATAGTGGCCCTGACTCCCTCGGATAGCTGAAGAGCTATGGGTTTGATGTAACAAACCTCCACTTAGTAAGCAGCAAAAGTGGCATTGTTAAGACACAGCACTTTCAAATTGTTTAAAACTCCCACTGAGAAGCACACATGTCCAGCACCATTTCATTTCTCACAGTAACATAACTTGAGGACAGGGTGAAAAGACAGCAGTAATTTGACCGCAGGGAAGCCATTCTGAAAAGTAAATGCTGTACTATAGTTATCACCTAAGGGGTGATCTCCAGGAACATCTTAATTTTCTGGAGACATTTATGGTGCTGCAGAAAACAGCTTGACTCTTTCATTCCAGTTCCACACAGAGGCAAACCTCACACCTCAAAGTGGCAAATGCAACATAACTGAAGGAAGTGAAAAATGAAAGGAAGGTAGGCCAGTGGACTTATATTTGAAGGAGGGAAAAAGAAAAAACTTCTTCTTTTTTTTTTTAAAGAAAAAACTTCTAATAACAACTAGAAGCCAAACTGTGTGACTCTGCCTAAGCCATGCATCTGATTTGGTCTTTTAACCTCTCCTTTTACAGGGACATTCTGGGAAAGACAAGCAGATTTTAGTTCTCTTTGGAAACAAAAATGAAAGGATCCTCAGGGATGCGATTTTCTGTATTTAATAGGGTTTATACTGTGTTTTATTTTTTATTTTTATTTTTTTTTTATATTGTAGTGGTTTTTGTCATACATTGACATGAATCAGCCATGGATTTACATGTATTCCCCATCCCGATCCCCCCTCCTACCTCCCTCTCTACCCGATCCCTCTGGGTCTTCCCAGTGCACCAGGCCCGAGCACTTGTCTCATTCATCTTAACATAAATGTCCACTACAAATGCTGTCTTAGGCCAGAGCACATAATTGGCAAGCCTGTGGAAGTATAAGAATCTACCTACACTGCTGGTAGTGTACGTAGACTGTAAAATGGTACAATCTCTTTGGAAAAAGTTTTGAAGTTTCTTAAAATGCTGAATACCTACTTTCCATATGACCAGCTATTAGGTTCTTTTAGGTCTTTACCCAAGAGAAATGATATCGCATGTGTCCTATATCCCATGCTATATGCAAACATTAACAGCAAATTGATGTGTAAGGTCCTCAAAATGGAAACAGTTCAGATGTCCTTCAACAGATGAATGAACAAACTGTGATCCATTCATACAATGGAATGTACTCAGCAACAAGAAGGAATGAATTACTGATATATGCAACATGGATAAGTCTAAAAATTATGCATGAAAGAAGCCAGACCAAAAAAACCAGGACATATTGTAAGATTCCCTTTACATGAAACTCAATAAAATGCAAATTAAATTAACGTAGAGTGACAGAAAGCAGATTAGCAATTGTCTAGGAAAGACAAGGGGAATGGAGAGAGAGGCGAGGGGTGAGAGAAAAAGTTTTGGGGATGATGGATATGTTCTTGATTTCAGTAATGGTTTCTTGGATAGATATGTGTATACATATACATACATTTCTAAAACTGTGCACCTTAAATATGTGCAGTTCATTGTCAATTACATTTCAATAAATTTCTTTTTTTTTTTTTTAACAGCATACATATTTAGATCTTTCAAGTACTGAGCACGGGAAGGTGTAGATTTCAGTGGCTAAACTACACAGAAAAATTAAACTTTGTAATTCTAATCTAGACTTCACACAAACCATTATGCAATATTTCAGGAGCCTTGACCTCTCTATATGTACTTAAATGTGGAAAGAGCAGTTCCTGCTTGGAAATGCGCCGACGGCCTCAGTCATGGGTCAAGCACCTAAAAGCTCTGGAAATTATTACCTCCCATTTCTAAAACCAGCTCAATGAACTTAAAACCATTCCTCCATCTCAAGACTTAGTCATTATACTAGCCATCTATCCCACAGAGGTCTGGTGAGGTTAATGGAAAGGTTAAACTATTCAGAACTCACATTCTATGAGAGCTGTTCTCATCCACCTTAGCTATTACAAAAACACATACGTCCCCCTGCTTTCATGTCATGCTTTAAGTGTCTGCCAACTACTAATCCATGGGCCAAATCCATGTCAGAGGGTGTTTTTGTACAGACTGTAAGCTAATAAGAGTTTTTACATTTTTAAATGGTTGGGAAAAAAAAAACCGAAAGATTATCTCAAGACATGCAAAAATTATATAAATTTCAGATTTCAGTATTGGTATATATAAGTGTGTATCAGAACACAGCTACACCCACTTGTCTGTATGTTGTCTATGGCTGTGTATACCCTACCATGACAGAGCAGTTGTGACAGAGACCACAGACCCAAAGTTAAACTATGCACTATATGGCCTTTTCAGGAAAACGTGTGCCTTCCCCTGCCCTAGACCCAAGTCCTACATGCATCTGAGCATTTTGTGACTGTAATTGAATGAATCCCAAAATGAATTCCAGAGACAGGCAATTGTCCTAAAAATTGCCAGAGTGGTACCCAACTGGTACCTGTGAAATGAAAATATCTCCTGCCATATTAATAAACAAGAAATGTCACAACCACCAGGGATTTCTGGCCTCCAAATGTGAATGAGAGCTCTCAAAACTTGGATCCAGTGATGCTGCCACCCCCCACGGTGATTGCTGAGAAGCTGGGGATGCAAGCAGCAAGGTGAACAAGGCAACAGGATGGGCCCCACATGGCTGAGGTGCATGTGAAAGAAACGAGTTCAGTGAGCCCAGGGGCTTGCATCTTCCCATCCACAGACTGTTAAATTCCTTAACTTGATACCTGATCTTTGATGTTCAGACAGCCTGCTCCTTTTGCTGCAAACTTGTATATAGCCTGACTTGCCCTCCTGCCTCCTTGAAGCAGTTTTCTCAGAGCTACTGAGATGCTGTCTCCTGGGCTCCGAGTCCTGAACATTCCCACCAAATACAGTAACTCCACTTCCAGGTTGTGACTATATTTTTTTAGTCAACATATCCCTGGGTTGGGAAGATCCCCTGGAGAAGGGAAAGGCTACCCACTCCAGTATTCTGGCCTAGAGAATTTCATGGACTATATGTATAGTCCATGGGCTTGCAAAGAGTCAGACACAACTGAGCGACTTTCACTTTCTGTTACAGATGCTTCTCCTCTGGCTCAGGCAGGGACAGAGCAGTGCCATCTATGGGGCTATGCTTTCAGTAACACAGCCCCCCAAACATACATCTCCTACTTTACTTTATAATAGGTTCTCAGAGCAGCTGTAAAGATTTCAGGCTGCTTCCAACTACTAAATGAGTTGGGGCTCCTTGGGTTGAAGTTTCCCAGACAATCTGAGATAGTTTAAGCAAAAAAGCTGATGACTTAAAAAATATTCACAAACTAAAAGTTGAGGAGTTAGCTGGTTTATATATAAGTTTTGAAACAAAGGGCAGGTAGTCTGAACATCAAAAGATTACTGTTAATTAATGGAAAATCAGATATTTCAAGTTAAGGAATTTAGCACTTTTCTGTGCATATGAAAGTGCAAGAGTCTGGGCTCACTGAAATCATTCCTTTGATATGCACCTTACTTATCTGCAGCCAGTATCCTGTATTTTCACTTCCTGAGTTTCCTCAGGGCTCACCACAGGAACCGGCTGCAGTCTGCTGAAGGCTAGATGCAGGTATACTTTCCTTCCTGAGTGTCCTCAGGACTCACCTGGAGGGCTACAGTCATGGTGGGCTTCCCTACAGGCTCAGATGGTAAAGAATCTGCCTGTGATGTCGGAGACCTGGGTTTGATCCCCGGGTTGGGAAGATCCCCTAGAGGCAGTCATGGCAACCCACTCCAGTCTTCTTGCCTGGAGAATCCCCATGGGCAGAGGAGCCTGGCGGGCTACAGTCCATGGGGGTCACAAAGAGTCGGACACGACTGAGTCACTAAGCATAGTCATTGTCGACTGCGACATCCTCTGTTGACTGATATGGCAGGAAATATTCCGTTTCTAAAAGTCAACCAACTCACTTTCCATCCTTTCTAAGTACACAGGTCCTTTTGGAGCTTGAGGACCCTGAGCAGGAAACAGTGCTCATTTCCTGACTGTATCCTTCCCTCCACTTCTCCTGCTTCCCTCCCTCATTGGAGACCAGTCCCTCCTGGGTTCATAGGCCTCCAGAGTTAACAGTTCCCACAATTCAGAGACAAACCAGGAGTAGAACATATTCCCTTTCCAAATGCCCAGGAGATGGGCCCAGTTAAGCAGCATAAATGGAGTGAGGGGTGGTGCCTAGAAAACGGAGAGAGGGAGACCTAGGTAATATTTTAAGCATTCACTTGGCCTGCTGTAATACAGGCAGGGAGAACACGCTATATAAATTTAGTAGGAACAACAGTTAAGTCTCCTTCCAAGGACAAGTCTAATAAGACTCTCACACTATGGGCTATCTTGGGGATTTGATTTCAACTTTTATTAAAACCCTAGGTCCTAACCCTACACCAAACTCCAGGGAAAACTGAGTTTCTTTTTTATATCTCCTCTTCGCTTCATTCCTTTTCCTGGAAACCTGAAAAATATCTATCTACTGGTGGGTTCTGGTTTAGGTGCCTACCACATCCACCTTCCACTCACATTTCTTCTTGTTTCTTTCCCCTTTCCCACGCTACCTTCTCAAAACACACACACACACTGCCCCCCACTCCCACCCCGCACCAGTACCGCTAGTGCCACAAAAGTATCGCCTCTCCTGGAAAAAAAAACCTATGCAGGTGGAGTCAGTCTATATGTTCATTCTCCTAAAGTGGGGTCTTGTTTACCCAGCAACAATCAATTACACTATTTACAGAGGCGTTACCCAACCCAGCAGAGCTCCTTACAGAGGCAGCCAGAGGTGGTCCTTGGAAATTCCCATCATCTTCCATCAGGTTTGATTCGTACTTATTTGGGAGAGGGGTGGGCAATCGCACCGCACCCTTACTTTCAAGGACATCTTAGCACTTACAAAGCCTTTGTGAACACCTTGTTGCCTTGGGGGTGGTCTTCACACTCCCAGCATGGGATCAGGTAGAAACAAGAACAACTTAAGAGGTCAGCAAGGAGCTCAAGCCACCACACCAGGTAGTGGAATCCTGGCCTGGGAAGCAGGTCACATTTCAAGGCCAGGGCACGCCACTGTTCTCTTTCACTTTGTTTTTTAAATAAGGGCCTTAAGTCACTGGCCAGTTGGCAAAGGGGCGTGGGCCAAGAATAAACTGGGTCAGAGAATCCTGCACAGACTTGACTTGGCCAATAGTTAGCTAATTAAGAGAACTTAGCAATGACTGCATTATTACAGATTCCAGCAGGACCGGTTGAGCGCTCGTCTCCATGGCTCTTTTCTTCCTATCCGCCCACAACAGACCTTCTTCACATCTCAGTCCTTGGCTCTCCCCTCTTTAACCTCTGCCCTGGACAATACCATCAACCCTTGTGGACGCCAACAGCACGACTCCCCAAGAGGCTCAACCCAAACATAATGACAGCTCAATTTCATCCCCACACCTCTAAAACTTGTCTCGTCTTCAGCAAAATATGCCCCTCCCAAAACTAAGTTTGTATGAAATAGATAGATAAATAGATGTTCATATACAAGATCTGAGCCTCAGAATAACTGTGGGAAGTAAAGAGGGCGGTGCTGTCATCCCCATTCAGCGGACAGGGCCCAGCCCCCTGCCCCGGGGCTTCCTCCTGACCATCCGCTCAGCGGTCACACCAAAATCCAGGTGTGTACTGAGACAGGCTACAACATGGATGGCCCTTGAAAACATCCCACTAAGTGAAAAGGTAATCACAACAGACCACACAATATACGATTTCTAGAACAGGCAAATCCATACCGACAGAAGTGGATTCGGAGTCAGCAAGGAGGGTGGAAGGCAGGGAGTGACTGCCAATGGGGCTTCTTTCAGGAATGATGAAAATATTCTAACATTAGATTGTGGTGATGGTTACACATTCCTGTAAATGTACAACAACCACTGAGTTGCACACTTTGGGTAAATTTTATCATGTATAACTACCTTAATAAAGCTATTAAAACTTCTGTACTTATATGTAACAACTAAAACAATACAGGTCTGCTGAAACAGAACTAATTTTAAAGTAGAATGAAAGGAGTGTATGATTAAAAAAAACCCAAAACTCAGCTACATCTTCAACTCCACTCTGCTCCTTTCCTTCGTGATCGCTTACTTACCCAATCCTGTCACATTTGTAGCCAACGTTTTCCCCATCTTCATCCACACCCATTTCTACAAACCTGGGTAACTAAAACAATTCCTTAATTTCTTCCTGAGCACCACATCTCCCTATCCAAACACTCCTATACAAATATGTTCAAAATTCCTCTTCCACAAAGCACCACTTTCCTGTGCCACATTCCTGCTAAAACTGCAATGATTTTTCCTGGAGCAGCCAAGGATACTAGTTCCCCGCTCAGCATGGAACACACACAGGTCCTCTAGAGGCAAGCTGAACCCTACCCTTTCCCACCTCATCCAGGTTTCGCATCATGCTAGGAGCAACCAATGGACTGTATAATCCACGGGGTCGCAAAGAGTCGGACACGACTGAGCGACTTTCGCTAGGACTTGGACCTCATGCTGGTTTGCTCAGCTCCCCCTCCCGATCCCCCACACGGCATCAGTACCACAGAAACCCCTTCCTCCTGCTCATGGGAAGTCCCTCAGGATGGACCACCCTCACCAATCTCCCTGGACCGCTCCAGACCCTGATGATGTTTCCCTCAACACCTAGCATTCACAAGTCTGTATGATTTACCTGATACTTAGATAAGAAAATCTTGTGTTCTGTCCCCCAGTGAGGGTCAAACAACAGCTCCAGCAGGTAGATGACGTTACCTCTTCTCCGTCCTCCTTCCACCCAGTGGCAACGGAATACTGTTATACGCAAAGTATCACTCAACTGTTAGAGATGGCCCTGAGTGCCTTAGAAATAACAGTTTGCTGGTTGACTGTCTAAAACATCTTTAGTTTGGGAAGTGGATTTTTCTTAAATCACCCATTAATCTTTGGTTATCTGCAAACAATTGTAACTGGCTTATACAAAGGTTCCAAATACTCAGTTTAAAGGGAAAGAAACATCGGTTAAGACAGACCAGTTTGGAGAGGCCAACAATTATATCCATAAAGAAGGCTGAGTGCCGAAGAACTTATGCTTTTGAATTGTGGTGCTGGAAAAGACTCCCGAGAGTCCCTTGGACTTCAAGGAGATCAAACCAGTCAATTCTAAAGGTAATCAACCTTGGTTATTCATTGGAAGGACTAATGCTGAAGCTGAAACTCCAATACTCTGGCCATCTGATGCAAAGACCTGATTCACTGTTAAAGACCCTGATGTTGGGAAAGAATCAGGGGAAGGAGAAAAGGCGGGTAACAGAGGATGAGATGGTTGGATGGTATCACTGACTCAATGGACATGAGTCTGAGCAAACTCTGGAAGATAGTGAAGGACAGGGAAGCCTGGTGTGCTGCAGTCCATGGGGTCACAAAGAGGCAGACACGACTCAGTGTGAACAACAACCCTAGTTCGTTAGTACAGGAGACAAGGACAGGAGTATGAACATTGACTGGTGTTACCTGTAAGGGCCAGACTTTCTTCTCAAAGATGAGAAGGCAAGGAAGAGGCAAAGGGTACCAGATGGACAATCAGAGAATGGCAGCAAAAATTAGAAACAGTGAAGGCAGCAAAGGAAATAGCAGGACTGGTGGGTGAGGACTTGACAGAACAACAGGGATGAAGAAACAAAAGTCAGACCAGCTTCACATGCTGGAGGGAGACAGAATACTGATTCTCTGCTTACAAAGACCCTGCATCACCAGCAGGGAAGTTCCTTTCTGGAGTCAGAGCGCTTCATTCTCTCCAGGTGGGGACTGGGTCCTTTGATGCCAACAGGCTCAACCTCAGGGAACCAGAGGCCACTGCATTCTGCTATAAGCTTTTTCAAAGAAAACCTGAAGTTTAAAGAATTCTTATGTGGCTCAACTTCTATCTCTCAAACTTCATTCCTGAGATGGTAACACATCAAAAAAGCACTTCCTGCATATCTTTAGCGCGTTTTTAATGTGATTTTTCCACACTGACAGACAAATTATGAAATGGTGGTAGTGCTCTAAATCTGATTAATATTATTCAAGGACTCCCACAAACTGTTTGCCATTTATTACACTTGTTAATTAGGAGCTAGAAGGTCTTTAATCTGCCCCAACCTAGGGTCACATGCCCAGGATGGCGCATTACTAAAAGCAGGACTCCTAGCTAATACTGTTAATGAGTTTAGCACTGCCAAAATGTCAGTGGTCTTTTATTTGGTCAGAAAGGGCATAATTTATCTAGTTCAGCTGCCCTCGGTAATTTTCATGGAAATGTCAGAGCAGCAATCAGGAGAAACGAATGGCAATAAAGATGATTACTAGAAGGGTAGCAAGAGCACCCCACTGACAGATTGCTTTTATTTTTCTTTCATCACTGCAAGATTTAGTTCAGAGATAAGGCAGAGTACACAGAGCTCAGTATCAAAACATGTCCATGTATTCTGTCTAGAGTACAATTACGTTTTGAAGTTCTGAAACATGTAAGATATAGAAGATGCACTAGAGAACAAAGACAGTGTAGGAAAATGTTTCATGGGGAGATTGAGAAGAGCAAGGATGTTTAACAGAAGTTGCTTCCATTCGTGAAAAATCTTAGGATGCTAAATATGGGCATCTGAAAGAGCTAGATCTAGATTGCTTTCATCACTTTTGCATGAAAAAAATTTGCTTATGACTTACTCAACACAAAATAAAAATAGCTTCCTTCTTTAGCAATTTCAATTTACCATTCTTATATAGGCACGTGCGTGTGTGTATATGTGGATGTGTGGTCACTCGCTCAGTCATGTCCGAGTCTTTGCAACCCCACTGACTGTAGCCTGTTAGGCGCCTCAGTCCGTGGAATCTTTCAGGCAAAAATATTGGTTTGTCTTTTCCTACTCCAGGGTATCTTCCTAAGCTAGGTTTCCTGCATTGTAGGCAGATTCTTTACCATCTGAGCACTAGGAAGCCCACAACAGTGGTACCTTTGTTGCAACTGATGAACCTACATTGATACATCATAATTACTCAAACTCCATATTAACATTCTGGTTCCCTCAATACTGAACATCTTATGAGTTTGGACCACTGCATATCGACATGTATACACTGTCATAGTATCACACAGAATGTTTTCACTGCCCCAAAACCCTATGTACTCGACCTATTCATCTCTCCTCCCCAATCCCTGACACCACTGATATTTTTTTTTCCCGGTGGTTTTGTCTTTTCCAGAATGTCATATAGCTGAGGTCATATAATATGTACTCTTTTCAGATTTTAGTAATATACATTTAAAGTTCCTCCATGTCTTTTCATGGCTTGACACCTCACTGCTTTTTAGCACTGATTAACATTCCATTGTCTGTATGTACCACAGTTATCCATTTATCTTCTGAAGGACAGCTTGGTTGCTTCCAACTTTTGGCAACTATGAATAAACTTTCTATGAACACATGTGTGCAGATTTCCGTGTAGACACAGGTTTTCAAGTCCTTTGGGTGAACACCAAGGACAGTGATTGCTGGATTGTATGGTATGAGTACATGTGTTTACCCTTGTACCAGGGGGTCTTCTCGACCCAGGGATCAAATCTGCTTCTCTTGCATTGGCAGGCAGATTCTCTTTACCACTGTGCCACCTGGGAAGTGCCTTATAGAAGCTTAGGAAGTAACAAATGTAATCAGAGTCAGTAATGGACAGCAAGGTTGTTCACCCTCAGGGCATGTCAGAACATGGGAAGCACCCATACACACTTACTGCAGCAGAACTGAGGGACAAAGCCCATCTGTGGGTGTTGATTGAGGAACTGGACCCAGTCCTTCATTGACAGAATTTCAGAATTCACCCTGGAGACACATCATATTCATTCTAATTATGGTGGAAAAGTGAAAGTGAAAGACGCTCAGTCATGTCCAACTCTTTGCGACCCCAAGGACTATACACACTCCATGGAACTCTCAAGCCAGAACACTGGAGTGGGTAGCCTTTTCCTTCTCCAGGGGATCGTCCGAACCCAGGGATAGAACCCAGGTCTCCCGCATTGCAGGTGGATTCTTTACCAGCTGAGCCACAAAAGAAGGCCAATTATGGTGGGAAAGGATAGGTAAAATGAAGGATAAAGAAAATAAAGCACTTAGTCTAGTTCCCGACAGCTGACCTCATAAGGAATCAACGTTCCAGGCTCCTAAGATAACTATCATCATCCAAGATAACTAAGGTCATCCTTTGGACACCCACCCCAGTCTCTCCCAACTCTTTACCCCGCCTAACAGGCTACAAAAATGTTTCTGAAGTGAGGCCAATTTTAACTTTTCAACTTACTAGAAGAAGAAGAGGCAGAGAAAAGGAAAGATATACCCATATGAATGCAGACTTCCAAAGAATAGCAAGGAGAGATAAGAAAGCCTTCCTCAGTGATCAATGCAAAGAAATAAAGGAAAACAATAGAATGGGAAAGACTAGAGATCTCATCAAGAAAATTAGAGATACCAAGGGAACATTTCATGAAAGATGGGCACAATAAAGGACAGAAATGGTATGGACCTAACAAAAGCAGAAGATAAGATGTGGCAAGAACACACAGAAGAACTGTACAAAAAAGATCTTCATGACCCAGATAATCACAATGGTGTGATCTGAGCCAGACATCCTGGAATGAGAAGCCAAGTGGGACTTAGGAAGCATCACTACAAACAAAGCTAGTGGAAGTGATGGAATTCCAGTTTAGCTATTTCACATCCTAAAAGATATTGCTGTGAAAGTGCTGCACTCAATGTGCCAGCAAATTTGGAAAACTCAGCAGTGGCCACAGGACTGGAAAAGGTCCGTTTTCATTCCAATCCCAAAGCAAGGCAATGCCACAGAATGCTCAAACTACCGCACAATTGCACTCATCTCACATGCTAGCAAAACAGTGTTCAAAATTCTCCAAGCCAGGCTTCAACAGTATGTGAACTGTGAACTTCCAAATGTTCAAGCTGGTTTCAGAAAAGGCAGAGGAACCAGAGATCAAATTGCCAACATCTGTTCAATCATTGAAAAAGCAAGAGAGTTCCAGAAAAACATCTATTTCTGCCTTATTGACTATGCCAAAGCCTCTGACTGTGTGGATCACAACAAACTGTGGAAAACTCTTACAGAGATGGGAATACCAGACCACCTGACCTACCTCTTGAAAATCTGTATGGAGGTCAGTCAAGAAGCAAAAGTTAGAACTGGACATCAAACAACAGACTGGTTCCAAATTGGGAAAGGAATATGTCAAGGCTGTATCTTATCACCCTGCTTATTTAACTTATATGCACAGTACATCTTGGAGAAGGCAATGGCAACCCACTCCAGTACTCTCGCCTGGAAAATCCCATGGATGGAGGAGCCTGGTAGGCTGCAGTCCATGGGGTCGCGAAGAGTCGGACATGAATGAGCGACTTCAATTTCACTTTTCACTTTCACGCATTGGAGAAGGAAATGGCAATCCACTCCAGTGTTCTTGCCTGGAGAATCCCAGGGATGGCAGAACCTGGTGGGCTGCCATTTATGGGGTTGCACACAGGTGGACGTGACTGAAGCGACTTAGCAGCAGCAAAGTACATCATGAGAAATGGTGGACCGGATGAAGCATAAGCTGGAATCAAGATTGCCAGGAGAAGTATCAATAACACCAGATAGGCAGATGACAGCACCCTTATAGCAGAAAGCAAAGAAGAACTAAAGAGCCTCTTGATGAAAGTGAAAGAAGAAAGTGGAAAAAGTTGGCTTAAAACTCAACACTCAGAAAACTAAGATCATGGCATCTGGTCCCATCACCTCATGGCAAACAGATGGGGAAACCATAGAAACAGTAACAGACTATTTTGGGGGGCTCTAAAATCACTGCAGTGAAATTAAAAGACGCTTGCTCCTTGGAAGAAAAGCTATGACCAACCTAGACAGCATATTAAAAAGCAGAGACATTACTTTGCCAACAAAGGTTCATCTAGTCAAAGCTATGGTTTTTCCAGTAGTCATGTATGGATGTGAGAGTTGGACTATAATGAAAGCTGAGCACCGAAGAATTGATGCTTTTGAACTGTGGTGTTGGAGAAGACTCTTAAGAGTCCCTTGGAGTGCAAGGAGATCCAACCAGTCCATCCTAAAGGAAATCAGTCCTGAATGTTCATTGGAAGGACTGATGCTGAAACTGAAACTCCAATACTGGCCATGTGATGTGAAGAACTAACTCATTGGAAAAGATCCTGATGCTGGGAAAGGTTAAAGGCAGAAGGAGATGGGATGACAGAGGGTGAGATGATTAGATGGCATCATTGACTCTTTGGACATGAATTTCAACATGCTCTGGGAGTTGGCGATGGACAGGGAGGCCTGGCGTGCTGCAGTCCATGGGGTCGCAAAGAATCGGAAACAACTGAGCGGCTGAACTGAACTGAGAAGAAACAGAGAATATGGTAATAAGGCCCCTGCTTAGAAAGCTGAGAAATGGAAATACCAATACCAAATTCCATGCAACCTGAGTTACATCCCTAACTTCCATCCATGCTAACTTCCAAGTCAGTTCAGTTCAGTCGCTCAGTCGTGTCTGACTCTTTGCGACCCCATGAATTGCAGCACGCCAGGCCTCCCTGTCCATCACCAACTCCTGGAGGTTACTCAAACTCATGTCCATCGAGTCGGTGATGCCATCCAGCCATCTAATCCTCTGTTGCCCCCTTCTTCTCCTGCCCCCAATCCCTCCCAGCATCAGGGTCTTTTCCAGTGAGTCAACTCTTCGCATGAGGTGGCCAAAGTATTGGAGTTTCAGCTTCAGTCCTTCCAATGAACACCTAGGACTGATCTACTTTAGGATGGACTGGTTGGATCTCCTTGCAGTCCAAGGGACCCTCAAGAGTCTTCTCCAACACCACAGTTCAAAAGCATCAATTTTTCGGCGCTCAGCTTTCTTCACAGTCCAACTCTCACATCCATACATAACCAAGTAGCTGTGTACAAAAGGAAGTTTTGGGTCGGACTCTGAGAGCTCATGGACTGGGGCCCACCAGGCTCCTCTGTCCCTGGGATTTTCAAGGCAAGAATACTGCAGTGGGTTGCCATTTCCTTCCCCAGGGAATCTTTCTGACCCAAGGATCAAACCCAGGTCTCCTGAATTGCAGGCAGATTCCTTACCACCGGGGAAGCCCTAGCTGTGTGCATCTCTACTTTTCCAATGAAAGGGCCCCAATACTACAAAAATAGATGTTTAAGAAAAACCTTTGACAGAAAGGTAACTTTTTCACTTTACCTCTCAAATTTCCCTGCCAAATATATATATATATACATATATATATATACACACACACATATACATATATATATATATATACACACACACACACACAAATAAAAAATTGATATATATGAGTTTAATTTAATCTCCCCTTGGGGAAAATCATCAGTTTGCCGAGCATAACAATATCTGCTTCATTAAATGTTCTATCAATTAGTCTAGCCTAACTAAGCAATTTAACAAAGTCTCTGATTGCAGCAGGACTACATAAATGATCAAGTACGTTTACTATAAGATATGGAAATATTTTTGCCCAAGAGGCCTTTGTTTAGATCTCCAAGCGGAGACTCGGGGATGCAGCGCTGTGGATTCAGATGTTGTAGACTCCCGTGGCCACAAGAAGTGTTCTGCTTTTCCTTCACTCAGTTTCCCCATCACTAACAATGACACAGTTGTCATTTCTTCTACCAGGTACCCAGAACATTAGGTTCACAAGTTAAGTGTTCAGCATTGTGACCACAGCGATGGTTTCCAGACTCAAATCTTCAGTGGAAGACGGATAACAACACAGGCAAGAGACTTCGCCTATCAAGAAAAAACTAAAAGGTAGTTCTAATGATCAGTCAGCTTTGCTTTAGTAAAAAATTTCCTACTGCAAAATTAAAAACAAAACTTGGTATCAACATCAGAAGTAAGGTCACCAACCATCCCAGTTTGCTCAGGACTATGAAGGTGTCTGCACTGAAATTCCTGAGTAATCAGAGAGACAATTATCTCAACAGAAACTCAAATGAGTAAGAATATTCGCATAATCAGAGATGACTGATCAACTTCAAACTCAATTCTCTGCATTAAAAACTGGAGCTTGACCACCTTTAGCTCACATATATTTTATCTTCCTCTTGTTTTTCTTTTTTAATCTTCAATTTCACCAAAGAAAACTAAGTCAAGATTTAGATAGCTGAGGCTCTGCCACTCACTCTGTGACCTTGGGTTAGTTTTTTAACCTCTCTAGATCAAGAGGTTCCTCATCATGGCAGGCACACAGTGAGCACCCAAAGATGAGCCAATAATATCATTTCTATTTAATACTGTAAGCCCAGGGCTATGACCATATTTTTTCTACTTGTGATTTTTAAATTTCACACCCATCATCTCTATAGTGTTTTCTCTTTTCCTCCCTTTCTAAAATCTTGGAAGAGCCTACAAATACAATCAGGTTGATATGTTCTCCTTAATAATTCTCCCTTTTTTCTGGCAGACCTACATAAAAAATAAAGAAGCAATTTCATTTCTTTCTTCATTTTAAAATCAGGCTCTACCATGCTCAGTCAGAAAACTTTTAGTAATAAAATATCATTATTCCTTTCTCAGTAATTTCTAATTACCAGGGTACTCTTGTCCATGTTAAGATGTATTTCCTTTTCTGACTGCTAAGCTAGCAAGAGGAAAAAGCTTATTAGGATTCAAGCAACATCAGTAACAAAATATAATTAGCTTCTTGGAATTTATGAGCCTATTCTTTCAACAAAATACAGCAACTATTATTCTTTAAAAATGAATATGATAATGCATGGATTGCAAAGAAACACTTCAATGAATGAAGTAAGGGACATTATTCTATCATATCTGACTAGGTTTCTTTTATTCTGTTGTCCTTTATTCATTTGAATTTTCAATCTCAAACTGATAAAACCATGGACTATCATGGGGGTAGGCAATACAGAAATCACTAAAATCTAGTAATACGGACAAGGTGGCAGGTGAGTCTTGGGGCTCCCAGCAACAGGAACTGGAGAAATGGAGCAAGGAATGGTTTATACAAATTACTATTTCAAGGATGTGAAAACATTAATGAACTAAGAAGAGAGACTTACCAATCCTATGAGAACAGAAAGGAAAATGAAAGAAACTCTTAATCTACCATACTTAGCAGAACAGTACCTGAGGAGCTGAGAGTGACACTGGACAAATTTTTGGAGTATAAAGAGAAACACATAATTCCTTCCAAAATCAGGATATCGATTAAGTACCAATTACCAAATCAATGTCTAGTTTCTAGCAAACAGTAGTAGTGCCAGAATGTATGTCCCTTTCCTCTTCTGGCAAAGTTCCATTATCAGCTGCAGCACATGATATAAGGGGATCAGAGATTCCGACTCGCTCGGGGGTGTCTAAAAGCTGCCTGTAGGGAAAGCTCTGTAGATGAACAAGGAGATCTTAGGACGTTTACACAAAGCTGAGAGCTGGGGATTCTGCGCTCTCTTCTGAGTCATGCCTTCAACATGCAGGGTCTTTGTCAATTGGCTCTTCTTTGATTTTCTCATCTTGAAGTAGGTATTACAGGGGGCCAGCAGAAGAACACACGCAGTACCAACCACTCCCAGGACTTAGAAGCTCATAGGGGAGGAGAAAGTTAAGCTTGAGAAACAGGACGAAGCCACATTTTAAAGCACTTAACATGTGCTTGTAGAAACTAAACGCAACAGGATTTTTAGAAAAGAGGGGTAGAGAGTAGGCATGAGGCAGTGCCAAGCAGAGTCAGCTGGACCAAATAAGAGCATTTTCATGATTAAATTGGATTAAGTAAAGAACTGCAAATAACACTATGCAAATGGCCATGGCAATAAAGATCAGGAATCTCCTCCTCCATGATAATCAACTGGATGATGAAACAGTCATATGTAGGGTGGACAGGTTAGTAAATCCTTCCTCCATGAAATACACTCTGTTCCCTGTTTCTTTTCTTCAGACTCCCAGTTCGGCCTATCACACAATGTTCCTAAATTCCACTCCTAATGGGCTGCCCCCTGGGTTCATCCGTACCACTGACATACAGAGGAGAGAAACAGGGTTTGCCTCTGTGCAGGGAAATGCCAGCGTGCCCAGCACACACCAACTGCTGAATACGGTACATCCACTGGCCATATGAAGCAGTGTGGTCCAGAAGGTCGCTGAGGAGTAGCACATCATACGGACTTAGTTCAATCACACTACTAGACAACACCCACTTCCTACCGCTGCCTCCAAGCTTGTCCTAACAGGCAGCAGTGCTCACAGTGGAGCATAAATCAGAATCCCAGTGTTAGAAACTGGTCAGTTCCTTCCTCCACTTTGCTAAGAATGGTGTAATTCTTGGCAAACCAGCTTCTTCCGAGGAAAGGGGGAAAGCAGAAGAGAAGCATCTGTGCTAAGCTGGGATCCTTTAATTTTTTTTTTTAAATTTTATGTTGGGATATAGGCGACAACAATGTTGGGATAGTTTCAGCTGGACAGCAAAGGGACTAACCATACATATACATGTGTCCACTCTCCCACAAACCCCACTCCCACTCAGTTGCCACATAGCACTGAGCAGAGTTCCCTGTGCTGTTCAGTGGGCCCTTGTTGGTTATGGGACCATTTAATCTGGACTAAAGACACTTTGGAGCTAATGAAACTAAGGTCAGAGGAGCACTCTGACAGCTGTTTCCAATCATTAGTCAAGTTTCCACTACAATCCTTTGACGGCCGAATACTGGACTACCGAAATCACTATGTATGAAGGTTTTAGTCATGCAAGTTTCCACTATCAACTCTATTTCCATAAACACTCATAATATATCTTAGATTCAGAAAATATGTCCACAATCAATGACATCTCTGGACAAGAAACTGGGCTCTGACATCTCCCTGCCCCTGCCTGGATTCCCAGCTTGGGTTTCAGCCTTCCAGAGAAGGGGGACAAGGGCTATAAATTTTCAGTATTTATATTATTTTACAAAGATCACCCTAGGATCACACAGCTTGGGGGCCACCCTTCACTATCTGAAAGCAGCAAAGACCTAAGGCCATCCCAGCAACCAAAGCCTCCAGCGTGGGCCACTGGATTCAGGAACTCCTTAAAAGAAAAATTAAAACAAAACAAAACAAAAAAAACAAAGACACCCCAAAGCTACAAGTGGACCCTCCTCCATTCTGCCAAAACAGTTACTCCAATTACAAGAGTGAAATTGATTACATAGCAGGGTCCACCAAGCCAGTAGGTTAAATGTTGCTCTAGATTAGTATTTTGGTCACATCTACTTTAAACAAAAATTAAATAAAGGCTTTAACTGTAGACTTGCAACATAGCTCAATTTAAGGATTTCCAAGTAATCATTTTGTTGTTATTTATAGGAAGGTACCATCAACACAGAGAAAACCCTAGCAATTCATAATGGTCACACTCAGCCAGAAAATAAAATTCAGCAGTTCCTATGATTAAAAAGGATTCCACTGGGCCTCAGGGACTGAGCTTCCTACCATTAGACTGGTTCATGGAAGACTTTGTGACAGTAGGTTAATATGAGATCATGCAGAGAAAGATAATATCAACATACATACAAAAAAGGAAACATTAGATGCTCAGGTGAAATATCCCTTTTAAAAACAACATTCTAAAATTTATTTCATTTGGTGGTTAAAAAAAAAGGCAGGATACCGCTTCCTTTCCCATCCCCCACACCTTGAAGGATCAGAAGGTCGAGGCCACAGTGGCCGGTTGGGCTGGGCCCAGTGGGCAACCAGCAGGGATCCGTGCGGCAGCCACGCCATCTCTCTGCACTCTTGCCCTCATGGCTCTGACGCCCGGCAGCCCTCCTTCACCACTTTCAAGGCATTCTTAAGTAAGCAGCGGGCAGAAGACTATGCAAACAGGCCAAGGTAGAACTACAGATGGTCCCAATTTATTTTAGCCAGTGTATTTGGTTTTTAATTGGCCTTTTCTTTATATTATTTACAATTTATATTATTTTATTTTACAAAGATCAACCTAGGATCTCAAGAGACCCTTGTTTTTTCTTCTTTAACACCAAATACCAACTCTGCATAAAACACTGCGCATTTCCTTCATTCACTCACATTTCTTTCTTTCTTTCTCTTTCCCCTCCCTATCTACCTTAAATATGTAAGAAAACACAGTTATATAAGTGCATTATTTATATGAGTAGAGAATTGAAAACCTAAGTATTTCTTCAACAGCTATTATGGCATACAATATGGACTACTAGAGTTATTAAAATTCAAGTGTTTTTTTTTAAAGAAATATATCAAGAGAAACTTGAGGAAAGAAAGATATAATACTGTGAAACTCAAGTATAATCCCTTTAAAAAAATATTACTAACCAAGAGAACATTCCAAAACATTACCTGATAATATAATTACAAGATTTTTTTTTTACTGATTTCTTTTCCAAATTTTGTATGTACATGCATTACGTTTGTGATCATACCCACACAGCCCTTACCCTGCCCTTTCTTAAGGAGGAATCAAAGGTAGACATGCTTACATCATATCATGAACTAATCAGATTTTTCGTAAATATTTTTTGTTAAAAACTGTGACTTTAAAAGCACAACCCGTTTCAGTTATAATGGCAGATTTTGAGCCACAAACGTGTGTGCACAGAAAATGCTAGAAGGCAAAGGCTGTGGTACTTTGATTCGCACTGGAGTAGGCATGGTACCATTTGGTTGCTTCACGTGACTCCTCATTTATGTGGTACATAAGTGGAGGGATCTATTGTGAAGGCTGGAATGGACAATGATTGCAGCATCAGTTGTCAACTCATCTGCATTGTAAGTAAACAGTCATGAAGACCAAAGATTGCCAAAATGACCTCTTTCTGAGCTTTATTGGCCCACAGTCTGCTAGCAGCACATTTCCACTTAGATGACCAACAGGCAACTCAAATTCAGCATGCCTAAATCCAAACTCATCACAAACTGGATTTTACATGAAATCTCCAATCTCTCCTGTTAGCATAGTATTAGTCACTCAGTCGTGTCTGACTCTTGGTGACCCCATGGACCGTAGCCATCAGGTTCCTCTGTCCATGGAATTCTCTAGGCAAGAATACTGGAGTGGGTTGCCACTTCCTTCTCCAGGGGATCTTCCTGATCCAGGGATTGAACCCAGGTCTCCCACACTGCAGGAGAGGTCTGAGCTCTTTACCGGCTGAGCCACCAGGAAGCATAATCCTCTCAGAAACCTGGACATTGCCCCAGTGCTGCTCATTCCCAGCAATCTACCAGTCCACCCAGCAACCCAGGTCTAGAGACCATGACTAGGCACCGTGCAAGCAGCAGGAACTTCTGGAATCAAGACCCGGGTTTAAACTTGGCCTTGCCACCTACTAGATGGATAACCTTGGGCAAGACCCTTAATCCTTCTGAGCTTCCAAACGCCCCTAAAGATAGGACCTTTGTCACAGGAATTGCAGTTTAAATAAATAAGATCATGCTCTCAGAAGGGAATGTCGAGGGCTGGATGCTAAACAAGTGCTAGTGATCAACACTGGACAGCAGGCACTCTGGTAGAAATGATAAGTCTGTAGCCCTGAATGGTGTATTAAGTGCTATAATGCAGAAATGCCCAATGCTATGGGGGCGTCGTAGAGGATGGAATCTAGACCACAGTGGAAATGGCAGGGAAGACTTTGAAGGGAACTAACACAAACTAAGTCCTATGAGAAGAGTAGGAAGTACATAAGCAAAGGTGGAGGCTATGGATAGTGTACCGGAAGAGGACAAACGAATGTGAAGTTCTGGGGTCAAGAGACAACCAGGCACCTTGAAGGTACTTCAAGTAGTTGAGTTGGCTAGAGGTCAGAATGTGAGGGTGACAAGTAGCCAGATATAGCTGGGGAGGCCAACAGGGGCTAAGGAGCTGGGTTCCCTAAAATGCAGGATCATAAGCAGGGAAATGACATTTTAAAAATGTACCCAGGGATTTCCCTGGCAGTCCAGTGGTTAACACTCCATGCTTCCACTGCAGGGGGCGTGGGTTCAATCCCTGGTCAAGGAACTAAGATCCCACATGCTCTGTGGCATGGCCAAAATGATAGTAAAAAATAAATAAAATGCATGCAAAGTTCTTAGCACTTCTGAGTGGTATTTCTGAATACTCTATGTAACTGCCTTCATTTTCACTACTATATAATCTGGTTTATGCTGTCCAGAAATTTACAGTGTTATGTGTTTTTTCTTAAGTGAGCCTCTTCCTACTAATTATTATGTTAGAGTATTTTTTTTTTAAGCAATTTAAAAATTTTCCTCAATCTACCTGGGGAAAAAAGGCAGAAATGTAAAGAGGAAATCCCATCAGTCTTTACCCTGGCTCTTTGGCAGGCAGAAGAACAATGAAAAGGTTAATTTCTTACATAAGTCATAAACGTCAGAGCTCTCCACGTAACTGATCATACTAACTTCTCAATTCCAACTGCTGTGCTCAGCAGTATTTACAAGACACTGCATCAGCCTCACTGTTTCATAGCATAATATGCTCCAGTCTTCCCATCTAGCCCACAAAAGCACCAGTGGTTCCGGGCACTCAGTCACCCAAAGCACCATGGGCTGATTTGATGAAAATGTAATTCTGCCACCAAGGACTACTGCAGTCACACTTTGAATGAAATCTACCCAGTAACCCGGACCTCACTGGAATCCCTTATTAGCTCTATACCACAACCGATGAACACTGGTAATTTTTAAAAACCTAAATTAGTGGAATGAATTGAAATCTTTATCATTCCCACCAGACTAAGAATCATTCATCTAAGAAAAGCAATTAACATATTTCTGTCACTTGCAAATGAATGCTGAAGATTAACTGCAGGGACTTTCCTACTTTTCCAAGGATGTCTTTCTGCATGTAGGGCACAATTACATACAGAATTATTCTCCATGCCCTCACCCTTAAATACTACATATTCATTTCTATTTTGGAAGGGAACTTTGCTAAGGCTAAAGGTATTAAGTTTAATGCCTTAAGTTAATCATTCTCATGATTTCTAACAATTTTACGTTAATCAGAGCAACAATGAACAATACTCTCTAAAAAAAAAAAATCACATTTCTAGCAGAATGCTTTTGAACATCAAAACAATTACCGTGTTGAGTTTTGTTGCACTGGAGCCAACAAGTTTTTAAAAGTATAGATTAGGCCTTTGATACGCATGAAGTGAAGTGAAGTGTTAGTTGCTCAGTCATGTCCAACTCTTGTGACCCCATGGACTGTAGCCCGCCAGGCTCCTCTGTCCATGGGATTCTCCAGGCAAGAATACTGGAGTGGGTTGCCACTGCTTTCTCCAGGGGATCTTCCCGACCCAGGGATGGAACCCAGGTTTCTTGCATTGCAGGCAGATTCTTTAGTGTCTGCGTCACCAGGAAAGCCCATTATAACCCCACTCAATCTGGAGGCCAGGCTTTACCTCTGCCCTTCACATAAATTTTCCATTTCCACTGAAGGAAATTCTGCAGAAGATGATATGCATAAACAAAGGGAATATTTGCAAGACAAAAACAGAAGTAATTTTGTACCATATTGCTTCACTTGAAGTATTACAACAAAATATCTGCATTGCCATCCTTCATATTGACCATTTCTAATACAATAGCACGATCTAATTCTAGCTCCTGGAGCTACTCCCACCATCCCACAGGACTAGGACCTGATTCCAAACAGCTTCCACTCTGATCTCGTCTCTTCCTAAGAGAGAATACTCAGAGCCAGCCCAGATACCCCCATGAGCCTCAGCTGCAAACAAAGCTCTCCAACCCCAGTAATACTGGGTGGGCCCCTAAAGGCCCAGTGTTTGCTTTCAGGAGGTGGAGGGAGGTGTAACCAGATCCAGCTTCAGCGAGTGGGGACCTGGTGGTGGATGACGATGTAATTGGTACAAAAGTAGTTGTCTTTGTGTACTTTTTCTTTCTTTAGTCTTTTCCTTTTACTCTTTTCATCATTTGTAACGCTCATGTGTCCTGCCAACCACAGTGCAAGAATGGGCTAGAATAACGCATTTCTTCAGTCACTGGCCACTCCTGCACCAGGTAAGCGCCTGAGGCAGAGAAACAGGTGACAAGATCAGATGGCGGAGTGCTTGTTGCCAGACACCACGGGGTGCCCGACAGCCCGCTGACTGGGAGCTGACACAGGCCTTCTGGAGGCTGGCGTGACTGTGTGTGTGCGAGGGCAGTGGGGAGGAGGGGGAAGAACACTGACAAGAAGTTTTTGTATTATGCAAGACCCGCACATCTCCTTTTACCTGCCAGGTATTCAAATTGATCTGGGTGGAATGTTCCAGACTTGTGAGGCCACAGCTTCGAGGTGGTGGCTCAAGTCATGGGAATGAATACTATGCCTTGAAAGAGCATTCTCAGAGATGAGCCGGAGATGCAAGTTCAAGGAATCCAAAACTTCACAACCAGAAAGTGAGATGTGAGAGCCCAGGGTTAAGGTCGCTGACTTGTGTTAGGTTCCTTCCCGTTGCCCTCAAGTATATCCCTCTTCAGCCAGCGATCAAACTGTTTCACAACTTCAGAACCCAAAAGAATATGCCACCATTTCCTCCTTTCTGACCATGAGACAAAACCTCAAGCAAGAATTTTAGAAAATTCTTTCAAATTGAAAAAGTTAGCTGTACACAGCAATAGAGATAGACTTCGCTGCTGGGGGCACACCTCAAGTCCTCTCAAACCCGCTTACCAAGGCCCCCTCCTTTGGCAGAGGAGCCTCCCCGATCTGTTAGTGCTTCGAGGCAAAGCTCCCACCCACATGGCAGCAACCTTCTTACAGTAAACAGATCACAACTTAAAAGGGACTCCACAAAGCGTGCATCGCTGATGAAACCGTGTCTCCAGGAAAGAAGTAGTTATGCAACAGCAATACCTGCACATCATCTGTTTCCCTGGACTGCATCCTTATCCTGGGCATGGGCAGTGACTGGCTGGCCTTCCCTCTCCTGTGTTCTATCACCAGCTAGGATGGCCATCGTAAGGTCAGTCCTGGGCACAAAGAGGACTTGATCGCACTATAGCTGGGACAAAATTAGAACAAATGACATAAAAGTGATAAACACACTAACCTTTTAAAAGTAATTAGTAGGGCTTTTCTGGTAAGTGGCCTGAGCTGACCCTTAAAAATGGTGCGCTATTCACTCGACCCAGAAAACCCCACAAAATCATGCAAATCAAGAGGTTCAAATCTTCGTGTTCACTTTAAGAACACTCGTGAGACTGCCCAGGCCATAAAGGGTATGCATATCCGAAAAGCCACCAAGTATCTGAAGGATGTCACTTTAAAGAAGCAGAGTGGGCCATTCCGGCGTTACAGTGGTGGAGTTGGCAGGTGTGCACAGGCCAAACAGTGGGGCTGGACACAGGGTCAGTGGCCCAAAAAGAGTGCTGAATTTTTACTACACATGCTCAAAAATGCAGAGTAATGCTGAGCTTAAGGGCTTAGATGTAGATTCCCTGGTCACTGAGCACATCCAAGTGAACAAAGCCTCCAAGATGCGGCGCAGGACTTACAGAGCTCACGGTCGGATCAACCCCTACATGAGCTCTCCCTGCCACACTGAGATGATCCTTGCTGAAAAAGAACAGATTGTTCCTAAACCAGAAGAGGGGTGTGCACAGAAGAAAAAGATATCCCAGAAGAAACAAAAACTTATGGCCCGGGAATAAATGCTGCAGAAAATAAATGCAAAAAAAGTAAAAAAAAAAAAAAAAAAAGTAATTAGTAGGGACTTCCCTGGCAGTCCAGTGGTTAAGACTCCATGCTTCCAATGCAGTGGGCCTGGGTTTGATCCCAGGTTGGGGAACCAAGATCCCACAGGCTGTGTGTGGCACAGCCAAAAAAACAAATGTTTTTCAGTGAATTAGTACTGCCGCTTGCTAGCTCATTAACATTCTGACTCTATAAATCCAAAAAAGGAAATACCTTTCTTTTGCCGATATGTGGAAAAACATTTTCCCAGATAATGAGCTGTTGGCATTGAAGTCCAGCAAACATCAGTAGGCTGTGAAACTCTTTTCTTGGATATTGTCTTCATGACAAGTCTGCCTCCACTTAACGTCTTTTAAAAGTTTTTTTCTAAAAATTTTAGTGGTCACTTACAACCACAGCTACTAATATTCTGTCTGTAGCAGCAAAATAATAAAAATAATACTATGAGAGCTAACTACTAGTATTTATCAGGCACTTTGATAAGCACTACATAGTTTATGTCACTGGTCTTCACCAAGGTGAATTTTCACAATTTTATAATTGAGAATGTGCAGCCCAGAAAAGCAACTGATTCCAGATCGCCTAGCTAGGAAGTGGCAGAGCTGTGATTTCAGAGCACACAGCTTCACCACACAGTTTTGCAGATGAAAAAACTACAGTGATAAATCAAGTGACTTGGCCCAGAGAAGAAGTTAGTAAAGAAGTTGACCAAAAAAGAGACTTCCCTCTTGGGTCATTCAACATAGTACCCTGATCCCAAGATGTCCACATTGCTGGTTGGGGCACTCCAATGCCAAATAAGAAGGGCGCCCTGTCTCCGACACTGGGGGAATTAAAGGGCTTAAAGGCAGTTTCATCACATCACTTTCTTTGGCCTTAATTATAAAACATGTATGTCCAGACAGCATTTTCATCAGCATCTCAGAAGCCCCAAAGGAGAAACAGTCTGAAGAGTCACTCTATTAATCACACCAGAAGGCAGACCTCTGAGTACATCAAAGCATCCTGAAAAAAGAGGGTCCCAACTTTAGTTTAAATCTACCCACTGGAAGTCAAAACTCCTGTCCTGGGGTCCAACTCACCTACTTTCCCCTCCTCACTACTAACCCCTGATTAATAATCAGCCCAGGCAGAGCAGCCCTGGACTATCTCCTTCCCACAGTGCTCCGAGTCCATGCTCACTCTCATCCAAATACTTAATCAAAAATGCTCCCAATCAAGCATGAAAATAAATTAGATTTTGGTTTAACCAGGATTAGATTCACAGCACCAAGAAATAAGTAACAGTTATCTAATCTAACAGATCAGCCTCAGACTTCCTGGCTACTCTCCACAGGCCCCTCTTGCTAAAGCCCTCTCCTAAAAAATCCTCCTTAAATACTGTGAAATCACTGCATGTCAGTGGAGCAGCATAACTCTTCAAGTGCTCTGAACATAACTGCTAACTCTGGTGCCTAACACTGCTTGAGATAACCTAGTCTGTATGTATACAGCAGCAGGGGGAGAGCTGCTGGGTGTTGGCCAGAGAAAGCAGCGCTGGCCTCACGATGCATCAGAGAGTTACTTATTCCTGGACATTGTAGAGGAAGGAGTCTCCTGGGCTTGAGTGAGCCCATCTGTTTTCCATGCAGAAGCAGTGTACGGTTCATGCCTCATTTTACACTCACAGTAACTCCATCTGGAAACATCAAGGAGCCAGAGGCTGTGCAAAGCTCCAACCACAGAGAAAAAGCAGACGTGGACAAAGGAGAAGAGGAATAGAGAACCAATGTCCAAATACATGAAGCACTCCTATTGTGCAACAACAAAAAATTTCCTGTATAATTCGATCAAACAAATGGATGCAGACTTGAACAGAGATTTCTCTGACAAAGACAGGGCCAATAAGCACGTGAAAAGATGCTCAAAATCAGTAATCATTAGGGAAATAAAAAGAGGAACCACAAGTAAATAACACTTCATATCCATGGCTATTATTTAAAAAGCAAAATAAAACAGAAAAGAAGTGTTGGCAAGGATGTGAAGAAGTTGGAATCTCTGCATTGCTGGTGGGAATGATGTAAAGTGGAGCAGCTTCTAAAAGGGTATGGCCATTACCTGCAAAGTGAAACATGGAATTCATACATGCTCGAGCAATCCTACTTCTGGGAATGTACCCAAATAAAGTGAAAACAAGGAGTCCAACAGATATTTGCATACCCACAGGCAACACAGAATTTTTCACAATAGCCATGAAGTAGAGGCAACCCAAGTGTCCACTGACAGATGAAAGGATAAACCAAACATAACATGGCAAATAGATGGGAAACAGTGGAAGCAGTGACAGACTTTATTTTTCTGGGCTCCAAAATCACTGCAGATGGTGACTGCAGCCATGAAATTAAAAGACACTTGCTCCTTGGAAGAAAATCTATGACCAACCTAGACAGCATATTAAAAAGCAGAGACATTACTTTGCCAACAAAGGTCCATCTGGTCAAAGCTATGGTTTTTCCAGTAGTCACGTATAGATATAAGAGTTGGATTATAATGAAAGCTAAGTGCCAAAGAATTGATGCTTTTGAACTGTGGTGTTGGAGAAGACTCTTGAGAGTCCCTTGGACTGCAAGGAGATCCAACCAGTCAATTCTAAAGGAAATCAGTCCTGAATATTCATTGGAAGGACTGATGTTGAAGCTGAAACTCCAATCCTTTTGGCCACCTGATGCGAAGAGCAGACTCATTTGAAAAGACCCTGATGCTGGGAAAGGCTGAAGGCAGGAGGAGATGGGGACGACAGAGGATGAGATGGTTGGATGGCATCACTGACTCTATGGACATGAATTTCAATGAACTCTGGAGTTTGTGATGGACAGTGAGGCCTGGCGTGCTGTAGTCCATGGGGTCGCAGAGTCAGACGGGACTGAGCGACTGAACTGAACAGCAGATTATCATTCAATCATAAAAAGGACGTTCTCACATGTGCTACAGCATCAATGAACCTAGAAGACATTATGCTAAGGGAAACAAACCAATCACGAAGGAATAAATATTTTATGAAACTTGAGGTATCAAGACGAGTCAAATTAAGAGGGGCAGAAAGCAAAATGGTAGTTACCAGGGAGAGGAAGGAAATGGGGAGTGTTTGATGGCCATAGAGTTTCAGTTGGAGAAGGTGAAGAAGTGCTGGAGATGGATGGTTATGAAGGTTGCACAATAATGTGAATGTACTTAATGCCACCGAACAGTACCCTTAAAATGGTTAAGACAGTTAATTTTATGTGACTTATATTTTACTATAATTAAAAAGAAAAAAAGGCTAGAATGATTGACTAAGTCCTGCACTATCAACAGACAGCAACTGGCAAACCAGCCAGACAGCAAGATCATCTAGCTACTCCCCCAGATAGAACATACTGCTCTTCTGGAATTTTTACCTGGTAGACCCCAATGATCTTGACCAATAAAACCCATGGAGTGCAGACTACTACAATATATGCCAAAATCATACTTAGAGCTAAAAATAAATTTTTCCAATTATTTTAATAGTGTGGTTTAGTAGTAATGTCATATGTAGATAAGAATACAGAAGAATGAGACTTTCACCTCTTAAAATAATTGCAGACGATTATCATAAAACACACTTTAAAACAAATCCTGTGATATAGAAACTGAGGAAGTTGAAGCAGAAGAGGAAAAATTATCCCTGGGAGTTAAGGAGAAAAAATCTGGTTTTACACTTCTCCTCTGCCACTAACCAGGCTTCATGCCTCAGCTTCCTCATCAATCATGCAAATAGCTTGGATAAAACAAAATGCAAATCAAAGAAGTTCTTAATGGCGCCGCCCAACAGAAACATCTCCTTTGTCTAATTTCAGGCTTACCTGGCAACTTTCTGGTCATGATCTGACTGCTAAATAGCTATGCTTTTCAAAAGGAAAAAAGTGTCAACATTCCAGGCTCCTTGGAGCTATATTGGTTATAAGTCAATAAACGAATATGAAAGTTCATAAAAAAGTCAAGTAAGTGACAGCGGAAAACAGAGGTCAGTTTTTCCTAACTCAGAACCCACCTATACTCTCTATATCAGCATGCATCAACGCTGAACCATCCATCAAAGGAGGGAAAGCAGTTTTCAAATCATTCTTGGCCGGTGTCCACATCACTTAGTCCTTTAAACCATTCCTCTCAAGGTAAAAGCATACTCACATACTCTGAGGATGTTCGAAAATAATTATAGTTTATTTTAGCGCATACAACAATTTCTGCTTGCAGAAAATGACACCATTTGAAAGTCTGGGCATATGCAAAGGCTTTAAGAGAGTGAAGGAAACAAAAGGGGAAGCATGACAGATCGCTCTACCTTTTCTGAGAACAGTTTCTTTTAATTGACTTTTGGGACACAACCTTCCCGGCCTTTTCTTTGCTAGCTCCTCCTGTTCCTGAGGACATCTTCCAGCCCCAGCCCCTCAAAAGAACACACACACACATACACACACAAATAGGATTTTAAAAAAAACAATTCAGGCGTATTTTCAAAACACTCCAGAGAAATCCAGATTCTTCTCCAAAGTCTACAAAGAGACAGGTGATCTCACCAGAACTATCTTCCCTGACCTCACCTCCTTCCACTCTCCCCTTGCTCACTGCACTCCAAGGCACATCTCCTTGCAGACACACACCATGCACGCTCTGGCCTCTGACCTTGATCTTTATTTGTCCCACTGCCTGAAACGGTCCTCATCATCTGTGCATGACTCCATCCTCCTTGCCTTCAGATCTCAGTTCACAGATTCCCGCAGACAGGTCTTCCCTGACCACTGAAATAGCATCCCTCCCTCCTTCACTCTTCCTTCCTCCTGTGCATCCCCACTGGCTGTATCTGTCATGCGTGTTGTCTGTTTGCCGCTGGAATGTCATATTCATTAAAACAGGGACTGCATCAGTTTTGTTTCTATAACCCCACACTGAAGAACAGCACCTGGCCGATAGAAGGCACACAATGTTTGCTGAATGGAAAAATGAGCTAGGAATAGAGAATGTTACAGTAATAATGATCAAACTAAAGTTTTTCACATGTGTCCTTTAACCAAAATACGTAAGTGGTCAACCCAACACATCTGTCATACTATGAGGTAACTGCTGCCTGGTCCAAAAATATGAAGCCTGTGGATGCCCTGAGTCACATATTGACGAGGTGCCGGCAATACTGTGATGGGTTTCACTCTGTGCCTGCTTTCAAAGATCACATGCTCTCCCAGGGACGTTGTGGATAAAGTAAATATTCTGAACACGGATGAGGAAAGAATGACTAACCTGGGAGGCTGAGAAGGACCCGGGCAGGAGCAAGAAGTCCCTGCAAGTGTGCCATGTATTCTATGAACAAGTCAAGACAACCCATAGGAAACAGGGACAAGCCATTACCCCACTTTCACCGTGCAACCGACCAGAGGATCCACTGCTTTTCTAATCGCTGGGCAATCTTTTTCCACCTTGGCATTCTTCCTTTGACAACTGCCTCAGTATTCTCACAAATCCAGCTGGAGTCCTTCACTGATGTGCCTGCATCATCACAAAGACACTGAGGCTTTGTGAAGCTTTCTGTTCTCAGGTGACGGAACACCACAGCCTTCGGCTTAAGAGAGCGTTTCCATCTCGGGTCCCACATGTCCTGGCACAGCACGCGTTCCAAGCACCAACCACACCTCCTGACAAGTACTCTGCCTCACAATGTCCCACCCATCAAAGCACGGAGTAGCTTCACCACACAACTCTTCCAGCCCAACAGACTTTGACTGCTCTTTACAAAGTTAACAATGCCTAATTTACAGCTTTTTGTACGGCACGTAGAATCAACAGCTGTTAATGCCTGAGGTTTTTTCTTTCACCTAAATTGCCTCAAAGTTTAATTTCCTCTGCTGTTTCAAAGATATACTGAAAGATTTACATAAAAAGTGCTTTATAACCTCAGTCATTCCTTATGATAATGCAAACTTTCTAAAAGGTGTCCTCTTTCCCTTTTGTATTAATGTTAGCTGCTTCTGTTAAGCAAGAGAAAAGGGGCATTTGATAGACAGAGAGGACAGCTTTGTGATCCCAGTAAATATTTACTCTATAAATTGAACTTCTCCTTATCTGTATAATCCAGGTTACTCTCTTCCTGTTTCTTCCAAGAATAACAGTTGGCCAGTGCTAGGAATTCAGGTGCACTTAGGGAATGTGAGAACACAATTGCCAGTAACTTCTCTCTGCCATGCCACCCCTGCTGATATAAAAGCCCACCTCCTGACCACTATCAAGCTTCTGTGCCTTTTCTTAGCTTGTCTAATTCTATAATCTCGCTAACATGAACCTCTTCCCCAGAATCCAGAGATTACTCAAAATGTAATCTTGGTTTCCTGAAGTTTGACTCCTTGAATCAAAACCTAAATTTCAAATCTTTTTTCATCACCAACTTTTTAATCTTTCTGTAAATGCAGCTTTTATTTTTGAGTTACAGCCTGGCTGTGGGGGGACGCCTTACACATAACGTGTGCCAGGTAAATTCGCCTTGAGCAGCTATTAAAATAGCACCTTGAGTTTACTTGGTGAGTGTCTCCATCATACTCCCTGCTCTGGATGTGTGCCCCTCCCAAAGTCCTGGCACCTCAAACCTCCTAACCACAGTCCTCTAAAGAAGGCATTAAGGTGAAAAGTCTTGGGACTGATTTTCAAACTTCCTGCCTGGACAAAGCCCTTCCTCAGAATTAAGGTTCTCACTCTGCATTCAAGTCTGGGGCCATCTCAAGTTCCAATCGCCTGCCTGGTCTCTGACTGGCCTCCCTCCCGAGTTTCTTGGCCACCACCCGGGTCAGCCCCGCCTCACGACTCGTGCCTGCTGCTGGGCTATGCTCACTGTCTCTCCGGCACCTTCAGCGCGGCCACCCCAGGACCCAGCAGCAGCTGCCCTGCCACAGCCGGGCTGTCCCCCTCACCAGCTTTTTCTTTTTAATCAACCTCAGAGCTCAGCAGGAGCCCAGTGATTTAGCCAACTGTAGTAGAAGTCTAGAGCCCCATCTGCAGGGGTGAGAGAACCCTAATCTTTGTCACAGAGGACATCTTCTTCTCATTCGGGCACCTCACATGTTGCAGCATGAATTCCTCCAAAGCCTCAGGGCACATAGGCTGTGGGGTAGAGGTCATGCGGCCTCATCTTCCTTCAGTTTAAGTGGGGACAGACTTCTTGGCTGAAGACTGCCCTACTCCTTATCAATAAATCTCCTTTTAGGGCTCTTGAAAATCAGTGTCTAGAATTCTTCAACCACTTGAAAGTGAAGGCAATGAGCATACTCATTTCATTCTTGTCAAAAAAAATTTACCTGGGTATTGCATAGAGATTACAACACAAATCAAGTTAAACAGGCTTATCAAATAGAATACTTCCTCCTAGGAAGATAGGATGAAAAGCTGAGAATAATACTAGAAACTAACAAAAAGCACCACTAGAGGAATGGTAGATTCTGGAGAAAGACCAACTGGCCTCAAAGTCGGACACCACCATTCATGATCTGTATAATCTTCATAAGGGTTTTCATCTCTTATGCCTTAATTTCTCTACCTGTAACATGGACATCATAGAATGTATGTCATAGGGTTTTTGTTAATCAAGTGAGTGAATACCTAGAAAATGCTTAGAAAGTGTTATCTATACAAACCACCAAATTAATGGCTAAAAACACAAAATAAAACAGCAAAAGTTATTGCCAGCCATTGGGAATTAGCAGATCAGGATTTTAGGCATGGATCTTGTTTTGTGACTTCTGTGCTAGATTAAAAATGGTTGCAAATGCTTTATCAAATCCCCTTGAAGAGGTGGGATCTCTTTCTTCACCCCTCTGAATCTGGGCTAAGCATATAGCTGTTCTAACCAACAGAATACAGATATGACTCTTGCCAATTTCAGTCCTACATTTTAAAAGAATTGGCAGCTTTCACTCCCTCCTGGGAACCTAGCTGCCATGCTGAGAGGAAACCCAAGCAGCACAGGGGCAGGCCCGGGTAGGAGAGAGGTGAGGTGACCTCCCAGCCCGCAGCCAGCACACACTGGCCAGCCACGTTACTAAGCCGTTTTGGAGGTGGATCATGTAGCTGCAGTCACAGATACAAGTCCAACCGCCTCCAGCTCTGCCCCAAACCGCAAAATCACAAGTAAGATTGGTATTTTAAGCCTTTAAATTCGGGAGGCAGTTTGTTACACAGCCATGGACAGCCAAAAAAATCCTTAGACCAAGCACTCAAATCGGTTGTTCAAATTCTACGTTTATGAAAAGGGAAGAGACAGAGAAGAGGCAGGGCATTCACTCAAACATTTGTTCAACACCTCCTATGTGCACAGCCTCTGTGACACTGCTATTCTGAGGCTACTGGTTTGTGTCTAAGACTGACAGTAGACAACTCTTTACAATGAAGCGTGATTCCAAAAGGACTTCTTTCCTGTAAGAAAGAAGTAGAAAAAGGTGTGGGCGTATCAGATCTTCCAACCCTGATATTTTGCAGACTTGATGATGTAGAGTAAGTACATCTGTGAGACAGCCACTTGGATTATCTTGTATGATTCTCTCATCTAGAGAACAATTTTCTCCTGTACAAATCCACTTCTTAATTAGAGTACCAATAAAAATATGGGTTTCAGTAGCTACGCAACAAGTGAATAGTGAAAGTATGAGGAGTCGCCTCTATACCTACATTCAGGAGTGGAATAATCTCATGAGAGAGGCTTTGAATAAAGAAAGAAGGGCAGGGTTAAGGGACATATGATTTCTTTTGGGGCAACTAAGGTTTCAAAGTAAATAGTGATGGGAGAATTTTACCTATTCATTGCTTGATGTTTAAAAAGCAAAGAATATACACTGATTGCTTTGGACAGGAGGTTTTAATCACTGCCAAGAAAGAACAAACCCTTAAAGACAAAATTTTAGTTTGCTATATAAATAGGCAGCTGTCTATCAGGCAAGCAGATCCAGTCCACAGCTATCCTGTGAAGATAAATTCATGTCATTACCCTCATAACGCTGTACCTTAAGACATCTTTCCAAGGTCTGAATAATTCTAAGAACAAAAAAATGTGATTATGACAGTGAAATAAGGTTCAACTACATACTGGTCCCACAAGTTTTAACCAAGACAAAGAGAACTAATTGCTGACAGAAAACGCACGGCAATGAGGAAGAAGATTTACTGGCCTTTCCTTGACAAGGTTTGGGAGAATTTAATCTAATGCCACTGAAAGTGTGTTCATTCAGTTTCTTGATCAAGGGGGAGAGGAGCTGAAAGTCAAGCATTTAATTTTCTAAGTACTTTTAAATTTGTCTGCTGTTGAAGTCCTTCCTTAACTTCATGTTAGGAAAAGAAAAACAGTCTTTGATAAGGACAGCCAATAGACAAGGAAAAAGAATAGCCAACTCACGCTTCTCAAATTTTCCTTTCGTTGTGTTGTTGTCAATGATAAGGATTAGTTCACTTTGATTAAAATGTTTAGACCTGATAAAATCATTTGTGGTCATCAATATGACCACAGGTAGAGACAATTTTACTGTCTCTTATTATCTCACAGAATCTTAAACAGCTATTGTTTAAAATAAAGACACAAAAGGAGCACATTCATGAACTTCCTGTTTTTCCATTTTTAAAGTCCTCATGCCCGATACCCAGCTGGTCTCCTGATCACGAATCCTTCACATCCACACGCCTCCTGCCTCTCTTGCACCCAAGCATTCCTGGGGCTCTGCAGGCAAAGGCCAGTGGGGACCCAGCTAGCTGCTGTCACCAACAGGACCAGCAAATGATAACAAGAAACTGCTTTCAGTCACTCCCCCTTGGTTAGGATGCTACAGCGTCAGTGTCAACAATATCGTATAAGAGGCAATGACTCTGGTGGCTAGAGAACACTTGTAGAAGGGCTAAGCTCTTAAGTCAACACCAATGAGACAGCGTCTTGTTCATGATACCCAGGATAAGGCAAGGCAATATCACTACTCTTCCTGCCCCTAAAATGCCTGGTGAGCATCAGGCTCAATCTGACCCCAAGGTGACCTCCACACAGCTTTGAGGCTCCTGGGCAGTAAGAGCTACATCACCAAAAGGTAGGTCTTAATAAAAGAGGACTGGCAACTCTGCCCACCAAGACATTAAAGCAAAACCAGTGTTTAAGAGAAAAATTACAGTGAAAATAGGAAACTCTCCTTTACATCACGGACCTTAATGAGAAATACAAATGAACTGTATTCAGGTCTATGGATCCATATGGATACTGCTCCATGGATACTACAGAGAAGGCAATTGCTACACATACTGCCCATGATAAAGTGAACTGAGATTTAGGGTCCACAAGGGATGACTCACACAACCCTCCTTTGCTTACAAATTCTCTTTACATATACCATTTAAAATATGAGGGAATTCTCTGGTGGTCCAGGACTCCGCACTTCCATTGCAGGGGGCACAGGTTCGATTCCTGGTCAGGGAACTAAAATCCCAAAAGATGTACAGCACAGCCAAAAAAAAAAAAGTATTTAAATATACGTGTGTGTGTGTGTGTGTGTGTGTGTGTATAAAACTATTCTTAAAGTCCATTCCAACTACTTAATCTGCAGGGAAACTCAAGACTGGGGGGACAGAGTGGCAAGTAAGTCACCAGACCTAGAAGTGGAATCCAGCAAGAAACCAATGAGCAGCCGTGGAAGCAAAGGAGAGGAAACAGTGAAGGACACAGCCGGGGTAGAAACTTATTTACTATCTTGGGAACAAAACGATGTTCTATAATGCTCTATTATACCGCTCCAACTAATGCAGGGGCCATGAAGCTCCCTCAGCGCTTTCACCTGGCCACAGGGTTTTCCAAGAGTGGATACAGCCAGGCACATAATGGAGCGTCATACCTCCCACTTGAGTTTCATAGATGCTCTCAGCTCATCTAATGCACTCACTGACTGTGCCAATACTATTCAAGCCAATCCAAGCCTCCTTTCTCTCTCGTCAGCATTCTAGTCACCTTCACCCTAAACCTGTGATTCATTTTTTAAACAAAGGTACCTGAATACATACTTCTCGGGTGACAGAGACTTAAAGTTGCCACACATAAACAAACAATATGAAGGGCCTGGTAAAGACTCTGCAAGATACATGCCTTTGATTTCTTAATTTTTTTAAAAAACTTTCTATTTTGTATTGGGGTACAGCCAATTAACAATGTTGTGACTGTTAATTTCGGGTGAACAGGGAAGGGACTCAACCATACATATCCATGTATCCATTCTCCCCCAAACTCCCCTCCCATCCAGGCCACCACATAACACTGGGCAGAGTTCCCTGTGCTCTATAGCAGGTCCTTATTGGTTATCCATTTTAATTACAGCAGTGTGTTCATGTCCATCCCAAACTCTAACTATCCCCTCCCCTCAGCAACCATAAGTTCGCTCTCTGAGTCAGTGAGTCTCTTGGTTTCTTATCTTAAATGACTTTAGGAGACACGTCAAAGGCTTCTCCTTAAACAGTGATATTAGTGGAGTGGGGTTGTGGGTTCTATTTTAGATGTGAAACCTCTCCCCACATGTAAAATTGGCAAAAATCACTTGGGTCTTTGAACCTCTTCCCCCACCTCCGCTTTTTAAGTGAAGCCCTCACTCTTAGCATCTACATCACAGGGAAAACCACAGGGATTAAGAAAGGCCTTTACCTCATTTGGCCAACATCTCACAATGCTGTTTCAAATGGGAGCTGGGACAACTCAGCACCAAAACACTCAGAGCACCAGGCAGGGGCCAACTGTCCTCACTGCTGGATATCGGCCTCAGACCTCCTCAGATTTCCCCCGCCTACACCCCGGTGCTTCCCCAGCACCAGCCCTCAGCCCCTGGAGAGGGCTCCATCCTTTCATTTTCCCTTCACAGATGGTAATCTGACATCACCTCTGTCTGCCTTCCGGCTGTTTTTTACATGGCTCCTTTTCTTCCCCTTTGCTCTCTCCAGCCATACTCAAGAAGCACAGACTGTTTTGCCCCAAAACGGCTCAGGCATGATGTTAAGAGGAAAATCCACAGCCACCAAGCCTCCTGCTGTAGACACGGATCACACAGACTTCCTCCTCTCTCCTGAGCATCCAGTTCTGTAGGTTTCCCATCACCACTTTCCAGGTATTCAAAGCCTGAGAGATGGGGGGTGGGGGTTGGCATGTGCCAGACAGACGCATCCCTAAAGTCATCAAAAAAGGTGGCCTCCAGCATCTGACCACTCATATATTTGCATACCGTTTCATGAAGCTTTAATTTCAAAGCTGGTCTCCAACACTCAAGTGGATTTGTTACTGCAGGAGCCGGGAATTGCAGGTGTGCTTGCCTTAAAGACTCAGGAGTCCAGTCCGGGGCAGGAAATAAAGTTCTAAGTCGCTTTGATGTGTTTCCTCTGCACCCCCCTCCCCAGCGCGGGTCATTAGTCTCCTCCGAGGAAAGACCACCTTGCCTGAATTGAAGTACACGTGGGAGCCAGTGGCAGGCTCAGGGCTCCAACAAGCCCCCCGGCCTCACCAAATTACTTACCGTCAGACTGAGCTCAGCTGGGACCCCCGTGTATTTTGCCGACTAGGAAAGGGAATGTAGTACACGCCACTGGAGGAAGGGTGGTGGGAAGGGACAGGGGACCCATACCACGGGGAGTAAAACGCTTTAGCGTTTGGAGTAAAACGCTTTGGTGCGAGCTTGTTCCTTTTTTTAAGACACCCGTTTCAGACCGAAACATCAAGCCAGTTCAGGTCATTTCCTGAGTAGCACAACAAGTTAAAACAAGATCCAGAAAATCTATTAATCTTTAATTGCGCTGCATCCAGACTGGGAGCGCGAGGCGGTGGCGTGCAGGGAAGTGAGAGATGGGGAGCGGGGGGAGGTGGTGTAGCAAAGCAAATGCCTAAGAAACCAGAGCTCCTGACCTCAGCTGTTTCTTACCTCACTCAGCTCGGCCGAGGAGTCGTTTCCATATTTCATGGCAACTCCAGAATTCATGACTGCACTTTTCAGAGGCGAGAGCTCCTCCCCTTCCAGGTCTCGGAGCTTCCGAGTTCTTAGCAGGCTGGGTATCCACTGCTTGGTCCCTTCTGGCACATTTTAGTCTAGACAGCCATTTTCACCCAGGACAGCGGTGAAGCCCAAACGAAGGATGCAGGCACTCCTAGAAGGCACGGAGCCGGCTCGCGTTGCACTGACGAGCCGTTGCTGCAGGAGGCTGGGCGGCGTGGCGCGCTCGCAGCTACCGCAACGGCGGGGCCGGCGCGGGGACCCGGGGCACTGCCGCCCTCGGCGCCGCCTCGCCTCTCTTACGACGTCTGGGCGCCCCCCATGACCGGGCGCGAGGGTACCTCCGGCAGGATCCGGCCCCCTGCAGGGCTTCGGCGAGTTCCCGAAGAAACCAGGGCGGCGGGCCGAGGAGGAGGATCCGAGCCTCGGGTTCCGGGGAAGGAAAGAAAGCTGGAGAGAGCCGGAGCGCCGCTGCACTTCGCGGCGAAGTTTCCCCGTTTGAATCGTCTGGAGTTGGAAGTGTTTTCTGATTGAATACAGCTGTCTAGCTGCTGCCTACGGGGTAAGCGGAGGAGGCGGGGCCAGAAAGAGAAAAAAAGGGAGGAGACCGAGCAGAGGAGATCTTGCCTAGAGAGCAAACATCCTTCCAGCTAGCTCTCTGCGATAGTAATTACAGGACCCAGGTCCAGCAGGAGAGAAGAAACAGGAAAAGCCACCTGAGTGCGCAGAAAAATGAAATAATATGAAACTTCCCTCCTAGTAGCCACTTTGTATAATTTAAGTTCAAGACAAGGCAGCGCTGTAGGGTGGTCATTTTCCCTGATCAGTATAAAGTGGACACAGAAGGTGTAAATTCACTGTCAGACTCTCTCTCTCTCTTTCTTTGGTAGATAGACCTCCATCACATAAAGGATGAAAGACAGACTCAAATTTCCCATCCTCTCCAACCCTCAAGACAGTCCTTAAAAATATTACATTTCCCATCCACTTCAACCCCCAGACCTTCGTTAAAAATCCTACAGATCACCTGAGCGGCGCTAGATTCACATTTCTAGCGTTTGTAGTACAAATCTGAAAAGATTCAAGAAGCTGTTATACTCAGGACTCCTGGAGTCAGAGCTCCCCTGTGCCTTTCTCAGAGGTGAAAATATCCCTCTGTGTGTCGGGGGAGGGGGCTCGGAGTTTTCTCTGTGTAAAGGTTAAAGCCCACTGAACTTGAGATGCACCGGAAAATGTTCTGCTCCTTTAACAGTAGGTCTGCAGGATGGCTTAAGAGGCCTGCCTCATCAGTCACTTTCTACACAATGGGAACAAAATGTCGCCATCCCCAGTGACAGACCTTGGCATTTCCTGAAGCTATGAAAAAGACATTGTATTGTTAATTTCCAAGGCCTGATTTTTTTTTCCAAACCAAATAGGATGTTTATTTTGCTCTTTAGGAAGAAGCAAAGAACTTGACTATTTGCATAGATCTTCTCACCCACAGGCCTTCCTCCTGAGTTCATTCATTGCCTGATGAAGGCACTACTGGGATGAGGAAGAGTTGGCAGCTTTTTTGGGGGGCACTGGTCCCAAGTTCTAGGGCACTGCCAGACTAGAGCACATTAGAAGCTCTTCCGCATGGGGACTGGTTGGGAAGCCACATTATTTTACTTATTTATTCATTAAAACCTGTTGAAAACTGTGTGCCTGAAGATGGAGATGGTGCTAAAAGAATCTAAAAATATACATTAGACTCAAGCACTAACCCTGCCCATAACGTGTTTGCAGTCTCATAAAACATAATCAGAAATGACTATTCTAAATGGATACTTGCCATAAAAGCAGGACAAATGAAGATCTACTGATCCGTGAAGAATGGCTGAGCCCCTCAGAGATGCAGAGTGAAGAGAAAGTATCCCAGGATGTGGGCCCAGGAAGAGAGAAAGGGTGGGTGGAGACTGGAATGTGCATAGCATGTGTGGGGAGTGGCAGGTGTTCCATTCTGGAATGGAACCTGGATTAGATGAGTGAGTTAAAGCCAGGTCATGGACAGTTTTGAGAGCCAGGCTAAAGAAATGGGCCTTCTGATTGGCAATGGGGGAAAAATGCCTCTACGGGTTTTTGAGCACAGAAATAATAGGATTAGACCTGTGCTTTTTTAGACATTCCAGTGGATTTGTATCACACTCATGAGTAACTAACATGAATTCAAGTAGACTAATGTTGAGTATGATTTTGGTATTTAAAGAAACATATTTTTCATACTAGATGGCCCCTAAAGCCAAGCAGATGACTTCATCTGGTGTGCAACCAAAAGAAAAGTGATCTGCTCTAAGAGTGGAAGAAAAATTGGCAGTGTTGAACTTATTAAGAAGCAATATGTCTGCAGATTCTACTTTATGGACAATATAAGACATTTTTAAGAGCTGTGTTGATTACATGGGATTTTCTTGTTAAACATGATTGTAATACTTAATCCCCACATTAGCTGAAACTCCACTACAATCTGGCATCAGTAAATGTGGCAAACTGGAGGTAGGAAACGGACGTGCCAGAGGGACTATCCCAACAATCCAGCAAGAGGCTAAAAAGGCCTGAACTGAGCTGGGTCAGTGGAAATGAACCGGAGTGGGCAGATATAAGAGGTTCTTGGAAAAATGGTAAGATAGCAAACAAAGAAAGTAAGTACTGGAAAGATAGTAAACAGAAACTGTAGTGGAAAGAAGAAAGCTTAAAAATGACTTGTAGATCGAGCACATTACTGACTGGGATTTTCGACAATGTTTTCAACAAAAATAAGTATTCCAGAGAAGAAATATGTTAAGGAGGAAATTACATTTGGAATATCGTAAGTTTGAGGTGGCATATTCAAGTGAAAATGTTTAGAAGGAAGCTTGAAATGGAGCTAGAGAGATAGTCAAGGTTGTGATGGAGATGGATGTTTTGAGGTTACTCTTTTAGAATAATAAATAAAACCATGGAAACAGGTTAGGTTGTCAAGCAAGACAGGACAGAGAAAAGAGAAGTGCCCTGAGAACATTATCTTAAAGAAGGTCTTTTTTGTGAGGGGGAAAGAATAAAAGAAGAAATGGTAGAGAAGGCCAGTTAGAGAAATAGGAAGATAACCAGGAGGACTCTGAGTCTGGGAGCCTAAGGGAAATGTCAAGATAGAAGGGACAGCATCAATATTACATGCTGTAGACTGGGCGGGGGGGCGGGGAAGCCTGAAGATGATAAAAGAGCACTTCAAAGACATTAAATGTCCTTCAAAGATAAATCTCTACCAAGCCCAGGAGACAGAATGCAGATTATCATAAGGAATGGAGAGGAACTAGGGGCAGTAAACATGTACTACTCTTTCCATAAATTTGATGGTGACAGGAAATCAAGAGATGGGATAGTTTCTTCAGGTAGGTAAGCAATGTTGAGTAGAAGGTAGAATAAACATATCTGTAGCCTGGGGCTAAGGGAAACCCTGGAGATACAGAAAGGAAGATGAAGCAAAGTTCCTGAAAAAAGAGGGAAGGAAAAGTCCAAGGACAAAATTCATGAGCTTAGTTTTGAAGTAGGCTTGGCGAGGAGGAGATTTTAATTGCTCCTTCCAAGGAGCCCAGAAACAGTTGGGAGAGCTGGAGAATTTATAGACTTGTAAAGAGAAGACTTCAGTTACATGGTAACTAATAGCATTTGTTTGAAGAGCAATCCAACTTCCTCTGTATGATTGTGGAGCAGTAATGAAAACCAATGAGAACTTAGCAGTTTTACTTTAAGAACAGGAAGACCAGACCTCCCTGGTGGTCCAGGGGTTAAGAATCCGCCTGCCAATCAATGCAGGGGACACAGGTTCCATCCCTGGTCCTGGAAGATTCCACATGCCTCGAAGCCCGAGCATCACTCGAGTCTGTGCTCTGCAACAAGAGAAGCCCGTGCACTGCCACTGGAAAGGAGCCCTGCTGGCTGCAACTAGAGAGAGTCCCCTTGCAGCAACGAAGACCCAGCGCAGCCAAAAATGTAAATAAATGAATAAAATTTAAAAAAAAAAAAAAAGGAACAGGAAGAAGAGAGAACTGCCTGTAAGCTGTCAGGGCATGGAGAACACTGGAGTTGAGATACTCTCCCCGAACTTGTTCAGCATAGGCTCGACGCTGGTGGGCCACACTGAAGGCCAGTGGCATGTAGAGTAGAGCTTCATGCAGTCAGGGAGAATCCAAATCAGTTTTCTTCCAATCTACGATCCCATGAAATGAAGTTTTGTTTTGCATAGTTTAAGTGTTTTGTGGGTTTTTTGTTTGTTTTCCTCTTAGTTAGGAATCAGGCTGGGAATTTCTACTATCAAGATATTGCTGTAGACAAGAATGAAACTGGATCAGTGTCCTCAGATTTTAGGAAGAAAGCATCCTATTAAAGCTAATTCAACAGAAAGATAAAAAATTGAAAAAATAAAGCTAATTCATAAGAAGATGAAAAATATTCATAATCATCTCAAGAAAGCCCAAAGTATTTGCATTGTAAAAGAGGATGCTTTGAAATAGGACAAAACTGGTGGGATTTCCTGAAGAAGACAGTGACTTTCCAGGGGATAAAGGGACTTCAGAACCCTGTGGAGATGCAGGGAGTCCCACTCCTCTAGGTGCCTGAGAGTCAATAAAGTCAGGGAACCCTCAAAGCATACACTCAAAAGAATTTCCTGCCCTAAATCTATAAGCCCACTCACATGAGTTCAAAAATGCTTTCCCTAACCCAATTCCTCTAGTGCTCTGCTCAGTCATCAAGCCAGGTCTGGAGCCAGGACTGACTCCCAGGCTGAGGCCTCCAGCCAGCCTCAGTGGCCTGCCCCATCAGACATCATTTGCTGCAGGCGGCACGCACAAAGCGTTCAGGAGGCACTGCGCTAGATGATGTTTGTCTTGGTCCCTGTGTCCTCGGAGAGCAATGTTAAAACCTGGAAAAAATCACCTTCCACTTATGTAGGTGAGGATATGCAGCAGGTTTGTGGTGTTGATTCTAAAAAAGAAGAGCACCCACTGTGTGCCAGACATCATGCTGTGCTTTGGGATTCAGTGCTGTATAGGACAGAAACATTCTTGCTTTTACACACCTGGCATTCCTGGTAGAAAATGATCCATAAATAAAGAAGACAGTTATAGCTTGTGGTGGATGCTATAAAGGTATTAAACAGGAGCTATGATGAGGGACAGCAGGCCCCTTAAATAAAGGAGCCAGAGAAGGCCTTGATGAGGTGAGCTCATTTCAGCATGAAGGTCAAGAAGGAGCCCAGTAGGCAGAAAGCAGGGAAGGTGGCCAGGCAGAAGGATGAGCAAGTACAAAAATCCTAAGGCAGAGAAGGTCTGACCTTTCCAATAACCTTCAAGTTTTGCTTTAAATTTCAACAAAATGGTAGACACTACGATGGAATGTGATGAAAGAACGATGGAGGAGCCAGCCCATACAGTGTGTGTGTGTGTGTGTTGGCCATAGAGATGTCACACGAAGACTTTAAGCAGGGCAAAGATATGATCCAATTTATGTTTTTAAAAGGTAAATCTAGTCCTATACAAGCCTTTAAAAGTAGACAAAAGAAAGTTCCTCCTTTATATGAGTATTCCTACAAATAAATGAAAAATTGATAGAATATCCCTACTTTGCAGCATCTACTGAATTAATCATTTAGGTTAAAGCACAATGCTGCTAACATCACAAGACATGCAAACACATGACTTCTGATGGAAGAATAAAACACCACCTGTGAAGCCATTTTAGTGGTACCTTAGCAGAAGGAATATGTTACATTAGCCACAGAGATACAATCAGCAAATTCAGACCACAACTCTACAGGACAATCGGGTTTCTTAAACAAGTAAATTGTAATGGGGGAAAAAAAGCAAGTGAATGAGATATTAATGGAAGGAGAACCCTACAGACATATCAACCAGTTGAAATATGTGCTCCTTATTGGAATCTTGATTCAAATACCCTGACTGTATACTTATACGATACTAATGAGATATTCAGAAATACACTTTTTGAATATTTGATGCAATTTTAAATTATTACTGTTTAAAAATTTTTAATAATCTTGTGTTTACTTAGAGTTTTTATCTTATACATATATATATATGCACATATATATATATATATATGAAATATTTAGGGGTAAAATGATATAATAGTTGGGATTTGTGTCAAAATCCTAAGGAGGCAAGGAAATCAATGGGGTTTTCAATGAAACAGACTGGCATGAATTGATAACTCTTAAAGCTGGGTGTTCATTGGAAGGACTGATGTTGAAGCTGAAACTCTAATACTTTGGCCACCTGATGCGAAGAGCTGACTCATTGGAAAAGACCCTGATGCTGGGAAAGATTGAGGGCAGGAGGAGAAGGGGACAACAGAGGATAAGATGGTTGGATGGCATCACTGACCCAATGGACATGGGTTTGGGTGGACTCCGGGAGTTGGTGATGGACAGGGAGGCCTGGCGTGCTGCGGTTCATGGGGTAGCAAAGAGTCAGACACGACTGAGCGACTGAACTGAACTGAACTGAAAGCTGGGTGACAGTGTATGGGAGCTCATGCTACTCTCTGTCCACTTGCATATGTTTAAAAATCTTCATAATAAAAAAGCCAAAAAAGGACAATCTTGCCTTTATGTAAGAATGGGTTGTGGCATCATAAAAGCAGTAGAGCAAAGAAGCTTGTTAAAAGCTATTTTGGTTGTCAAAGGATGCCTGTGGCTTGAAACTCAGTAAAATCAATGAAGATGGTGAAAAATGAATGAACTTGAGATATATTATTTAGGTAAAACTGACTTAAACTCAGTGCATGACTGGATGGAGGTAATGAAACAGGAATTAGATGATCAATGTGGGGACTGAACAATTGGCTGTGGAGAAGGACTAGGTTTAGGGGAATCAAGGGTTCTGTTTTTCATTATTTACTTACTTATTTCTGGTTGCGCTGGGTCTGCGTTGCTGTGCTTGGACTTTCTGCAGTCCAGGCTCTCAAGCAGCAAGCTGGGGCTGCTCGCCCTTTCAGTGTACTGGCTTCTCACTGCAGTGGCTTCTCTTGTTGTGGAGCACAGGCTCTAGGCCCACGGGCTTTAGTCCTGGTGGCTCGCAGGCTTGGCTGCTCTGCAAAATGTGGAATCTTCCCGGACCAGGGGTCTAACCCGTGTCTCTTGCCTTCTCAGGCCGACTCTTACCCACTGTACCGCCAGGGAAATCCAAGGGTTCTATTTTTAGACACATTAAATTGGAGATTCCTATTTGACATCCATGAGGATGCCAATAGCAGCTAGATAAATGACTTTGGGGCTCAGGGGAGAGTCAAGTTAGACAAATGGATTTGGAAGTCAGCAGCATATAGATTAGAGTTGATGTTGAAAGTCATGAGAAAAGAGAGGATCACCTAGGGACAGAGTGAGTACAGAGATGCAGCCCCAGGACTTACCATTGAGATGCTCCAGTATTTCCAGAGGATAGAGGAAGAGAATCTAGCAAGGAGGATCAAGAAAAAGTGAAGACGTGACATCATCGATGCCAAGAGACCAGCATGTCAAGGGAAATTGCGACCTATGTGAAATGCTGCTGAGAGTTCGAGAAAGTGACAACAAAGAAGTGTCCTTTGCTATTGGTTATTACTGGGGACCTTGAGAGAAGCAATTTCTGTAAGTGGTGGAGATAGATAGTAGCTAGATTAGTGTGGATTGAATAGTGACTAGGAAGTAAAAATATGAATGGAGAACTATGGACGGAGGTTCATGACATTGTACACAAGGCAGGGATCAAGACCATCCCCAAGAAAAAGAGTGGCAAAAAGGCAAAATGGTTGTCTGGGAAGGCCTTACAAATAGCTGAGAAAAGAAGAGAAGCTAACGGCAAAGAAGAAAAGGAAAGATATTCCCATTTGAATGCAGAGTTCCAAAGAATAGCAAGAACAGATAAGAAAACCTTCCTTAGTGATCAATGCAAAGAAATAGAAGAAAACAATAGAATGGGAAAGACAAGAAATCTCTTCAAGAAAATTAGAGATAACAAGGGAACATTTCATGCAAAGATGGGCACAATAAAGGGCAGAAATGGTATGGACCTAACAGAAGCAGAAGATATTAAGAAGAGGTAGCAAGAATACACAGAACAAATATACAAAAAAGATCTTCATGACTCAGATAGTCACAATGGTGTGCTCACTCACCTAGAGCCAGGCATCTTGGAATGCGAAGTCAAGTGGGCCTTAGGAAGCATCACTACGAACAAAGCTAGTGGAAGTGATGGAATTCCAGTTGAGCTATTTCACATCCTAAAAGATGATGCTGTGAAAGTGCTGCACTCAGTATGCCAGCAAACTTGGAAAACTCAGCAGTGGCCACAGGACTGGAAAAGGTCAATTTTCATTCCAATCCCAACGTAAGGCAATGCCAAAGGAATGCTCAAACTACCGCACAATTGCACTCATCTCACATGCTAGCAAAAATAATGCTCAAATTCTCCAAGCCAGACTTCAACAATACGTAAACTATGAACTTCCAGATGTTCAAGCTGGATTTAGAAAAGGCAGAGTAACCAGAGATCAAATTACCAACATCTGTTTGATCATCGAAAAAGCAAGAGAATTCCAGAAAAACATCTACTTCTGCTTTATTGACTACACCAAAGCCTTTGACTTTGATCACAACAAACTGTGGAAAATTCATAAAGAGATGGGAATACTAGACCACCTGACCTGCCTCCTGAGAAATTGGTATGCAGGTCAGCAAGTAACAGAACTGAACATGGAACAACAAACTGGTTCCAAATAGGAAAAGGAGTATGTCAAGGCTGTATATTGTCACCCTGCTTATTTAACTTCTATGCAGAGTACATCATGAGAAACGCTGGGCTGGATGAAGCACAAGCTGGAATAAAGATTGCCAGGAGAAATATCAATAACCTCAGATAAGCAGATGACACCACCCTTATGGAAGAAAGTAAAGAAGAATTAAAGAGCTTCTTGACAAAGGTGAAAGAGGACAGTGGGAAATGTTGGCTTAAAACTCAACACTCAGAAAACTAAGATCATGGCATCTGGTCCCATCACTTCATGGCAAAAAGATGGGGAAACAGTGGAAACAGTGGCAGACTTTTTGGGGGGTGGGCTCCAAAATCACTGCAGATGGTGACTGCAGCCATGAAATTAAAAGATGCTTACTCTTTGGAAGAAAAGTTATGACCAACCTAGACAGCATATTAAAAAGCAGAGACATTACTTTGCCAACAAAAGTCCATCTAGTCAAAGCTGTGGTTTTTCCAGTAGTCATGTATGGATGTGAGAGTTGGACTATAAAGAAAGCTGAGCACCGAAGAATTGATGCTTTTGAATTGTTGTGTTGGAGAAGACTCTTGAGAGTCCCTGGGACTGCAAGGAGATCCAACCAGTCCATCCTAAAGGAGATCAGTCCTGGGTGTGTGTTGGAAGGACTGATGCTGATGAAACTCCAATACTTTGGCCACCTGATGGGAAGAACTGACTTACTGGAAAAGACCCTGATGCTGGGAAAGATTGAAGGTGGGAGGAGAAGGGAACGACAGAGGATGAGATGGTGGGATGGCATCACTGACTCAATGGACATTAGTTTGAGTAAACTCTGGAAGTTGGCGATGGACAGGGAGGCCTGGCGTGCTGCAGTCCATGGGGTCACAAAGAGTCGGACATGACTGAGCAAATGAACTGAACTGAACTGAGGAGGTAAAAAAGTTGAAAGAGCACATGGAGATAACTTTTGAGAAGCATTTTGCCCAAAGCCTCACTACGCCTGAACCATCTGATGAGATCTTGAATCCATCCTAACTTCTACTTCTGAGTTTTTCTCCCTTTATTATGCCCCTTCAGTCAACTTATCTTGGAATCCCTTAGCTAAGATTACAGATTCTATGTTGTTAGCACTGTGAACCCCTCCCTAAATGGATAACTGTTCCATCGTTCTGGGTCTTCACCTTATTGTTTATGAAATGGGCTATACAGCTTTTAGACTCACTGACTTACTGCTGTGAAATAGATGGACTGCAGCAGATAATTTGGCTCATCTGTGTTTAAAATTTGCTAAGAAAATTCCACACACCTATGGTCAATTAAATTTCAAGAAAGGAGCCCAAAACGTATATTGAATAAAAGACAGTCTCTTTAGCAAGTAATGTTGGGAAAGTTGGACAGTTGGACAGTTGCAACGTCCAATCAATGAGGTCACTCTCACACAATACACAAAAATAAACTCAAAATGGCTTAAAGACTTAAACATAAGACATGACACCATAAAACTCCTAGAAGAGGTCATAGATAAAACATTCTCTGACATAAATCATACCAATGTTTAGTCAGTCTCCCAAAGCAATAGAGATAAAAACAAAAATAAACAAATAGGGCCTAATCAAACTTACAAGCTTTTGTACAGTAAAGGAAACTATAAACACAATGAAAGACAACCTACAGACTGAAAAAAAATATTTGCAAACGATGGGACTGAGTAGGGCTTAATTTCCAGTGAAGAGTTCATACAACTCAACAATAACAACAAAAAAACCCAATTGAAAAATGGGCAGAAAATCTAAACAGATATTTTTCCAAAGAAGACATACAGATGACCAATGGGCACATGCACATGAAAAGATTCTGAACACTGCTAATTATTAGAGAAATGCAAATCAAAATTACAGTGATGTACCATCTCACACCAATCAGAATGGCCGTCAAAAGTCTACAGATAACAGACCATGTGTAGAGAAAAGATAACCCTCCTATACTTTTAGTGGAAATGTAAATTGGTGCAGCCACTGAAAAACAGTATGGAGGTTCCTCTAAAAACTAAAAATAGAATTTCCTGCTGCTGTATCTAGAAAAAAACATGTAGTTCAAAAAAATACATGCACCCCAATATTCTAGCAGCACTATTCACAATAGCCAAGACACAGAAACAACCTGATGTCCATTGACAGATGAATGGCTAAAGAAGATATGGTACATATATACAATGGAAAACTATTCAGACATAAAAAAGAATGAAATAATGCCATTTGCAGCAATATAGATAGAACTAGAGATTATCATGCTAAGTGAAGTCAGAAACAGAAAGACAAATACCATATGCTATCACTTATACATTAGATCTAAAATATGGCACAGAGGAACCTTTCTATGAAACAGAAAAATATTCACAGAAAACAGACTTGTGGTTGCCACAGGGGAGGCGTGGGTTGGGAGTCTGGGGTTAGCAGACGCAAGCTAGTATATACAGGATGGATAAACAACAAGATCCTGGTGTACAGCACAGGGAAGTATATTCAAAATCCTGTGATGAAGCATAACGGGAAAGAACATAAAAAGAATGTGTATATGTGTATAATCGAGTCACTTTGCTGTACAGCAGAAATTAACACAACATTGTAAATCAACTGTACTTAAACAAAAAAGAAAAAAATCTCTAAGAAAGGAAATACTTGAAAACCATTTCCAGATTAAACCTCACACACAGAACAAAAACCCAGCCTTTTCAATACAAGTATAACTCAAACACAGGAAGTACCCCCTGTGGTGTTTTTCATCTTGTTAATTACATTCGGGGACTGCCTCACACCCAGCCTAGGCATTCTACTAGCCTAGAATCACTTGGCATCAACATCCCTGACATTATCAGTGGGGAATTCCTAGTTCAGATTCACAGGGGCTCGCATGCTGGGAAAGATTGAGGCCAAGAGGAGGCCACAGAGGAGGAGATGGGGGCCACAGAGGAGGAGATGGTTGGATGGCATCACTAAGTCAATGAATATGAGTATGAGCAAACTCTAGGAGATGGTGAAGGACAGGGAAGGCAGGCGGGCTGCAGTTCATGGGGTTGCAAAGAGTTGGACACAACTTAGCGACTGGACAACAACAACAAACTCTCTATGAAAGGAAAAATAATTAGGGGAGATTAGGGATTTGGAAATACAAAGAAGTGAAAAAAAATAGGCTTAAATCCTCCCAGGAGTACTTGAATATGGCAATCTCCTGGAAAGGAAAAAGAAAAATATATATTAAATAGATGCATGAAAATAGATGTAGTAAATTTTTGAAAACTTGCTTAGATTAAATGAATTCCAAATGCCTGCCACTGGAGCTCTTTGGGAGGTTAAACCAGCATCATTCCTTTTCTCTTTTAGCCAGAATATGGCTCTTTTAGCAGCAACCACCCAACAGGGGTAAAGAAGGAATTAATATAATATAATGTCTCACAGACCTATGACCAAGAAGGCGGTTCTCCTGTCATTGTCCCAAGCTGACAGATGAAGATGGAAGATCTGAGAGACAGACTGGGAAAAGCCATCACCCTGGACTTCGAGTCCAGCAAGTGGTACTGGCTGGGCACTTTGGTAAAGATTTCCTCGAGAGGCGCTCTGAGCCACAAGGAACAGGCTCTGCCTGTCTTGAAAAGTCACCTTCCCTCTCCCAAGACCAAGACCAAGACCAAGACCAAGTGAAGTCGATCAGTTGTGTCCGACTCTTTGCGACCCCATGGGCTGTAGCCTACCATGCTCCTCCATCCATGGGATTTTCCAGGCAAGAGTACTGGAATGGGTTGCCATTTCCTCCTCCGGAAGATCTTCCCGACCCAGGGATTGAACCCGGGTCTCCTGCATTGTAGGCAGACGCCTTACCATCCTCCATTGTTCTGCAAGATTGCCACATTGAGAAAAAAAAAAGGATTGCCACGTGAGCTAAAACTTTCCCTTCTGAGAAAGTGCTCTTTAATTGGCATGTCCAGCCGCAACCTTTATTTATACACCAGTTAATGTTTTTTCACGTGACTATCAGACACTTTTAAGTCTTGTCATCACTACAAAGCACATCTAAAACTAAACTTATTATGGTCCACCAAAACCCAGGTTAAATTCAGCTTGTACATTTCTGTAAATGGAATCACAGTTTCCAGTCAAATAACTCTGGAGTCATTTTCAGCTCCCTTTTCCTTCATCTCATCTTCTAGGTCTTTAGCCCTTTCTTCATCCCAGCCACTAATCTACTTTGTGTCTCTATGGATTTGCCCATTGTATGGACACTTCATACAAACGAAATAAAACAAATACGTGGCACCTTATATCTGCCTTTGTTCACTTAGCATAATATTTTCAAGATTTATCCATATATGTATCAGTATTTCATTCCTTTTTATTGCCAAATAATATTCCATTGCATGGTCATAGCATAATATTTTCAAGATTTATCCATATATGTATCAGTATTTCATTCCTTTTTATTGCCAAATAATATTCCATTGCATGGTCATATCACATTGTGTTTTTCCATTCATCAGTTGATGGGTATTTGTTTCCATTTGGGGGGCAATTATGAATAATGTTGTCATGAACATCTGTGAGCATGTTTTTGTGTATATATGTTTTCAGTTCTCTTAGGTACATGCCTAGGGATGGAGCTGCTTGGTAATTTAGAAACTCTATGTTTAACATTTTGAGGACGTACCAAGTGAAAGTCAAAGTCACTCAGTCATGTCCAACTCTTTGCGACCCACGGATAGTCCATGGAATTCTCCAGGCCAGAATACTGGAGTGGGTGGCTGTTCCTTCTCCAGGGGATCTTCCCAACCCAGGGATTGAACCCAGGTCTCCTGCATTGCAGGCGGATGTTTTACCAGCTGAGTCACCATGGAAATAGCAAACTGTTTCCCAAATAGCCACACCATTGCATATCCCCACCAACAATGTATGCCTATGCTTGCCTATGCTTATTGTCTGGGTCTTGATCTGCCTCTTCTCTGAAATCCTTCCCATTTCTGGCCTTGCTGGCTCCAAAAATGGCTTAGGGGTATAATGGTGAACTCAAATAAAGGGAAGACCAGGAGTCATATGGCTGTGTCAGTATTAGAAAACAGAAACAATTCTGTTCAGGCTGGTAAATAACCACCGCCCCAAACCAGAGAGTGCCCACTCCCTGAACAGCTGTGCCTAGGCTGCCCCATTCCCACCTCTAGAAACCCCCAGACCTCTCCACCGTTTAGCAGCCACAGGACTAACACTTGGACAATCAAGGGCTCTTGAATATTCCTCCATTGCTATGGCTGGTCCCCACTATCAGGTATTTTGAATGTTACCCCTGGAGAAAAGAGGTCGTATTTATTAAACGAAGACAGAATCAAATAACGAAGTTATTATAGATACCAAATTACATGGTTCCATTAAACAGTGACTGTACTCAAAGGATTTCCTAACAGCATTTGAATCCGCATCCCCTTTACCACTCTCTGAATATGAAACCCACTGAATGTTCCACACTCTTGACAATGCCAGTCACCCTTTCCAGCACAGTTCCTTCCTGCTTGTGTTTCTTTCTCATGTTGATCCTTTTAAGATTTCATGTTCCAGAACTAACCAAAATATCTGGCTTATTTTCCCGGTTATTAGGAATACAACCCTTTGAAAGCGCTATCAGCCTCTTCTTGGCCCGGCAGAGTCTGTTTAATAAAAGTCTATGGTACTGGACTTCCCTGGTGGCTCAGACGGTAAAGCGTCTGCCTACAATGTCGGAGACCCGGGTTCGAACCCTGGGTCGGGAAGATCTCCTGGAGAAGGAAATGGCAACCCACTCTGGTATTCTTGCCTGGGAAATCTCATGGACAGAAGAGCCTGATGGGCTACAGTCCATGGGGTCGCAAAGAGTCAGACAGGACTGAGCTACTTCACTATCAATCACTAAGGTACATGAGGAGACATGAAAAGACCACTGTCCACACTAATCAAAAAAATACCCATATTATCCCCTCACATCCAAAATATAAAGTTGTTTATTTTTTCTGTTTTGGCCACAACACATGGCATGTGGGATCCTAATTCCCTGACCAGGCATCAAACCCACATCCCCTACATTGGGGGTGTGGAGGCTCAACCACTGGACCGCCAGGAAAATCCCCCCAATACTAAGTTTTTACCCCTTTCTGCACACAACTGATGCTTGACTCTTTTAATTTTGAATTATTTTTCACCCCCCATTATCTGGCACCAATGACAGAGAGGGAAATGAATGTCCTGGGACCTAAACACTAACTGTCTAAAAACAGACAGCTGTTATTTGGAGGAATTTGGGAACTTGAAGAGCAAGAAATGGACACAATTTTATTTATTTATTTATGTTTAAAGAGAACTTTATTATGACAGTGAGTTTTGACTTGAAAATCATTCTGTGAAGTGGAAGTGAAAGTGGCTCAGATGTGTCTGATTCTTTAAGACCCCTTGGACTGTAGCCTTCCAGGCTCCTCTGCCCATGGGATTCTCCAGGCAAGAATAATGGAGTGGGTTGCCATTTCCCTCTCCATGGACACAATTTTAAAAATAATTTCTTTTACTCATCTTAAGGCAGGAACCTCCTTTAAAAGTGAACATTTCTCTGGAATCTTGAGGCAATGACATCAAATTAATGCCTTTTCATATTCAAGAAATATTTAATCATCAACTACAATATTCACGCATCTTGTTAGGTATTAGCAATATAAAGGTGACTAAAGAGATGCCATCAGTTCAGTTCAGTCAGTCATGTTTGACTCTTTGTGACCCCATGGACTGCAGCACACCAAGCCTCCCTGTCCATCACCAACTCCCGGAGTTTACTCAAACTCATGTCCATCGCATCAGTGATGCCATACAACCATCTCATCCTCTGTCATCCTCTTCTCCTCTCGCCTTCAATCTTTCCCAGCATCAGGGTCTTTTCTAATGAGTCAGCTCTTCACATCAGGTGGCCAAAGGATTGGAGTTTCAGCTTCAACATCAGTCCTTCCAATGAACACCCAGGACTGATCTCCTTTAGGATGGACTGGTTGGATCTCCTTGCAGTCCCAGGGACTCCCAAGAGTCTTCTCCAACACCACAGTTCAAAAGCATCAATTCTTTGGTGCTCAGCTTTTGGTATAGTCCAACTCTCACATCCACACATGACTACTGGAAAAAGATGGCTTAAAACTCAACATTCAGAAAACATATACACACTATTATATGTAAAACAGATAAGAAGGAGGACCTACTGTATAGCACAGGGAACCGAGAAGTTCCAGATGTTCAAGCTGGATTTAGAAAAGGCAGAGTAATCAAAGGCAAATTGCCAACATCCGTGTGATCATCGAAAAAGCAAGAGAGTTCCAGAAAATACTTCTGCTTCATTGACTAAAGTCTTTGACTATGTGGATCACAACAAACTGTGGAAAATTCTTAAAAAGATGGGAATACCAGACCACCTGACCTGCCTCCTAAGAAGTCTGTATGCAGGTCAAGAAGCAATAGTTAGAATCAGACATGGAACAACAGACTGGTTCCAAATTGGAAAAAGGCTGTATATTGTTACCTTGCTTATTTAACTTACATACAGAGTACATCATGAGAAATGCTGGGCTGGATGAAGCACAAGCTGGAATCAAGAGATGCCATGGCCGCCCTCAATTGGTCCCAGAGTCACATTGTGACAGAAGACAAAGATGGCCCCCCATCTTCACAACTCCTTGGAAACATGTCTTTGTCTGTAACATTGCAGTGAACCCCCCACCCCATCACCCCCCCATTCTGGACTTGTCCATGTGACTCAATTTGGGCCCACTAGAATAAGCCACAAGTCCCAGAGTGCCTGTGCCACCTCAAGAGGCCTTCCTGTTTCCTCTTGTGCATCTTCCACTGACGGGAGATGCCTGAGGCTGCCTTCTGGAGGATGAAAGACATGTGAGCACTTGCCCCAGTCACCCAAACGGAGGCTCAGAACATCAGTCAGCCGGCTGATCCCCAGATATACGAGCAAGTCTAGCCTCTAGAGCCAAGAACAACAGTTGCCCTGCCAACCTGCAGCTGATCCCAAGTACATAAGCAATAAACACATTGTTGAGTGCCAATGAGATTTGTGGTGTTTCATGACATAGCATTATGTGGCAACAGATAAGTGACATACCACTTAATCATAAAAATGAACATAAACTCACAAGCTGCAGTGTGTGTTCTGAAGGACACGAATACAGAAACGAAAGCACGTGAAAACTAGATCCAGCCGAGACTGGGTAGGGAGGGCAGGTCAAAGAACACTTCTTTAAGGAAGAGACGTGTAAGCAAAGATCTAAAGGACACGCAGAAGTTAACTGGGTGCAGAGCGGGTGAGAGTTGTTCAGGGCACTGGAGTGGCCTGTGCAAAGACTTGCAGGAAAGGAGCTCAGACTCTGAGTCACTGTGAGACCAGTGTGGCTGGAACATGGCGAGAAAGAGGAGAGTGCAAAGCAATGCGGCCAGAGTGACAGGCAGTGACTGCAGCAAGCAGACAGCCTTGTAGGACACTCAAAGGGTTTGAGATTTGGTCCAAACAACCGTGTCAACTACTGAGTGGCTATAAGACGGCAAAAATAGTGGTTTCTCTCCTGTGCCTACCTAGCTCTGGAGTGGGTATGAAGTTTCTCACACAAACCTGTTGTAATTTGCCCATGAATTTTTCAAGCTAGCTCTAAAACAAGGATATCATTCATCCAGCCATTTATTCAACGAACCTTTATTAAGAGGCTCCAATTTAGAATGAATATATGATTCTGAGATAAAATGAATGAATGAGGCTGAGCCAAGCAATCTAATAGGTCCTGGAGAGACACAAACAGAGGTCTCTTTTCCTTGATCTGCTCACCGTCTAGTAGGGGAGGTAGACATGAAAAAGCGACACCCTTGCTGGCCCAGAGATACATGGACAATGAGTTTTAGATGTGTAGAGCAAGAATATCTATTTCTCCAGGGACCAAATTACACAGACTGGAAGTAAGATGGGCTTGAGGAAATTAGAGTTTCTATTCTGACCTGAAAGCTTCTGTCATATCTGACACGGATGGCTGAGTATGTAGCTGGGTTGGAGACACACCAGAAATGGGAGGTGAACAAGGGGAGAGATCCAGGGTACCTTCCTGTGTGGAAGCCCATCCCCAAATCCAGATGTTACAGATCAATTCAGAAGTCAGATATTTTCTTGGATTCCTATTGTTTGGGATGTTTTTGTGCATCCTCTAATAGAAACCATAGTATGCAAGAAGAAACGTGTATTTCAAAACAGGTATTTCAGATTCTCTCAAAGCTTGAGAAGAGGGTCATGTAAGAATCTTCCCTCTTCCAGGAAAAAAGATGGAATAAAATCAAAAGGTCATGCGCCTTCATTATGCCTTTTTGTTGTTGTTCAGTCGCTCAGTCGTGTCCAGTTCTTTGCGACCCCATGGACTGCCGCACACCAGGCTTCTGTGTCCTTCACCATCTCCCAGAGTTTGCTCACACTCATGTCCATGGTGTCAGTGATGCCATCCAACCATCTCATTTTCTGTCACCTTTCTGTCACTCTTCTCCTCTTGCCTTCAATCTTTCCCAGCATCAGTGTCTTTTCTAATGAGTCGGCTCTTCGCATCAGGTGGCCAAAGGATTGGAGTTTCAGCTTCAGCACTGGTCCTTCCAATGAATATTCAGGACTGATTTCATTTAAGATGACTGGTTGGATCTCCTTGCAGTTTGCCTTTTAAACGATACAACAGACAAACAAAAGGCCATTTTCCTGATTACAACATGGATGGACTTGAGAATGAAGGTGTCCTAGAGATTTTTATGGGGACACTGTTTTCCTGAAAGTCCTGATTTATTCATAATAGAAGGAGGGCACCTGAGGGCTGCGGGTACAGCAGTACCATCTGAGAGAATTGTTTTGCTCTGCCTCACACAGCATGCGCCAGAACGTTCTGAGTGGTGCTGAGTGCTCATATGACGCAGACCAGGAAAGTGAACGCTCTACGTTTGATCCCACTGGACCATTATGTTCACTTCGAGTCAGTATGAAGGTTCTGTAGGACCTTCTTAGTTCTCTTCCAAGGGTTTGGCTCATTTTGGCCTTGATGATAGTCTCTGATTCTCACTTTCCTTCTGTTTGCAGATTTAATCTGCCAATGAGCTTTGTTCTCCACCACGCAATAAAAAACTTTTTAAAAGAAATACATTTTAAGCTCTACTCAGTATTCATGTTCTTTGCAAATAAAATTGGCGATTCTTATTATTGGAAGAGGCTCTTTTAAGGTGAGGATTAGAAGATGTTAAATTATAAAACCCCAAACTCAGCTCTGGTGCATTCATTCCTATGTCCTCATCCCTGCTAGGAAATCCCCAAATTCCTAACAATATCCGTGTCAGCAAACTTTCCTTCAATAGAAATTCCCAAAGGTACTGTGCCTTTTATTGTTAGTCAGAGAATATTCTTCCTATGCTGAATACAATTATTTATCTAGTGAGTGCTCAATGACTTATAGGTATTTGGTTAAACTTTATTAAATTAGTAAATAGCATCAGTTTTAAATAGTTCAACTTAATAGTAAATTCCGTGGCACAAAGCTAGTTTAGAAGGTCAAAGCTGACGTATGTAAGTAAGTTTGATATCATCCAGAGAGGCCAAACACTCTTCATTTGACCTTTAGAAAGAAATGACAGAAGACTGATCAGGATGACTGGATTCTTTCTCCTGTGACGTTTTAATACCTAGCTGCTGCTAGGAACAAAGCGCAGTCTCAAATCTGCTGCTGGGAACAAAGCAAAGTCTCAAAGATGCTCCTTCTCCCCAAGAGGAGGATCTACTTAATATCAGTCATGTTTACAACTGAAAGCTTACAGAGGTAACTGGAGAATATTACTTAAAGTCCTTTGCATTGCTAGCTGAATTAAAACAACAATAACAAAAAAAAAAGAACAAGAGAAAAGACAAATTTCCAGGCCTCATCTGCAAGCAGAGGCAACTACCTACCCTCGACGGAAATGAATTCTCGTAAAGGTTGAATATTGCTCTAAGAGCTCATTTATATTTCTGTCATGATTCAGTAAGTTCCAAGAGTGACAGAAACTACATTTCACATAGTGCACATGAGCCCTGGCACATCTAATCTACAATCTCCACTTTTTAATTTACATCTGAAAAATGAATGAATGAGCAACTACAGGGATATGAAAGGCAAGGTCCCATAAACACACGGCATAATTCTATTACACCTGATGCCCAGCTCTGAACAAATAAACTCATTACACGTGCTGGCTTTGTATCAAAGAGGGTACACCAAACTGCTTTTTCACTCCACGGCAAATATGCGAAAACTGTTGAATAACAGTTCAACCCAATCCGCTGCCTTGATCCTACACACACACACACACACACACACACACACACACACACTTCTAAAACCAAGTTTTCATTTTAATAGCATTCCTTTTTAACATAAGAAGCACAAAATGGAAATAAGACTGGAACAGATGCAAGAGTATGGTGAAAATGTCTTCTTGGACAAAGCTATTTTAATGAAAGCAACACTCCATGCGATCTCCCTGATTCCTCCTCAGTATTCAACCACCCAAATTAGATTCACTTCACTGGCTGTCTTCATCAGATTTCAGGAAACTGGGGACTATCCAAAAGAAATAAAAGGTAGGCTTTTCCTTAAAGCAGGATGCTAGGTTTTGAACACAAACATGTAGATTAAGTGAAGGAACTTGATTAAACCCACAATTTAAGCTAATGATGAACCAAGTGCTGGCACTCAGCTGCCTGACACACTTTAGCATATGAATTAAATTTTTTGTCAGCTAACCCACTTTAAAAAAAAAAAAAAACTGTATTCAAACATCTCCCTTCAGGGAATTGGCCATATGTGGAATTAACAGACTTTTGGGTCGACTTGCAATTTGAGTTTGCTGGAAAAATGAGTTTATTGTGTTATATTAAAATGGACACTGGGAGATTTATTTCAGCATATGTCATTATAATGGGCATGTCTATTTAATCAAATGTGCTATCACTCAAACATATACAGGTGTACCTGCAGTTGTCTTCATGAACAAGAATACCAAAAACGGACGTGCATGGCAGATGCTAAAGAAGGCACTTCAAATAATGTGGCAATGATAAGGAAAGAGCTTTCATGATGTATGACATGAATCTTCCTAAGCACATTCACAGCTCTATAGCAAAATGTTTTCCATGAAACCTTCATTCCACAAATAGAGTTAAAAAATGAGGTGGTAGCATATGGCCATGTAAATTTTAACGCAGTCCACACGTCTTCAACAATGCCAGTGTGGACGGGCTAACGATGATGCAAATGGGGAAAGGCATACTATTAAGTTGGCTATCTCACGACACCCAGAGGACCCAGAAACTCCATAGCCACTTTGTGAATATCCAAAGGAGAAATATGATCAGAATCTAATTTCAGCCTTCTTATTCACAGTCTATGGGCATAAGATTTTACACAGCTTAAATATCACAAGATGCAAAGGGAGACCCAAGTGCTGTATAAATCATACAAGGGCAAAGGGAAGCAAACCAATTACAAGGAGGTGGAGACCAGATGATTTCCAACTATTGATACTGCACCATTGGGAGATGGATTGAGATAGATTTGTAAAGGAAATCAGATATAAGTGATGAAGTCTTAAAGAGTTTAGTTAGCTGGGGAGTAGCTATATTTTTAGTATATTCATTTTTTAAGGCACTGTGCTACATACTTTACATATATACATGGTATCAGTGTATTGGGGCTTCCCTGGAGGCTCAGCAGTAAAGAATTTGCCTACTAATACAGGAGACACAGATTCAGTTGCTGGGTCAGGAGGATCCCTTGGAGAAGGGAATGGCTACCCACTCCAGTATTCTTGCCTGGGAAACCCTATGGACAAAGAATTGCAAAATTCAGACTCAGACTGAAGAAAGTAGGGAAAACCACTAAACCATTCAGGTGTGACCTAAATCAAATCCCTTATGACTATACAGTGGAGGTGACAAATAGATTAGAGGGCTTAGATCTGGTAGACAGAGAGCCTGAAGAACTATGGTGGAGGTTCGTGACACGGCACAGGAGCTGGGACCAAAACCATCCCAAAGAAAAGAAACACAGGACGACAAGGTGGTGTCTGAGGAGGCCTTACGGATAGCTAAGAAAAGGAGAAAAAAAAAGAAGAGAAGTGAAAGGCAAAGGAGAAAGGGAGAGATACGCCCAACTGAATGCAGAGTTCCAGAGAATAGCAAGGGGAGAGAAGAAAGCCTTCTTAAATGAGCAATGCAAAGAAATAGAGGAGAACAATAGAATGGGAAAGACTAAAGATCTCTTCAAGAAAATTGGAGATACCAAGGGAACATTTTGGAGAAGGGCATGGCAACCCACTCCAATATTGCTGCGTGGAGAATCCAGTGGATGGAGGAGCCTGGCGGGCTGCGGTCCATGGGGTTGCACAGAATCGGACACGACTGAAGCGACTCAGCAGAGCAAGGGAAAATTTCATGCAAAGATGGGCACAATAAAGGACAGAAATGGCAAAGATCTAACAGAAGCAGAGGCGATTAAGAAGAGGTAGCAAGAATACACAAAAGAACTGCACAAAAAAGGTCTTAATGACCAGGATAACCATGATGGTGTGATCACTCACCTAGAGCCAGACACCCTTAGTGTGAAGTCAAGCGGGCCTTAGGATGCATCACTATGAACAAAGCTAGTGGAGATGAGGGAATTCCAGCTGAGCTATTTCAAACCCTAAAAGATGATGTTGTGAAAGTGCTGCCCTCAGTATGCCAGCAAATTTGGAAAACTCAGCTGTGGCCACAGGACTGGAAAAGGTCAGTTTTCTTTCTAATACCAAAGAAAGGCAATGCCAAAGACTGTTCAAACTACCACATAATTGCACTCATTTCACATGCTAGCAAGGTCATGCTCAAAATCATCCAAGTTAGGCTTTAACAGTACTTGAACTGAGAACTTCCCCAGATGTACAAGCTGGATTTAGAAAAGGCAGAGGAACAGAGATCAAATTGCCAACATCCATTGGATCATAGAAAAAGCAAGTGAATTCCAAAAGAACATCAACTTCTGCTTCATTGACTATGCTAAAGCCTTTGATTGTGTGGATCACAAAAAACCTGTGAAAGGTTCTTAAGGAAATGTGAATACCAGATCACCTGACCTGTCTCCTGAGAAACCTGTATGTAGGAAAAAAGCAACCATTAGAACCAGATATGGAACAATGGACTGGTTCAAAATTGGGAAAGGAGTGCATCAAGGCTGTATATTGTCACCCTGCTTATTATGGGAAATGCTGGACTGAATGACTCATAAGCTGGAATCAAGATTGTCAGGAGAAATATCAATAACCTCAGATATACAGATGATACCACTTTAATGAGAGAAAGCAAAAAGGAACTAAAGAGCCTGCTGATGAAGGTGAAGGAAGAGAGTGAAAAGCTGGCTTACAACTCAACATTCAAAAAATGAAGATCATGGCATCCAGTCCTATCACTTCATGGGGACAGATGGGGAAAAAGTGGAAACAGTGACAGACTTTATTTTCTTGGGCTCCAAAATCACTGTGGACAGTGACTGTAGCCATGAAATTAAAAGACACTTGCTCCTTGGAAGAAAAGCTATAACCAACCTAGACAGCGTATTAGAAAGCAGAGCCATCACTTTGCTGACAAAGGTCCGTATAGTCAAAACCATGGTTTTTCCAGTAGTCATGTACAGATGTGAGAGTTGAACCATAAAGAAGGCTGAGCACCGAAGGATTCATGCCTTCCAACTGTAGTGCAGGAGAAGACTCTTGAGAGTCCCCTGGACTGCAAGAAGATCCAACCAGTCCATCCTAAAGGAAATCAGTCCTGAATATTCACTGGAAGGACTGATGCTGAAACTGAAGTTCCAATATACTGTGGTCACCTGATGTGAAGACCCGACTCATTGGAAAAGACTGATTCTGGGAAAGACTGAGGGCAAGAGGAGAAGGCGGTGACGGAGAATGAGACGGTTGGATGGCATCACTGACTCAGTAGACACGAGCTTGAGCAAACTCCGGGAGATAGTGAAGGAAAGGGAAGCTTGGCGTGCTGTAGTTTATGGGGTCGCAAAGAGTCAGACACAACTTAGCGACTGAATGACACATTAATGGGAAATATCACTTACTACAAGGAGAAGGCAACTGAAAAATTAGTTACATTCTAGTGAAACATGGTTACTTACCCTAAATACTGAACCTGCGGTCTGCCTTTACCCTGTAAGAAAGGCTCAGACATTAAAGAATTAAAGCACCATAATGCGGCTTTTCTCTTGTAAACAGGACTGAAAGAGCACTAAAACGGGAATTCTATTCCTGGCCTGTGATGAGTCTGGATGAGTGTGGCCCATGTGGCTGTACCACCTGGAATCAGTCTGCCAACCACCTGAGGCCCTCTGGTCATGCCTGGGGAAGGATGCACTGCTGGCTGAGCACTTTTGGTAAGCAGAGATAGAAGGAAATTGATTGGATCTGATCTTTTTTCCAAGTCAAAATTCAACTCAAAAGAAACTAGATATGCTCCCCAGGAGCACCAGCCCACCAGCATTTGTTTATCCCCTCAGATTCAGGTTGCAGAAGCTCTATTCCAGGACAAAAATAGCTGTGAGGCTGAGGGCTATCTTCCATAACACTCAGCTCAGAAGCTCTATCCCCAGCTGAGAACTGGGGCCAAACCCCCTTGGTCCCAGCTCACTTGTGGGCCGAGACTTCACGCCAGGAGAAGCAGGCTGAAAAGACTACAAACTACTCCCCCACTCAGAACACTGTCAAGCAAGGGTGTCATTCTGACAGAAGTAGACTAATGTCCCTGCCCCAAGCTCTGGAGCAGTGGCACAGATATTCTGCCAAGGGGGTGAGACAATCCATGAGAACAGAGAGCTTTGAATTTCCCAAAGGAACTCATTTTATCTGGAATAAGATGTGGGGACGTTTAAGCCCAAGGGCATTGTTGAAAACCATGGAGATTCTGGTGATAAGGAATTAAGAGGAGGATGGAAGCTTTATAAGAGTGATATGCTAAATTGTAGACCAGTGGAGGCATAACGGGGCTTCCCAGGTGGCGCTAGTGGTAAAGAACCCACCTGCCAAGGCAGGAGACAAAAGAGACTTGGGTTCGATCCCTGGGTTGGGAAGATCCCGTGGAGAAGGAAATGACAACCCACTCCAGTATTCTTGCCTGGCGAATCCCACGGACAGAGGAGCCTGGCGGGCTACAGTCCATGGGGTCCCAGAGAGGTGGACAGGACTGAAGTGACTTAGCATGCATGGAGGCTTCACAGGGAGAACCAGGGGGAAAGATAGCTCAGAACAGCCCTCCTGTAGTCAAAACAGAGCTCAAAGACTGGCCTCAAAGACTTACTCCTACAAAAGGACCCAAAGTTAATTAGATAAGACAGTTGAGCAATTTATATCCCAGCATACTGTTAAAAGCAATACAGCAAGCAGCTAGAAATTAGTAGAGCCTAAAAACTGGGTGTGATACCACCAGAGGTGCACAACCTGAGAGCAATCAGGGGAAAAGACAATAACAGCAAGCTCTGCTAAGGGCACTGTCATCCCAGGGGAATGTGGGCATGTCCAAGGCTGCACCTCTGAGGTCTATCACAACAGTCTTTACCTGGAGGCAGGGCAGGTGGTACTTCCAGCCAAGTCACTGAACAAGTTCAAAGAAGATGACACGGGAAAGTAATTTGAATTCACAGGGGCAAAAAAAAATGGGGAGAGCAAAAAGAGTAAATAAGGAAGGTTAACATAACAAACGCTGCAAGTACAGGTAAAGGGTTGAAAGTCCTTCTCTATGCAAACTGGCCCTTCAGTTAACATTTCAGCTCTGTCTTCTGGAGACCTGATCAAGGTGAAAGGAGTCTGACTCCACAGGGAAAATACAACACTGGGAAGCTGGCACCTCTTATTTCTCACATTTATTACTATCACAGTAAGTAAATAAAAGCAGAATTGTTATTCTCAAACAAGCAAAAATACATCTCTGTTTCCATGCTTGAGTCAATTAAATTTCACATGTCACAAATCTCAGACCAAACTAAAACTTAAACACGGGGCCAAATTCTCAGAGGAACCCAGTGTCGCCCAGCCTGACCTAGAGCAGTCTGACTGCTGGGGCTCCTAAGTAGCCTTTGCCATGCTTCCTAGTTAAACTACTGCAGGGCACCCTCCTCCTGATGAAACGTCTGAGGGAAGACAGGCTAGAAGTTCTTAGGACCATGCCTGTTCCTAAGCAAGACTGACTCAAAAAGAGGTCACTCGAGGTCCAGAGTCATTTCTCAGCATAATTCTGTCCTAATGTCCTGGTCTTCTCCTTACTTCTCTAAAAAGTACAGAATGACATAATAGAGTGCAATTAGAGTGCCAGGAACATCACCATAAAATACTAAAAAACCAACTCCATGTGTCCAACAGAATAACCAAAATGTATTTCTACATTCCTATTTCAAAAGTACTTTGTTTCCTAATCTTTCATAATTTGACTCCTTAGCATGTTTAACAAGCATATAATCTTGTGCAAAAGTAAAAACAATATTTTGAATTTCTGTATTTTTATATGCATGTACTGTGTTTTCCCAGGTGGTGCTAGTGGTTAAAGAATCCGCCTGCCAATACAGGAGACCTAAGAGATGTGAGTTTGATCCCTGGGTCGGGAAGATCCCCTGGGGGAGAGCATGGCAACCCAGGCCAGCATTCTTATTTGGAGCATCCCATGCACAGAGAAGCGGGGTGGGCTGCAGGCCATGGGGCCGAAAAGAGTCAGACCCGACTGAGGCAACTCAGCATGCACGCACTGTATTTTCCCAAGAAAACTCACATTCATATGTACACATTCAAACCTACTATGTAGTAACACACACACACACAAGCTGTTTGTCTCAAAAAACCTGAATTTCAGTAGCAGAGATGGCAATGGATCTGAAGTGAGAAATACACTGAAAATGGAAGAAATACACATTCAGGTCACATCAGGAAAACAGGATTTTCCAATGGTGATAAAATTATGCAGGATGCTATTTAGGAAAATGCACAAGAGTCATTGCAAAAAAAATTTAAATGTTATCCTGGGAGGAACAGTATTAACTGGCAAAGAAGCCTGCTAACCTACAAGCCCTCGGCTTTTCCTGAATATTTATATTTGGAGAAATACATGCTTCTCTTAGAACTAGGAGAGCATATTGCTTACATTTTAAAAATTTCAGGAGCCAACAAGTCATTTAATTATTAACAGAGTTCTCTGACCAAACTATTGCTTCAAAAAAAGTGGTTCCCACGTGTATTAAACCCTCCTCTTTGCAGTATAAGGCTGGGCCCAGCACCTGGTATACGGACATTATCAAATGAAAGCCATTATACGTAAGTTAGTATATAGGTGAGGTATTGTTCTTAAATATAATTTGGCCAGATTTTGGAAATACAAAGAAAGATTTGACTTGAATGCCAATCCATTCACCTCCCTCTAATAAAGTGTCAATAGAGCACTAATGATGCTTTTTCAAATACCATTCTTTTTTTCAAATACTTTTAATATACTATCCACAAACTTCCTTAGTTAACAAATTATATTAATACCTTTACAAAATTCAAATATCCAAATTTAATAAAGCTAAATTTTTATTTAAAAGTAAAAGCAGGGTCATATGATATTTCATCCTACACTCATAATTAAATAATCATTTTGCTCTATTTTAGTGAAATCTTCTCAAAACAACTGGAACTGAAGCCTAAAATGTTAATGTGGAACAGAAACAAATTTACTTTTTGTATGGGTAGGATTTTTTAAAAATATAAACAATTCTTAACTATGTAGATAACATGCATGTAGGAAAATAATCATTTATTATGCAGGTAATGTACCCTGCAGAAAAATTTAAAAATGCAAATATGCAAAAGAGAAGAAACCAAAAATTACCAGTTACCTGATTATGTCAAGATAAACACCATTTTCATGTTGGTAAGTATCCTTCTAGTATCCCTATGACTATATGTAATATTAATATATAGTGGTTACAACTAAGATTTGCTTTCTCAAATTAAAAAAATCAATTTATTTAAAGAAACCCAGAACACTTCACTCATTTTTCCCCATCCCCTACCCACAGCCCCTGGCAACTACCATTCTCTGTTATCTATAAGCTTAGTCTTAGGGGTGTGTGTGTGTATGTGTGTGTGCAGATTCCACATATAAGAGAGATCATATGGTATTTGTCTTTCTCTAACTTTTTCACTTGGCATAATGCCCTCAAGGTCCATCCATATTGTTTCAAATGGCAAGATTTAATCCTTTTTTTATGAATGAATATCATTTCTATATGTCCACTGCAATTTCCTTATCAATTTATCCACTGATGGACATTAGATTGTTTCCATATCTTGGCTTTGTAAATAATTCTGCTATGAATGCAGGTGTGCAGATATCTTGTTAATTTAGTGTTTGGATAAATGCCCAGAATTAAAATTGCTAGATCATATGGTAATTCTATTTTCAATTTTTTGAGGGACTTCCATACTGTTTTCCATAGTGGCTACACAAACTTACATTCTCAAAGCTGTTCATGAGGGTTCTCTTTTCTCCACAGCTTCACCAACACTTGTTATTTCTAGTCTTTTTACTAATAGTCATTCTAACAGGTATGAGGTGAAAGCTCATTGCATTTTTGATTTGCTGATAATTAATGATGTAGAGCATCTTTTCATGTACTTGTATGTCTTCTTTAGAGAAATGTCTGTTCAGATCTTCTGCCCATTTAAAAACTGAATTATTTCAATCTTCAGTTACAACTTTAAAAAGTTTCAACTTGTAAGTTACATGAATTCTTTATATATTTTGGATATCAGCCTCTTACCAGACATACGACTTGTAAATACTTTCCCATTCTGTGGACTGCTTTTTCATTTTGTTGATGGTTTCCTTTGCTGTGCAGAAGTCTTTAGCTTGATATACTCATTTATTTTTGCTTTTGTTGCTTTTGTTTTTGGTGTCAAATTTTAAAAAATCATTACCAAGACCTATGTCAAGGAGGTTACTGCCGATGTTTTCTTCTAGGAGTTTTATGGGTTCAGGTCTTACATTCAGGCCTTCAATTCATTCTGAGTTAAATTTTGTGTATGGTGTAAGATAGTGGTCTGGTTTATTTTTTTGCATGTAGCCAGCCAATTTTACCAACACCATTTATTGAAAAGATTATCTTCCTGTGGTATATACTTGGCTCCTTTGTTGTAAATTACTTGACCATAAGTGTGTGATTTTATTTCTGGGCTCTCTGTATTCTGTTCCTTTGAACTACGTGTTTGTTTTTATGCTAATATGATGCTGTTGTAATTACCATAGCTTTGTTATAGATTTTGAAATCAGGGAGCATGATGAGTTCAGCTTTGTTCTTTTTTTCTAAAGATTGCTTTAGCTATTTGGGGTCTTTATGGTTCCCTACAAATTTTAGGACTTTTTTTTGGTTCCATTTCTGTGAAAAATGCTATTGGAATTTTGATAGGGATTGCACTGAATCTGTAGATTTCTTTGTAGCATGGTAATTTTAACAACATTAATTCTTCCAATCTTGAGCATGAAATATTTTTTCAGTTATTCGTGGCATCTTCAATTTTTTTCATTAGTGTCTTGTAGTTTTTGATATATAGATTTTCATCTCCTTGGTTAAACTTAACCCAGATATTCTATTCTTTTTGATGCAATTGTAAATAGAATTATTTTCTTAAATTCTCTGATAGTTCACTGTTAGTGTGTAGATTGCAATAGATTTTTGTGTATTGGTTTTGTATCTTTCAACTTTACTGAATTCATTTATTAGTTACAACAGCTTTTTGATGGAGTTTTTAGGATTTTCTATATATAATGTCATTCAACTTAAAATAGTGATAGTTTTACTTCTTCCTTTCAAATTTGGATTCCTTTTAATTTCTTTTTCTTGTCTAATTGCTCTGTAAGGAAGGCAGAGTGCCAAAAGAATTGATGCCGTCCAACTGGGGAACTGGAGAAGACTCCTGAAAGTCCCTTGGACAGCTAGGAGATCAAACCAGTCAGCCTTAAGGGAAGTCAACCTGAATACTGATGGAAGGACTGATGCTGAGGCTGAAGTCCAGTATTTTGGTCATCTGGTGCAAACAGCTGACTCATTGGAAAAGTCCCTGATGCTCGGAAAGATTGAGGGCAGAAGGAAAAGAGGGTACCAGAGAATGAGATGAGTGGATGGCATCACCGATGCAATGGACATGAACTTGGGCAAACTTTGGGAGATGGTGAGGGACAGGAGGCCTGGCGTGCTGCAGTCCATGGGGTCACAGAGAGTAGGACATGACTGAACAACAATAACAAGGGCTTCCAATCCTTTGTTGAGTAAAAGTGGTAAGAATGGGCATCCTTGTCTATGCAAAAAGCTTCTCCACAGTGGAAAAGCTTTTAGCTTTTTACCATTGAGCATGATGTTAGCTGTGGGTTTGTCATACATGACCTTTGTTACACTGAAGTAAGTTCCCTCTATACTCACTCTGTTATACCCATCCTTGCATCCCTAGAATAAATTCCTCTTGACTGCAGTGTATTGTCCTTTTACTGTATTGCTAAATTCAGTTTGCTAATATTTTGTTGATAATTTCCACATCTGTTCATTAGAGATATTGGCCTGTAATTTTCTTTTCTTGAGGTATCCTTGTCTAGTTTTCGTTTCAGAGTAATTCTGGCCTCAATGAGTTTGGAAGAGTTCTAATTCAAGATAGTGATGTAAGAAGACCCTGAACTCAACTCCTTCCATGGACACACTGAGTCTACAGCTAAATGTGGAGCAGTTTCTTCTTAGAAAAACCTAAAACCTGGCTAATTGACAACTACATATTGGGCCAATGAGAAGAAAACCACATTGAGGTGGGTGGGAGAGGCTGGGATACAATATCACCATGAACCTCACAGGGAACTCAAAGGCCAGAGCTTCTTCCTGAGAAGCAAAGGGTAGAATCCCACACGGGGCAGCCCGACTTTTGTGATACACACTTGAGAGACAAGGGCCCAATATATCTCGCTTTGAAAACCAACAAGGCTTGTGTCCTGAGACCCACAAGACTCTTGCCATCTGAGAACTTGTTTTGAAAGGGCTCATATGCTTGGACTCACCCATCCCTGGGCCCATTTCAGAGGCAGTTGATGGCTCCCAAACCTAACGTGAAGGAGGATCACCTGCTTATACTAAAGCATTGGTCTGAGGATTGTTGCTGTTCAGTCACCAAGCCATGTCCCATTCTTTGCGACCCCATGGACTGCAGCACTCCAGGCCTCCCTGTCCTTCACCATCTCTTAGGGTTTGCTCAAGTTCATATCCATTGAGTCAGTGATGCCATCCAACCATCCCATCCTCTGTAGCCCTCTTCTCCTTCTGCCTTCAATCTTTCCCAGCATCAGGGTCTTTTCTAATGAGTTGGTTCTTCACATCAGGTGGCTGAAGCTTCAGCTTCAGCATCATTTCTTCCATTGAGTGTTCAGGGTTGATTTACTTTAGGATTGACTGGTTTGATTTCCTTGCTGTCCAAGGTACTCTCAAGAGTCTTCTCCAGCACCACAATGCGAAGGCAGCAGTTCTTCAGTGCTCAGCCTTCTTTATGGTCCAACTCTCACATCCACATATGACTACTGGAAAGACCATAGCCTTGACTATACGGACCTTTGTCGGCAAACTGATGTCTCTGCTTTTTAATACACTGTCTATACTTGTCATAGCTTTCCTTCCAAGAAGCAATCATCTTCTAATTTCATGGCTGCAGTCACCAACCACAGTGATTTTAGAGCCCAAGAAGAGGAAATCTGTCACTGCTTCCACCTTTTCCCCTTCTATTTGCCATGAAGTGATGGAGCCAAATGCTATGATCCTAATTCTTTTTTAATATTGAGTTTTAAGCCAAATTTTTCGCTCTCTGTCTGAGGGGCAGGCATCTAATTTAACACCCGCATCAAGGAGTCTCCTGGAACAATCTCCAGGATGGAAGCTGGTGGACACTGTATTTGCATCTCCCTTCGTTATGCTCCTGAGCACCAGTGTCTCCTGGAGGGAAGTCTTTGCACACATCTGGTGCCCCAGTTTTTATGGCTGCCACACAGGGGATGCCTCCTGACTGCCTGGCTCCGGGAGCCAGGAGAGCTTATGTTCCTGGCCCCATGGGAGTATAATAATTGCTGTCACCCAGAAAGGAGCCAGTACACCTGTATATTGCCCCAATTTTTGTGACTGCTTCCAGGGACGATTCTATATTGCCAGGCACTGGCGTCCAGTGAGGCACACATTCACGGGTTCCACAGGACTGTGTCCAAGGGGAAGAGTGTTCTTAAACACCTACCACATCCAGGCACAGCAAGAGGTAACAGGCTCAGGAACCTGGTTTTTAAGGAGGCCTATTAGCTGATGATCATGACTGTGGCATTAGGACAGGCTTCTGACTAAGTATACATCTTGGGGCCAACTCTTATCCTTCCCAAAGACCTTAGAGGGTAGACACTATCTTTGCACTCACCCTCTGCTATACTCCAGAGTGTCAGTCTTCTGGAGGGGAGCTTTACATGCACCAGGTGCCCTGGTTTTTGTGAATGCTGCCCAGGGAATATTCACTGATCACTTAACTCTGGTGGACAGGGAGGCTTACGCTTGTAGTCTCATAGGACAGTATATATTTGAATACTTTTAAAAGCTGATGCCTGAGAGGTGGGGACCTGGGGGAGAATGTGTATGTGTATGTGTATGTATAGTTATAGGTATGGCTGAGTCCCTTCACTATTTACCTGAAACTATCACAACATTGTTTGTTAATCAGCTATATCCCAATACAAATTAAAAAGTTAAAAAAAAAAACAACTTAAAAGCTGATGCCCGAGTATCTGATTTCCAGTATGCCTGAATGTAGGTGCTGAATGCCTCCCGCTTGGGACACTGAAAGGTGTTGGCACATCCTCAACTACTTGGGACTATTAAAAATATAAAAGGCTGTCTGGACAAGCACAGAGGTTTCAAAAACAACCATGAGCTGAGACAGGGTTGAATGAGAATGTTCATCTCCTACACAAGGCCACTCCTTCAAGATGGGAAGAGGTTCTTGTTTCATCTTCTGTTTAGAAACTGCCACAGAGAGTCAAGCAAAATGAAGAAAGCGAGGAATATGTACCAAATGAAAGAACAAGGTAAGTGTTAAGTTACTCAGTTGTGTCAGACTCTTTGCGACCCCATGGACTGTAGCCTGCTAGGCCCCTCTGTCCATGGCATTCTTCAGGCAAGAATACTGGAGTGGGTAGCCATTCCCTTCTCCCGGGGATCTTCCTGACCGAAGGATTGAACCCAGGTCTCCTGTATCACAGGCAGATTCTTTACCAGCTGAGCCACCAGGGAAGCCCCAACAAGATAAGACCATACTGAAATGTAGATAATAATTTACCTGACAAAGAGTTCAAAGTATTGGTCCAAAGATACTCACTGAATTGGGGAGAAGAATGGAAGAACACAGAGAATTTCAACAAAAAGACCGAAAATGTAAGAAAGTAACAAATGGAAGGCACAGAACTGAAGAATATAATAACTAAACTGAAAAATACACTAGAAGAGTTTAAATAAGCAGATTAGATGAAGTAGAAGAAAGGATCAGCCAACTCAAAGAAGGCAGGGAAACTCACCCAATCAGAGCAGCAAAAAGAAAAAGGAATGAAAAAAAAGAAAATACCTTAAGAGACTTATAGAATAACAAATGAAGGAAGGAAATAAAGACTAGAGCAGAAAATAAAGAAACAGAGGCTTAAAAGACAACAGAAAAGCTCAACGTAACTAAAAGCTGATTCTTTGAAAATATAACCAAACTGACAAACGTTTAGTTAGCGTTTCAGAGAAAAAAAGAGCACAAATGAATAAAATCAGAAATGAAGGAGGAACTATTAAATTCACATCAAAGAGATAAAAGGGATCATAAAAGACTACTATGAACAATTATACAGTAACAAATTGGACACCCTGGGAAAAATGGGTATTTGCTAGAAATATAGAACCTACTGACTGAATCAAAATGAATAGAAAATCTGAACAGACCAATTACTTGTAAGGAGATAAAATCAATCATCTAAAACAAAAGTCCAGGACAAGAAGGCATCACTGGTAAATTTTACCAAACGTCCAAAGAATAATTAATACCAGTCCTTCTCAAACTCTTGTAAAATAAAGACTAAAAATTTAGAAGTTTTTCCTTCTCCATTATAAAAACCATAAATGTTGGTTTAAGGGAGACTTGAAGATATGGAGAATATAAAGAAAAAAAATGATACCAATAATACAACCTCTATTTCGTTCTGAGAATCCTAAGTCAGCTGGAAAGTCATTCAAATTCGAGGCTGTCACTTTGAGCTATTTTACAAATACTCATTTTCTTAACTTCACCCTGACCCCTTAGCACACTAGAAAAGGAAAATAAAAGTTGAAGACTGTTCCCTACTTTGTTTTGTTTTCTTTACTGAAGTATGGTTGATTTACAATATTTCAGGTATATAGCAAACTGATTCCAATATATATAAATATAAACATAATATAGACTTCCCAGGTTGCTCAGTGGTAAAGAATCTGCCTGCTAATACAGGAGATAACAACAACAATATATATATATATATATATATATACACACATATATATATGGTGGTGCTTTACTTGCTTTACACACATATACATATATGTGTGTGTGTATATATATATATATACATATATATATATATATGGTGGTGCTTTACTTGCTAAGTTGTGACCAACTCTTTGCAACCCCATGGACTGTAGCATGCCAGGGATTTCCAAGGCAAGAATACTGGAGTGGGTTGCCACTTCCTTCTCCAGAGGATTTCCCAATCCAGGGATTGAAACCTTGTTTCCTGCGTATCCTGCTTGGCAGTTGGATTCTTTACCACTGAGCCACCTCAGGACTTCATATACCCAGTTTCTTTTCCATTACAGGTTATTACAAGATATTGAACATAATTCCCTGTGCTATTCAGTAGGTCCCTATTGTTATCTGTTTTATATATAGTAGTGTGTATCTGTTAATCCCAAATTCCCAATTTATCCCTCCTCCCTTTTCTGCTTTGGTAACCGTAAGTTTGTTTTCTATGTCTGTGAGTCTATATATGTTTTGTAAATAAGTTCATTCGCATCATATTTTTAACCTACTTGTCTGTGCGGAGTCTCAGTTGCATGTGGGACCCAGTTCCCTGACCAGTGATGGTACCCGGGCTCCGTGTACTGGGAGTGCAGAATCTTAGCCACTGGACCACCAGGGAGGTCAGACGCCACAAATAAGTGATATATCACATTTGTTTTTCTCTAGAGGACTGTACGTTTTGTAGAAGGTTTTGGTACCATTTTTATACCTCACATTGAGATAAATAAAGTATCAATTCAAAGTGTTAGTCGCTCAGTCATGTCTGACTCTTTGTGACCCCATGGACTGTAGCCCACCAGATAACTCTGTCCATGGGATTTCCTAGGTAAGAATACTGTCGTGGGTAGCCGTTCCCTTTCTCCAGGGGATCTTCCCAACCCTGGGATCAAGCCCAGTCCTCCCGCATTGCAGGCGGATTCTTTACCACCTGAGTCACCCGGGAAGCCAAATAAAGTATAGGGTGTAGGAAAAAGAGGTTCCTTCTAACCACAAATCTGAGTCAACAACTCCCCTCTATATTATAGGGGCACTACTTGAAAAGATGGATAAACTTTTAGTAATTCATACAATAAGTATGCTCAAACCAAATTTCAACCTCAAAATAAAACCTGTCTAGACAAGCGTATTAAATTCTGGTTGTCCTGGTTGCCTTTCTGTCAATATATTTCTGTTGACCCAAATCCAAGTTTGAAGTAAAAATTCTTCCCCTCCTGGACATTAGCCATCTTTACTCTTAGTTATTTCTTGGACTACCCTGCAAAGTCTTTTGTTGTTATCTTAGGCAATCACCCAGAAACATAAGTGCTATAGGCCCAGGAAAACTTAAATCTCAGTGATAATCTTCAATATTTTATTGAACAACTAAAAGCCATTTACTTAATGGGAAGTATTACAATGCACAATGCCATTCCAATCAAGATTTAATTCATTTGAAGGCAGACTTTCAACTTTTAAGAGCATAAACCTGTATCTGGCTTATGAAAGAAGCCACTACAGTTAAATTTCACAGGAATGTTTAAACATCCATCTATAGCCAACCCTGATATACTTTTACCACTCTGATACTACAGTTACCTGTTTGGATTCATTAGGAATATTTTTAACCAAATGGTCTAACAGAGACAAGATCTTAATGTATCTGAACTCTGGAAAGCTGCAGTGAAACTGAGAATTTGGACGGTATCATAAAAAGGCAATCTGAGATGCCTCTGGGTGTGTGTGAGGGCAGGGGAGGCAATAAGCAAATACATGAATTAGGGTTTCATTTACGCCATTGGTTGCAAATTAGATGTTTTGCCTTGATTAAATCCATTAGTGGGCACAAGTGGAAAAAAATGTGTTGTGAATATGATATGGTTTGAATTTCTCATATCTGAGTCAATACTAGGGACAAGAGTAATGTGAGCATACAGAAGAACCCAGACAGAACCACGACCGTCTGAATAAAGGTTATATCTGGTTTTACAGTAGAGGGGAAGTTATGGTTATTATAGAAATCATCACACATTATTTATTTATAGTTTGGTCCTATTGTTCTTCAGTCGCTCAGTCATGTCCAACTCTCTGCGATGCCATGGACTGCAGCACACTAGGCTTCCCTGTCCTTCACCATCTCCCGGAGCTTGCTCAAAATCATTTCCATTGATTCGGTGATACCATCCAACCATCTTATCCTCTGTCGTCCCCTTCTCCTCCTGCCTTCTATATTTCCCAGCATCAGGGTCCTTTCCAGTCAGTTCTTTGCATCAGGTGGCCAAAGTATTGGAGCTTCAACTTCAGCCTCAGTCCTTCCAATGAATATTGGAGTTGATTTCCTTTAGGATTGACTGGTTTGATCTCCTTACAGTCCAAGGGAATCTCAAGAGTCTTCTCCAACGCCATAGTTCAAAAGCATCAATACTTTGGTGCTCAGCCTACTTTATGGTCCAACTCTCACATCCATACATGACTACTGGAAAAACCATAGCTTTGACTAGACGGACCTTTGTCAGCAAAAGTAATGTCTCTGCTTTTTAATATGCTGTCTAGGTTGGTCATAGGTTTTCTTCCAAGGAGCAAGCATCTTTTAATTTCATGGCTGCAGTCACTATCCGCAGTGATTTTGGAGCCCAAGAATATAAAGTCTGTCACTATTTCCACTGTTTCCCCATCTATACGCTATGAAGTGATAGGACCAGATGCCACGATCTTAGTTTTCTGAATGTTGAGTTTTAAGCCAGCTTTTTCCCTTTCTTTCACCTTCATCAAGAGGCTCTTTAGTTCCTCTTTGCTTTCTGCCATAAGGGTGGTGTCATCTGCATATCTGAGGTTATTGATATTTCTCCCAGCAATCCTGATTCCAGCTTGTGCTTCATCCAGTCCAGCGTTTCTCATGATGTACTCTGCATATAAGTTAAATAAGCAGGGTGACAATATACTGCCTTGACGCACTCCTTTCCTGATTTTGAACCAGTCTGTTGTTCCACGTTCGATTCTAACTGTTGCTTCTTGACGTGCATACCAGGTTTCTCAAGAGGCAGGTAAGGTGGTCTGGTATTCCCACCTCTTTAGAATTTTCCACAGTTTGTTGTGATCCACAGTCAAAGGCTTTAGCGTAGTCAATGAAGCAGAAGTAGATATTTTTCAGGAACTTGCTTGCTTTTTTATGATCCAATGGACATTGGCAATATGATCTCCAGATCCTCTGCCTTTTCTAAATCCAGCATGAATATCTGGAAGTTCTCGGTTCACACACTGTTGAAGCTAGCTTGAGGATTTTGAGCATGACCTTGTTAGCATGTGAAATGAGTGCAATTGTGTGGTAGTTTGAATATTCTTTAGCATTGTCCTTCTTTGGAACTGGAATGAAAACTGACCTTTTCCAGTCCTGTGGACACTACTGTGTTTTCCAAATTTGCTGGCATATTGAGTACAGCACTTTCACAGTATCATCTTTTAGGGTTTGAAATAGCTTAGCTGGAATTCCATCATCTCCACTAGCTTTGTTCATAGTGATGCTTCCTAAGGCCTATTTGACTTCACACTCCAGGATGTCTGGTTCTAGGTGAGTGATCACACCATCATGGCATCTGGGTCATTAAGATCTATAGTTCTATAGTATAGTATCTATAGTTTCTATAGTTCTTCTGTGTATTTTTTGCCACCTCTTCTTAATATTTTCTGCTTCTGTTAGGTCCATCCCATTTCTGTTTTTTATTGTGCTCATCTTTGCATGATATGTTCCCTTGGTATCTCTAATTTTCTTGAAGAAAGCTTGAGTCTTTCCCATTCTATGGTTTTCTTCTTCTTCTTTTTTTTTTTTGCACTGATCACTTAGGGAGCCTTTCTTATCTCTCCTTGCTATTCTTTGGAACTCTGTATTCAGGTTCTGGATATTCACTGGAAGGACAGATGCTGAAGCTGAAGCTCCAATACTTTGGCCACCTGATGCAAAGAGTTGACTCATTGGAAAAGACCCTGATGCTGGGAAAGATTGAGGGCAGGAGGAGAAGAGGATGACAGAGGATAAGATGGTTGGATGGCATCACCAACTTGATGGACTTGAGTTTGAGCAAGCTCTAGGAATTGCTGATGGACAGGGAAGCCTGGAGTGCTGAAGTCTGTGGGGTCACAAAGAGTCAGACATGACTCAGCAACTGAACTGAACTGAATTGATTCAGGTGGGTATATTTTTCATTTTCTCCTTGCCTTTCACTTCTCTTCTTTCTCAGCTTTTTGTAAGGCCTCCTCAGATAACCATCTTGCTTTTTTTTTTTGCATTTCTTCTTCTTGGGGATGGTTTTGGTCACTGCCTTCTGTACAATGCTACGAATGTCCATAGTTCTTCAGGTACTCTGTCACATCTAAACCCTTGAATCTATTTGACATTTCCACTGTATAATCATAGAGGATTTGATTTAGGTCATACCTGAATGATCTAATGGTTTTTCCTACTTCTTTCAATTTAAGTCTGAGTTTTGCAATAAGGAGTTCATGATCTGAGCCACAGTCAGCTCCCAGTCTTGTTTTTACTGACTGTATAGAGGTTTTCCATCTTTGGCTACAAAGAATATAGTCAGTCTGATTTTGGTGTTGACCACTGGGGATGTCCATGTGTAGAGTCATCTCTTATGTTGCCAGAAGAGGGTGTTTGCTATGACCAGTGTGTTTTCTTGGCAAAACTCTGTCAGCCTTTGCCCTGTTTCATTCTGTACCCCAAGGTCAAATGTGCCTGTTACTCTAGGTATCTCTTTACTCCCTACTTTTGCACTCCAGTCCCCTATGATGAAAAGGACATCTTTTTCGGGTGTGAGTTCTACAAGATCTTGTAGGTCTTCACAGAACCATTCTACTTCAGCTTCTTCAGCATTACTGGTTGGGGCATATACTTGGATTACTGTAATACTGAATGGTTTGCCTTGGAAACAAACCAAGATCCTTCTGTTGTTTTTGATGCTGTATTAAATTTACAAAGATTGTCTATGGTTCTCACAACAGAGTAAGGATTCAATCATTCTAAACCTCTTTTTGTTATCTTCATAAATTCCCATGCCAATGAACCCCGGTAAGTGCTGTTAATGTAAGATATGGGCTTCCTTGGTGGCTCAGCTGGTAAAGAATCTGCCTGCAATGTGGGAGACCTCGGTTTGAGTCCTGGGTTGGGAAGATCCTCTGGAGAAGGGAATGGCTACCCACTCCAGTATTCTGGCCTAGAGAATTCCATGGACTGTAGTCCATGGGGTCACAAAGAGTCAGGCAAGACTGAGCGACTTTCACTTTCAATGTAAGATATATGAAGTGGGATGGATTATATCAGACTATTTATTAACAGAATTTAGATTCTATAAATGGTCCCTCATTTCAGAATTCTCTCTTAATACTGGCTATTTGTATGATAAAACCAAAGTTAAATCTCCTGGAATTCCTTGTAAGGAAAGTTTTTTTGGAAGGAATACTTCAAAACCACAAATGGTGTAAGTAGAAGATGCTAAGGACATGTTTAGTAACAAAAAATGGTTTATAAACGACTATATATTAGGAGAACAATCTGCATCCCTCGTAAGAAAGAGAAGGACACAGAGAAGCTTGAGCAAGGGCACTGCTGGGGAGAAGGGTGGAGAACACAGAGGGTCTCTAGCGGACTCAGGTGTCTAATACAGACTTAAGCTCATTTCTTAACAAGAAGGGTATGTGTGTGACATAGATCTTCTCTACATCCTCCTCCCTTACTAAAATCAACATTGCTCACCAATTCTTTTGTGACCATAGAGTCTTCTCTCTCAGTGCCAAATCTGGGTTGCAACGGGGCAAAATCAGAGATGGCACAGACAGATACTGAAGCCAAAGGACAAAGGGGCAGCTGACATTTGCCTTATTTACTATTATTTTAGTATGAAACATATTGACATCTGTAAACATGAAATAAAATCTAGCAACTGACACAGTATTCTTTTCAAGAGAAGTGTAATTGATACCACAATTCACAGATCTTCAGATCCCTTTGTGTGTTTGTCACTGGCCCTGTTTACTTCTTGAGCTTATGTGAATGCCAATGTTACAGGTAAGCAGTGCTTTCCCTCTCCTCTGAGAGAAACAAATAGCGCAGTTAGTGATGGTTGGGGGAGGGGTTGGGCTTGAAAGAGGGCTGGCCATCTAAAGAATAGATGAGATGATACAGGCAAGGCCCTCTCATCAATATCTAACACACATCAAACACTTAACAAATGTGACCAATTATTAGTAGTAGTAATAGTAAGACACATAGGTCCTTCTGCCGGCTTCTGTTTCTACGAGGTTTTGCCTTCGTCTGTGGCACAAGGACTATTACATCAGAGACCAAGGGAGACAGGACTGGGCAAGGGATGACTCCTCTGCCCCTGAAGAATCTGCTGTCCAGGTAAGGTGGGGTCTGCCTCTGTTTCCACTAACTACTTTTCCTCTCCACCTTTAAGTCTAGCTGAAGAAAGCCTACAGCATTCTTGCCAACAAGGTTGAGGTCTCTGGGTTTCAAATGCATCTTTGATAGATGCTTCTGACTGTATCGAAGTGTCAGGTGCATTCCTCTCCACATTTAATGCTAATCTCCCCTGTCATCTTGGTATAAATAACTACATAACCATGTCAGGAGCCCCAACATAAATCCATCAGGAGTTTTAATTATTCTCCAGTGACACTGTCTTCTATAAAATCAGAGGAATGAAAACCTAACCAGTGACTCTGCATGTGTGTGCATGGTGGCAGAGGCTATCCCCCAACAGCCAGGGCACCTACAGAGGAATAAGACCGAGAGCCCACACCCAGTCCAGGATGTGTGAGGCAGCACTGCGCTCTGAGACTGGTTGGGGGACGATTTCATGGTGGAAATGCTGGCAGCATCTCCCTGTCCCCTGGGGGCACATAAATGACGCTTATAAGGTCAGAGGAAGGCAAACCTGCTGCATCCTCACTGCTTCATCCCAGGCAACCTCTCCAGTCCTCCAGTTCTCATCTGTAAACAGGGATCATAACCATGTACATGGCAACAGGCTGTTGTGAGAATTAAGCAAGATAATGTATGCAAGGCACTTAACATGATACGTATATCGTAAATGCTCAATAAATATTAGCAACACTAAGAGAAACGCAGAGGAAGTCCCCGGTATGTTTGAGAGCACAGGCTGCTCCGAGAGTCTAGGTGCCCGTCCCCCAACCTGTGGCCTGGTGGGGGAGCTGAAAGAAGAGTATCGTATCTCCCTCCTGTATTTAACAGTAAACTTAGTGAACACTTAAAAATAAAGGAACACAATTGCTTCAGATTTCACAAATCCAAGCACAACCCCCAGCAAATTCATTCAATACATAAAATGTATACATTTTAGTGTGCTTTGCTTTATTGCCCTTCAAAGAAACTGAAGGTTTTTTACAAACTGAAGGTTTGTGGCAATGAGTCTGTAGGTGTCACTTTTGCAAAAGGATTTGCTGCCTTCATTTCTATGTGTCATATTTTGGTAATTCTTGCAATATTTTAAACTTTTAAGTTATCATTATATGACTTATGGTGATCTGTGATCAGTGATCTTTGATGTTACTCCTTAGACCTCCTGACGGCTCAGGCGATGGTTAGCATTTTTCAGCAATGAAGTTTTTTTTTTTTCGGGATGGGGAATACATGTAACTCCATGGCTGATTCATGTCAATGTATGACAAAACCCACTACAATATTGTAAAGTAATTAGCCTCCAACTAATAAAAATAAATGAAAAAAAAAGCAATTAAGTATTTTTTATTTAAGGTATGTACATTGGTTTTTTATTCATAATGCTATTGTACACTTACCAGACTATTGTAAAGAGTAAAGATAATTTTTATATGCACTGGGAAAACAAAGCATTCATGCCATTCCCTTTATTTTGACATTTGCTTTATTGCAGCGGTCTGGGATTGCAATATCTGAGATTATGCCTATAAATTAAGGGACTCACATAATCCAGTGTTAGAGGCTAATTTTTTTCAAAGAAACAGTCCAACAACCAAAAATAATTAAAAATAAATCTAATCCTTTATTCAGGTTCCTCAGATTCTACCAAAGGCAGATTCATAAATAATCCACTGACATATTTCTGTGTCCCTTTGCTTTCCCCCTGAACTTCACTACACTCTTCAGCCACACTGGAACTTCCCCCTCTGCTGCCACAAGGCCGAGCGGCTCTACTAACTCTCGGCCCTCTCACCCAGCCCCGCTCTTGACTGTGCAGGTCAGCGTCGCCTCTCCCTACTGAGAGGTGGGCAGGAGAGGTAAAGCCTGGCTGAAATACGATTCTCCTCAGTGGGCAGCTCTGCAGACTCATATTAATGGTTGTTACCTCTGCATACACAAAATACAAGATGACCTCACTCTACCTTTCTTTCTCCTCATTCTTTTTTTCAATTTATTATTTTATCTTGGCTACACCGGGTCTTTGTTGCAGTGTGTGGTCTTTCTCTAGTTGCAGTGCATAGGTTCTCTAGTTGTAGGCTCGGACTTAGCTGCGCTGACCTTAAGTTCCCCGACCAGGAATCAAACCTGCGTCCCCTGCTTTGGAAGGCAGATTCTTAACTCCTGGATCATCCATGAAGTCCCTATTAGTCCTCACTCTTAATTCAAGACTTTATTTGAAAAGATGCAAAGATAGAAAACCTTACTACTCCAAATGAGAAATGTATGTTTCCTATCTCTCCTTCTCCCTGTGTTTAGAAAAGAAAAGGTTCATGAGATGGTCATTAATATAACTCTGCTATTAAAACTCCACTGAGATAAGTCACTGGAAGAAGGATGGAAAAGAAACTACAAGGAATGATAGACAGGGTGCTGCCAAGCAGCTGATCTATTTTCATAAAGCACTTCAGACATAAATGGCATTTATATGATGTGGAGGAGCCTTCCCTCCCCTCCCCTGACACAGGAAGGGCAAGGAGATGCAGACAGCAGTAAAGTCAGGTGTCTCGATATGGGGCCACTGCCCTCTAGTGTGTACTTTAAAATCTTTCAAATACTTTGATCCTAGGAAATTGGAGATCTTTACCCCAATGGCAGTAGGAAAACAGAATAAAGCGCGAACTCTTGTTGAACTACCCAGCAGAATCATTTTAAAATAACGTAAGTTATTAATAGTGAGACTTGATGGCTTCCAACCACCTTACTCTCTCTTCTCACACTCTTATCAGGCCCTAAAAATGGATTTATTGTTTTCAGTCCAATAGATGGCCTAGAGGACAGAGGAGATGTTAAAAATTTGACAAATGGTGTGGCACAGACCCTGGCATCCAGAATAGATGCCTGTGTGATGCCATCTGGCAGCGGTGCTGGGCCCCCGGGCCGGCATCCACCCCTTAGAGGCTGAATCACTGGGAGGCAGGGGCCTCCTGAGAGGGGGCCAGGTAGCCAGGAGAGGCGTGGTCTGTCACAAAAGGATGCCAAGGTCTGAACAAGTGGCTGTCTAGACCAGAGAGTTCTGGCTGAACGGTAGCTCACAAGACAGACTAGAGGACATGAAAGCATAGGACCACCTAGCAGGGCAGAAGAGTGACCCGGAGTCCAACAGCAAAGATGCTAAGGAGAGGTGCAGGGGCCCCTGCTTCTCTGCCACTGAGAGGACACATGGCCCCGGAGCAGGGCAGGGGCGTGGTGGTGTCAGAGCAGGGCCAGCAGCTTCCCGTCGCCTCCTCTCTGTGCAACAGGAAGCAGGGAGTTTGATCTGGGCTTCCACCTCTCTTGAAGTGAGAGATTAGACCGGGTTTTTTTTCTAAGAGCCCTTTTATCTTTAGGTAGGAATTATTATCCTTTTTCACGATCCAGTTTTTTCCAAAAGAATCCTACACCCAAGCTTATTTACTATAGTTTCTAATAATATCTTTGAGACAGCTCCTAGCTCATAAAGCTGCTCAGTAAATGTCTCAAAATTTTCTTGAAAGATCTGATTTCTTCACAATTTTTACATTTCTGTTTCTAATTTGTACTCCAAATTAATCTACTTGTAAGTAACTCTCAAAGATTTGCTTCTGATAATGGCTGAGGGTAACAGCCATAACTGAGTATCTATTAATATCTACCTGAGACAGTGCATTAAACACTTTATATGCATTACCCATTTAATTCCCATGACAACCATATGAGGAAGGGATTGTTATTACTGTTTTCCTTAATGCAGAGGCTAAAACAGGTTAAATGACTTGTCCAAAGTCATACTTAAGAGCACAAGGGCTGTTGTTAAAGTTCACATCCTCAGATTACTCTGAGAACAGAGAACCTCTCCAGGAAAAAAAAAATCCAGAACATAAACCACCAATCCTGTATTTGCAGATTTTATACTATTAATAGCAATAATATTAACAGCAACAATCCTTAAAAAGCATCTTCATTTTCATAAATACCTTTGACAAATTTAAAGTTCTTCCCCAAAATAATACTAACATTTTAATATGATATCAGAACTTAATCTCAGATTTATGATTGCACACTATTTTAGAGCTTTGTGTATTTGTGAAGAATTAGAATACACCATAATAAATCATCTCTGTACAATTGTGGAAAGCCCCCCAAAGGCAAATAAATATCCAAAGAAATCTTCCTTTCTCATACTTCTTTTTGAAGAGCTTTGGGGGCAAGTTCCATATGCTTTCATGCGACATACTTAACAAAGCGAAAGTATTAGTTGTTCAGTTACGTCTGACTCTTTGTGACTCCATGGACTGTAGCCTGCCAGGCCCCTCTGTCCATGGAATTCTCCAGGCAAGAATACTGGAGAATTGGAGAGCACAGTCATTCCCTACTCAAGTGGCTCTTCCCAACCCAAGGATCAAATCCAGGTGTCCTGCACTGTATGCAGATTTGTTACCATCTAAGCCACAAGGGAAGCTAAAATGACAACTTTCCTGGTGGCTCCGTGGTAAAGAATCTGCCTGGAAAATGCAGGAAATGGCTACTCACTCCAGTAAATCCCATGGACAGAGGAGTCTGGTGAGCTGAAGTCCATGGGGCCGCAAGAACTGGACATGACTTAGCAACTAAACCACCACCACCACAAATTGACGCTTGCCATTTACCTCTGTAAGAATCAAACTAGGAGCTTCTGCAGCTACTGACCTTCAACATCCCTTGAAAGGAGTTCAGGGTGGAGATCAGCAATGAGGCACTTTGTGCTCTGGGAAAAACTGGCAGAACAGGTGTTCAGATAGATATTTTCAGTAGATGATTTTATGAGCCCAGTTCTCGCCTCTCCTCATATCTAGAAAAGCACTAAAAATCCTTCATGGTGATGTATGCTCCTCATGACTGGCAGTAACCTTCACTAGACTACCAGAAACCTTCTGCAAAAAACATGTGCTTTATTGCATGTACCTTCTCCAAAATCACATATATACTGACTCCCCACTACCTCTTTGGGGCAGTTTCTCAGTGCTATCTGAAATGCTGTCTCCCAGACTATAGTCCTCATTTTGCCCCTAAAGGTGGCACTAGTGGTAAAGAACTCGCCTGCCAATGCAGGAGACATAAAGAGACCTGGGCTCGATCCCTGAGTTGGGAAGATCCCCTGGAGGAGGGCATGGAAACCCACTCCAGTATTCTTGCCTGGAGAATCCCCTGGATAGGAGAGCCTGGAGGGCTATAGCCCATGGGGTTGCAAACAGTCGGACACAACTGAAGCGACTTAACACACACACACAACTTAATTACATCTCTCACATTGTGCATTTTTTTCAGTTGACAGTAGCTTTGTATATATACCCAGACTCTCCTCTATACTGATGGATTGAATCAACATGACTTGTTTATAAAACCTGACAGAGCTTGATACTATTAGTTCCAAGTATCCCTGGGGATGTAATGAATTTCTTTGGAAATAAAGAATTCATAGGACTCTACATTTCCTTCTATTCCTTTACAGAAATTACCAGCTTCGGGACCTAAGATATGGGGGTAGGGCCATGTTGTGGATTCTTTTTCTCTTAGACGGGAGGTGAGGTTGGTTGGGGTGGAGGTAAGATGGAAGGCAAAGAAGAATGGAAGAATTTGAAGTCCTATCACAGAAGTGAGAAAGGGAGAGTAAGAGACTGACCAGGCCTCGTCTAATCTAAACGTAACCACTGGGGCTGGTTTACACAGAAACTACCCCTGTAAAAGTGTTTCATTTGTCAACTCCTATCTACACAATTTTCACTAGCAGTAAACAAAAAATGATGGAGTGTTGAACTATAATTTTCAAAAAAGGAAAAACATGACTTTCATATAAGCATAGGACAAACATTTTTCTTAAGATATATTTAATTCATTGAGGAACCCAGAAGAATAAATCTGATTCATGGAAGGAGAACTCTAGAATAAGATCACAGTTAGTTAGAAAACTGGTTAATGTCTCACAAGGGTAAATAATATGTAACATTTGAGGTTATCTGATTTATGGAAGGAGAATGCTAGAATAAGATCACAGTTAGTTACAAAACTCATTAATGTCTCACAAGGGTAAATAAAATGTCACATTTGAGGTTATCTTTTCTGCTGAATAAAAATAATTTGCATCTCTACCAGGTTAAAAGCACTGATAATTCATAATTCATCAACCTTCTGCAAATTAACATCACATTTAAAGAGTCTGGATCCTAATTAACAGTTGAGGGAAGGCAATATAATTTTCCCTCTGCCTTCTGAATTCTTAGCTGAGGCACTATGATATAAGACAAATTAATGAGAGAAAAATAAAGACGTTTATTAACATGTACAAAAAACAACTTTATTAACTCATATGTACTTGAGACATATCCAGGGGAAAAAGACTACCTTCCAAGGTGGCTTAGAATTCAAGATTAAATGCTATCTCAACAGGGAAAGGGTTGGGGAATGTAGGACTCTGAGAGGAGAATAAGTGGTTTTCAGGAAAGATGAAAAGGCCCTTAGAAGAATAGGTGGGAGGTATGATTGCTTGTGACAAAGTCTGTGAGGGTGTGGTGCTGATTCCTACTCTCCTCTTCACTGATAGGAATCAATCTTCCCTGGTTGATGATAGAAATAGGAAGAGGATCTCTGACAACTGAGTTCTTTTTGGAAGATCAGTTTTTAGGAGGATAAGGGAAGTTCATGAACTCCTTATTGCCAAATTCAGACTTAAATTGAACAAAGTAGGGAAAACCACTGGCCATTCAGGTATGACCTAAATCAAATCCCTTAAGATTATGCAGTGGAAGTGAGAAATAGATTTAAGGGACTAGATCTGATAGACAGAGTGCCTGATGAACTACAGACAGGGATCAAGACCATCCCTAAGAAAAAGAAATGCAAAAAAGCAAAATGGCTGTCTGAGGAGGCCTTACAAATAGCTGTGAAAAGAAGAGAAGCAAAAAGCAAAGAAGAAAAGGAAAGATATTCCTATTTGAATGCAGAGTCCCAAAGAACAGCAAAGAGATAAGAAAGCCTTCCTCAGTTTTCAGTGCAAAGAAATAGAGGAAAACAACAGAATGGGAAAGACTAGAGATCTCTTCAAGAAAATTAGAGATACCAAGGACATTTCATGACCAGATGGGCTCAATAAAGGACAGAAATGGTATGGACCTAACAGAAGCAGAAGATATGAAGAAGAGGTGGCAAGAATACACAGAAGGACTGTACAAAAAAGATTTTCATGACCCAGATAATCACAATGGTGTGAGCACTCACCTAGAGCCAGACATCCTGGAATGTGAAGTCAAGTGGGCCTTACGAAGCATCACTACGAACAAAGCTAGTTCACTTCAGTTTGGTTCAGTAGCTCTCTCATGTCCGAGTCTTTGCGACTCCATAAACCGCAACACACCAAGCCTCCCTGTCCATCACCAACTCCTGGAGTTTACGCAAACTCATGTCCATTGAGTCGGTGATGCCATCTAACCATCTCATCCTCTGTCGTCCCCTTCTCTTCCTGCCTTCAATCTTTCCCAGCATCAGCGTCTTTTCAAATGAGTCAGCTCTTTGCATCAGGTGGCCAAAGTACTGGAGTTTCAGCTTCAAAATCAGTCCTTCCAATGAACACCCAGGACTGATTTCCTTTGGGATGGACTGGTTGGTTCTCCTTGCAGTCCAAGGGACTCTCAAGAGTCTTCTCCAACAACACAGCTCAAAAGCATCAATTCTTCTGTGCTCAGCTTTTAGTGGAGGTGATGGAATTCCAGTTGAGCTATTTCAAATCCTGAAAGATGATGCTGTGAAAGTGTTGCACTCAATAGGCCAGCAAATTTGGAAAGCTCAGCAGTGGCCACAGGACTGGAAAAGGTCAATTTTCATTCCAACCCCAAAGAAAGGCAATGCCAAAGAATGCTCAAACTATTGCACAATTACACTCATCTCACACGCTAGTAAAGTAATGTTCAAAATTCTCCAAACCAGGCTTCAACAATACATGAACTGTGAAATTCCAGATGTTCAAGCTGGTTTTAGAAAAGGCAGAGGAACCAGAGATCAAATTGCCAGTATCTGTTTGATCATCGAAAATGCAAAAGAGTTCCAGAAAAACATCTATTTCTGCTTTATTGACTATGCCAAAGCCTTTGACTGTGTGGTTCACCACAAACTGAAAAATTCTTAAAGAGATGGAAATACCAGACCACCTGATCTTCCTCTTGAGAAACCTGTATGCAGGTCAGGAAGCAACAGTTAGAACTGGACCTGGAACAAGAGACTGGTTCCAAGCAGGAAAAGGAGTTTGTCAAGGCTGTATATTGTCACCCTGCTTATTTAACTTATATGCTGAGTACATCATGAGGAATGCTGGACTGGATGAAGCACAAGCTGGAATCAAGATTGCCAGGAGAAATATCAATAACCTCAGATATGCAGATGACACCACCCTTATGGCAGAAAGCGAAGAAGAAATAAAGAGCCCCTTGATGAAAGTGAAAGAGAAGAGTGAAAAAGTTGGCTTAAACCTCAACATTCAGAAAACTAAGATCATGGCATCTGGTCCCATCACTTCATGGCAAATAGATGGGGAAACAGTGGATACAGTGACAGACTTTATTTTTGGGGGCTCCAAAATCACTGCAGATGGTGGTGACTGCAGCCATGAAATTAAAAGACACTTACTCCTTGGAAGAAAACTTATGACCAACCTAGACAGCATATTAAAAAGCAGACACATTACTTTGCCAACAAAGGTACGTCTAGTCAAGGCTTTCCAGTGGTCTTTCCAGTGGTCATCTGTGGATGTGAGAGCTGAAGAATTGACATTTTTGAACTGTGGTGTTGCAGAAGACTCTTGAGAGTCCCTTGGATTGCAAGGAGATCCAACCAGTCCATCCTAAAGGAAATCAGTCTTGAATATTCATTGGAAGGACTGATGCTGAAGCTGAAACTGCAATACTTTGGCCACCTGATGCAAAGAACTGACTCATTGGAAAAGACCCTGATACTGGGAAAGATTGAGGGCAGGAGGAGAAGGGGACGACAGAGGATGAGATGGTTGGATGGCATCACCAACTTGATGGACATGAGTTTGAGTAAATTCTGGGAGGTGGTGATGGACAGGGAGGCTTGGCATGCTGCAGTCCATGGAGTCACAAAGAGTCGGACATGACTGAACGACTGAACTGAACTGAAGGGGGATTCAGAAAAAGCCTCTTCCTTGAATTTGCTGTTTTTCAAGTGCCTGCAGCTCCGAATAGTTAAAATACCCAAAGGGCATTTTATAGGGTGGCATGACCTGAACTCCTACAGTCATGTTTGAGGTGGTATATTCTGCTGCTTTCCCCTCATAAACAGGAAGCCAAACAAGGATACATCTACTATAGCATCAGCTGATTTGCAGGGAGCCCTAGTGTGACTTGGTAGGCGTAACCAGTAATGTTTCATTTCCAAAATTTTGATAAGTTTTTAAGAATTTTCAGACTCCTTGATGAATGATTTTGAAATCCAGCTTCAGTGAGTTGGAAATGACAATTCAAGATTCTGAAAAAAAAAAAGAATTTTGATCAAGTCCCACATTTCCAGACCCTTCCATAGCAACTCTTAAGTATCCAATATTTCATTTGCATTGCCCTAAATTTTTGAAAATCTGAACATTGATAAACATACCATAAAATTAAGAATTTCTTGTTCTTTGATTCTGAACAATGTCCAGAAGAGGGTGCTGGCAGAACAACCAGCCTTGCTCCAACCTCAAAGCCAGGACACATCCTCTTGACCAAAGGTTTCACTATGGTAATCCCAAATTTGTCAAGTATTGTAATGATCATAGCATGATGTTAGGATCATCAGCATCACACTAAATAATAATACAAAAGGAGAAGTGGAAAGTTCTTAAAGTAAAAGCAACTCAGGGATACACAAAAAAATTGGTGAAAATCTTTTTATATGAGGGAAGACGTAGGAGACAAAGGATGACTTTAACTTTTCATCATCTTTCTATATTGGTTCAAATACTTTATGTCTTGTGCATGACTTCTTTTATAGTATAATCAGTCATAATATTAATCATTAGAAATTAATATCTTTCTTTATAAAAATCAATACACCTGATAATGAATACTTAAAAAAAAAAAAACAAAACCATGCAGCATGGCTGAAAGAATCTGTGGAGGAATGATATTTTGTTCAGGAATTTATCAGTGTTTTAAGTAGAAAACAAAACTTCGGTTGTGTTTTATGCTTTATAATACTTAAACATGTCACTACTCAGAATGAATATTATAATTTATACTTGCACTCTAACACTACTCAGAATCTGTAACATTATAATTTACACTTGCCCTCTTATGAAATATAAATCTTTGGAGAGAAAAATTCATCAGAGAACAGGCAGTACATCTTTCCCATTGTATCTCTTCTTTGCTAAACTGACGTGTCTCATTTTGTTTTGCTGATGGTTTTAGGAGCAGGGTGCAGATTGCCCTGGCAGTTTCTCTGCTGCTCTGAGATGTAAGTCATCTTAGCTAAGCTGGAACTGTGTTTCCCAAAGTTCTCTTTCTTATATGGTTCTGATGGCCATAAGAGACACTCTGTACAGACCAGAAGGTAGAAATGAAGAAGTCATACGCTTTATGCTCTGAAAGTTGTTGCTAGTCTGCTGCCTGCTTTACTTGGTGCATCAGACTTGTAGCAAATTCAGTTTCTCCAGGCCTCCTCCTTCAGCGTCTCTGAGTCCCGGGCCAGATGTGTGTGTGGTTCCTTGATAATGAGTGTCAGCTCTCCTGCAGGTCACCCACAGCACTGAGACTGGAATGGTTCAGGGACACAACCGGGTCCCAGTTTGTCCTCAGGGGTCTCAATCTGTTCTCTATATCCAGCTTTCCTTCATATCTGCTCATGTGCCAGGCCTATAGTTACTTTAGGCTCAACACAGATGAAGAATCTACAGCCTGCACAGACTGTCCTACCTTTATTCTTTTTCTTTATTCTTTTTTGAAGTGTTCTTGATTTACAATGTTGTGTTAATTTCTGCTTTACAGTAAAGTGATTCAGTTTTATACATACATATATATGCATTCTTTTTTATATTCTTTTCCATTACGGTTTATCTCAGGATATTGAATATAGTGGGGCTTCCCTGGTGGCTCAGATGGTAAAGAATTTGCCTGCAATGCAGGAGACCTGGGTTCAATCCCTGAGTTGGAAAGATCCCCTGGAGAAGGAAATGGCAACCCACTCCAGGATTCTTGCCTGGAGAATTCCATGGACAGAGGAGCCTGGCGGACTACAGTCCATAGGGCTGCAAAGAGTCGGACATGACTAAGCGACTAAAATTTGACTTTCATTGAATATAGTTCCCTGTGCTATACAGTAGTACTTTGTCGGTTATCCATTCTATACATAGTAGTTTGTATATGTTAATCCCAAACTCCCACTCCATTCTTTTCTCATCCCCTCTTTCTCTTAGCAACCACAAGTCTGTTCTCCATGTCTGTGAGTCATTTTCTGTAGATCCTTTATTCTATATCACAGGTAGTCATTCTGCTTCTCAGATAAAACTCTAATTGCTACAAGTTTCCATGTACAACATCACCTTGTTGGCTTTCCATTTTGAACAACGTGTTAAACCTCAAAGGTATAATATCCACTGTGTTTGGCAGAAGGAGAAGAAGACAGGTATTTGGTAGCAGAAGAAAAGAAGGGATGCCTAGAAAGGTAAATGTTGTGCAGGATGTTCCCAGAGGTGTCTCAGTGTTAGAAGTGCCTGTGTGAGTTTATCACCTCTTATTTCCACATCCACCTTCCCTGGACATTTCTCCTCCGTCAGTAGGGACACTGGAGTGCTCCTGGGGGAAGAAGAGGATGCCGATCCTGTTGCACTCTCCCCTGCTTCCTCTCGGGGTGGGTGGAGGTCAGCAGGACGTCCAGGGGTGCTCGTCTCCATTGAGTTCCAGGTGCGCCACCTGAGAGGCTTTTCAGTGGGTTTTGCCCCTACTCTGGTGGGCAGTTTCCCAGGGGATTCCTCTGTGCGCACTTTCTTGGTGATGCCCCAGTGGGTGGCATCCCACAGCTGGGCTGACTGTCTGGAGGGCTGGCTTCCTGCTGCATCTCAGGGAACTTCTCTGCCATGCAGTGGGTACTAGCTACTCCATTTCAATGAAGTCTGAACCTCAGCACTGGGTAAAGGGAGGGCCCTCTTCCACATATGTTTCTTCCTTGGGTATTCTGACTCAGTTTTAGAGGCAGTGACTTCTCTTCACATGTGCTATTCTTGGATTTATTAGATTTTCTTGATTCCTCAGTAGGTAATCACCTGCTTCTAGTTAATAATTTTTTACATTTAACTTTCCCTGTGTGAAATATGATGCGTTTCCTATCTCTTAACTGGGCACTGATAAAATACCTTTTTTTTTTTTTGGCCACACCATGTGGCTTGTGGACTCTTAGTTCCCCGACCAGGGATTGAACCTGGCCCTCTGCAATGGAAGCATGAAGTCTAACCATTGGACCACCAGGGAATTCCCAAAGTATCTTTTGCTCTTCATCGTTGTCATGCTCAGTTGTTCAGCGGTGTCCGACTCTTGAGACCCCATGGACCACCAGGCTCCTCTGTCTATGGATTTTCCAGGCAAGAACACTGGAGTGGGTTGCCATTTCCTTCTCCAGAGGATCTTCGCAACCCAGGGATCAAACCCATGTCTCTTGCATCTCCTGCACTGGCAGGAGGGTTCTTTACCACTAACACCACCTGTGAAGCCCTTTTGCTCTTAGTAGGTACTTAAAAAAAAAAACCCAAACCCCAGAATTTTATTAGTTCAAGATTTGTTTTAGAAAGAACACAAATTACTCTTATGTGGTTACATAAGTGAAGGGATTGCCCAAGTGTGCAATTTAGAGAGGCAATTTGCTTTCTTTGGCCACTTTTAAGAGGTATTTCTTGAACTGGGCTCCATGGACACATGTAAGCAGACCTTAAGTCAATTATTTGTATGAAACAAACCACCCTAAACACAATGGTTAAAATAATAATCTTTTGGGGGCTCTAGGGGGTAAAAAAAACCCCAATAATCTTTTATAACTTCTCACATATTTGACAGGAAGACACCAAAGTCACATGACAAATGGTGAATATACAGGAAAGGATGAAGAACTGGGAGTCACAAAGAGTCAGACACAACTGAGCAAGGTCACTTTCACCACAAGGTCCAAGGCCATTATTAAAGACCTGTGAGTTTAAAATGTATTTTTAAATTTTGTATTTTCCACTAACAGTGGAATATCAGAAAGGGAATGTAAACAAACTATCCCTTTTAAAATCACATAAAAAATAGGAATAAACCTGACTAAGGGGATGAAAGATTTATATGCTGAGAACTACAAAACATTAATAAAGGAAATTTAAGATTATTCAAAGAAATTGAAGGATATCCCATGTTCTTGGACTGGAAGAATAAATATTGTTAAAATGGCCATACTATCCAAAGCAATCTACAGATTTAATGCAATCCCTACCAAATTACCCATGATATTTTTCACATAACTAGAACAAATAATCCTATAATTTACATGGAACCATAAAAGACCCAGAATTGCCAAAGCAATCCTCAGGTAAAAGAACAAGGGTAGAAGCATAACCCTCTCAGACATCAGGCAATACTACAAAGCTAAAGTAATCAAAACATTGTGGTACTGGCATAAAAAGAGATATATTGGTCAATGGAACAGAACAGGGAGCCCAGAAATAAACCCACACACCTACAAACAATTAATCCTCAACAAACAAGGCAAGAATATACTATAGAGAAAAGACAGTCTCTTCAGCAAGTAGTATTGGGAAAGTTGGACAGCAGCATGTAAATCAATGAAGTTAGAGCATTCCCTCACACCATAAACAAAAATAAACTTAAAATGGCTTAAAAACTTAAACATAAGACCTGACACCATAAAACTCCTAGAAGAGATCACAGGTAAAACATTCTCTGACATAAATTGTATCAATATTTTCTTAGGTCAGTCTCCCAAGGAAACAGAAATAAAAACAAAAACAAACAAACAGAACCAAAGCAAACTTACCAGGTTTTGAGTAGCACAGGAAACCACAAAATGAAAATGAAAAGACAACCTGCAGACTGGGAGAAAGTATTTGCAAATAATGTGACTTAATTAATTAATTAAGCAAGGCCTTAATTTCCAAAATATACAGTTCATACAACTCAATAATAAAGAAACAAAAAACCCAATAGAAAAATGAGCGGAAGACCTAAATATTTCTCCAAAGAAGACATACAGAGATGATCAAAAGGCATATCAAAAGATGCTCCAAGCTGTTCATTATCAGAGAAACGCAAATCAAAACTACAATGAAGTACCACTTTATATTAGTCAGCATGGTCAACATTAAAAAGTCTACAAATAACAAATTCTGGAGAGGATGTGGAGAAAAGGGAATCCTCCTACACTGTTGGTGGAAATGGAAGTTTGTACACCCACTATGGAAAACAGTATGGAGGTTCCTTAAAAAACTAAAAATACCATAAAAAGGAATGCATTTGAGTAAGTGCAAATGAGGTGGATGAACCTAGAGCCTATTATGCAGAGTGAAGTAAGTCAGAAAGAGAAAAACAAACATTGTATGTTAACAAATATATGGGATCTAGAAAGATGGTACTGAAGAACCTATTTGCAGGGCAGCAGTGGAGACGCAGACATAGAGAGCAGACTCATGGACATGGGAGGGGTAGGAAGGAAAGGGTGGGATGAATGGAGAGAGTAACATGGAAACACATACACTACCATGTGTAAAAGGGATAGCCAATGGGAATTTGCTGTAAGGCTCAGGAACTCAAACCAGTGCTCTGTTACAACCTAGAGGGGTTGGATGGGGTGGGAGATGGGAGGGAGGCTTATGAGGGAGGGGACATATGTGTACCTATGGCTGATCCATGCTGATGTATGGCAGAAACCAACACAATATTATAATTATCCTTCAATTAAAATAAAAAAAACTTAAATATAGAATTTCCATGTGATCCAATAATGTCACTCTTATGCATATATCCAGAAAAGATGAAAATTTACTTCTAAAAGATTCATGCACCCCAGTGTTCATGCACTATTTACAATAGCCAAGACAAGGAAGCAACCTAAATGTCCATTGGCAGATGAATGAATAAAGATATAGTATACATACACAATGGAATATTACTCAGCCATAAAAAGGAATAAATTGATGCCACTTGCAGCCATATGGATGCAACTAGAGATTATGATGTTAAGTGAAGTAAGTCAGAAAGGGGAAGACAAATACCATATGATATCACTTATATATGGAATCTAAAATACAACATAAATGAACATATTGTGAAGCAGATATAGAGTCACAGACATAGAGAACAGACTTATAGTTGCCAAGGAGGAAAGGGGTGGGGAAGGGATGGAGTGGAAGTTTGGGGTTAGCAGATACAGCATATACAGGACAGATAAACAAGAGAACACAGGAAAGTATATTCAATATCCTGTGATAAACTAAAATAAGAAAGAGTATTAAAAAGAATATATGTTTATGTATGTATAACTGAATCACTTTGCTACACAGCAGAAACTTACACAACATTTTAAATCAACTATACTTCAATAAAACATATGTTTTAAGTTATGTGTTTTCTTTTTTCTGGCTGCACCAAGCATCTTGTGTGATCTTAGTTCGCTGACCAGGGATTGAACCCTTGCCCCTTGCAGTGGAAGCATGGAGTCCCAACCACCGGACCACCAGGGAATTCTTAAAAACTGTGCTTGTTCAAATCAGTGAGAAGATAAAGAACATAATCACTGTTACAGAGTTCAAGTGCCTACATTTTCGTTTTGGTTTGATTCTCACCAAGGATCACCTTAAGTAAGCATGTACAATTTTATTTGTTCGTTTGTGGAATAACAACTTTTTTTTTAAAAGAAATGTATTCAATGTGTTCCAATGAATACCATTGAATACATCACCATCACTGATTCTGTGTTCATTATAAGCTTTTATAGACATATAACATCAGTAAAAGAAATTTTCACATATTGAGGTATGGAGAACCCATCCTGGCTTATACATGAGTAAACCTGAATTTCACGGCAACTAAAACAGACTGTGTTCTATCAAACATGCATTGTACATCTGCTTTAATTAATAAGGAAAAGGGCCCACTGGCCAGAAGTAAAACATTTTTGTCCTGGGACACCAGTGCCAGTGCTCCCGCAGGTGCCAAGGCCATGACTGCTGTGTACATCTGATCTCTTTTTTTGAAACCTCGAAGGAATGAATCCACAACTTGCTTAACGTTCTTTGTTCTGACAAGATATAAAACAGCTGAAAAGCCTGCTTCTCTGGACCAGTTCTTCAGAAGCTATCTGAGAGGCTGTTTTCTGGGCTATCGTCCTCAGCTGACTCAAATAAAACTCTTCTATTCCTATTATCGATTGTTTGTTGGTTATTTGTGTCAACAACATATATACAGAAAAGTGTGCGAACTGTAAATGTATAGGTCATGACTTTTTTTTAACCACATCATGTGGCTTGTGGGCCTTTAGTTCCCCAAGCAGGTACTAATTTGGGCCCTCAGCAGTGAAAGTGTGGAGTGCTAATCACTAGACCACCAGGGACTTCCAAGGTCATGACTTTTAATAAAACAAACACTCCTGCATGAGCTGGTGCTCAACATTTAAGGGAGTGCTTCTCAAACTAGCCTCTGGAGGGGCCCCTGCAGGCAGAGCTCCAGCAATTCCCAAGCTTCACCAATAATTCACAAAGAGAACCTGGCTGATGGGAACCTGGGAGCTGAGCTGGCCTCTGACAGGACTGTAAAGAGAACAGAACAGAAGGCAAGCAGTTACTGCAAGGGTTAAGATCAAGGTCTGGGACTTCCCTGATGGCCTAGTGGTTAAGGCTCTGTGCCTCTACAGCAGGGTTGGGGGTTCAATCCCTGGAAGGCATATCCTTGGGGGGGCGGTTTGTCAGGGGGTGGGTGGGGAAAGAATCACGGAGATGAGCAGATTTCCTGCTGCTTGGCTGTCTCCTGGGCACACAGGAAGGCAAGTTAGGATAGTCAATAAAGTAAAGTGAAGTCGCTCAGTCGTGTCCGACTCTTTGCACTGTGGTGGACTGTAGCCCACCACGCTCCTCCATCCAAGGGATTTTCCAGGCAAGAGTACTAGAGTGGGTTGCCATTTCCTTCTCCAGGGGATATTCCTGACCCAGGGATTGAACCCAGGTCTCCCGCATTGTAAGAAGACGCTTTACCGTCTGAGCCACCAGGGAAGTCCCAGGATAGTCAGTTCTACTCAAATGGAACAAGAATGTCCTTAAAGGGACAATACAATGACTATGGGTTCTTTTACAGATTTTACGAAACACAGTTACACCCTAGTAGTGACTGTGTGTGTGAGACTGTGTAGTTTTAATATATTTAAAATTTTTGTGAAAAGTTGCGAAGATGGGACAGAGAGTTGTCACACACTTCTCATTCAGTTTCCCCCGTTACGAACATCTTACATGATCATGATATAGTGGCACCATTCATGAATCAATACTGGTACACTGTTATTAACTAAAATCCATAATTCACCCAGATTTTCTTAGTTTGTACCCGATGTCCCAGCCAGGGTACCACATTATATTTAGTTGTCAGATCTTCTTAGGCTTCTCTTAGTGGTGACAGTTTCTCTTTCTCAAACTTTCCTTACTTTCGATATCCTTGACAATCTCAAGGGGTCAAGTATTTTATAGAATGTCTCTTAATTAGGATTTGTCTGATGACTGTACTTTAACTACTGCTGCATATTTAGGATTATTAGTGGCTTCAGACACGTCACCAAAAACGTCAGAATTAGAAAATATGCCTCAAACTTAAAAAGTCTAAAAACCACTGGTCGAACCTCAAAACAGATTGTAAATATACATAAATGAAGTTGTCACGATGTTTATACCACCTTCAGTTTCAAAAAACCCAGGTCCGTTTATGGACCTTTCACACCATGGCTGGATAACAACCTTAATTTATAAACTGTGTGCATGTCACCCTCAATAGAGCCCACGCCATCAGCCACCCAGCCTCATTTCCCAGCTCTACTTAAAAAGGAAGGCAACAGCTTTTCATTCAAGGGTCATCATGGTAATAATTCATCCTGAGGTAAAAAGGAAGTTCAAATTAAGCCTAATGAAATTCCAGTTTTCAACAGAGTATGTTTTTAAAGTACAAGCAGAAAGACTGATCAAACTTTCAAAGAAGTATTTTCTTTTTCAACGAGTAAAGTCCAAATTAGGGAGCACAGAGGATTACACCCTATTAATCTATAATGTCTGATACCAGAAAAGTGTTCTCATTAAGGTGAAGCCATTGTAGATATACTAGAAATTAAATCCGTACAAGGGAAGTCACCAGTCATAAGCATTTGGAGCACTTAACATCATTGGCAATGCTGGAGATGGTACAATTGTTTAGCTCAATAAAAAGAGACAATACCTGATATGTCCTCTGGAGCTCAGAATTCAAATATGCAGATTGGCATCCACCCAGGCCTAAAGATGTGTTCTCTGAACCAGAAAGGACTCACCGTGTTGGCCAGTTCTAGGTAGCTTCCTCCTACAGAGTTGCCAAAGCGTGGGGACTGCGCGAGCAGCTTGCGGAGCACAGCAGCCTGCTGGTGCAAAGAGCTTCCCCCATAGTCCAAAAGCTTCTGCAGGGCTGGCTGACTCTGCAAGGCCGGGCCCTGGCGGTCCCTGGCTCCCGAGGTGTACTCCCAGCTCTCCCTGGCCGCTGATAAGGCACCTAGGTCCAGAAGAGACAGCAGGGTTGGGGGGGGGGAGAGACGTTTCCTGCGTTAGCCTGTGGGTGGCCAAGAGGCAACGATTTGGAAATCCACGCATCAGAACACATGTGGCGCCCGGCTGCACACTAAGCATTTTCCCTTTCAAAGTGACACATGGGGTGCCTGGAGATAAAAGCCGTTTCAGGCGAAGCATTTAGAAATAACTACCCAATGAATACGCACCTTCCCCCGGTCCAACAGAAATGTTTAGCGAAAAGCACTCATGAGCCGAAAAAAGGGAAGCCTGATCACAGCTACAGCTGTCTGTGATTTAGTGTTCTGTCATCCTTTTCCCCACTTGAGCAGGAAGGAAGCAAGTGGGAAGATAGAAAGTTCGATACGGCATTTGTTGTCATTTTCTGGTGTCAAAATACTCTTACCTGGGAGAAGCTCCAGGCAGCGAGACTGCACTGCCACGGGGCCGTGCTCTCAGCAACAGAATGTGAGCACAAGTGACAAGCGCAGCTTTAGAGCCTGGCTCACAAAGCCCCGAGTGGGTTCCTCCTGCCCTCTGCCTCTGGCCGGGTGCCGACGGGCATGGCACCCTTGAAGCTGCGCGGTACAGATGGCAAAGCCGCAGGACAGAAGACGCCTGGATCTGCGAACCACCGCCTGCAGCAGGGCTGTCTGCGGAGCCCAGGTACCATTTTCCCTTTATGTGATCAGGAAAAGGAAACTTCCTTTGTGTTGGATTCACCATATATTTTTGGTTTGTGAGAGGAATTAGGATTACATTAACTATCACAGCAGATTAGACCCTAATAAAAGATGCTAACCATTAGAACAGCACAGCAAAGTACAGTGAAAAGTAAACCTAGAGAAGGTCTAACCCAGCAGCCCTCATGAGGGATGGGGGATGCTCGGGAAAAGCTTACTGGAGAAAGACTGATGCTTCAGTTGCTACATTTGCTAGAAAAAATTAGACTTCGGGTGATGCTTGCTTCTTTGTGTTTACTTCGGATTCAAAGTCCCTTGTGGGTGCAGCTGGCTGGTGGATCGTCGGTCACATGCATCTGTCTCAGCTGCAAGGAAAATGTGTTTTCCAGAGGCTGGGAAATGTGTTTTCTGGTTTCCTCTTTGGGGAGATAGGATTTGTAAGATGAGACCTTTTCCCAAGAGAAGGATGAGTATGCGAAAGACCTGGGCAGTCAGAAAACTTTACAAAAAAAGGGCTGCTCACAGGCACCAAGCTAGGTGCCGGGGATAGAGCAGTGAGCATGAGGAGCTGCAGTCCCTGCCTATGTAGTTTTCATTTCAGTGGGTCTTGATACATGACTTTTAATTGCAAAAAAAGGGATTCATTAAAATGATTCAATTTGTACTACGAAAGAACATATGCAGATTCCTCTACAATTTACTTGAGTGTAATTACATACAGAAAACTACAAATTATGTACAGCAGGTTCTGATGTGAATTTCCAATCTCCTCTTATTGGGAACTGGTGAATTTCACCAAGGTAATTAGGAAAACTGTCTTGTCTGGAACCACTTCAGATACTTTTCCTCTACTGTTCATATTCTGCTGATCTTCTTTAGTCAATCTGACCCAACATTCTTTTCATACAATGATATATAGCAGGGTGACATGTCTTTACCAAAGCAGACAATTCTGTTACTATGTTTGCAACTGCCCAAAGTTTATTTTAATATTAAAGTCTATTCACTGAATTGCAAGGGTGGCTTTGCTTTCCATTTCAACACAGACTTCAAAATGCTTGCCCTGCTTCTGTACACTCCTCTGAACGCTCTCTGTCTGCCTGGCCTCCTCACATTCTCTGTCCTGGCTCCAGTAACGTGTGGCCAGAAGACTGAGCTCAGGAATGGGCTGAATCATTGCTAGCCTGGTAGGTCATACATAAGGCAAGCAGCATAGGGTTGGGCACTTGTCTTGTATGTTTGACTATGGTATCCCCAGCACCTTGCACATAGCCTGTGACATATCTGGTGTTTATTACACATTTATTGAATGGGTTGCTGAATCACTGGCAGTTGTAGTACCCCAGGGTTTCACTTCTTAATCAGGAAAAGCAAGATGAAGATTAATTTAAAAAATCAAAGTAAATGATACACTTAAACTTCTTTCTTTATGCAAAGTTGTTTACGAGAACTTTGTTTCAAAAAATAAAACACACCAGCTCTTGGACTAGACAGCCCAAGGAAGCTTCATTTGAATTTATTATGCTGTATTAACAGACCCAAATCCAGTTTCGGGCAGAGTCATATAATCAGGTTAACTAAGCTCCATGTTAATCAGAAAGATGAAAAGGCCCTCACACTATTACCTTAACAACCTTTGCTGAAGTGATGCTGAGAACTCAGATCCTCTGCCAAGGAGCCAAGACAATCATATTAGCGTCTACATAAACGGACCACAAACAACGAAGTGCATTTTAAAACAATACAGTAGGTGTGTGTAGCTGAGACACTCTGCTGTACAGCAGGAGTTAATACAACGTTATAAGTCAACTACATTTCAACTAAAAGACACAGTAGACTATTCCCATCACTCTCCTCCAATCTGTTGTCACACTAGACGTTTCTATATAAAACCCAACAATCCTGAGGCAAAACCAGTCATTTAACTTGGAAGAACTCATGGAAAAATTTGAAATATGTATTTCATATTGCTCTATGAAATATGATAGTGTTTGATGTTTTTAGGCTCACCTTCAGCCTCATGCCAGTCTCTGTTCACTCTCTTGCTAACCTCAAAAGAAGCCTCTCTCCCTGAACTTGGACACACTGTCGTCTACAGGGCCCCATGCTCACTGGCCTCTCTGGCGCCCGTCCTCAGGAGGACACTCACCCCATCAGGAGGCCGCCGCCACCCTGACCCCATCGAACTCCGTTCTCCCCTCCACGGTCCCCACGGCTCCATCTCTGACAACTGGCACACTGGGGTTAAGGCTTTGGGGGTGGGCACGGAATACCCAGAGCGTGACGAGCCCTGAGCAGGGGCTCTCCCGGCCGTCAGGACAGTGACTGCACAGAGCCCTCTAAACACCAGAGGCCGAAGCACTCCCTGGGCCTGGAGAGCTCTGCACATGGAGAACCAAGGAGGCCCAAGGTCTGCCTCCATAATCCTCGCGGGGGCTCTGAAGGAAGAGGTGAGATGTGTTTCTTAAAAGCTGAATGTTTAGTGTGTAAAGGTGGCAGGGCACAGATTCCAAATGTTTCTCTTATCAGAAAAGCATAAGAAATAAGTGGCAATTTGATATGTTTATAAAATACATCACTGGGAAACCCTGCTTTCAAAAAGCATGCTAGAACAGAAAATCTGCCAAACACTGAGATCCTTGCTCTGCTGGGTACTTGGCAGCTACAAGCTAGGGCTTTAATCCCATTTTCAAAGTGACACCCAGGTTTGGTTCTAAAGCCTGCAATTAGCGTGCTTATGCAGCAAAGGCACCATGCCACCTTCCATGAACCAAATCCCCTGTGAGAATAAGGCAAACCAACATGTGATACACCTGATATTTATGTTAATGACACAATAATCATGAAGGATAAAATTTATTCAAAGCCACTAAGGACCAGGTGCTGTCCTAAGACTCTTACATACGCTACCTTACATAGATCTATGTACAGCCTATGAACAATGAATTCATTTTTTTCCATTTTAAGAAAAAGATATTTTCTTTCACTTTAGAGACTTTGCTCATTTACACAGAACAGTGGTTAAGAGCTGGGGTTTTGCGGTCAGATTCCTTGAGGTCAAGTCAAGAGTCACCATGACCAGCTATGTGACTTCAAGCAAATTATGTAACCTAAGCTTCAGTTTTCCCATCTTCATAATCAGCATGTCTAGCGCTAATTCACTTCAGTCATGTCCAACCCTTTGCGACTCCATGGACTGTAGCCCGCCTGGCTCCTCTGTCCATGGGATTCTCCAGACAAGAATACTAGAGTGGGTTGCCATGCCCTCCTCCAGGGGATCTGATCGACCCAGGGATCAAACCTGTGTCTCTTTACACCTCCTGCACTGGCAGGCAGACTCTTTACCACTAGCTCAATAGTATGTATTTCATAGATGTGTTGTGAGAGCTAAGATTCAAATATGTAGAACATTTCAGACAATTCCTGGTATATGACAAACTGACCAAGAAATGTGAGCAATTATCTGGTCACAGCTCATGATTTTAGTTATTTGTAATCCATTTTGGACAATTTAATAGGGAACAAACACATGAGGGAAATTGTATACCACCCAGGTTCTGAAAGGTACCTGTTAAAATGACCAGTTCTTAAAAAATACATCTTTGGCACCTAACCTGTGACTAAAACGTCACCAATAGCTTTGTAGTATACTTAATATCAGCATTAAAGACAATGAAAATAGCCAATTAGGTCAGGGCCAAAGTTATGTTTCCCTGAGAATGGAATATTCCATTAATAAGTCAAAGTCTCCGGTTATCAGGTTTGATAGACTTTGTTTCCTCTATTCTACTTGGCCAACTCATATCCAGAGGACACCTGGCCTCCCCAAAACCTGTGGCCAGGACCATGAGGAAATCTGTCCTGCCCAGCAGTGGCGGCAGCAGGGACAGAGTAGACATTTGTTCATCAGACTTGTGCTCTGGCTGTCCTGGCCACTCCTGTTTGCTGCCTCTGGTTCTTTCTTTTCCATCCTTCATTTGAACGCCAGAGGCTTCTCATCACATCACAGGCAGGTGATAACACGGCGTTTAGGGGATCCTGAGACATGTACTAACAGTGTTTTGTGATACTGTTTGTATTTAGGGCTCATTAATCTTGCATTTATGTGGATTGTTTAGAGAGAACTCCGTAATTTATTACCATCAGTGGCAAGAGAGAAAATACTCCTTTTAACTGGAAGCAGCTACCTGTCTGCACTCAGACCTAACACACCAACAGAAAGAAGCGCAGGGAATTTGAAGAAACTGACGGCCAGGTGTCAGCCGTCCTCGTCACAGCACGTTTACGATTCCTAACACTGACATCAGCAAAAGCAGTAGTAAATCACTCAGTCCAAAGCAGAATCACCATATGAGTCTTCAGTCATTTATTAATGCCAACTCTTGGTACAAAATTCAGGAGCTTAATTCCCATGAGGGCCTCCAGCTTTCTCTAGCACAAATTACATTGCAAACACAGGCTGACTATCTTAAAATTTGTGTCTGTGGTTTCAAGGAGAATTGGGGAGAAAAGGATAGCTAAAAGAAACCTGTGTCCTTCTGGGAAGAAACAAAAAGTAATTTGAAGCACATATCTTACTAAGGGGAGGTAAATAATATTACCTCCCTGGTGATAAAAGTCAGTTTTTTGGCCTTTGGCAATCTCTAGGAAGTGAGCCTATTAGTGTTCTATTTTGAATACAGATCACGTGTCCTTTCTGGGGACAATGCACTGAATTTCAGTGGCACATCAGAGTGGACGATGCATTCTGAAATGCAATTCCCTTCCCCAACCTACCCACAACCCCAAAACTACTGACAGGTGACAAGAAAGAAAGAAATGAAGAAATACATTTTTTTATTGAAGTATGCTTATCAACATCATCATCATTAGTGGATACTTCTTAATGTTACACTCTGTACAAGCAAGTTCAACAGTGCCTGATATGTTTAAGTAAAGGCTTGAGAACACTAAATGGGAGATAGTTTAGAAACAGTCAAAGGGATAGCTAGAACAGCTTTTAAAATTATTCTTCAGCTTGAGAGTCTACTATTCTGTTGTTCACCAACTTTAATATAAAAAGCAGTGTATTCCCTTCAGCAATGAAAAAAGATGCTGAGGTAATCATCGTTAACCTTTTAAAAAATTAAAAATAATATTTGGCATCTTATCTTGATTTGTCTAAACTGGACAAGTGAAGGCAATAAGCAAGTGGGTGGGTAATTCAGGGCTAAAGAATTCTTAAGGGATTTTAGGGAAAGTGTGTTAAAATAAGGAGCACTGGAGTAAAGAAGAGTAATTAAGCTTTACTTCACGCTGAGGCTGGCTTGGAATTGGGGGGCTAATACCTACTCTCTACAAGAGTTCAAGATTTTTTTAAAAGATTTTGTCTCTCTTGGTTAGAAGGCAGAGATTGTATTCTGGATCAATTTACTCTTCTCTTACAAGACATATTAATGGACCATGTATTCAGTAGGCCCTTGGTAGTCACTGATTTTTAAGTATCATAAGACAAAATGGGGATTGTTCTCTGTGGTGAGAAGAATCATACCTATGCCTTATCAGCATGCCCCACAGGGGTCCTCATGATTCTGGCTGAAAAATTAGTCTGATCGAAACGGGAAAATGCCAGGGTGGGGAACACACAAATAGGAGTACAAAAAGTAAATAGTGATTCTAGCTTCTCAGTGAAAAAAATAGAATTCTTTTATTCTTTATTACTGAAAAGTTGGTGGTTTTTATTTAAGCTTTTCTAAAAAAATATGATAGATTATATTAATTTTCTAATGTTAAAGCAAGTTTGCATTCAAGAGACAAATACAACATAGTCAAAATATGTGCTATCTTGTTTACGTATTATTGATTTTGATTTGCTAGCATTTTATTTACAATTTTTACATCTCTGTACAAAAGTAAAACTGGCCTATAATTTTCCTTCACTGTACTGGTCATGCTTTGGTATCAGGGTTATATGTAAGCTTATGTGAGACTACAGTTAATTGCTCTTTCAGCGTTAGATGTGCTTCCCTGCTAGCTCAGCTGGTAAAGAATCCACCTGCAATGCATGAGACCCCGGTTCAATTCCTGGGTCGGGAAGATCCACTGGAGAAGGGACAGGCTACCACTCCAATATTCTTGGGCTTCCCTCGTGGATCAGCTGGTAAAGAATCTACCTGCAATGCGGGAGACCTGGGTTCAATCCCTGGGTTGGGAGGATCCCGTGGAGAAGGGAAAGGCTACCCACTCCTGTATTCTGGCCTGGAGAATTCCATGGACTATACAGTCCATGGGGTCACAAAGAGTTGGACACGACTGAGCCACTTTCACTTCACTTCACTTCAGTGTTAGGTAGACTTTGCCGGTGAAGTTGACTGGGCCTCAAGTGTTCTCTGTGGAAAGATTTTTTAAAAAATTACTGTTTTAATTTCATTACTAGTTATAAAACTATTCATGTTTTATATCCCTTAATGAATCAGTTTTAGTAAGCTCTACTTTCTGGAAATTTCCTTATGTCTTCTAAACTTTTAAGTATATCAGCAGAAAGCTATTTATAATATTTTCTTTTTCTTTTTCTGTCTGCAGCATCTGTAACAATGTCTCCTTTTCACTCCTGATATTGGTTATGAAAAGTGAAAGTGAAAGAGTCAGTCGCTCAGTCATGCTTGACTCCTTGCAACCCTATGGACTGTAGCCCGCCAGGCTCTGCTGTCCATGGAATTCTCCAGGCAAGAAGATTGGAGTGGGTTGCCATTCCTTTCTCTAGGAGATCTTCCTGACCCAGGGATTGAACCAAGTCTCCTGCATTGCAGGCAGATTTTTACCTGATATCTTTACCATCTGAGCCAGCAGGAAGCCCTGATATTGGGTATAATAAGCCTTTATTTGAATACTTAGCGTGCCAACAAGGGAGACTTAGTTGGGTGACATATCTTGACTCAGTTGCTACATGTGCAAATCAGAGGCCCCTGGATGCCCTACAAACATGCCACATGACCTTCAGCCAGCCGAGTGCACAGCCGACTGACAAACCCAGATATTGCCAACAGACAGCACCCAGGTACTTTGCATTCCTAATACTGTACCTGGAGAGTTCATGGTCTTTTCCTCCAGCCTCAACCTAAAAAGCCTTCTTGGAATCCATGACTGATCGGGTTGCCTACTTGGCAAGAAACTCTCCCACTCAGTATTCAATCCCTGCTCTCCTTATTTTTATTTTTCATTTTTTTAAATCTCTTTTTCATTTCTACCTTAACTATTTGCCTTGTCTTTTTTCACTTTAGCATTCCTCCCACCTAGGAAGTTATCAATTTCATATGTCTTTTTAGAAAAACCATCTTCAGTCTATTCTGTGCCTCCAAATTATGTATTTGTTTTCAATTTCATTAATTTTGGTTCTTGCCTTTATTATATCCTTTCTTCTCTTCTACCTGTGTTTATTTTGCTGTTCTCTTTCTAAATTCTTGGCATGAATGCTCATCAGCCCTTTTCCTTTTATCTTCCAATATATGCATTAAAAGCTCTAAAATTTCCTCTAAGTGCTGCATTTCAATTGATATTTTCATAATCTTTCAATTCAAATTATTTTGAAATGTTCATAATTCCATCTTAGATCCATGAACTATTTCATAGTATGTTCCTTAATTTCCTATCATATGGTGTTTCCATAGTGCTTTGATTTATAGATTCTCTGTATTATATTCAGAACACATGATCTATGTTATGTCAGTCCTTTTAAATTTGTTGAAACTCATTTTATGGCCTAGACGTGATCAAATTTTACAAATGTTCCATGTAAGCTTGAAAAAAAAAGGTATATCTTACAGTTGTTGTGTGGAGTGGGCATTTGTTGTCCTTTAGTCGCTAAGTCATGTCCAATTCTTCTGTAGGCCTCCAGGCTCTTCTATCCATGGGATATTTCCCAGAAAAGAATACTGGAGTGGGTTGCCATTTCCTTCTTTTAGGGGATCTTACTAACACAGGGATTGAACTCCTGCATTTGCAGGCAGATTCTTTACCACTCAGCCAGCAGGGAAGCTTTTATATTACCACTGAGCGAGTGAGTGAAAGTCACTCAGCCGTGTCCAACCCTTTGTGACCCCATGGACTGTAGCCCGCCAGGCTCATGGAATTCTCCAGGCCAGAATACTGGAGTGAGTAGCCATTCCCTTCTCCAGGGGATCTTCCCAACACGAGAATTGAACCTAGGTCTCCTGCATTGCAGGCAGATTCTTTACCATCTGACCCACCAGGGAAGCCCCTTGTGTTACCATTAAGTCAAGCTTATTAACTGAGTTGTTGAAATCTTTGTCAATTGAGTTGACATACAAAAGGCAAAGTGAAAATGTTCATGTTTACTCCGTTAGATTCTAGACCTAGTTACTGTTATCCAAATGAGATACATTAAGTGAAAAATCCCTTGAACAATAACATAAGCTAAGTTAAAAGAAAGGCAAAGTGTGTTAGAAAAATAAAAGCATTCTGACTGTGATGGTTTTGACATTAAACACGGAAATAGGTTAGATTAGTAACTAAATTTACTCTTTAGGAGTTATGGGAGTTCAGAGTTCTAAATCTCTACCTACAAGTCACTAACAGAAAAGCACACAATCCTAGAGGCTGGAATTCTAAGTTTTTGTTCATACAGAAAGAGAAAAAAAGGAAAGAATGCAGCAGTGTGAATTAGCAGGAAAATGATCTAGGAGCCAGGAGAGGTTCAGGCTAGTCCCAGCCATGCCACCAACTAACTGTGACCTGACAATCATCATTCAACCCTTCGGTTCTCCACTTCCTCATCTATACTAAACAGACGGTGAAACTCGGTGGCACTTAACAGATTCTCTGTGCTGTAGTTTTATATTAATAATTCAAGAGCAAAATGTTATCAAGTACTTCTTAAATCAGATAAACCAAAGAAAAGACTATAAATACAAAGAGAGAAGTTTGACATGTTATTTTTTTTTGCATTAAAATTTATATAGAACTGACTGATAAGCATTTGTAAATGAGAGCTAAATAAATATACAAGGTATTGGATTAAATTCTCCTTCAACTAGATTTTCTTGTAGATAACAAACTTAAATGGATCAACTGGAAACCATACAAAATTCTTCTGAAACAACCATAAAAATTTAACTGATTTAAAGTCATTTATTAATACCCTTTCATTTATGTTCTCCTGTGAACCTGCAGTAGTTTTATAAAAGATAAAACAGGAAGCAAAGTAAGCCTTCCTGAGCTTTTTGTTGTTAAAATGTTGAGTGACAGGTTCTCTAGAAAGAACAATGGACAATGAAATAGACTGGCCAAACTAAACACTTCCTGTGAGCACACTGAGCCTTCATCTCAGACAACTCATCATCTTTATTTCATGCAAAGTGTCTAAAATCATGCCAAGTTGTATCACTGCCACTGAAATTGGAATGGCTTCAACATCCCGTAAAAACAGTGCCACTTAATGAACTGCTGCAGTTAATTCATGCTGGAGAGAAAACAGATGAACAGTTTTATTGCATTCTATGCAGTTCAAAAGATACAATCAACATAGGTAATCAGTGACACCCTTCATGTTACGATTAGTGAAGTGAAGTCGCTCAGTCGTGTCCGACTCTCTGCGACCCCGTGGGCTGTAGCCTACCAGGCTCCTCCGTCCATGGGATTCTCCAGGCAAGGATACTGGAGTGGGTTACCATTTCCTTCTCCACAGGATCTTCCCAACCCAGGGATGGAACCCGGGTCTCCTGCATTGGAGGCAGACGCTTTAACCTCTGAGCCACCTGAGATAAACACACCTGGATTTCCATGAACTCTGTTTTAAGCTAACTAAAATGAACTGATTAACGCCAGTGGGAAGGAGGCTACAACAATATATTCAAAAAGAGTAGCATCAAATAGCTTGAAATGCTAATAAAAAACAAAATCAGGACACAAAACAGAATGAGCACTACTTCAGACATCATCTCACAAGAATTTAGACCACCATAAAACAGTGTATTTTATAACATGAGGTAGTAATCTGCAAAAGAAATCTAAAATATTTAACATCTCAAGAAATACACAAGAATCCAGTGATCTTATGCAGGCTTGCTTAGAAGTCTGAGAAAGAAATATAGCATATTTTCTTTCTTCTGCTTTAGTCACTGCAGAATGGAGAGATGGAAACCAGCGTGTCATAAATAGAACTTGACATCTTAATGGCAGATTGTAAAGTTTACATGCACACACACATATACACACAACTGAGGTTCAAATGTACTCACTACAGAAAATTTTCATTCCGATAGAAAAATAACATACAAATTACTTGTTCATTCTGTCTTAGATGATGCCAAAACCATTCGTTATCTTTGTTTTTGTCAGCTGTTTTGTACTTATATTTTAATGTGTCTTCAATCTTCTGAGAAGACAGAACACCTTAAACAACCAATGAAGATATAACTTGGGGATGGGAGGAGAAACAATTTAAATATCCTATCACGCTATCTTATTGAGAAGATCTCTTATAGTTTCTTCATGGTAAATGACATGACTTCTCAGACTAAACCCAAACAGATTTTCCATTTTAGTGTTTCATACTTTTCCAGGTTTGGGGAAATGAATATGTTTTGCTTTAATGGATGCTGTTGATCTTCATGTTTCTAAATCTGTGAGATACACGAAGGACATTACTATGCTATATCCTTAATTATGGTCATAATTTGAAAGTAATATTTGCCAAATAAAAGCTTTGTTGTTTAGTCACCCAGTCATATCTAACTCTTTGTGACCCCATGGATTGCAGCCCGCCAGACCTCCCTGTCCTTCACTATCTCCCCAAGTTTGCTCAAAACTCATGTCCACTGAGTCAGTGACGCCACCCGACCATCTGTTACCCCCTTCTCCTCCTACCCTCGATCTTTCCCAGCATCAAGGTCTTTTCCACTGAGTCAGCTCTTTGCATCAGTTGACCAAAGTACTGGAGCTTCAGCTTTAGCACAGGTCTTTCCAATAAATATTTAGGGTTGATTTCCTTTAGGATTGACTAGTTTGATTTCCTAGCTGTCTAAGAGACTCTGGAGAGTTTTCTCCAGCATCACAGTTTGAAAGCATCAATTCTTCAGCACTCAGCCTTCTCTATGGTCCAACTCTCACATCCACACATGACTACTAGAAAAGCCATAGCTTTGACTATATGGACCTTTATTGGCAAAGTGATGTCTCTGCTGCTGGATAATCAAGATATTCCAGGAGGATTGCTTCCCTGTACATGCTGAGTTGGAACTTCTTCTTTTTTTTTTTTTTTAATGCCAAAGCCATTGCAACAGCCACTTCAGAATATGCCTTTACTAGTGATCTTAACAGTGTTTGGGCACCCTTAGGTCCTCTTGACTCCTTGACCCTGATGGGCTCTGTAGGTTATTATCTGGTACCATGGCATTTGTCACTCAAATGTCAAGAGCCTTTAAACAGCCCAAGAAAACGAACTAGAAGAGAAGGAAGTTTCAAGGTTCATACACTTTTAAAGGGATCCTTTAAACAGTGTTTTTGTCTTTTCAACCAAAGTACCCAAAGGCAGAGGAGAGTGTACATATACATATATATAAACTGATTTCTGTGTCTAGGATTTCTCATACTATGTTAAACAGAAGCAGTGACAGGAGGCATCCTTGTCTTGTTCTTGAATTTATCAGGGAGGCTTTCAGCTTTTCACCATTGAGCATTATATTGGTTGTACATCTCTTATGAAAGTGAAAGTCACTCAGTCGTGTCTGACTCTTTGCAACCCCATGGACTATACAGTCCATGAAATTCTCCAGGCTAGAATACTGGAATGGGTAGCCTTTCCCTTCTCCAGGGGATCTTCCCAACCCAGGGGTTGAATCCAGGTCTCCCACATTGCACGTGGATTCTTTACCAGCTAAGCCACAAGGGAAGCCCAAGAATACTGGAGAAGGTAGCCTATCCCTTCTTCATTGGATCTTCCCAACCCAGGAATTGAACCAGGGTCTCCTGCATGGCAGGCAGATTCTTTACCAACTGAGCTATCAGGGAAGCCCCAGGAAGCCTTGTCTATTATAAATGGACCTTATTATGTTGCAATATATTCCCTCTATACCCATGTTGTGCGCAGCCATGAAATTAAAAGATGCTTACTCCTTGGAAGGAAAAGTTATGACCAACCTAGACAGCATATTAAAAAGCAGAGACATTAAAAAAAAAAAAAAAAAGCAGAGACATTACTTTGCCAACAAAAGTCCATCTAGTCAAAGCTATGGTTTTTCCAGTAGTCATGTATGGATGTGAGAGTAGGACTGTAAAGAAAGCTGAGCACCAAAGAATTGATGCTTTTGACCTGTGGTGTTGGAGAAGACTCTTGAGAGTCCCTTGGACTGCAAGGAGATCCAACCAGTCCATCCTAAAGGAGATCAGTCCTGGGTGTTCATTGGAAGGACTGATGTTGAAGCTGAAACTCCAGTACTTGGGCCACCTCATGGGAAGAGTTGACTCATTGGAAAAGACCCTGATGCTGGGAGGGATTGGGGGCAGAAGGAGAAGGGGATGACAGAGGATGAGATGGTTGGATGGCATCACCTACTCAATGGACATGAGTTTGAGTGAACGCCGGGAGCTGGTGATGGACAGGGAGGCCTGGCGGGCTGCAGTCCAGGGGGTCACAAAGAGTTGGACACGACTGAGGGACTAAACTGAACTGAACTGACACCCATGTTGATGAGGGTTTTTGTCATGCAGGATGTTGAATTTTGTCAAATGCTTTTTCTGCATCTATTGAGACAATCATGCAGTGTCTGTCTTCCCTTTTGCTCATGTGGTGTACCACAATGATTCATTTGCATACGTTGAACAATTCTTGCAGCCCTGGAATCACTACAACTTGATCATGGTGTATGAACCTACTTTGTATTGTTGGATTCAGCTTGCTACTATTTTGTTGAAGATTTTTTGCATCAGTATTCATCAAAGATGAATGGCCTGTGTCTGTGTGCTAAGTCCCTTCAGTAGTGTCCAATTTTGTATGACCCTATGGACTGTAGCCTACCAGGCTCCTTGGTTCACGGGATTCTCCAGGCAAGAACACTGGAGTGGCTTGCCATGCTCTCCTCCAGGGGATCTTTCTGACCAAGGATTGAACACACGTATCTTACATCTCCTGAACTGGCAAGTAGGTTCTTTACATCTAGCGCCACCTCTTTTTTTGTAGTCTTTGTCGTTTTTCATATCAGGGTAATGGTGGCCTCATAGAATGAATTTGGGAATGTTACCTCCTCTTCAGTTTTCTGGAGTAGTTTGAGAAGGATAGACATAAGTTCTTTTTTATGTTTGGTAGTCTTTCCAAACTTAAGTTTGGTAGTGAAGCCATCCAGTTCTGGACTTTTATTTGCAGGAAGTTTGTTTGTTTGTTTTTAATTACAGATTCTATTTCCCCTCTAATGATCTTTTCAAATTATCATTTTTCTTGACTCAGTCTTGGCAGGCTGTATATTTCTAGATACTTGTCCATTTCTTCTAGGTTGTCCAATTTGTTGGTGTGTAGCTATTTATGGTATTATCTTAGCTTTTTTTTTTTAAATCTCTGTGGTATCTGTTGTTTTCTCCTGTTTCATTTCTGTTTATTGGGTCCTTTGCTTTTTATTCCTGGTGAGTCTGGTTAGAGGTTTATCAGTTTTGTTTATCTTTTCTAAAACCCAGCTATTGGCTTCATTGACAATTTCTATTTTTTTTTTCATTTATTTTTATTAGTTGGAGGCTAATTACTTTACAATATTGTGGTTTTTGCCATACATTGACATGAATCAGCCATGGATTTACATGTGTTCCCCATCCTTAACCCCTCTCCCACCTCCCTTCCCATCCCATCCCTCTGGGTCTTCCCAGTGCACCAGCCCCGAGCATTTGTCTCATGCATCTAACCTGGACTGGTGATCTGTTTCACACTTGATAATATACATGTTTCGATGCTGTTCTCTCAGATCATCCCACCCTCGCCTTCTCCCATAGAGTCCAAAAGTCTGTTCTATACATCTGTGTCTCTTTTTCTGTCTTGCATATAGGGTTATCATTACCATCTTTCTAATTTCCATATATATGTGTTAGTATACTGTATTGGTCTTTATCTTTCTGGCTTACTTCACTCTGTATAATGGGCTCCAGTTTTATCCATCTCATTAGAACTGATTCAAATGTATTCTTTTTAATGGCTGAGGAATATTCCATTGTGTATATGTACCATAGCTTTCTTCTCTGATCTTTATTTCCTTCCTTTTGCTGACTGTGGGCTTTCTTTGTTCTTCTTTTTATAATTCTTCTAGGTGGTAAGTTAGGTTGTTTGTTGGAGATTTTCCTTCTTTCTTGAGGAAGGCTGTATCTTGGTCTTATTTCATTTAGCATAATGCCATCACGATCCATCCATGCTGCTGCAAATGGTAGGATTTTCTTCTTTCTCATGGTTGAATACTATTCCACTGTACACATACACCACATCTTCTTATCCATTCACGTATCAATGGACACTTAAGACTGTTTCCATACCTTGACTGTTGTGAATAACACTGCAATGAACATGCAAGTGCAGATATCTTTTCAAATTACTGTTTTTATTTTCTTCAGATATATATCCAGAAGTTGATTTCTGGATCATAAGTTAATTCTATTTTTAATTTTTGGAGGAAACTCTATCCTATTTTTGACAGTGGCTGTACTAATTACATTTCTACCAACAGTGCATAAGTTTCCCTTTTCTCCACATCCTTGTGGACATCTATCCTTGTCTTTGACAATAATCATTCTAACTATCATGATAGATGATATCTCATTGTAGTTTCAATTGCACATTTCTGATGATTAGTGATGTTGAGCATTTTTTCACGTGTCTGTTGGTCATCTGTATGTCTTCTATGGAAAAACATCTATTCAAGCCCTCCGCTCATTTTTAAGCAGATATTTTTTTGCTGTTAAGTTGTATGAATTGCTTATGGATGTTGAATATTAGCTGCTTATTAGCTAATGGTTTGCAAATACTTCACTCTATAGGGTGCCTTTTCATTTTGCCGATCATTTCCCGGCTGTACAGAAGTTTTAAGTTTGATGTACTCCTACTTGTTTACTTTTTGTTTTTGTTACTGTGCTTTTAATGTCATATTCAAAAAATCACTGCCAAGAAAACATCAAGTTTTTAAAAAATGTTTTCCTCTAGTAGTTTAACAGTTTCAAGTATTACATTTAAGCTTCTAATGTATTTCAAGTTAATATTTATGAGTGGTTTAAATTAGGGGTCTAATTTTACTCTTTTGCATGTGAATATCCAGTTTTCCCAACACCATTTATCAAAGAGACTGTCACTTCCTCATTGGCTCCCTTGTCAAATATTAGTTGACCATATAGGCATGGGTTTATTTCTGAGCTCTTGATTCTGTTCTGTTGGTCTATCAGTTCAGTTCAGTTTCTCAGTCATTTCCAATTCTTTGTGACCCCATGGACTGCAGCACGCCAGGCCTCCCTGTCCATCACCAACTCCCGGAGCTTACTCAAACTCATGTCCATTGAGTCGGTGATGCCATCCAACCACCTCATCCTCTGTCATCCCCTTCTCCCCAACCTTCAATCTTTCACAGCATCAGGGTCTTTTCCAATGAGTCAGTTCTTTGCATTAGGTGGCCAAAGTATTGCAGTTTCAGATTCAGCATCAGTCCTTCCAATGAATATTCAGGACTGATTTCCTTTAGGATGGACTGGTTGGATCTCCTTGCAGTCCAGGGGACTCTCAAGAGTCTTCTCCAACACCACAGGTTAAAAGCATCAATTCTTTGGCACTCAGCTTTCTTTATAGTCCAACTCTCACATCCATACATGACTATTGGAGAAACCACAGCTTTGACTAGACGAACCTTTGTTGGCAAAGTAATGTCTCTGCTTTTTAATATGCTGTCTAGGTTGGTCATAGCTTTTCTTTCAAGGAGAAAGCATCTTTTAATTTCATGGCTGCAGTAACCATCTGCAGTGATTTTGGAGCCCCCAAAAATAAAGTCTCTCACTGTTTCCATTGTTTCCCCATCTATTTGCCATGAAGTGATGGGACCAGATGCCATGATCTTATTTTCCTGAATGTTGAGTTTTAAGTCAACTTTTTCACTCTCCTCTTTCACTTTCATCAAGAGGCTCTTTACTTCTTCTGCACTTTCTGCCATAAGTGTGGTGTCATCTGCATATCTGAGGTTATTGATATTTCTCCTGGCAATCTTGATTCCAGCTTGCACTTCATCCAGTCCAGCATTTCTCATGATGTACTCTGCATATAAGTTAAATAAGCAGGGTGACGATATACAGCCTTGACATACTCCTTTCCTGATTTGGAACCAGTCTGCTGTTCCATGTCCAGTTCTAACTGTTGCTTCCTGACCTGCATACTGGTTTCTCAAGAGGCAGGTCAGGTGGTCTGGTATTCCCATCTCTTTCAGACTTTTCCACAGTTTGTGGTGGTCCACACAGTCAAAGGCTTTGGCGTAGTCAATAAAGCAGAAGCAGATGTCTTTCTGGAACTCTCTTGCTTTTCCTTGTTGGTCTGTATGTCTGGTGTTAATGCCACTACCACACTGCTTTGACTACCTTTATAACATAGTTTGAAATAAGGAAGTATGATGCGTTTGCAGTTCTCTCTCAGGATTGCTTTGGCTATTTGGGGTCTTCTGTGGTTCCATACGAATTTAAAGGTATTTCTATTTCTGTTAAAAATGCTGTTGGGATTTTGATAGGGGTTGCAGTGAATTTATAGATGGCTTTAGGTATTTTGTCTTGCCTCATATTCATAATACTTTCACAAACATCTTGAGGGTAATTCCTTATGTATATCACATACCTGCTACTATATAACAAGCTGTCACAAAACAGTGGCTTCAAATGGTACAGCTTATTGTTTCTTTTGATTCTGGGGTCAATAATTTGGGTTGGGCTCACCTGGGCAGTTTTGTGTCTTATCTTAGAATTAGGATCATTAGCATGACTTGCAGTCATCTGGTAGCTTGACTGGGGCTGGAGAAACTAAGATGTGCAGACTCATGTGTCTGGGGCCTCAGTACTGGTTACTGGTTGGGCCTCTCCAGGTGGTCTCTCATCATTTGCTAGTCTAGCCCAGATTTCCCTTCATGGTTGCAGGAATATTCCGAAGAGGTGAAGCAGGAAGCTGAGAGGCATTTTGAAATCCAGGCTCCAGAACTTGCACAGTTTCACTCTTACCACATTCTGCTGGTCAAAATAAACCACAAAGCCACCCCACATTCAAGCAGTGGGAAAAAAGAGCTGCAAATATTGTGGCCATATTTTTCATTCAAGCACAGTAAACCTTCTTCTTTTGTCAATTTAGGAGCAAGTGTCATAAAGAAGACATCTACTAGTCACTAGCTAAAATGAACTCAATGTTCTGGTTACTTTCATTATATCCAGCTTGAGACTGTAACCCCAGAATAAGAATAATTTGAAGGAAAAAATTAATCTTGATGAAACTGATATATCACTCATTACCTGTACTAATTTTTTTTTTTAAACTGCCCAGGTCCAAACATATTTATCTTATTTCAAAGAAATAGCTATACCTTAAAGAAAAAGACCCAAGCTTTAAAGGATGACAATAAATCAACAAATAGTTACTAAGATTAGGTACTATGAGTACCAGTTTTGCTCACTGATACATTAATTTATTGATCAAACATTCATCTGTTGTCTGGCATGTGTGAGATGCTGGGCTATTTGCCCAGGATACATAATCTAGCAGAGGAGACCGACATATAAGTGTACGATTATAATACAGGATGATTCACAATTACAATGATAGACAGACATAGGATATAACAGAAGGGGGCTTCCCAGGTGGCTTAGTGGTAAAGAATCCACCTGCAATGTAGGAGACGAGGAGACATGGGTTTGATCCCTGGGTGGAGAGATCCCTTGGAGAAGGAAATGGCAACCCATACCAGTAATCTTGCCCAGAAAATCCCATTGGACAGAGAAGCCTGCCAGGCTACAGTCCATGGGGTTACAAAAGAGTTGGACAGGACTGAGCAACTAAACAAAAATGTAACAGAAGCACATTTAAAAACAGAATTCGGGAATTCCCTGATGGTCCAGTGGCTAAGACTCTGCGCTCCTGATACAGGGGAGCTGGGTTCGATCCCTGGTCAAGGAATTAGATCCCACATGCCACAACTAAGATTCTATGCAGCCAAATAAATAAAAATAAATGTTTTTTAAAAAAAATTAAAAAAAAAACAGAATTCATTAAAAAGATTTTACAATTTGGTTGTGTGAGAAGACACACATGAATCTCCTAGTTGTAAAATATGTATGTGTACATGTCAGCTTTATGTAGCATTATTAAAGCCTTTTGAGGATTGCAAGAGTGCACACTCAAAGAAAAGAAAAAAAGCAAGGGGTACATATAGGACCATGTCGGGGGCATCTGCTCTTCTTGCCTGCCCAGCATCCACTTACTGTGCTTGTGGTGACAGCACCTTGATTTCCTCACTCCTTTCTTCAACTCTCAGTCCATATGATATCGACAGAAATAACTCCACTCCAAACTTACAGGCTGAGTGTGTGGGCCAGGCCTGGCCAATCAGACCACTGCATTCTTCTGGCCACAGGGAACTAAGAAGACCTAGTGAGATCAATTCCCAGGATTTCTGTGGAGCTGCTGCAGAGAAAAAACCACTCTTTTCTCCAGTAGTTACTCAACAGAATGGGAGTAATCCTGCGGCTGCTGTGTGCCGGGGCTCTGTAGGCCCCAACAAGGAGCCCGAGAATAAAGCCATTTCTGAGGGAAAAGGGCTGAGATGTGGAGAGAGGCAGACTGATGACATCTGAGTCTCTGGATCTACTCATGCTAGATTCAACTGCTTAGACTTCTATATCATCACAGTTTCACCATCTCCCTTCCTTCCTCCCTTTCCCCTTCCTTCCTTTCTTCCTCCTGCTCTGTCTCCCCTTCCCCTTTGCCTTCAAAATACTAGTGTTGAGGGTTTGCCACTTGTACTAAAAAACTGTAATACAGTACAGAAGGAACAAAACTGAAAAGTAGGCTTGAGGAGAATGTATCAATAAGAAGGTTCGTACTACTGAAGCTAAGAGTCCATGTGAAGAGGTACTGGGGAACAAGATGGATTTAGGATGAACCCCCTGGATGGTAAGGAGTCTCGACATCATAAAGAGTTCAGAGTCTCTTAGGTCGACAAAAGAGAATCAGTGCACTTTTACCATAACCACATATTTAAAGTATTTGGAAGTCACAGTAGCATCAACTGGAATCAGGCAAAAAGAACTGTCTGGAGGAAACTGCCAGTAATTCAGAGGATGGAAAGAGGACCCAGATCTGGAACATGGCAGTCCGAACCTGAGAAGTATGAAGAGATGAATCAGTTGGAATTGGGAACTACTAAAGACCAGGAAGGACAATGACTAATGAAAATGGATACCACTGGACTAAGTAAATCAGGAACTGAATCTACCCAAACAGTCTACAAACAGTCAGTTGTTGACAGTATGCCTAGTATGCAATGGAAGGACGGAACGTAGTATCTATCACTTAAAGACCTTAGAGGCCTTGAGGAGTAGAATAAACTAAATAAACATATAGTTTGCCCTATCACATAGGTCTTAGAGTATGTAAAAAGCCACCAGTACCACCAACAAAAAAAATAAACTTCCTGCAACCTTCAACTGGGCTAAAAACAGCTGTGACTTTAGTCTGCTTTTATGCTAGCTGGGCAGTATTTTTAACAATGAATCACTCTAGAAGTGTTAAGTCACTCTGTGGTAATTACTAATTTCTCATTCAGAATGCATAGAGGGCTAAAGTCAAGTTTTCTTAATTTACCAACAGAACACTACATACTAGTGTCAGTTCAACTGAATTGGAAAACGTACTCTTTTCTCACTTAACCTGTTTAGAAAAATATTTATATACACAGACAAAACCCCAACAATATTTAACAGTAACATTCATTCTGAAAAAATTAGGCTCTTTCAAGACTAAGACAGGTTTTGTGCATAAAAGAAAGAAACTCAACCAGAATTCAGGGGGTTACTTGTCTCTTTAAACGTGCCAAGGAATCAAGGTATATCCTTACATTTCCTACCTCAGATCTGTGGGGTTTGGAGTCCTCCCTGTCTGAACTCTATATTCTTTGATCTAACTTTTTACTTTGACTCCCCATTAAGGAAAATTCTTGCTATCAGTTCCTCTGAGAACCTTTAGTACTTTATATGTTCCTCTGGAACCACAGGGGCACTATCAAAGCAGTAATGAAGCTGACATGTCAGGTGGGAATATATTTAAAGGAAAGGCCAATAAAATGTCTTTGAAGATACAGGTTATTGGAAACTGTGCCCAGGGTTCTAATCTTAGCATAAATTAAATTTACTTGCATTAATTAGCAGGTTTTAATGTCTGCTGTCTTTTAATGTTTTAAATCCATTGAGATTTAATTCAAATAAGTTCCTGGGCTCTCTGAGACCTGACCAAAGGAAGAAAAACAAGTGCCCCTAAAGATCTGAAGAGCACAGACTTGCAACAACCTCATTAGGCAAGCTTGCAGGCTTATACCAGCTCTCCTCAGGCAATTCAGCAGTTTTGTTTTTTTTAGTGGTCATCACCCTGAAGTAGTACCTCTTTCACATAATTCACACATTTGACAGGAGTATGTGGAAATCATGTTTAAAGTTCACAGCTTAGCTGAAGTAAAAAGCTGTTTGTTTATTTAAAAGGGCATGTTTGAATTAAGGCTCTGTTGGAATTGCTAACACACAAAAATACCTAATGCTGGGAATTTTTAAAAACTCCAGAGTCTTCCCTCATCACACAGAAAATTTTAAGTCAGAATTTCTATATGTGCTTTAAATTTGTTAAATTTTAAGATGAAAAAATTTTAATCACAAAATTTTAAATTAAAATTACAAATAATTATAATGAATCTAGATTATTCATTTTCCAGTGGGAAATTAGGCAGCATATACACAGCCTTGTAACTATTTGGCATAAGGAATGCTGTCACTTTGCTGCCAGAGAGATGGGTTTCTCTAACAGGCCTTTCCCACAGCTCTTTCCTCAAGACCCTGGGGACCATGTGTCTGCAACTGCTGGGAATGGCCTCTAGATGGCAGTGTTCTTTTCACTTAGCATCTTGGCTGTGAAGACCAAGTTTTTAAGTGAAAGTTGCAGGAGAGTCAAAGGATTATCTCTTTCAGTAAGTAATGTCTTAGTGTTCCCAACTCCTTAGTACCTCTCTTGTTGTTCAGTTGCTCAGTTGTGTCCCACTCTTTGCCACCCCATGAACCGCAGCACGCCAGGCTTTCCTGACCTTCACCATCTCCCAGAGCTTGCTCAAACTCATGCCCACTGAGTCGGGGATGCCATCCAACCTTCTCGTCTTCTGCCGTCCCTTCTCCTGCCTTCAGCCTTTCCCAGCATCTGGGTTTTTTCCAGTGAGTTGGCTCTTCGCATCAGGTGGCCAAAGTATTGGAGCTTCAGCATCAGGCATTCCGATGAATATTCAGGACTGATTTCCCTTAGGATCGACTGGTTTGATCTCCTTGCTGTCCAAGGGACTCTCAACAGTCTTCTCTAACACCACAGTTCAAAAGCATCAATTCTTTGGCACTCAGCCATCTTTATGGTCCAGTACCTCTGTGGCTTAGAGAAAATCACTTAACTTCTCTGAACATTAAGTGTCCTCCTCTATATAAGGAGGATTGTATTCTAAACTTGGAATGTAGCCACATGGATTAGAGATGACAATGATAATTAAAGTAATGCTATTATTTATTGAGAAGCTAACACGGATAGCCACTATGTAGAACTTTACAAGTGATGTTTCACTAAGTTCTTCCAAACAGTGCAGGTATTACTACTGTACCTTTAGAGATAAGAAAAGTGATGCTCTGAATAATCAGGAATGTGGTCTAAGTTCCACAACAACTCAGTGGTGAACCGGATTTATCATTCTAGCATACAATAAACATTCCTAGAAAACTGCCTTGTGCATAGTAAATTCTGGTAATTTTAAACAATTTTTATTATTCTTGTTGCAATAACTATTAAATTTTACATAACTGGTTTCAGGTAATTTTTAACCATTTTTATTATTCTTGCTGCAATAACTATTAAATTTTACATAACTGGTGGTTTCAAGACATAAAGGTTTAAAATATTATTTTAAGATGACTTAAAATAGATATAAAAATCTATTATCCTAGTTGATCAGATATCATTTTCCCCCAAAGAATATTTGAGAAAGGCTAAAAGGAAGATTTGTAAATAAAAGTTTAACGTCAATTAAATGTGAAGAATGCTGTGTATTTTATTCTTCTCCTGGAGATTCACAAGAAACATTAACACATTAAAGACTCTGAGATGTCTCACAGTGAAGAACACTACTCATCTAATTTAGCCCAAACTTTTCAAATGTATTTGCTGAAGACATTCTTTCTTCACATAAAATTTATGAGCATCTCTTGTAATTAGTGTTCTGAGGAAAACGTGGGAAAAAAATGAATCTATCAAAATTCCTCTTCCAAGTCAAGCATATAATGTTTTGACAGGTTTTCTTTTTTTGCTAACTTGATTCCCTGCTGTGGATGTGCTGTGAAATGTCAGGGCTGCCAATAAAATCTTTCTGACACTCAACTGTTAAATCTAAGTTCTTCTCAGGCTCTTCTCACAACAGCACTGACATTTTTTCTACTTGTCTTCACAGTGTACTCACAGGTAAAATCTCAACACTGTGCTGAAACTCTTGCTCACAGTCTTTCTTGGACCCCCTTAAGGACCTTGTCTTCTGCACCATTCAAGGATCTCTGAAGTTTCACTGACTAATTTAAACTTCATTGCTACTTAATTCATTATTTGCTTATCACTCCACAATTAAATTGTAAGCTGCACAGTGTCTGGAACTATGCATTGCACTTCTGTGAAGCCCTGAAACAGCATGAACACAGTGCATTGCTCATTCGTTCACTCAACAAATATGCATGTCCCACGAGCCAGGTACTGACTAAGTGTTAGTTGCTTAGTCATGTCTGACTCTTTGCAACCTTATGGACTATAGCCTGCCAGGCTCCCCTGTCCACGGAATTCTCCAGGTAAGAATACTGAGGTGGGTTGCCATTCCCTTCTCCAGGGCATCTTCCTCACCCAGAGATCAAACCTGGGTCTCCCACATTGCAGGCATATTGTTTACCATTTAAGCTGGGGTTTAGCAGGACTCCAGCAAGGCCGTAACTATTCTAGTGGAGCTTTTATTGCACTGGAGGAGACAGATAAACAGTGTTCAAATAAGCACATAAAATGATGTCAGAGAAGAATCAGTGCTATGATGCATAAGGGCAGGTGGAGGAGTATATAAGAAGTCACATTAGCTTGGAAAGGCCTCTCTAAAGAGGGGATATTTAAGTTGAAATCTGAATAACAGGAAAGAGCCAGCTATCCAAAGAGAAGGTCAAAACAAAGAATGTTCTAGATGAGAAGAAAAAGCGAGGGTGAAGGTGGGAGGTTGGCTAAATCTGCTAAGTTGGTGGAATAGCAGGAAGGCCAGTGTGGGCAGAGCCTGCATAAGAAGTCAGAGTAATCACTGTAAGATTGAGTTAAGAGTGGTGGGTACAGGCTAGAATGTGGTAAGGAATTTGGACTTTAAGTCATATGGAAGCCATGGAGCATTGAAGACACAGGAATGACCTAAGCAAATTTTTATAATGTTAAAAAACCATTCTGAGAGAAGAACTATAAAAAATGGTCTTCATAACCTGGATAGCCACACTGGTGTGATCACTCACCCAGAGCCAGACATCCTGGAGTGTGAAGTCAAGTGGGCCTTAGGAAGCATTACTATGAACAAAGCTAGTGGAGGTGATGGAATTCCAGCTGAGCTATTTCAAATCCTAAAAGATGATGCTGTGAAAGTGCTGCACTCAATATGCCAGCAAATCTGGAAAACTCAGCAGTGGCCACAGGACTGGAAAGGGTCAGTTTTCATTCCAATTCCAAAGAAGGACAATGCCAAAGAATGTTCAAACTACCACACAATTGTACCCATTTCACAGGCTATCAAAGTGATGCTCAAAATCCTTCAAGCTAGGCTTCAACAGTATGTGAACTGAGAACTTCCAGACAGTACAAGCTGGGTTTAGAAAAGGCAAGGAACCAGAGATCAAAATGCCAACAACCACTGGATCACAGAAAAAGCAAGGGAATTACAGAAAAACATCCACTTCTGCTTCACAGACTACACCAAAGCCTTTGACTGTGTAGACCACAACACACTGTGGAAAATCTTAAAGAGATGATAATACCAGACCACCTTATTTGCTTTCTGAGAAACTTGTATGCAGATTAAGAAACAACAGTTATAATCAGAAATGGAACAATGGACTGGTTCAAAATTGGGGAAGGAGTTCTTCAAGGCTGTATATTGTCACCCTGCTTATTTAACTTCTATGCAGAGTACATCACGTGAAATGCCAGGCTGGATGAAGCAAAAGCTGGAATCAAGATTGCCAGAACAAATATTAACCACCTCAGATACGCAGATTATACAACTCTAATGGCAGAAGGCGAAAAGGAACTAAAGAGCTTCTTGATGAGGGTGAAAGAGGAGGGTTCAAAAGTTGGCTTGAAACTCAACATTCAAAAAACAAAGATCAAGGCATCCAATCCTATCACTTCATGGCAAATAGATGGGGAAAAAGTGGAAACAGAGACAGGTTTCACTTTCAAGGGCTCCAAAATCACTGTGGACTGTGATTGCAGCCATGAAATTAAAAGATGCTTGCTCCTTGGAAGAAAAGCTATGGCAACCCTAGACAGAATATTAAAAAGCAGAGACATCACTTTGCTGACAAAGGTTCATACAGTCAAAGTTATGGTTTTTCCCAGTAGTCATGTATGGATGTGAGAGTTGGGACCATAAAGGTGGCTGAGTGCCAAAGAATTGATGCTTTTGAATTGTGGTGTTGGAAAAGACTGTTCAGAGTCCCTTGGACAGCAAGGAGATCCAACCAGTCAATCCTAAAGGAAATCAACCCTGGATATTCACTGGAAGGACTGAGGCTGAAGCTGAAGCACCAATACTCTGGCCACCGATGTGAAGAGCTGATTCATTGAGAAAGATTCTGACACTGGGAAAGATTGAAGGCAAGAGGAGAAGGGGACAACAGAGGATGAGATAGTTGGATGGCATCACCGACTCAATGGACATGAGTTTGAGCAAACTCCAGGAGATAGTGAAGGACAGGGAAGCCTGGCATGCTGCAGTCCACGGGGTCACAAAGAGTCGGACATGACTGAGTGACTGAATAAGAACAACAAGGGAGGTATAAGAGAGGCCAGTTATAGGCTCCTTTATTTATTTTTTTAAAAATATTTTTTAGTTTATTTCCTGCATCGAGCCTTAGTTGAAGCACACAGGCTTCTCTCTTGTTGCGGCACGCAGGTTCAGCTGCCCTCCAGCATGTGGAACCTTAGTTGTGTGACCAGGGACCAAACCTGCATCCCCTGTATTGGAAGTTGGACTCGTAACCATTAGACCACAAATGAAGTCCCAAAAGGCTCTTTTAGCAACCAAGGCAAGACATGATGGTGACTTAGAAAAGGGTGGTAGCAGGAGAGACAAGGACGTGGACAGACTAGGGAAGTACTTGAGACAAGGAGTCTTGCTGGCTTGAGCAAAGTAATGGATGGTGCTATTTCCTGCCTGGGGCTATGTGGGAGACAAATGACTCAAGGGTAAGGAAAGGAAGGGAACCACAAATCCTTTTTGACCATGTTAAGGTTGAGTGGTCTATAAGATATCCAGGAATATGTCAATTTTACCTGATTCTGAAGCTCAAGAAAAAGGGCATACATTTGAGAGTCACTGGCACAAAAACAGTATTTAAAATTATGAGAACATAATGAGGTCACCTAGGGAGAAAATGTAACCCCAACGCACCTCAAAATTTGGAAGTGGTCCAGGAGAAGAGGCGTTAAAAAAAGAACCAAAGGAAGACAGAGAGAGAGAAAGAAAAGGAAGCCAAAATGGCGGGCAGAAACCCAGAAGAATGTTGTGTAAAGAAGTCCAAGAAAATAAAGTGCAACTGAATGAAGAATTAGCTGAGCCAATCCCAAAGATGAGGACAGAGGAGAACACTGGGTCGGTCACCATGGAGGCAGTAAGAGCAAGGTCAGTGGACCGCAGATGACTAGAGCTGGGAAGAGGGGGCTGAAGGAAGAAGGAGAGGTGAGGACTGACAAGCATTCAAACAGACAAACACTTCAAAAACTTAAGCTGTGAAGAGGAGCACAGAAGTGGGGCAGCAGTTTAGAAGGGACATGCAGTCAAGAAAGGGCTTCTCCCCGACCCTGAGACGGGAGATACTAGAGTTTATCTATATTAGAATCAGAAGGAAGGATTGATAATATAGAAAAGAGAGAGACTAACTAAACACATACATCTTTATTTAATTATTATAGATTTTTAAATATATTTGATTCACGTTAGACTGAATAGGAAGTTGTTTTCCAATATGAGCATAATCCCGGAAATCTCCAGGAAATAAAATTGAGTGGCAATAATAACAACATTAACGTAACTTGCATTGAGGGCCTGTAGCTGGGCCAGGCATCACTTCACACGCTATCCATATACATTGGCTTCTTTATTCCTCCAAATAACAATGACTGTTCTCATGTTACACTTTATGAGGAAGCTGAGATATGCAGAGATGAAGTGACTTGTTTAGAGCTGTGTAAGCAGTAAGGGACAGAGCCAGTGGCGGTGGTGCCAGAGGTTCAGTGGTTAATTTGCGTCTGACTCTTGCGGCCCCATGGACTCCAGGTTCCTCGGTCCATGGGATTCTCCAAGCAAGAATACTGGAGTGGGTTGCCATTTCCTTCTCCAGATAGAACCAGGATTCCCACTCAAATAATCTACCCATGAAGCCTTACCAGGACGAACTGGTAAATGCTGTGCTGGTGTTTCCTCAGTTCATGATGCATTTTATGGTTCGCCTCCTTTCAGTTACCTCTTCTTTCTCTCAAGGTATGTGGTTATAAAAAAGGGTTAAAAGGAATTGTTTTTCAATTCTTTCTTTGGTTGAGGCCATCTTAAGTGATAGTCAAACCAATTAGATGTGGGCGGCAATTCCATCTAAACTATTCCTTTCAAGGTATTTCATAAACACTTGCCACACATTAAAATACAATTTTCGACAGTGAGTAAATATTTTTACATACAAGTATTTCTTCTATAAACACATTTGATATCCATTTATATACTACTTTAATGGCCAAATGGTATTCAATTGTTGAGACATGCCACCATTTACTTAGCCTTTCAAATATACATATGTGTGTGCTTATGTTCTTACACAAGTTCAAGTTCTTGGCAGAAAAATAGAAAATACAGCGTAGCAAAAAGAATTCCACCCATCCTTTCATTTAATAAATATTACTGAGCGTCCATTTTACATCATGCAGCCATTATAAATCATGCTTTCTAATGCTGTTTAAAAGCAAGAGGAAAATGAAGAGGGAAAACTGCAGGATACAAAACTGTATGGAAAGCATGTGAAAAAATAAGCAAAAAACAAATAAATCACACATCCACACACCACATGAGAGAGAGGGAGAAATGTAAGCAGTAGTTATTATTTCTGGGTGGTGAGATATTAAGGATAATTTTTATTTTCTTCTGCTTGCCTTTCCCCCTTATTTTCTATAATGAACATACATTACTTTAACACTCAGAAAAAAATGTTAGTTCAAAAATTAAATATTTCTACATATTGCACTGAGAGCACATGCGTTATCAGATATCTAACTTGCAGCTAAAATGGAATCCATTAAGATAGCAAGCGTAGAGGATAGGAGGACATTTTTATTATTTCAATTACTTAATAATAATGCTCCCAATCATTCCACTGCCTGGAACACCATTCAGAGTGTGCATATTTCTGTGTGTGTGCGCGTGCACACACATGCATGTGTGTATGTGTTTTGTGTGGCAGTACAGAATCATCCAAGCTAATTAGTATATATGACTCGATGAACTTGAGTTTGAATAAACTCCGGGAGTTGGTGATGGACAGGGAGGCCTGGCATGCTGTGATTCATGGGGTCGCAAAGAGTTGGACACGACTGAGCGACTGAACTGACTGACTGATTTAACAAATGACAGACAATTAACATGGAGCTTCACTTCTTGCCACCAGGTCTACTGGGCAGAGAAAGAAACAGAGAAGAAGATGCAGGAGACATTTCCAAGGGAAAAAAGTCCCCTAAACTATAGGTAAAAATTTATTCCCATATCCCTTGGTTCAGGCTATTCCTTTAAGATGCACTGTTTTCTTTCTTTCCTTTTAAAAAATATTTACTTCTTTGGCTGTGCCGAGTCCTAGTTGCTGCATGCAGAATCTTTTATGGCCACCTGTGAACTCTTAGTTGCAGCATATGGGATCTAATTCCCTGACCAGGGATTGAACATGGGCCTCCTGCACTGGGAATGTGGAGTCTTAGCCACTGGACCAACAAGGAAGTCCCTAAAATGCATTTTTTTTTCTTTTAAACTTCTTATTCTGAAAATTTGCAAATATACTAAAATATGTACATCTGAGTTCTCAAAAATAGGTACAATAAACCCCATGTTTCCGTCACTCATCTTCAGTAATTATCAACATTTTTCAGAATTTTCTTTCTACTTGCTTATCTTATGTCAACTAAAAAAAGATGTACAACTTGAGAGTTGTGAGCTAAGTTTTATATGGGGCACAATGAGGACTGCAGCCCGGGAGGCAGCATCTCAGATAGGTCTGAGAGACTGCTCCAAAGCAGCAGTGGCAGAAAGTCAATATATAAGGTTTTGGTGAAGGGGGAGTTCAATACCATGAAGCACTCATTTTACAAAAGGTTTCTTTTTAGTCATGAGGATCTGATGTCACCATGAAGGGATTTAGTGCTTCTCGAGATATGAGGAGATGCAAGGATTGAGTCATAAAATCTGTTCCTAAAAACATCCAACTATCTAAAGACCTGTCCCACCAGATTCCCTGGAGCACAGAGTGCCTCACTCCACCCTGACCTCCCTCAGGGATTGTTGAAGGTCAACGGCTAGAGCAGCATGGAGTTCAATCTCCGCAGAGGCAGATGGCAAATGCCTTTGTTGTTCAGTCACTGACAATGCTCTTGGTAAGTGCCAATTTGTAGTTGACACTTACATTAGTAGAAAAAAATAATACTTATGAACAGGAAAACTAAGCTTGTAGAAATATTTTTAAACACAAATCAAAAAAGAAATAGTTAAAAACCTCACTGTGCAGACTTGACAAGCTTTCCAATGCCTGCTGATGCAATTTCCCATCCAGTTTGCCCTTCCTCCCCAATAGTTATGTGAGTGTATTATCACACGTGGGAAATGGAAGAACCAAAATGAAGCAAGCAGTAAATCAGGACCTGGGAAGCCACAGGACGTAACTGGGCTTCCCCAGTGGCTCGGTGGTTAAGAACCCACCAGCGAATGCAGGAGACTCAGGTTCTATCCCTGGACCAGGAAGATCCCTTGGGGGAGGAAATGGCAACCCACTCCAGTATGCCTGCCTGGGAAATCCCATGGACAGAATAGCCTGGCAGGCAAGAGTCAACACGACTTGGCAACTAAGCAACAACAACAACAACTAGAGGACAGAACTGTAACAGGAGGGCAAGGCGCAGGGCACAACTTTTGAAAGAAGGACGCAGCCCAAGGACATCAAATGGGACCAAGACGGCAGACAAGACTAGACCCTGATCCTCAATCAGCGAGTGAAATGAAACACCCAGAGGTGCCGTGGCAGTTCTAAGGCACTGTCAAAAGACCAAGCAGTGGGCGGTGGCCCAATTCCTGGAAATCTCCACCCCTTCTCCAAAACAGACAGAATAACCCTCCCACTCATTAGCATACGAAATTACCCAGCCTACAGAAACTAACCATGCCACACTTCGAGGCCTCTGCACTCACCGTCTGCGATGGCCCACACTCTGTCTGTGGAGTGGGCTTCTCTCTGAATCTGAATAAATCCATTTCTTACTTATCACTTTGTCTCTCACTGAATTCTTTCTGAGATGAGACATCAAGAGCCTGAGCTTCATTAGGTCCTGAAACCAGGTACTGTGGGTTTTGTCTGGGTTCAAATCCCAGCCACGTGGGTTCGAGTCCCAAACAGGATTCTGGCTGGATTCGAGTTCCAGCACATGGGTTCAAGTCCCAAGCTGAGATAAATGGTTTCAGAACTGGAGGATTAGCAAGTTCTCACCCGGGGCAAATGTGGCCAAGGAGATGGCCTGGGGACAAGCCATCAACAGGCTGGGCAGCCCTGTCTCCTGAAGGCCACAACACAGGGCTGAAGGTGTACTATCAAACTGTCACTGGGCTGTACCTACCCAGACTGTTGTCACTGCTCGTGGGCCAGGAGGCAATTCTGTCCCTCAGTTTCTTCTTTTTCCAGGAGTTGTCTGACTTCTCAGAAAGGCCTATTTCCTCTTTTCTGATTTCTCTGATGAGCTGCATACGGCACCGTGTAAAATCCTGAAAGCAAATCTTCCCATTTTCATCAGCACCCAGTTGGTTCATGATCTCTGCCACAGACTCTTCCATATTCAATTGGCGACAGACCATCAACAAGTCATTTCTACAGAAAGGGGTTGAACAGAACAGCTTGTTAGGAGAGACACTTGAGCTAGAAAAAATAGTTAATGACACACACACAAAAACAGAGTATTTCTTGAACATATCCACACATAGGAAACCTATGTCCACCTTTCTCATTGTTTCTGGCAAAGTATGCAAAAAGATCTGTTTCACTTGGGTTATTCTAGACTAGAACTCTATTATTATTTGGAAGAGAGAGGTAACTTTAAATCTCTGTTCTCTTCTTTCTTCCCAGTGTCCATATCCTTTCCTCCTTATCTTCCTTTTGAAATTGAGGAAGCACCTTAGGTAGCACTAATCTCACCATAATATAAAGTTTCAGAACACAGGAAAGATACTGTTGCCACTCTTGTCAGAGTTGAAAATCTAGACAACTTGTAAAAGGAACACCAAAGAGTTTAATGAGCTTGATTTTCAGTTTTCTGGACCAATCAGCTAATTTTAGTACTTTAAAATGTTATTTAATCTTGACTTTCATGCCTCAGTTCAGTTCAGTCCCTTGGTCATGTCTGACTCTTTGCGACCCCATGGACTGCAGCATGCCAGGCCTCCCTGTCCATCACCAACTCCCGGAGTTTACTCAAACTCATGTCCATTGAGTCGGTGATGCCATCCAACCATCTCATCCTCTGTCGTCCCCTTCTCTTCCTGCCTTCAATCTTTTCCAGCATCAGGGTCTTTTCCAGTGAGTCAGTGCTTTGCATCAGGTGGCCAAAGTATTGGAGTTTCGGCTTCAGCATCAATCCTTCCAATGAACAGTCAGGACTGACTTCCTTTAGGATGGACGGGTTGGATCTCCTTGCAGTCCAAGGGCCTCCAATGACTCAGTGCTCCCCATCTTTGTTTTTTTCTGATTTTCCTTGGGTATTTTCTACCTTCCCTTCAGCAATTAGCAAACCTTAAGCCTTAAAGCAGGGAGCAAACCCCCAAATGTCTTCCAAGTCTAGGATGTAATATAAATGGGTAAAGTGGGTGGTGAAGGAGAGGGAAGCCTGGTGCTCTGCAGTCCATGGGGTTGCAAAGAGTCAGATACGACTGAACAACTGAACAACAAAAATGGGGGGATCGAAGACAAGAGGAGCTGGTGGAATCTGTGTCTGGACAAGGGAAGTACCTCCAGCAGATAGGTTTTCAAGTTGAAGAAAAAGAAAAGAAAGGAAAAGAATAAAAAAGGAACAAGAATAGCACTATGTTGGCCAATAACATTTATCTGGAGGAAATCATTTGACTCTGGACATAAAAGTCTTGCTCTTTTCTTTCCTTCTAAACTTTTTGGGAAAATAACTTTGTTCAGAGTGCTCCAACCCTACCTAAGATTCAATAAAAGTCAAAGGATTATGAATTTAAGAGCTGGAAGAGATATTAGGAACTAAGCTATGGTCACAAGCAAAGCTAATTAGTGCTCCTGTTTCAATATACCACCAAATTCAGTCATCTGGAGACCTGGAGACCATGACCAATTTGATATTTGTCAACGTAGGAGATGAAAGAGATGCAGCTTCCATCCTTGGGTCGGAAAGATCCCCTGAAGAAGGAAATGGCAACCCACTTCAGTATTCTTGAAGAATCCTGAAGAATCCCACGGAGAGAGGAGCCTGGCAGGCTACAGCCTGGGGCATCGCCCAGAGTCGGACACGACTGAAGTGAATGAGCACAAAACTTAACCATGAAAAGACGAACTCCCCTCTTCACAGGTTCCTTCTGGTCAATGCTAGTATGATTCCCCAAGTTCCTAGGTGTACAGAACTGCAGACATTTTTAATATCGTCTCGATTCCTCCATTTTAACCCTAATTCTCCTTGTACTCGGAGAAGGCAATGGCAACCCACTCCAGTACTCTTGCCTGGAAAATCCCATGGATGGAGGAGCCTGGTGGGCTGCAGTCCATGGGGTTGCTGAGTCAGACATGACTGAGTGACTTCACTTTCACTTTTCACTTTCATGCATTGGAGAAGGAAATGGCAACCCACTCCAGTGTTCCTGCCTGGAGAATCCCAGGGACGGGGGAGCCTGGTGGGCTGCCGTCTATGGGGCTGCACAGAATTGGACACGACTGACGCGACTTAGCAGCAGCAGCAGCTCCTCGTACTGGTTCTGTGTGTCTAACTTATCATCAAATTTGTTCTGTCCCTGAAATGCTTTTATCTGTACTCTCTACTATGCTTTTTGACACATATAACACTCTCCAAGACCTTCTCAGTTTATACCAGGACTATTAATCAGCTTCTTTAGCTGATCACATTGCTCCTATATACCATCCCATTTTCATGTTTCATAAGGAATTTTGACACACAACTACAAGTTTTATTTTGTTTGTATGTCTGAGTATACACACACACACACACACTCACATACACATTTGGAAGGAAGGACAGCAGATTAAATTATTAGTCCTAAATTTTCATTTTCTGGTATAACTATTACACATCCATACCCTTTCCTTGGTCTTGAGGTTAGGGACACTCATGGTTGGTGTGTTCCTCCCCATCCTTTTAATTTCAGACTTGACATCCAACCGAGCCTCTGAGATGCATGTGTTTATCCAGTTAATCACCAGTTGGGCTTGTCCCCTTTTGCTTCTGCCATCATTAAGACAAGAACAAACCATAGCAGGCATTAACCCTCTAGCCTGGGCCCCAAAATAAGCAAGCCACCTCAGCTGATCTGCAGACCCATAGCATCAGAATCACTTTCAGCTGATCCAAAGATATGTGATCAAGAATAAATTTTATTGTTTATGCCAGTGAGATTTTGTGACTGTTCCCCAGCAATAGCTAACTGAATACACTGGAATAAGTTTTTAATATATTCATATGTTTACTATTTTTTGCCCTGCCCTGAATACAACATGTCTGATACTCGGCTGGATTCATCCAAGACAGGAATAATTGTGATTGGTAAAGCAGGAATGCAAACAAAAAGAAAGGGTCAATGTTCAGGTTCTACATTCTAAAATAAGAATTTCTTTATTATGCTTTTAGGGGAAAATCTTAAAGATTAGGCTTGGTAGGAGATAAAGAAGTTTTCTAAACTTCAGAGGTTAAAATAAAAAGATGTTAACACTGTTTTCTGAACAGTAGGAATACGGTGTTTTCATTTTCTCCTATCTGTATTTGTAACTTTCCAGAACTATGTAGCTTTTTCTGGTAGCTCAGATGGTAAAGAATCTGCCTGCAATGCAGGAGACCCAGGTTCAATTCATGGGTTGGGAAGATCCTCTGGAGTAGGAAATGGCAACCCACTCCAGTATTCTTGCCTAGAGAATTCCATGGACAGAGGAGCCTGGTGGGCTAAGTCCATGGGGTCACAAAGAGTTGGGCACGACTGAGCAACTGAGCACACACAGAACATACTACACGACGTTCATAAATTGCTACGTCACTTTTTAGGTTTTAAAAATGAGGATAATAATAGCATCTAGCTCTTACGATTGTTTTGAGGATAAACGAGATAATGCATGTAAACCAGTTAACTCCTGGCACAATAAATACTCAATAAATACTAGCCACCACTATGATTATTTTATAATTATTGATCATAAATCTTTATCAATGCCCCAGTTTCACAATTAAGTCTCTAGTAATTAAGCACAAACTGTCCAGGGGAAAAACAATACTTACTGAACGGAAGCGACTCCCTCACTCAGTGGTGTGATCTGTCTGCAGAGGCTCGCTTCCTCCCTGCCTGCGGCCCACTTACACTTGGGCACCCTGGTGAGAAACCCAAGTCTGGCCAAGCTTGAGAAGCCCCATTCCACCAAAAGTAGCTCCAAAAGGGATCTGTGCTCTAGAATGTCAACTCAGAGAAGAATGTGTAATACTGCATTTTAATTTAAAAAGGGTACAGTTAGAACTGGACATGGAACAACAGACTGATTCCAAATATGAAAAGGAATACGTCAAGGCTGTATACTGTCACCCTGCTTATTTAACTTATATGCAGAGTACATCATGAGAAACACTGGGCTGGAAGAAGCACAAGCTAGAATCAAGATTGCCGGGAGAAATATCAATAAGCTCAGATATGCAGATGACACCACCCTTATGGCAGAAAGTGAAGAGGAACTAAAAAGCCTCTTGATGAAAGTGAAAGAGGAGAGTGAAAAAGTTGGCTTAAAGCTCAACATTCAGAAAACTAAGATCATGGCATCTGGTCCCATCACCTCATGAGAAATAGATGGGGAGACAGTGGAAACAGTGACAGACTTTATTTTTTTGGCTCCAAAATCACTGCAGATGGTGACTGCAGCCATGAAATTAAAAGACGCTTACTCCTTGGAAGGAAAGTTATGACCAACCTAGATACCATATTAAAAAGCAGAGACATTACTTTGCCAACAAAGGTCCGTCTGGTCAAGGCTATGGTTTTTCCAGTGGTCATGTATGGATGTGAGAGTTGGACTGTGAAGAAAGCTGAGTGCCGAAAAATTAATGCTTTTGAACTGTGGTGTTGGAGAAGACTCTTTGAGAGTCCCTTGGACTGCAAGGAGATCCAACCAGTCCATCCTGAAGGAGATAAGTCCTGGGTGTTCATTGGAAGGACTGATGCTGAAGCTGAAACTCCAATACTTTTACCACCTCATGCAAAGAGTTGACTCACTGGAAAAGACCCTGATGCTGGGAGGGATTGGGGGCAGGAAGAGAAGGGGATGACAGAGGATGAGATGGCTGGATGGCATCACTGACTCAATGGGCATGAGTTTGAGTAAACTCTGGGAGTTGGTGATGGACAGGGAGGCCTGGCATGCTGCGGTTTGTGGGGTTGCAAAGAGTCGGACATGACTGAGCGACGGAACTGAACTGATTGAGAGACTGACATAAAAGATTAAAAGCAAAATACAGTGCATTCAACTAAACTCAGTTGAAATGTAATCTTTAAACAGTAGTGCTAGTTCCTAAAAACTGAATGACAGCAAAGTTTCTCAGTACAGAAATATAGAACTAGCAATGACAGCTAACAAATCTATAGGGGGAAATGCTATTGCTTCCATTTTACAGGTGATATGAAGGTGGAGAATCCTGGAGCTAATGTGTGGCAGAGCCAGGAACCCAAATCAAATCAAAGCTCTTGCCCTTTTCATTCTATCAAACATTTCCCTGGATGTCAGTGATACTTAAACTTTAGTCTTTAAACACAAACAAGGACAGCAATGATACAAGCAGCTCAATAATCAACAGCTGTTAATTAACAGTACTTTTGTCTTAAACCAGAAAGACTACATTACATCCATGTATGCACTACCTGTCTATGTTAAATATTGATGAGCATAATGTTATACTTTGTTATCAACATGAGAAAACAGTTACAAGAGGAAAAAAAACAGTAAAGAGTGTTCCCTGGTCACTCAGTGGTTAGGACTTGGCACTTTCACGAGGGAACTAAGGTCCTGCAGACCACATGATGCGGCCAGGAAAAAAAAAACTCCAAATGCTCTCCTTTACAAATAAGAAAGAGCTCAGAGAACCTACTATCAACTTACTCTCAGCCATTGTGCAGAGGCTCTCTCAAGCAGCTGGAAATGAATGACACGGCCCTGTTATCATGCCCCTTTGCGCTAAAGCCTTTGTCATTCCTCCTATCAACCAGTAGTAGCTATTTCCCTGACCTTGAATTTGGGCTGGCCTTGTGACTTTCTTTTACTAGTGGAGCGTGGCAGAAATAACTAACATTCTGGGATTCATGAACACAGGCCTTATGATGCCTTATAGTTTCCACTTCAAGGTCCAAATCCTTTCAACTTCATGCTGTCCTTGTCGCCCACTCAACAACACAAGTGGTCTCTTCCTTCTGCTAGCGTTTAGTACCTGTGTCATTTATCCAGTGACTATATATGGCCATGGGACAACTTTTAGGTTATTGTACTATACTTTGATTTCCCTTACTCTTTTTAAAACATTATCTTCACACACTTAAGTCTTATTTCCCCAAACTGACAGGCTCCTGGAAGCCAGTGGTCATGCATCAATCTCCCTTAAGATCCATGCACCTAGCTCGTCGCCCTGTATACAGCGGAGTTTCAACTTATGTGTTTTGATAGATGGATCTGTGAACTCTCAGAAGTTAAACATGATCATTCTTTTGGAGGGGGCTCTTCACTTCACCTGGTATCTTCCCACAATACATTTGTATCTTCTCACAGAAGACAGTGACACATGGGATGCTCGGTGAATATGAATGACCAATGGGCAGGATGAAAACCAACAAAAACTTTGTAGCCTTAGTGACAGCAGTATGACAGTTTTTCTGCCCCAGGCCTGGAACATTTCTCAGAGGAAGACATACTAAGCAGCGGCTGTCCAAAACTAACACAGTCCAATGGAGAACTATTTCAGTAGTAATAACGTCATCATATAAAGCATCTGCCTTTAAAATAAAAACCAACAAACTTTTGTATATTATTTCAGAAAATGCACTCACTCATTGTAGAACATGTAGAAGAGCAAAAAGAAGAAAACAGAAATTACATGTTATCCTTTGACCCAGTAATAACTACAGTGAACATTTAATTTCACAAAATTCTGGTAAACATTTTTTCCTCTAAGTTTTCTCTAAATAAATAAATTTCCTCCAAATAAAATTTTCCTTTCATCATTGCTACAACTGCTTTAAAAGGTATTTCATACTTATTCATATATGCATATCTTATCTTCAGAGGATAAGATAACCTAAATTTGGAAGTGAGGCAAAAAAGGAATAGACTCCGGTTTAGCAGAGGAACTGGTCAAGTCAGGTAATATTTAGCTCTGCAGTGAACAATGATCACCAGGCAGAAATGAAGATCTATGCTTCTAGTTCAAAATCACGTGGTTTTACAAAGCATAGCTATTACTTCCTGTATATAAAAGTTTTTCTGTCTCTTGATTATTTTTTCTTTAACATTTAAAGAAATAGAGTAAGAAGTGAAAATTCAATGAAGCTATTCATCATTCAGTGAAATTCACAGCTTAACATCATGGATAAACAGTGGGAAAGATGGGCTTAGGTCTTTCAAGCTCAGATGCAGAGAAAAACACTATTCTTCCCCACAATGACTTCCCTGGTGGCTCAGATGGTAAAGCATCTGCCTACAACATGGGAGACCCGGGTTTAGTCCCTGGGTTGGGAAGATCTCCTGGAGAAGGAAATGGCAACCCACTCCAGTATTCTTGCCTGGAAAATCCCATGGATGGGGGAACCTGGTAGGCTACAGTCCATTGGGTCACAAAGAATCAGACACAACTGAGCAACTCCACTTTTCCCACAATGATGCTAAACCACAAACCCAGCTGGAATGAGGGCTATGCAAAAGTAATTGGTACTTTGAGGAAGAGGTAAGATGATTCTATTCTGTTCACAGTTCTCAACAGTCACCTTTGGAACTAGTAGGTATGCCATAAATAGCTGCTTATGGAAGAACTCAAAAAAAGTCAAAGTTCATTTTGCCCCTAACCATTCAATTTGAGCCACACAAAACTGTAATTTAGGAGACTCTAATTCCAGCTCCATAAATACTCAAGAGTGTGAAAAATCATAAATAGTTCATTAAAGAACAGGCTTCTGGGCTATAGCTGGTAATCTCTGAGTGTAGCTGTTGGAGGGAGCAAAGGCACGTGCCCTTCACTGTCGTGCCCTTCATTGTCGTTTCTGAGTTTATTTATTTAAAGCGAAGAGCAAAACAAACAACTAAATATGCAAACAAACCCATCGTTAAGATAAAAGCAGAGCAGATGATCAATCTAAGGGATTTCAACAAATTTCAGAAAGAGAGTAAAGAGATGGGAGATGACAGCCAGTATGCTGCATGATGAGAATGAGAACTGGGGCTGCAAACAGTGGGGCTACCTTACCGTTCACAGCAGGGATCAAACAGATTTTGTTCAAAAGTGATGAATCAGGAGACTTACACAGTGGTATAAGCACACTATGGGAAAAAAATCATCAAGAGAACTAAAAGCACAAATGGTAAAAACTGCCCCAGGGGAGTGGGCTTGGGGCAAGAGATGTGTTTTGTCATATGTTCTTCTGTACCACTTTATTTTTTGACTTTTTTTTTTTTTTACCATACGCGTGAATTATTCTGATAAAAGTAATGTTTTCAAATTAAAAAATTCAAATGTCATACATTTAATTTGAGCTATAACAGACAAAAGTTTAGAATTTAAATATACAACAAATTCGTACAATATAATAAGAAAAAGATGATAACCCAGTTGAAAAATGGGCAAATGATGAGAACAGAAAATTAACAAAAACTGATTAATAAAGATATGGAAATATTCTCAACTTCAACAAACATAAGGAAAACGCAAATTAAACAAACAATGGGATACTATTTTAACACATGTCTCTTGTGTCTCCTGTATTGACAGGCAGATTCTTCGTCACTGAGCAGTCCTGAGTGTTCACTGGAAGGACTGATGTTGAAGTTGAAACTCCAATACTTTGGCCACCTGATGTGAAGAACTGACTCACTGGAAAAGACCCTGATGCTGGGAAAGATTGAAGGCAGGAGGAGAAGGGGATGACAGAGGATGAGATGGTTGGAGGGCATCACCGACTCAATGGACATGAGTTTGGATAAACTCCAGGAGTTGCTGATGGACAGGGAGGCCTGGCGTGCTGTGGTCCATGGGGTTGCAAAGAGTTGGACACGACTGAGCGACTGAACTGAACTGAGGCAGAAAGGAAGGCCTTAACATGTACAGGATTGGAAAAAATGTTACTCTGACAATACCAAATGTTGACAAAGAAGCAGAAATTTTCACGCAGTTTTGGTGGGGAAGAAAAATTGGTACCCCTTCTTTAGAAAGAATTTTGGCAACAGCTAAAAAAATGTCCACCTTTCAACCAGAAATCTAACTTTTAGTTATATATTTTAGAGACTTATGCAAGGACAGAAGGGGACATGAACATTATCTGTAACAGCAAAGATTTGGAAAAGGCTTAGTATTAGGTTGGTACAAAAGTAATTGCAGTTTTGGGCCATGAATTTTAAATCATTACAACTAGGCTCAAACACATTTTTATTAATCAAAATAGGAAACGTTACAATCAACATATTTTTGCCAATGAGAAATAAATTGGTTTATTTCTGTCGCATAAAAATACATGTTTCGGGATTTGACAAACTCTTGGAAAAGCATTTTCTGTCTCCTGTTGGTTGTGGAAGTGTTTTCTGTGCAAAAAGTTGAGATGCTTGAAGAAGTGACGAGTTGGTTGGCAAGAGGTCAGGTGAATATGGCAGACGAGGCAAAACTTCACAGCTCAATTCGTCCAACTTTTGAAGCATTGGTTGTGTGATGTCTGGTCGGGCACTGGAGTGGAGAAGACTTAGGCCCGTTCTGTTGACCAATATGGGCTGCAGGCACTGCAGTTTTCAGTTCATCTCATCAGTCTGCTGAGCATATTTCTCAGATGTAATGGTTTTACCAGGATTCAGAAAGCTGTAGTGGATCAGATGGGTGGCAGACCACCAAACAGTGACCATGACCTTTTCTGGTGTAGGTTTGGCTTTGAGAAGTGCTTTGGTGCTTCTTCTCAGTACAACCACTGAGCTAGTCATTGTTGGTTATCATATAAAATTCACTTGTCACATGTCACAGTTCGATCAAGAAATGGATCGCTGTTGCTAGAATAAGAGAAGATAACACTTCAAAATGACAATTTATTTATTTATTTATTTTTTTGATTTGTGGTCAGCTCATGACGCACCCCTGGAGGAGAGCCGGGCAACCCACTCCAGTATTCTTGCCTGGAGAATCCCATGGACAGAGGAGCCTGGAGGGCTACAGTCCATGGGGTCGCAAAGAGTCGGATATGACTGAAGCAACTCAGCATGCACACACAAATGAAGCATGTACTTAGCAAGCTTTTTCACCTTCCCGATTCGCTTCAAACGCCCAGTGATGGTAGAATGGTCAACACTGAGTTCTTCAGCAACTTCTTGTGTACGAGGACCAGCTTCAATGACAGCTCTGAGTTGGCCATTGTCAACTTCCGATGGCTGGCCACTGTGCTCCTTGTCTTCAAACCTCTTGTCTCCTTCGCAAAACTCCCCGAACCATCACTGCAGTGTTAGCAGTTCCTGGGCCAATGCATTATTGATGTTGTGAGCTGTCTCTGCTGCTTTACAACCCATTTTCAACTTGAATAAGATAATCATTTGAATTTGCTTTTTGTCTAACATCAACTCCATGGTCTAAAATATATATAAAATATCCAGCAAGTAATAAGCCATTAGCAAAAAAAAAAAGGAGAGAGAGAAATGCCCATTAAATGACATCTAACCTCATTTATTTAAGAATGTATTCCAATATCAAAGGGAAAAAGTTCAACAATGCAAAACCACAATTACTTTTGCACCAACCTAATAAAGTACTGTGTGCCAGGGCCTGAGCTAGTGGATAAGTAAATTGGGGAATCATCAGCTAATGATATATTATAAAACAGAGTTTTCAGAAAATACATTTATAATATATCATAATTAACAAATCTCACAAACAGCAGTGAGTAAAAAAATCTCAAGTTGATGAATAACATGAATGACATACAGTACTTAACTAAAGTTTAAAAATATCCCAAAAATACTATAAATTATATATGAACTTACACATAGGCAAATAATAATAAAAAAAGTCAGGAAGCAAAAATATCAACCATAAAGTGGTGAGGGAGAAAGGAGGAGAGGATTGGGAAAGGTACAAAGGGGTTTTAACATGCATTTATAATATCATATTAAAAATCATAGGCAAATATGACATAATGTTTACATCTTTCCAATCTGGGTAATGGATGTATGCTTATTGTACACTTTGTAATTTTCAGTATTTAAAATCTGTCTTAATAGAAAAAAATCTAACACATGAAAAGCGAACTTAAAACAAATTTGGTCTGAGGCCATAGTTGGATAAAAGGTTAAAATGAACAGTGTCACTTGAATCAGTAAGCACTTGTAGGACACGCCTCTTGGAGTTAATCAAATTAGATGATCCAAAATGACACTCTTCATCCTTATAGGCTACAGAACATCTGATTATTATCCTGGCAAAATTTTCTAAAAGTGGAATTACTCATCTGTCAACATAGTTTTTCAAATATCCTTTGAAAAACATCTACCAATTTTTAGCCCTAGCAGCAGTGGGGGCTACTGCCCATACTTCAGCTACTTTCCTAGAGAACAGAATCCAATTCTCTATCGCTATGGTTTCACTTTCTTTTCTGCAAAAGCATACATACTACCCAATCCCAGAGATACATTTCTTTCCTGCTCCTCAGAGTTCAACACTGACAGCTACCTTTTCTTGAAACACCTTTCATTAGCCTGTGTAACAGCCCTGTCTTCTAGTTTCCTCACCTCCACATGACTGCACCTTCAAAGTTCTTGACCTTAAATAGCCATGTTACCCAGGCCTTGTCCTTTTCCTCTGTTTTTTTTTTTCCACTTTATAGACTCTCTATAGCTGATCTAACCTAAATTTATGGCCTTATCTATCACTAGGACCAATGACTTCCAAGTCTCTCTTTCCAGTTAAGTAGCAATTCATTTCAACTGTACAGCTGTATTTCTGTGTCATATGTTTATCTTGTACTCAAAGTTCAAAACTGAATTCATCATCTTGTATCCCTTTACAAGTTGATTCTTCCTACCTACATAAATTACACCACTGGTTACCCACAGCAGAAGTCTAGAAATGTTCTAAGTTATTTCCTTCTTGTTTATCCCCCACCAGTCACCAAAACTGATTCTGTTGTTCCAAACAGTTCTCATTCCATCCCATCCTGTTCATACCAATCACCATCACCATCTTTCATTTGAATGACTACAATGGTCACCCTCTTTACAACTGGTAGTCCACACATCAATTTTCCTTGCTTAAAATCCTTTATTTGTTTCCTCAAAACTGTCAGCTTCATATGCATGTTTCTCATTTCAAAGTCAAGGCTCTATCTCTCTAGCTTCACTCTCCTGTTAAATTTGGCTTCTTGCATTCTAGCCCACTGAATTTCTTTGGGGTTCCATAAAAAGCATTGTTTTACATGCCTCTACATGTCCCTCTGCCTGGACAATCCTCCCTTTATGCTTCTCCAAATGCCAGCCCATGCTTCGTAATTCATTTGAATAGCATCTCCTTCAGAAATCTTCCTTAAATATCTCAGGTAACCCCCAGTTTAATTTGATGCCCCTTCTCTATCTCACAAAGGCACACATGCTTGATATGATCACTTACCCCACTGTGCAGTAATTACTGATTTATTTTGTCTCTCTTCTACTAGATCAGTAGAAGACTCTTCTGGAGAAGACTCCTGAGAGTCCTTTGGACAGCAAGGAGATCAAACCAGTCAATCCTAAAGGAAATCAACCCTGAATACTCAATGGAAGGACTGATGATGAAGTTGAAGCTCCAGTACCTTTGGCCACTTGATGCGAAGAGCCAATTCACTAGAAAAGACCCTGATGCTGGGAAAGATTGAGGGCAGGAGGAGAAGGGGGTGGCAGAGGATGAGATGGTTGGATGGCATCATTGATTCAATGGACAAGGGTTTGAGCAAACTCTGGGAGACAGCGAAGGACAGGGAAGCCTGGTGTGCTGCAGGCCATGGGGTTGCAAAGAGTCAGACACGACTGACAGACTGAACAACAACTAGACCAGAGGTGTGTAGCCAAGTTCAGTTCAGTTCAGTCGCTCAGTCGTGTCCAGCTCTTTGTGACCCCATGAATCGCAGCATGCCAGGCCTCCCTGTCCATCACAAACTCCCAGAGTTTACTCAAACTCATGCCCATCGAGTCGGTGATGCCATCCAGTCATCTCATCCTCTGTCATCCCCTTCTCCTCCTGCCCCCAATCCCTCCCAGCATCAGGGTCTTTTCCAGTGAGTCAACTCTTTGCATGAGGTGGCCAAAGTATTGGAGTTTCAGCTTCAGCATCAGTCCTTCCAATGAACACCCAGGACTGATTCTCCTTTAGGATGGACTGGTTGGATCTCCTTGCAGTCCAAGGGACTCTCAAGAGTCTTCTCCAACACCACAGTTCAAAAGCATCAATTTTTCGGCGCTCAGCTTTCTTCACAGTCCAACTCTCACATCCATACATGACCACTGGAAAAACCATAGCCTTGACTAGATGGACCTTTGTTGGCAAAGTAATGTCTCTGCTTTTTAATATGCTATCTAGGTTGGTCATAACTTTCCTTCCAAGGAGTAAGCGTCTTTTAATTTCATGGCTGCAATCACCATCTGCAGTGATTTTGGAGCCCAAAAAAATAAAGTCTGACACTGTTTCCACTGTCTCCCCATCTATTTCCCATGAGGTGATGGGACCAGATGCCATGATCTTAGTTTTCTGAATGTTGAGCTTTAAGCCAACTTTTTCACTCTCCTCTTTCACTTTCATCAAGAGCTTTGTAGTTCCTCTTCACTTTCTGCCATAAGGGTGGTGCATCTGCATATCTGAGCTTTATTGATATTTCTCCCGGCAATCTTGATTCTAGCTTGTGCTTCTTCCAGCCCAGTGTTTCTCATGAGTACTCTGCATTAAGTTAAATAAGCAGGGTGACAATATATAGCCAGCCTTACTTTTAATATTTTCCTATTTGGAACTGATATCCAGTTCCATGTCCAGCCTCCTGACCTGCATACAGGTTTCACAAGAGGCAGTCAGTGCTGGTCTGGTATTCCCATCTCCTTCAGAATTTTCCACAGTTTATTGTATTCCACACAGTCGAAGGCTTTGGCGTAGTCATTAAAGCAGAAATAGATGTTTTTCTGGAACTCTCTTGCTTTTTCAATGATCCAGTGGATATTTTCAATTTGATCTCTGGTTCCTCTGCCTTTTCTAAAATAATAAAGATATTCCCATTTGAATGCAGAGTTCCAAAGAACAGCCAGGAGAGATAAGAAAGCCTTCCTCAGTGATCAATGCAAAGAAATAGAGGAAAACAACAGAATGGGAAAGACTAGAGATCTCTTCAAGAAAATTAGAGATAACAAGGGAACATTTCATTCAAAAATGGGCTCAGTAAAGGATGGAAATGGTATGGACCTAACCGAAGCAGAAGATATTAAGAAGAGGTGGCAAGAATACACAGAAGAACTGTACAAAAAAGATCTTCATGACCCAGATAATCACAATGGTGTGGTCACTCACCTAGAGCCAGACATCCTGGAATGTGAAGTCAAGTGGGCCTTAGAAAGCATCACTACAAACAAAGCTAGTGGATGTTATGGAATTCCAGTTGAGCTATTTCAAATCCTGAAAGATGATGCTGTGAAAGTGCTGTACTCAATATGCCAGCAAATTTGGAAAACTCAGCAGTGGCCACAGGACTGGAAAAGGTCAGCTTTCATTCCAATCCCTAAGAAAGGCAATCCCTCAATATGCCAGCAAATTTGGAAAACTCAGCAGTGGCCACAGGACTGGAAAAGGTCAGCTTTCATTCCAATCCCTAAGAAAGGCAATCCCAAAGAATGCTCAAACTACCGCACAATTGCACTCATCTCACACGCGTAACTAAAACCTACAGCCAAATGCAGATCCTTGCCTCCTTTGGTAAATCAAGTTTATAGGAACCAGGCATAGCCACATGCCTGTGTATTGTCTATAGCTACCTTTTTACTACAACAGCTGAATTGAATACTTGTGACAGATACTACATGGCCCATAAACCCCAAAATCTTCATTATATGACCTTTTATTTAAAAGAAGGTTGCAAGACTGTAAATTCTTAGAGGACAGGGTTCATTCTTTGTTCATCTTTGAATCCCTAACACCTGACATACAACAGCTGTTAAATAAATGATTAAGTGGGTAAAGGTTAGATTTGAGATAAAAGAGGAGGGGAGAGATGTTAATGAGAACCTTCAATCTCATTTCCTCTCTGCCTTTTGCATTTCCCAATTTACAATCACAAATGAAAACAGAACAAGTTGATATCATTAGACTTTAAAATATCTCCTGGTATATACAAGAGCCTCTTGATGAAAGTAAAAGAGGAGAGTGAAAAAGTTAGCTTAAAGCTCAACATTCAGAAAAATAAGATCATGGTATCAGGTCCCATCACTTCATGACAAATAGATGGGGAAACAATGGAAATAGTCAGAGACTTTATTTTTTTGGGCTCCAAAATCACTGCAGATGGTGACTGTAGCCATGAAGTTAAAAGACGTTTGCTCCTTGGAAGAAAAGCTATGACCAACCTAGACAGCATATTAAAAAGCAGAGACATTACTTTGCCAACAAAGGTCCGTCTAGTCAAAGCTATGGTTTCCTCCAATAGTCATGTATGGATGTGAGAGTTGGACTATAAAGAAAGCTGAGTGCCAAAGAATTGATGCTTTTGAACTGTGGTGTTGGAGAAGACTCTTGAGAGTCCCCTGGACTGCAAGGAGATCCAACCAGTCCATCCTAAAGGAAATCAGTCCTGAATACTCATTGGAAGGACAGACGCTGAGGCTGAAACTCCAATATGCTGGCCACCTGATGCGAAGAACTGACTCTTCTGAAAAGACCCTGATGCTGGGAAGAATTGAAGGCAGGAGGAGAAGGGGATGACAGAGGATGAGATGGTTCGATGGCATCACCGACTAGATGGGCATGAGTTTGAGCACACTCTGGGAGCTGGTGATGGACAGGGAAGCCTGGCATGCTGCAGTCCATGGGGTCTCAAAGAGTTGGACATGACTGAGCAACTGAACGGACTGATAAACGAGAGAATCTGTACCCTTCAAGCCAGTAATCTAATCTTTCTAGGCTAGTGGTACTCAACTCCGGTAACATATGATGATTGTCTGGTGGTGATTAAAACATACTGATGCTCTTGCTCCACAAATGACAAACTAAATCAGGATGGGGAGGAGAGGGCAGCATCAGTATTTGTTAAAAGGCTTCCTAAGTGATTTAGAGTAGAACTTCTATATCAACAGGGGCTTCCCTGATAGCTCAGTTGGTAAAGAATCTACCTGCAATGTAGGAGACCCTGGTTTGTCTTCCTGTGTTGGGAAGATCCGCTGGAAAAGGGATAGGCTACCCACCCCAGTATTCTTGGGCTTCCCTTGTGGCTCAGCTGGTAAAGAATCTGCCTGCAATGCAGGAGGCCTGGGTTCGATCCTTGGGTTGGGAAGATCCCCTGGAGAAGGGAAAGGCTACCCACTCCAGTGTTCTGGCCTGGAGAATTCCATGGACTATAGGTCATAAAGAATCAGACACACTGAGCCACTTTCACTTTTTCTATACCAACAGTCTGAAAGGATGAGAACTTTGAGGCAATTGAAACATCTTAAATAAAACCAACCAACCAAAGAAACACACTAGATTTTGATAAGCTGCATATTTGCAAGAAGAAAGAGATGCTTTAGAAAAATTATCTACAGAAGTGAAAACAAAATGATTCCTCTAGTATTTAAACTCCAGGAGGATGAAGAATTTTATTTTGTTCACTCTTGTATTCCTAACACCAAGAACAGTACCTGGCACAAAACAGGTGATAAATAAATGACTGATGAATGTATAAGTTTTTCATTTGCTTTCAATCAACCAGAAGCCCTTGATTTGGAATATTCCAGTTAACTGAAATTTTATACAGAAAGAAGGGAAGTTGGCAAATATACTCTTCAGTTAATCAACAGACAACATTCTTTAGGGGGAAAAAGATCACATTCTACAATCAATTTAATTTTATTTTTTTGGATTTTAGAAAGGGAAGGCAAAGAGATATTACTATGGGTAGACACAGCCTAGTCCTTTTAAAAATTCAATCTTTACTTTTAAAAAGGTTACCTGTCATCTGTAAATTCATGGGATGAGAACATGAAAAGTCAAGAAGGAAAAAAAAAGTAATTGGAGACTTTACCTAAACAAAATACCATGACATGCATCCTCAGGAATTAACAGAAATCATCTTGGACTTTCCACTATGGTCTTGAAGCACTCAGTACGTCAGCCCAAGGAAAAAATCTGAGACTGGCTCAAACTTGAGCCTATGCATTGATTTTATTTCTCTGTTTTTTCTCTCTCTTTCTCATAAACATACTCCTAGAAATGATAAACCTGTTAGCCTAATTTTTATATCTAAAAAATGCTTTTGGTTGAGGTTACCAACTTGAAAAAAATACAGAAAAACAGGAAAAACAAAACAAAAGTAAAGACTGAGAGAAGAAACACTTTGTCATCCAATTTCTATTACAAAGATTTTGTTTTTGAAAGTTCACACCTCAAAACAAAACAAAACGAAAAAAAGGAAAGTTCACACCTAAAGGAATATTTGAGATATAAGCACTTTGAAAAGCACATTATCAACTTTCTCAAAATTGTCTACGAGGAAACTTATTTTAACTCTTCTTTTTTTTATTTATTTTTTATTTTTTTAAATTTTTATTAGTTGGAGGCTAATTACTTCACATCATTGCAGTGGGTTTTGTCATACATTGATATGAATCAGCCATAGAGTTACACGTATTCCCCATCCCGATCCCCCCTCCCACCTCCCTCTCCACCCGATTCCTCTAGGTCTTCCCAGTGCACCAGGCCCGAGCACTTTCATGCATCCCACCTGGGCTGGTGATCTGTTTCACCACAGATAATATACATGCTGTTCTTTATTTTAACTCTTGTGAATTAATATTTATAGACTTGAGTTGCATTGTTCAAAATGGTAGTCAATACACACAGGTAGATATTTACATTTGCATAGTAATTAATTCAAATTACATAAGATTAAAATTCTCAGTTGTACTACTACCTCAACAGCCACATGTGGCGAGTGGATACCACACTGCACAAAACAGACACAGGACATTTCCATCATCACAAAAAGTCCTCTTGGAGAGCACTGGGAAAATAAAATACAGCATACTATCCTCGGAAAGCTTCAAGCAATAGTATTAGTCAAACCAGGAAATTGTTACAAATGTCAGTTATTATTTCTAGGTAAGGAAGGAAATGACAAAACTGGATATAAAAAAGTCTGAATATAGAAAATCCATTATGTTATAAATCTTGTTAGCTTTCTTTGCAGCTAATTTTCAAGTTTGGGGCTCACTCTTATTCACAGAACACGCATATAAATCCCACTTTTTGATTAAGGAAATCTGACCAGATTCAAATTCATGTCCAATACTCTACCCACTGATGAAAACACTTCAGTTGAAAGATTTATCATAAGACTTTAGGGAGCAGGTGAAGGGATGCATATATTCCCTAGAGGAAGCACTAGCTTTGTCTTTTTGGGTTTGAGTTACTGTAACATTAATTCTTTCTGATGTCTAGCCTGAACTTTCTGAGAGTTCACTGAAATAATGAATAGCCAAGATCAGTCAATGACATGACGGTTTCCCCTTCTCCAGGTGAAACATCAAGATGACTAAAAGCCAGTACTCAAGGAGAAAGCATCTGCAAGCAAGTAAAATACTACTTTTACATATTTTTTTTTTTTTACTTTTACATATTTTTAAAAGCTCTTTTATTCTATAATTCTTTTACATGTGACTCACAATACTTTTACTCTTCATTCTTTTGGCAATCTCTCACTTTGGCTTTTTCTATCGATAGTCCAGTGGGAGAAAATATTTTAATTTGTTTGGTCCTTGGATTATCTTTTTAATCAGTAAATTAACATTATTAAGCAAGATTCAGCCTATCTTCACAGCGATTTGTAAAAGCTTCTTAAAAGAAGTTCTGACATTTCTGGGGGAAGATACTCATTCCAGGCACTGATGGTTAGGGATTTGCCAGGTGCTTTAGAAACAGGATTTCACTTAAGCCTCATAATAACTTTAAGAGACATTACCACCATTTTACAGGGTCTATCAGTTTTGTGTAAAAGGGATTTTGTCTGAAGTTCCTGGCACCATACTTGGTCCATCACAGGTACTTCAAGTTGGTGGATGCATGAGTGAACAGAAAGAACCTCTTCTGTAATCTCAGTGACAGACATAGCACTCAAAAAATCCTGAGGGTTAGTCACTCAGTCGTGTCCAACTCTTTGCAACCCCATGAACTGTAGCCCGCCAGGCTTCTCTGTCCACGGGATTCTCTAGGCAAGAATACTGGAGTGGATTGCCATCCCCTTTTCCAGAGGAACTTCCTGACCCAGGGATTGAACCCGGGTCTCCTGCACTGCAGGCAGATTCTTTACTGTTTGAGCTACAGGGAAGTCCTTACTAATTGAAAAAATCCTTACTAATTGAATATACTAACAGTAATAGTATGACAACTGGTTAAGTGATTATTTTTTAAAAAATTAATTAATTTATTATTTTTGGTTGTGCCATGTCTCAGTTGGGGCATGCGGGCTTCTCACTAGTTGTGGTGAACACATTTAGTAGTTGCAGCACAGTGCCTCAGTTTGCCCCATGGCATGTGGGATCATAATTCCCTAACCAGGGATCGAACCAACATCCCCTGCATTGGAAGGCAGATTCTTAGTCACTGGACTGCCAGTGAAGTCCCCTTGATTCTTAATATGTAGATGTTCCCAGAAAACCCCAATAAGGCCAAGCCATCGAACCTAGATCCAAAAACTATATAAGGTAGTCATGTCTGAAAGATATAGACAGAGAAGATACACAGAGAAGGCTGATAGATATGTTTGGGGGCCATAAAAGAATTTGGGAAGTGTGCCACTTTTATATTTCTAAGTGTATATTAACAACATCCTGAGAACAGTTATCCTTTCAGATCATTTTAGATCACACTTTCTTTCTGTCATCTAACACCCCTCAGTTCTTCCTGTTTCACATGTCATGGGGACCTGTACATCTGACCTCCTAACTCTGCTCACAACCAGGGAAGGCTTGTCACATCCATACTCAGAATAGATGTTTTCAGTGTTTCTTCTGGCTCCTTGAGTCTTATTTTGACCCAGATAGAAACCCAAACCTCTTTCTAAGGCTGACATTACAGGGCTTGCAAATTTTCCCTGATTTTATTATGTATATACTCTTGTGTGTGTGCACTCAGTCACTCAGACTTGTCTGACTTTCTGAGACACCACAAGCTGTAGCCTGCCAGGCTCTCTGTCCATGGAATTTTACAGGCAAGAACACTGCAGTGGATTGCCATTTCCTCCTTCAGGGGATCTTCCTGACCCAAGGATTGAACCTGAGTCTCCTGCATTGTAGGCAGATTGTTTACTGCTGAGCCATTAGGATATACTCCCCAGCAGCACTTAAAAACATTCAGCATGCAGAGATTTTTCTTCCTCAGTGCAAAGCCATTGTGTTAAAATTCTCCTAAATATCCTCAGAGGTTTCCCCTGGTGGCTCAGATGGTAAAGAATCTGCCTGCAATGCAGGAGACCCTGGTTCGATCCCTGGGTTGGGAAGAATACTGGAGAAGGGAATGGCAACTCACTCCAGTGTTCCTGCTTGGAGAATTTCGTGGACAGAGGAGCCTGATGAGCTACAGTCCATGGGGTTGCAAAGAGTCAGACACAACTGAGATACTAACACACTAAGTATCTTCCAAAGTACTTTAGTTTTAGAAAATGGTAGTAAATGAAAAATAATATGGGAGGAAATGTTATTTACATTTTTCTTTGAAGGATAACAAAAAAATTGCAAGATTCTTTCCACGAGTAACTTTCTTACTCCACTCACTCAGATTCTAACTAAAATACCATAATGTGAAAAGCCGACAAGGCCTTATAGTCTGATCACAGAAATGAGAAGGGAAAGATTTAATTCCAGTATGTGCAGCAGACTGAGGCAAGAAGTGTTGTCACTGTGCCTCCTTCCGATTCATGTCTCACATGGGGATGTCACAGCTGTCCCACTACGAAAACACGCCAGGGCTGTGATGCTCAGAGCACTGCATCTACCTTACAAGCTAGAGAGTCACCAACATTTGAAGAATTCTCTAGATTATTTTAGAAAATCTAAACTGTGATAGGTTAATATTTTGTAGAATAAAAGAAAATGAGTTTTCAAAAAAAAAATCTGTCATGTCGTTATAAAAGTTTCTGAACACATATTTCCAATTCCTACGCTCACAGTGTTGCAGTCAGGTAAGAAAAGCACCACTCTGTGGGCCACTCTTGGAGCAGTCTGTCCTGGATACCACGGAGTGACTAAAGCAATCCCTGACTCCATAAATGAGAGACCAACATGGGACGAGTGCTGCCAAACAGCAGCAAGGCCGCTATCCTTGACAGCTCACCATCTTTGCTTACCTGGACTTACCATTCTAAGGAACCCAAGTACCCACTGTGATAACACTTAAGTCTATGTGCAGTCTCGGTGAACACTGTACTGAGAAATCACCTACAGAAATGGCATCACAGCTTTATAGTTTATCAGTTCAGTTCAGTTGCTCAGTTGGTCAGAATCTTTGCGACCCCATGGACTGCAGCATGCCAGGCCTCCCTGTCCATCACCAACTCCTGGAGCTTACTCAAACTTATGTCCATTGAGTCGGTGATGCCATCCAGCCATCTCATCCTTTGTCGTCCCCTTCTCCTCCACCTTCAATCCTTCCCAGCATCAGGGTCTTTTCAGAAGAGTCAGTTCTTCGCATCAGGTGGCCAAAGTATCGGAGTTTCAGATTCAGCATCAGTCCTTCCAATGAATATTCAGGATTGATTTCCTTTAGGATGGACTGGTTCGATCTCCTTGCAGTCCAAGGGACCCTCAAGAGTTTTCTCCAACACCACAGGTCAAAAGCATCAATTCTTCAGTGCTCAGCTTTCTTAATAGTCCAACTCTCACATCCACACATGACTACTGGAAAAACTATAGCCTTGACTAGACGGACCTTTGTTGGCAAAGTAATGTCTCTGCTTTTTAATATGCTGTCTAGGTTGGTCATAACTTCTCTTCCAAGGAGCAAGCATCTTTTAATTTCATGGCTGCAGTCACCATCTGCAGTGATTTTGGAACTCCAAAAAATAAAGTCTTTCACTGTTTCCACTGTTTCCTCATCTCTTTCCCATGAAGTGATGTCATGATCTTAGTTTTCTGAATGTTGAGTTTTAAGCCAACTTTTTCACTCTCCTCTTTCACTTTCATCAAGAGGCTCTATAGTTCTTCTTTGCTTTCTGCCATAAGGGTGGTATTATCTGCATATCTGAGGTTGTTGATATTTCTCCTGGCAATCTTGATTCCAGCTTGTGCTTCCTCCAGTCCAGTGTTTCTCATGATGTACTCGGCATATAAGTTAAATAAGCAGGGTGACAATATACAGCCTTGACGTACTCCTTTCTGTATTTGGAACCAGTCTATTGTTCCATGTCCAGTTCTAACTGTTGCCTCCTGACCTGCACACAGATTTCTCAAGAGGTAGGTCAGGTGGTCTGGTATTCCGTCTCTTTCAGAATTTCCCACAATTTGTGGTGGTCCACACAGTCAAAGGCTTTGGCATAGTCATTAAAGCAGAAGTAGATATTTTTCTGGAACTCTCTTGCTTTTTTGATGATCTATTGGATGTTGGCAGTTTGATCTCTGGTTCTTCTGCCTTTTCTAAATCCAGCTTGAACATCTGGAAGTTCACGGTTTATGTACTGTTGAAGCCTAGCTTGGAGAATTTTGAGCGTTACTTTACTAGCATGTGAAATGAGTACAATTGTACGGTAGTTTGAGCATTCTTTGGCATTGCCTTTCTTTGGGACTGGAATGAAAACTGACCTTTTCCAATCCAGTGGCCACTGCTGAGTTTTCCAAATTTGCTGGCATATTGAGTACAGCACTTTCACAGCATCATCTTTCAGGATTTGAAATAACTCAACTGGAATTCTATCACCTCCACTAGCTTCCGTTCATAGTAATGCTTCCTAAGGCCCTCTTGACTTCACGTTCCAGGATGTCTGGCTCTAGGTGAGTGATCACACCATCATGATTATCTGGATTATGAAGATCTTTTTTGCATAGTTCTTCTGTGTATTCTTGCCACCTCTTCTTAATATTTTCTGCTTCTGTTAGGTCCATACCATTTCTGTCCTTTATTGTGCCCATCGTTGCATGAAATGTTCCCTTGGTATCTCTAATTTTCTTCAAGAGATCTCTAGACTTTCCCATTCTATTGCTTTCCTCTATTTCTTTGCATTGATCGCTGAGGAAGGCTTTCTTATCGCTCCTTGCTATTCTAAATATATTTAATTTTTAAAAATGCAATATTAAAATGCATTTATAAAGCAAGCCTTTTGATTTATAAATGTATTTAAATCAAAATAAATTTAAAGCTAAATTCTTGAAAAAGTTTCAACTAACCACAGTATTATGGCCTCCCTGGTGGCTCAGATGGTAAAGAATCTGCCTGCAATGCGGAAGACCTGGGTTCGATCCCTGGGTTGGGAAGATCCCGTGGAGGAGGGCATGGTAACCCACTCCAGTGTTCTTGCCTGGAGAACCCCATGGACAGAGGAGCCTGGCGGGCTGCAGTCCATGGGCTCGCAGAGAGCTGGACACAACTGAGCCACTAAGCGCAGCGCAACCACAGTATTATACACTCAAGAGAGCAGCTGCGAGTCAGGCGTTTTATGTAATCAAACAGAAAAGTCCTTCATATTTAAGAAGTTTGGAATACAAACTATAGCTCAGATTACAAAATACTAAGCATGGGGAGAAAGATCTACAGATGAAAAAATCAAAGGGAGCTCACTCTGGTTTGCGCCTGAAGCCATCGGTGTTACAATGGTGGCTGAAGGGGAGGTGGTAAACTTCCAACAGGAGTCATAAATAGTTGTCTGGATAAGAAGAACAAGAAATGAAGGAGAGGAACCACAATAGGGGAGGAAGCTGCAGAGGGAGTCGCAGCCCTCGCTGTAGGGAACCCCAGGAGAGCTGGCGGGGAGCCAGACCCAGGAGTGAGAGTTATATGGGGCTGGCAGAGAGGTCTCAGGGTTGGAAGTGATAAACTGTAAGACAACACCAATGCTCCAGCTTTAAAGGTCAAAACTTCAGTTTGTTTCCCTATGTGATGGAGGGAAGATTCCTTCCCATGTTGATTTTCAAAACAAGGAAGAGAAACTAACCCCTCTAATGCCTCCGCACTGCCTAAACTCTGAAAGGCTCTGAAACATCAGAAGCTCCCTTAATCCCCTCATCTATGGAGACACTCATACAAAAATAAGCCTATTTCCTATTGAGGCTTAAGTGATGACCTCAAACAGCTGGGAAAAAAGTATACAGCACCCAGAAGTGTTGAAAAATGAGTCCATGTCACAGACAGAAAGCCACCAACATAACACACGTGAACCGGCGGTTTGAGACTGTGATTAGATAAAAGCACCCTTCAGTGACAAAGGATTTAAAAGTACGAACCACTCTTATACCCCGCTGAGGGGAGCAGAACTTGTCTGACATCTCCTGTACTTGCACAGTATTTGTCAGAATAAAAAAATGCACAGACTGCTTGATCCAGCAATTCCATTTCTAGGAATGTGTCCCACCAATATGGTAATGTATGCAAAACGATGAGGGTACAGTCATTCGATGCAGTTCTGTCTGCAGTTTTAGTAAAAGGGCAGAGATCATCTAGGTATCTGCCAGTGTGTGCTCAGTCTCAGTCGCATCTGACTCCTTGTGACCCACGGACCCGCCAGGCTCCTTTGTTCATGGGATTATCTAGGCAAGAACACTGGAGCGGGTTGCCGTTTCCTACTCCAGGGGATCTTCCTAGCCCAGGGATAGAATCCAGGTCTCCTGTGTCTACTGCACTAGCAGGTGGGTTCTTCACCACTGGACACCTGGGAAGCCCATCTGACAGTAGGGGTCTGGCAAATAAACTGTGGTCAATCTATACAAGGCAATGAATAGTAAACCATCTTTGAAGAGAATAAGGCAGCTATGTATCATGATGGCACAATTTCCAATATAGGTTAAGTTAAAAAAGGCAGGTGAAGGGCAGTGTATATTCTCTGATTATACGTATAAAAGCAGAAGTGTGCACTTGATACATACAGATCCTCTCTAGAAAGACACCCGAGGAAATGTCACCAGGGAACTGCCTCCAGAAAAGACACAGTGTCTGGAGGATAGAGATGGGACAGGAACTTACTCCACCTTCTGTCTTTTGGGCACATTGTAAATTTTGATTCACGTGATTCACATGTAAGGAATCCTGGTATCTACAGAGCAGTAGTAGAGAAAAGTGAACCAGGATCTTAGCTTTGTCACCCAATGTCCCACCAAGAGGAAAATCAGATGCCAGATGCCATGTATCAGCTTACAGGTTACCAGTTACTACACTGTCAAGATTTTTTAGTAGTTTGTAGTTTACACTGGCCCTTCATAACTCACTTCTATTGTCCAAAACTCGTTAGAAAGTCTTTGGTAGGTGACTCTTGTAATAAAGATATCACTATGTAAGATATCAAAACAGGATTTAATTATCTGGCAGTTGGAGAGAACTGAAATTCTTTTCACTTTCCAAACTTTGTAAAGATGTTTGAGAAAAGTGTCATTCCATGACATGATGTTTCCTCAAAGTGTAAAGCACTTTGAAAAAAGTGCTCAAAATCTACCAGGCAAAGTGATTTGGGGGAAAGAGTCTTAGGATTTATACTGCAATTTTTAAACAAAAAAGTTAACAATATTATTTCAAGTATCCAGCTTATGCTTGCATGACTATATCTTCTTTTTGAGCATTAACATATGATTTTCAGTGAAGGGCGTCATTTTTCTTCTGAAGATTTAGAAAATCAAGATGCTCTTTATGTTCCATTCTTTTCTAAAGAGTTATGCTTTAAAAGCTAGTCAATTCAAGGGCTAATTACTCCAATCCAATGTGTAAAATTAAAAGTTCACAAGTTCGTCTTGGAAACTACGACCAGGAAAAAAAAAAAATCACACTTGTTAAAAGCCTTACTTCTTGCCTGCCCTATCTAATGTGCTATTTGTTCATCCTGAAAAATCATGGTGACATTAAACACAAGCAGTACTTTCTATGTTAATTACAGACACATCATCTTCTCTGCAATTTACATCTTAGAATCCAGCTCTATGCTGTTTGATTTCCTTCCAGATGAAAGAAAGGAGTTGCCCACTAAAACTGTCTTGCATGTGGATATTTACTCTTAGCCAAAAAATCAAGTCAGTCACAAACTCACTTATACTATGGAATAACAATTCTAATCCCATTGCAGAATCTCCTAAAATTATCCAAATTAGACACATTCTGTTGGGACATAATTAACTCTTGTCTATGTAAATTAATGCAGAGTCTTCTCAAGCTGAAACTCTGTTGTGCTCCTCTGCCCTCTCCTCTGAACCAGCAATAAAAATAATTCACTATAATCCTGTTTGTATTCTATGTCTGTACCTACTAGTGAAAGCATAATTAAACCATATCTTGTTCAAATCAGTCCAAATATAGCTATTTATTCAGAATAATGTTTTAAGATAATTTTCACTCATAGAAAAGCAAATAAGAAACAAATTAAAAAGTAAAGATTATTTTTAAGTTTAAGGCCAGGCATCTTCCCTTGTAGCTCAGTTGGTAAAGAATCCGCCTGCAATGCAGGAGACCCCAGTTGATTCAATTCCTGGGTCGGGAAGATCTGCTGGAGAAGGGACAGGCTACCCACTGCAATATTCTTGGGCTTCTCTTATGGCTCAGCTGATAAAGAATCCACCTGCAATGTGGGAGACCTGGGTTGGATCCCTGGTTTGGGAAGATCCCCTGGAGAAGGGAAAGGCTACCCATTCCAGTATTCTGGCCTGGAGAATTCCATGGACTATGTAGTCCATGGGGTGGCAAAGAGGTGGACAGGACTGACCGACTTTCACTTTCACATTCCATAGAGACTTGGGTATCGCTGCTCTCCTACCAGCAGGTTCCAGCAGGGGCCTGCAGGCACAGAACCTCAGTGAGGTCTGTGTGGAGCCACAAGAAGAGCTTCCCGAGATGGGAACAAGGGCCATCACCAGGTCTGACTTAAAGGTTCTACACCTTGAGCCTTGCCCATGTCTTGACATGATGGCCTGGCAAAGTGTTAGAAGCTTTACAGCGGTTGCTTGTCTTATTTAATTATCAGAACAATACTGCAATGTATTACCTAAAAATTTTTTTACATAGTCTAACTCATTTATTTTTCCAAATGAAAATGTGGATTAATACTAATGGTATTGAAATGACTTGTCCACTGTGACACAAATAATACCTGTAGCAGAGCTTCTCACACAGCTAGTTAGATGTGTAAGAAAATATGGTTTCTTTTCTTGCATAAATGATCCAATCATCTTTAAGAACCCTCCACTCTCTCCCCCAAATTAAATTTTATTTTGGGGAAAAAATGTAAAATTCACTTGTATGGTTTAAAATTTAGTTTGAGCAATTAGGTCTCTTCTAGTACCCTGGTGGCTCAGTTGGTAAAGAATCCGCCTGCAATGCGGGAGACCTGGATTCAACCCCTGGGTTGGGAGGATCCCCTGGAGAAGAGAATGGCTACCCACTCCAGTGTTCTGGCCTGGAGAATTCCATAGACTGGATAGTCTATGGGGTCACAAAGAGTTGGACACAACTGAGCGACTTTCACCACCCACCAGTATCCTTAAGAATTGCTTAGACTTTCAGGTTTCTTCAGCTTTCTTTCTCATACCCATGTGGTACCCTGGGTTAGCCTGTCCTGTGCCTGTGGACTGGAGTCATTCTGGAATCCATACAGGGTCTTGTCACTCCCTTTGGTCTTTACTCAATGCCCTTGCCCTCTTGATCATCCCCAATGTGCCAGTACATGGCTTAACTTGGAGTAGGGTTTAATTCCCAAGGTCTCTCCCGACTTCGTCAGGGGCTAGTGGTTGATCAGTGGCTGTTAGCATCCTGACTCTCTCTTCCTTTCTGTGTAGCCTTATGTTCTAAGCAGGGACTTAAGCAGTGGCAAAGTGGAGAGTGGGTATATCTGGACTACATAAACCAGAGGCTCCATTTTGCGAGGGGGGCGGGGGTGGGCTGTTACAGAGATGCAGAGAGGTCTGCAGTGAAAGGAGGAGTCATGATGAGGTCAAGTCAGCCACTGACCACAACATAAGTATTATTACTGCCAGAAAATTCAAGCAACCAATCCAAAGCCAAACAGCAGTAGAATTAGAAGTTTTAACTCAGATAATGTCTGGCTTTTAAAATCTATGTGCATTCCACTGTAGGAAAATAAGCAATACCACCTAACAGCAGTCTTAACAGAAAAGATGAGTAAACACTATTTATAGACTTAGTGAAAACAGATGTAGCCCTTGCATATAAATACTGACATCCTGGGCAACATAAGAAATGCTGACAATAATAAATAATCCAAGAGAAAACAGCAGAGTACAAACTTATGTCTACAATGACTATAATTCCAGAATAAGTTAATATAATTATTTATTGAGTACTTACTTTGTGCTCAGCACTTGACATAATCCTCACACTAAACATGCAAAGAGGATATTATTATCCTCTTTTTGAAGTTAAGGATACTAAGGATCATGCAAGCTGAGTAACTTGTTAGCTATAAAGCATCCAAGCTTAGGCCAAAAACCACCTGATCTCAAAGGACCTACAGGAAATGTTGAAAAAAAAAAATGAAGCAGTTTAAGGAGAAGCTGGCTGGTAAGTATATTATGGCAGTGGGCAGAGTGGAAAGCATTCTTCAGACTCAGATATAGGCTGAAATCCTACCTTTGTTATTTTCCAGGTATGTGACTAGGTTACTGAACCTCTCTCAGTCCCCACAATTCTGCAAACACTGGCACCATTTTCCATTTAGGATGATGTCTGAGAAAGTGGTGAGCCCAGGGCCTTCCTTACGGCAGGGCCTACACATTCAATACACTGCATTATTCTGTCATCCACTCGGCCAGCAGAGCCTTCAGGCTGAAGAATGTGAGAGGTGCAGTCTCTGGATTCATGCATCTGGTTAGGGGTCCTCACTTCACAGATTAGGAAGCTGAGGCCCAGAGACTAAATTAGCTATGAGTTAGTGGTAGAGCTGGGACTAGAGTTTAGAGCTCTTGATTCCCAACCCCAGTGTGCTTTCCAGCTCAGCCAAAGGCCTGGTTAGGAGAGGGAGCAGGGAGAGCAAATGGAGATACACTAATACAAACGCCTAATATTACTCCAGTAAACTACTTCAAGCCCATCTGAATGATTTATGCACCAGACAGAGAAAGTTTCTTATCTAACACTCATGCCCAATACTTCAATTACAAAGGGATTCACTGGTTTCTTAAAGAAAAAGCTGTACTTAGGACAGTAGTCTAAGCCAAAGGAAGGCCAACTTCTGGGGCAAGAAAAATAAACTTAATACACACGGTGTATCATTTTACCCTGTGTTCCAATTTTTCTGAATTCTGTTTTTGGTATATACATTATACTATTTTCTGTGCTCATTTTATTTTCAGAAGAAAAAAAAAAAAGGACAGAAATAGTGTTCCAGTCAACTACTAGATCCTTCTCTTAGAGATACAAAATGTATCATTTAATGCTATAAACTTTTGAAAGTGCTGTGTTGTGCTAAGTCACTTTAGTCCTGTCTGACTCTTTGCGACCCTATGAACCACAGCCCACCAGGCTCCTCTGTCCACGGGATTCTCCAGACAAGAAGACTGGAGTGGGTCGCCATGCCCTTCTCCAGTGACCTTCCCGACCCAGGGACTGAACTCCTGCCTCTTCCATCTCCTGCACTGGCAGGCAGGCTCTTTACCACCCAGAAAGCCCTAACTTCAGAACAGCCCTGTTCAATTCTTCTTAACCCAGCATTTTCCAATCTTAACCTGACAATGGAATAGCCCAGTGAGCGTAAAGCAAATATCCCGCAGGATATCCACGGGCCTGAGGTTCTCAAAATGCGGTCCCTGGGACAGCAGCATCTGCACCACCTGGAGACTGGTTAGAAATGTGGATTATCAGGCACGAACACAGACCTACCAAATTGTTAGAACCTGCTGGGGTGTTTCATCAAGTTCTTCAGGATATTCTGATAAGAAAGTTTAATAACTGCTAATCGAGGCAAACTGTGAAGGTTGTTGATCACGAATATTGGTTGTTTTAGGGGTTCTCTTAGGGGCAGTGGATTTCAAACTGCTCCTCAGAACCGAAGGGAGCCAGGATGCAGGAGACAGAAGACAGTAAATCAGGTCAGGGCCATTGCCACCCCATCCCCACCCTGCACGGCCATTTTATATAAAGATTAATGCCCTAGGGTGAAACAGGGGTTGGGATTCCACTGCAAAACCCTGTATTTATCCTTGTCTTCTGCACTTGGGAATTAAAAACATGTATTTGTAGTTTTCTGGAAGGTGGCCCACTGGAAAAGGCATTGCGTGATGTATGCTCTCACCTTCATTTCCAAACCTTATTAAAATAAACTGGTCTTGCATACAGATGTATAGAACAGACTTTTAGATTCTATGGGAGAAGGTGAGGGTGGGACGATCTGAGAGAACAGCATCAAAACATGTATATTATCAAGTGTGAAACAGATCACCAGTCCAGGTTAGATGCATGAGACAAATGCTCGGGGCTGGTGCACTGGGATGACCCAGAGGGATGGGATGCGGAGGGAGGTGGGAGGGGGGTTCAGGATGGGGAACACATGTAAATCCATGGCTGATTCATGTCAATGTATGGCAAAAACCACTACAATATTGTAAAGTAATTAGCCTCCAACTAATAAAAATAAATGAAAAAAAAAAAAGAAATTATAAAAATAAATAAATAAATAAACTGGTCTTGCACAAAAACCTTCTTCTTGGGGACAATGAAAATGCAACTTGCAGATTCTGTTAGTAACACTGTTCAATATTTGAGCAAAAATCATCATAATAATTTTTATCAACTGAAATATGGTAATTTTAAAGAAAAATAGGAATCATGTGCTCCTCACTCACTCCCAGCCCACTCCAAAACTCAGGACAACTTATATGATCATGATACAGGGCTGTTTAAGTGGTCTGTGTCTCTTCTCCAACATGTAGACCAGAGGTCCATACATGGCAGATATTTAATAATTGTCACCTGAATAAGTGATTTTTCAATACATTCAACAGGTTTTCTGTTTTAAGAGAAAATATTTAATACATGCACCTTGATTCTCATATTTATAGAGAAGTCTTATACGTAAAAAATAACAACTCAGTATGAAAATGAGCAAAAGATGAACTGGCATAGAAAGCAGATGTTATCCAAATGGACAATAGGTATATGAATAGAATTTCAATCCCATAAGTAATCAGCAGAATTCAAATTGTCAAGAGATTACCAAGACAATGTCTCATATCAAAAATAACCACAACCCCAAGTACAGGAAGGATGTGGAACAAGTAGAATTCTTCATACACTGCAAGCAGTTAAAATGTCGAAAAACTATGCACCAGCATCTATTAAAGCTAACAAATGTGTAGACTGTGACCTAGAAATTCCACCCTAATTACAAAGCTATCTGAAACACATGATGTGTCCTTCAGAAAACAAGTCACGAATGTTCTTGCACATACCAAAAACTTTACTACTCTCTATTTTCTGTCAACAAGACAGTGGATACAGACTTTGTGCTATGGGGACTTCCCTGGCAGTCCAGTAGTTAAGATTGCGCTGCCAGTGCGGGGGACATAGGTTCCATTCCTGGTCAGGAAACTAAGATCTCACAGGCTGTGTGGTGTGGTGGCCAAAAGATTAAAATAATAATAGTAAAATAAAGAAACTGTGCTACACTCACACAGTGGACTTAAGTCATGAAAATGAAAGAACTACAACTATACGTACAAACAGATTATTTGGTACTATGGATTTCACACGTAATTTTCTTTCCATTGTATTATTTTGTGACATTAACAATAAGTAAAGCATATGCTAATGATAAAAATTTGTTTTAATATAGGAAATAAAAACAAAGAAAATTATCTATATTTTTTGTAGTATACAATGATAGTATGTCCCATTCCAAACATGTACATTATGCAGACATTGCTCCAGGTATATCTAAGCATGGACAGACAGCTAGATCAACATTTTTTTCTATGTTATGGTATTTATTTCTCAAATTAGATATCTCTGTATCTACCTCTTCATATCTTCCCCCTAAATGGCATCATGCTGTATGAACTGTTTTGTAACGTGGGTATTCAAGTAGCCAAAAAATAATAAACATCTTTCCAGGACAGTAAGTCAGGCTGCCTTGTGGGGCTTCCCAGGTGGCACCAGTGGTAAAGAATCCACTGTACGAGATGCAGGAGATGGGAGTTCGATTCCTGGGTCGGGGAGATCCCCTGGAGGAGGGCATGGCCACTCACTCCAGTATTCTCACCTGGAGAATCCCACGGACAGAGGAAGCCTGGAGGGCTACACTCCATGGGACTGCAAAGAGCTGGACATGACTGAACGACTTAGCACACAGACTGTGTATGTTTTAATACTAACAAGGCCTCCATTGTATAGCCATAGCATAATATGTTTTAAAGCTCTATTTATTTAGTTGTTTCCATCATTTTTCTCTTATAAGCACTAGTCTGATTACTTTTTTAGGTTAAAAGGTGGGATTGCTGGGTCATAAAAAGCATGCTTAGAAAGGACTTTTCCACATGTTAAACGCTTGTATGGTTGGTGGTTTAGTTGCTAAGTTGTGTCCGACTCTTGCAACCCCGTGGAATATAGCCTGCCAGGCTCCTCTATCCAAGGGATTCTCTAGGCAAGAATACTGGAGTGGGCTGCCATTTCCTTCTCCAGTGGATCTTTCCGACCCAGGAATTGAACCTGGGTCTCCTGCATTGCAGGCAGATTCTTTACCCACTGAGCTATGAGGGAAGCCTAAACAGTTCTATAGAAAGGCTGAATCAATCTTACTTTTACCAAAATGTATGAATCCTCCTTTTTTGGGGGTCACACCTACACCAACACTGGGCATGATCTTACCTAAAAATATTTTCCTGGAACTTTTATGATGGTCCACTGGTAAAGAATCCACCTGTCAATGCAGGGAAAAAGGGTTTGACCCCTGGCCTGAGAATATCCCATGTAATACATGGCAACTAAGCCCATGAGCTGTACCTGCTGAGCCCATGTGCCCTAGAGTCCATGTTTCACAGTAGGTAAGCCACCACAATGAGAAGCTCACCCAACACAACTAGCGAAGCTGGTGCAGAGCAAAGAAGACCTAGCGCAGTCAAGAGTAAGCAAACAAATAAACAGGAAAATGCTTTTCAAAATAAGATAAAATTATTTTCCAAAACAAAAGGAAAAAACTAGCATTTTGGTTTTTATTCATTAAAATCGACAAAGATCAAATTTTTGATAACACTTCAGGTGAGAGTGTGGGATAACAGCCACTCTCATATACTCTTAGTATAAGCATACACTCTCCATGGAGAAAGTCTGGCAACATCTATAAAACTAAAAATATATATACTCCTGACCCAGTAATTCCACTCTTAGGGAATTAACATATTGATATTCTGATATATGTCAAATGACCTATGTATAAAGATTTTACTACAGTATTATTTTCTAAGGCAAGTGATGGGAGATAATTGAAATATGTCAATAGAAGACTGGTAACATGAATTGTGGTACATTTACATAATGAAGTACTATACAACTGTTATAAAGAATAAAGTCCCAACTTTTCTGTATGGTTGAAAAGTTTTATTAAAAAAATGTTAGGAAGACAAAGAATGAGGTAGATATATATGCATCCATGTGGAAAAAATTTGCAATAGCTGTTTTGTGAAAAAGCATGGTGAAGAAGACTGTACATAATATTATGAATGTATATATTTTCCATATATACATGTATACACATATATGTATACACACACCCATGTTCATGGACAATCATTAAAGAAGTCCATAAAAAACTGTTAACAGTAGTTGCCTTTGAGAAAGAGAAACGAATGGCTGGAGAAGAGCATGGGAGAAGAGCCTACAATTTTGTGTTCTAAAATTTTATACCATGGGCATATATTACCTGTTCAATAATAAATAAATAAATTTTACATCTAGTTTTAGTTTATATTTTTGACAACTAGAGTTGAACAGACTTTTTATCTACCTATTGGATTTTTTATCTACCTTTTAAATTTTATCCACCCTTGGAGAAGGAAATGGCAACCCACTCCAGTATTCTTGCCTAGAGAATCCCAAGGACGGAGGAGCCTGGTGGGCTACAGTCCACGGGGTCACAAAGAGTTGGACACAACTGAGCAACTTAACTTTAAAAAAAAGAAAAAAAAAAAAAAGAAAGAACATTACTTACTCGGTCTTAAACATAAAACAAAAGACCTGCTGACCTGAAAGCCACTGTTGCTGCAACCCTGGGCCGGGAGGGCCGCCACCCTCTGCAGCTCCACGGAGCTTTTGCTGCTCATGGACTTGGGCTCCGGAGTCTTTTCAGATGTCTGGAGAGCCGCTGTATCTGTGAAATCAAACACAGCCTCTGCTGAAGTCAGAATGCCACCTGCTGTCATAGGCACCAGGCCATCGATTCACTTTGGGAACTTTGATCTAAATCTCCTGGTTGGGGTGGGGCAGGAGTGGCGAGGGGCGGGGTGGACGCTTTCAGGTCAGGTCCACCTACCTCATTAATCCTTCTCATTATCCCCATTCCTGCCGGCCCATTTTCACTCAGGGAAGAAGACTCCTGTGCTGCTCAAAACAGAAAAGGACATTTTCTCTACAGTCTTGAGTGAAAGAATCTAATTCCTGTGCTAGTGTTGGGCACTGGGAGTGGTGAGTGGCAGGAAAAATAAGGGCTGGCTATTACCAAGTGACCAGGATTCTGTGCTAGGTCTGTGTTCTAGACATTTCAGATGGTGGTCTTGATTTATCTTGAAACAAGGGAAAACTGAGGTGTCCATGAACATCACCTCAGTTAATCTGAGTAACAAAAGTTAATGGTTTGCTCAGGGCCACTTGGCTAATGAATGGACAGTGAAAAGTAAATTCAGGTCTGGTGGATTCCAAAGCCTTCTTACTCTATCCCTGCCAGCAAACAGGGTTGCTTCAAAAAATCCAGCTCCTAGAGGGACTTCCCTGGTGGTCTAGTGTTTAAGACTTCTAAGAGTTTAAAACTGGTCCAGATCAAAATATCTTAAAAATAAATCCAGCTCCTAGAAATGGAAAGATGTAGCAGGTAAATGAAAAGCGACCATCTTAAAAGATTCTTTCCTCTATGAAATTTTTAGCTGTGGGATTTTTTTTTTTTCAAAACTGCAGTTTTTCCTAGTACATTTAAAATGAACTATCGTGCGTCTATTAAATATTATAATTGTGAGGCCTGTGTGGAAATGTGAAAAATGTTCATGTTAAGTGAAAAACTAAAATGTATAAATTGAATGCTGTGTACAGTAGACAAAAAATGGAAGAAGATATAAAATTCTATTAGTGGTTAAAAAAAAAAAAAAAAAAAAAAAAAAATAAATTTTATCCACCTTTTCATTTTTTTACATTTTATTTTATCTACCTTTTTTTATTACCTTTTTATTTACCTATTGGCTATTTATTTCTATCTACTTTGAATTCCAAAGTAGACTTTGAAATTAAAAGATGCTTTTGAAATTAAAAGACGCTTACTTCTTGGAAGGAAAGTTATGACCAACCTAGACAGCATATTAAAAAGCAGAGACATTACTCTGTCAACAAATGTCCATCTAGTCAAGGCTATGGTTTTTTCCAGTAGTCATGTATGGATGTGAGAGTTGGACTATAAAGAAAGCTGAGCACTGAAGAATTGAGTCTTTTGAACTGTGGTGTTGGAGAAGACTCTTGAGAGTCCCTTGGACTGCAAGGAGATCCAACCAGTCCATCCTAAGGGAAATCAGTCCTGGGTGTTCATTGGTAGGACTGATGTTGAAGCTGAAACTCCAATATTTTGGCCACCTGATGCAAAGAGCTGACTCATTTGAAAAGATCCTGATGCTGGGAAAGATTGAAGGCAGGAGGAGAAGGGGCCGACAGAGGATGAGATGGTTAGATGGCATCACCAACTCAATGGACATGAGTTTGGGTAAACTCTGGGAGTTGGTGATGGACAGGGAGGCCTGGCGTGCTGTGGTTCATGGGGTTGCAAAGAGTCAGACACAACTGAACGACTGTACTGAACTGAACTGAACTCTGAATCCAGGTCTATGGATCCCCTTTCCTCCTCTTTTTTTTCTGTTTTAAGATCCTGTCTCTCTCTTACCCTCATTCATTCTTCATTGTTTAATTACTCTTAGATTTTTTCCTGCTAGTGGTGTCAGGTCCTGTTATGAGGAGGGTCAAGGATGGTCACAAAACAGGGCCTCAGGGTAGACTCTGGGAAGGAAAGGTCTCTCCTGGTATTCTGGACTCAGCGATCCCCATGATATATTAAAGCTTTTAGAGGTAGTGTTTCTCGATGAAGGTGAAAGAGGAGAGTGAAAAAGCTGGTGTAAAACTCAACATTCAAAAAATGAAGATCATGGCATCTGTTGTCATCACTTCATGGCAAATAGATGGGGAAACAATGGAAACAGTGACAGACTTTATTTTCTTGGGCTCCAAAATCACTGCAGATGGTGACTATAGCCACCAAATTAAAAGAAGCCTGGTGTCCTGCAGTCCATGGGGTTGCAAAGAGTCAGAGATGACTGAATGACTGAACAACAACAACACTGTCTATTAGAAAATTCTTAAAAAGACAGGAATACCAGGCCACTTTACCTGCTTCCTGAGAAACCTGTATGCAGGTCAAGAAGCAACAGTTAGAACCAGACATGGTTCCAAACTGGGAAAGGAGTATGTCAAGGCTGTACACTGTCACCCTGCTTATTTAACTTATATGCAGAGTACATCATTCGAAGGGCTGGGCTGGATGAATCACAAGCTGGAATTAAGGTTGCCAGAAGAAATATCAACAACCTCAGATATGCAGATGAAACCATTTTAATGGTAGAAAATGAAGAGGAACTAAAGAGCCTCTTGATGAGGGTGAAACAGGAAAGTAAAAAAAGCTGCCTTTAAATTTAACATTCAAATAATTAAGATCATGGCATCCAGTGCCATCACTTCATGAAAAACGGAAGGGGAAAAGTGGAAACAGTGACAGATTTTATTTTCTTGGGGCTCCAAAACCACTGCAGATGGTAACTGCAGTGATATAAAAAGACACTTGCTCCTTGGAAGAAAAGCTATGACAAACCAAGACAGAGTATTAAAAAGCAGAGACATCACTTTGCTGACAAAGGTCCAGATAGTCAGAGCTATGGCTTTTCCATTAATCATGTACGGATGTGAAAGTTGGACCATAAAGAAGGCTGACTGCCAAACAATTGATGCTTTCAAACTGTGGGGCCGGAGAAGACTCTTCGGTGTCCCCTGGACAGCAAGGAGATCAAACCATTCAATCCTAAAGGAAATCAGTCCTGTATATTCATTAGAAGGTCTGATGCTGAAGCTCCAATACTTTGGCCACCTGATGGGAAAAGCCGACTCATTGGAAAAGACCCTGATGCTGGGAATGACTGAGGGCAGGAGGGGAAGGGGGTGACAGAGGATGAGATGGCTGGATGGCATCACCGACTCAATGGACATGAGCTTGAGCAAGCTCTGGGAGATGGTGAAGGACAGGGAAGCTTGGTGTGCTGCAGTCCATGGGGTTGCAAAGAGTTGGACACAGCTTAGCAACTGAACAACAGAATTGGCTACTTGTACTTTTTCTCATCTAAATTGCCTTTTCATGCTCTTGCCTATGATGTGTCTTTCTAAAAACTCCTGTAATGGGTTTAAAATTCATAGGCATCTTAGGCAAATCTATTCACAATGTAGAACTGCTTGTTACTATGCTCCCAGCGGCCGAGCTTCCATTTAGGGAAAAGCTGCTACAGCTTAGACACTTGTCACCTAAGCAGTCAAGGCTTCCCCTTGGCACTGTGCAGCAAGGGAGGGCCACTGAGACACAAAACAGCTTCTGCATTTGAAAAGCCACATGAAGATGAACCTTGGAGAGAATGAATTTTCATCTTGGAGATCTAAAATTCAATAATCATTTGTGTACATTTTTCTAGGTTTATGCTATGTGTAATGGACAACATTACAATGCCATATTAAAATGAAAATAACAAACAATCTTCCTAGTGATAAAGGGCAGTAGACTTAAATATTACAGAGTTGAGAAGGCAACTGCATGCTGCTTTTGTGGTCATTTTCTCCCTAGTGTATTTTTTTAGGTATAGAATTTGAAACTGCATGGTAGTTCTGTCTAAGGCCACCTTTTTTCCTTTATGTTAGATATATTCAGGTATGATCTCAGTTTTTAAATACAGTAGGACAAAACTAGAGTAAACAGTCATAGGTTAGCTTTTCCAAGGAGTTGGAGGGCCCAGCCTCAAAGCACCTTCCTAATGTTCAGTCAACTTCCATCCGTGTGCAGTGTGTTCACTGATTTAAAACTTGGCCTGGCCAAGTGAGAAGGGAATTTAAAATATTCATCTCAGAAGCATATTGTGGGGATGAAATAAAATAATGTATGTAAAGCTCTGAGTGCATGCTCTCAGAAGCTCTCACAGAAGGAGAGCAGCTAACAAGTTGTGATTTGACCATCATCATCAAGAAGATGAACACAGAGTGTAGCCAGTCATCAACATGAAGGCAGCGTGGACCAGGAACCACAGACGCGTCTACATACAGCAGTTCTGGGAATCTGAAGGTCTTTACATGAATATTTCCCGACAAGCTGCAGAGAAGCAAAACAAAACAAAAATCAGCAACTCGCACGCTATGTCAAGTGGCACTTTATCCCAGAGGTGGGATGGATTGCTTCCTCACAGAACAGCACAACCGGCACAAGCAGCTAGGGAGGGGCATTTGGAGAGAACCAAACAATGAAGGATGTAAGGGCGAAAGACCAGCAGAGACGAATTCACTGGGAAATACTTGGGTGGTTCCTCAAACAGTTCAAGATAGAATTGCCATGACCCAGCAATTCCACTCTACACATATAATCCAAGGGAACTGAAAAGTAAACCGCTAATGGAAATGGCGTTTCTTCTGGGGGTGATGGAAATGTTCTGACATTAAACAGTGGTGGTGGTTGCACAACAGAGCAGCTATATTACAAACCACTGGTTTGTCTGTTTTAAAATGGCAAACTGTATGTTGTGTAAATTATATCTCAATTGAAAAACAATCACTGACTATGCCAAAGATTATGCATATTTAAGATTAACACGGAAATTTAGAAAAATGATTTTATGGTGCCCATGGAAAAAAAAAAACAGATGCACCATCAACAACACTAAAAGGAAGTGAGACATGAAGTGGGAACAGTTCAAATAAAGAAAAGGAAAAAAGATCCTGATAGGAATATTCACAAAGTCTCTGTAATGAGGAAATTATACCAAACTCCCCAGGAAAAGCATTTTTGCCTTATCCCTTGAGCAACTTTATGAAGTCTTTCAATTTACTTCAAGGGCTAAACACTTCAAGCAAAGATTATTTTTGTGAAGCACATTTTAATATATAAACCTGAATTTTCTTCTTCCCTCAGAGACATTACACTAAAGGGTTGCCAAACCAGAGTTTGGGACAAAAATTAACAATTAGTATGTCAGCAGGCCCAGGGGTATGCTTTCCCCTACACACCAAATGCTCGTGACTAGATAGAAAGAAATCATTCTATTTCTAAAATAGAAGCAGTTTTTTTTTTTTTTTCATGACAACGATAGCTATGAAGGACAGTACCATTACTATTTTCTATTTTTACCTTCCACACTTATTATCCCCACCTTAATTTGCTTTCTGACAGAGGATGAGAGACGAGATGGTTGGATGGCATCACTGACTCAATGGACATGAGTTTGAGCAAGCTCTGGGAGTTGGTGATGGACAGGGAAGCCTGGCGTGCTGCAGTCCATGGGGTCACAAAGAGTCAGATACGACTGAGCAACTGAAATGAACTGTCTTTCTAGGGATGTAACAGCCAACTTTCTTTTTCACTGTTTGGAATCAGCTGATTGTAAGCACTTAAAGTTAAATCTAACACATTTAAACCTCCTAAAAATACTGACTTTGTAAACCAGTAACTTGAACTTCACAATGATATACAACTAGTAGAAATTTCATAAAATAATTTTAAATGTGATTTTTTTTTTTCCCTTCTGGATTTTCCTGCAACAATTATTTCAACAAACTACCCTAGAGCTATTGCTCAGGGAAAATACTAACATTTACTCTAATGTCACAGCAGCACTAACTGGGCAGAGAAATAACCTATTAAATGGGTCAATCACTTCTGATTCACACATATTAAGTTTCCTAGGCAATATGATTCTGTCTAGGTATCAATAATTTTTAATCCTCATCTGTTAATGATAAAAGTTTAGCTTTTCCAAACTCACATATACAAGACCCTCAAGCTCTGTTGGGTTTGATTCTGTAATATAATAAATACACTGTGACTCTGTCTACCAGTCTTCATTTCGTTTTCTTCTTTCTTTTATAAAAAGAATATCCACTTCTATTCTTTTTAAAAATAATTATTTATTTTTGGCTGTGATGGGTCTTCGTTGCTGCATGGGCTTTTCTCTAGCTGTGGCTTCTCTTGTTGCCGAGCATGGGCTCCAGGGCATACGGGCTCAGGAGCTGTGGCGCATGAACTTAGCTGCTCTGAGGCATGTGGGATCTTTCTGGATCAGGGATTGAACCCATGTCTCCCACATTGGCAGGTGGATTTTTACCACTGAGTTGCTAAGGAAGCCCTCCTTTATTTTTGTTTAAGAAACATCCAAGTAGCTAATGTATATGTTTGGCTCCAGCAACTGACCCCTTCCCCAATGCCTTTGCCAGTTAATTTCTAATTTTGTTCAATTCCACACATTTTTTCAGGGTATGAGGGTGAGTGGTCAATGTTTAACAATTGGCTGGCTCCCTTGAGGGAAAAAGCCCAGATTTGGAGTGCTTGCTGATTTCCATGGTATAAATACTTCTGCCACTGCTGATTTGAAACTATCACTATCATTTCACTGAATGTGAATTTGGGAGAATTGTGCAGTACCACACCACAATAAAGTTTTTTTTTTTTTTTTACGAGAGAGATACAAGAGACATAAAAAACCCCAAGAACCTAGATAAAAGGGACGTCCCTGGTGGCCCAGTGGTTAGGACTCTGTGCTTCCACTTCAGGGAGCCCAGGTTCGATCTCTGCTTGCAGAACTAAGATCCTGAAAGCTGCGTGGGACAGCCAAAAAGAAAAAACAATATACACAATAGTAAATAATTAGGAAGTCACGAACTTTGAATGTTAATTATCTTGGTGTTAATATAATTCAATTGTAAGCTTATATGATGTGATTTTTAACAATGGTTCTGTGTAACAGTGACCACACAAAATTCCTCAAAAATTAGTGACTGGCTTTTGTTAGCCAGTATGAGCCAGGTCTAACACACCACTGATACGGGATCTATGAAACCCATCTGTTGCCATCAGTACTCTGTGACCATGTTGTCACAGAGGACCTGGACCCCTGAGTCCTGTTACACACACCTAGATGAGCCCAGTGGGGGAGATAAGGATGGAAGAGGCAGCCTAAGCTGGGATGTCTGACGTGCCACTGTAGACAAGCCATGTCGGTGGGTCCCACACAAACCGACCAGGACGGACGACAGACACCCAGTTAAACGTGGTACATCTAATATGCTCATTTGTCTTACTTGTTTCCCTTCGATTGTTCCTGAAGCCACTGTCAAAAGATAAAGGAATAAAAAAAGAGCATAAAACTCTGGTCGGTCCTCCTTATCTGCAGATTTTCTGTTTTGTAAACTTATTTCTAAACCCAACATCAATACACATGGTGCTCGCACTGTCATTTCTGGACATGCTCAAGGTGGTAAAAATCTGAAGTCTCCTGATGCTCATGTTTTCAACTGAGGCTGGACAAGGAGACCCTCTGCCTTCTTGCTTCAGCTCTCACAGCGTAAACAAGAATCATTTAAATCATTTATTTAGTGACACTTTCTTTAGGTTGGTGATTTTGCTGTTTAAAATGGCCCCTAAGTACCGCTGAAGGGTTGTCTAGGTTCCTAAGCATGAGAAGGCTGTGAGGACCATGTGGAACATGTGTGATGGATAAACTTCACTGAATGTAAGTTGAATGTTAATGAATCAATTCTACACATAAATAAGATGTCTTCAAACAGAAATGCATAAAACGCAAAGTTGTGTATCAATTAGTTGATAAGATCTGCAGGTACCTAAACCTGTATTTCTCCTTGGAGCAATGGTTCAGTTCAGTCACTCAGTTGTGTCCGACACCTTGCGACCCCATGAACCGCAGCACGCCGGGCCTCCCTGTCCATCACCAACTCCCGGAATCCACCCAAACCCATGTCCATTGAGTCGGTGATGTCATCCAACCATCTCATCCTCTGTCGTCCCTTTCTCCTCCTGCCCTCAATCTTTCCCAGCATCAGGGTCTTTTCCAATGAGTCAGCTGTTCACATCAGGTGGCCAAAGTATTGGAGTGTCAGCTTCAACATCAGTCCTTCCAATGAACACCCAGGACTGATCTCCTTTAGGATGGACTGGTTGGATCTCCTTGCAGTTCAAGGGCCTCTCAAGAGTCTTCTCCAACACCACAGTTCAAAAGCATCAATTCCTTGGTGCTCAGCTTTCTTTATAGTCCAACTCTCACATCCATACATGACCACTGGTAAAACCATAGCCTTGACTCGATGGACCTTTGTTGGCAAAGTAATGTCTCTGCTTTTTAATATGCTGTCTAGGTTGGTCATAACTTTCCCTCCAAGGAGTAAGCGTCTTTTAATATCATGGCTGCAATCACCATCTGCAGTGATTTTGGAGCCCTGAAAAATAAAGTCAGCCACTGTTTCCACTGTTTCCCCTTCTATTTGCCATGAAGTGATTGGACCAGAAGCACTGATCTTAGTTTTCTGAATGTTGAGCTTTAAGCCAACTTTTTCACTCTCCTCTTTCACTTTCATCAAGAGGTTCTTTAGTTCTTCACTTTCTGCCATAAGGATGGTGCCATCTGCATATCTGAGGTTATTGATATTTCTCCCGGCAATCTTGATTCCAGCTTGTGCTTCCTCCAGCTCAGTGTTTCACATGATGTACTCTGAATATAAGTTAAATAAGCAAGGTGATGATATACAGCCTTGACGTACTCCTTTTCCTATTTGGAACCAGTCTGTTGTTCCATGTCCAGTTCTAACTGTTGCTTCCTGACCTGTATGCAGGTTTCTCAAGAGGCAGGTTTTCCCATCTCTTTCAGAATTTTCCAGTTTATTGTGATCCACACAGTCAAAGACTTTGGCATAGTCAATAAAGCAGAAATAGATGTTTTTCTGGAACTCTCTTGCTTTTTCGAATTTGGAGTGACTTTATAGAATATAATTTCTGCAAACAATGAGAACTGATTGTATAATGTCAAGGACAGATTAGAACTCAATTTCAGAAGTTACCAGGCAGATGGATGAGTGGATTCAGCTCACCAGAAAAGCCAGAGTGAAATGATACCTTGGGCAGGCTCAGAAACAGGAGAGCCAAAGAGTAAAGGTAAAGCTCCAAACAGGTAGATTAGTTGAAGATGATGGTAAGAAGCTGTGAGATCCCCAGTTTCCTTCCCAACACAGCAGTCGAGTTCCCTCATCCCAGGAAGAAAACTAGAAGTTTATTTTCTAAAGAAGTTGATCCCAAATTGATTCTGGATTCAGTTTCACCACTCAGAGGATAAGGGTTCTGTCCTGAAAATAGGACACTAAGTCTACATGTTGAATGATAGCACACTGGGTTCCTGTTACTCCACTCAGCTCTGAGAGCCCTTGCTGTCAGTGTTATACCATCCAAGCGGGAGATGGAAGAATGTCCCTCTGGAGATGTTACCTGGGCCAAAAGAAAATACCTTCAGGGACTTTCCTGGCGGTCCAGTGGTTAAGACTCTGTCCTTCCAATGCAGGGGGCGTGAGTTCAATCCTTGGTCAGGAACTTAAGATCCCACATGCCATATAGCATGGCCCCAAAAAAGAAGAGAACACTTGCATATTGCAGGCAGCTATGGTGAAGCCCACTAACTCATCGTAAGTCCTCCCTTCCTAAATACACACACACACACACACACACACAATTTCTAAGTAGCTCTGCTGTGCCTTACTCTTCAGTATGAGGAGATAGGCAGCAACAACTGGATATTTGAAGAGAGCATCTAATATAAAGACAAAAACGAATGCAAAAAGAAAAACTGCTCAGAGGAAACTGAGAAATCATGCTGGAACATAAGAACACATCCTCAGAACTATCATGGGGCTCTGTATAGAGTTAAACAATGATATGATATTCATGGAAGCAGAAAAGGGAGGTTTCAAAAAGATACCTGAGAATAACAACATAAAAAAACATTAGAAATTAAAAGAAGAAACTACAATTTTAATAGAAGAAATGAAAGGGAACTTTGGGAAAATCCAGGAAATAGGACAGCAACACTAGAAACAAAAAACAAAGAACTAGAAAATATAAGAGACAAAGTAAAATTATTAGATTGTTTTAGAATATTTAATATCAAAATTACAGGATTTCCAGAAAGAATCGCAGAGAAGATGAGAGAGGAGGAAAACTAACATAAATATGTTTTACAGATCTCCCAGAGCTGAAGGATATCGGTTTCCACAAGAGAGGGTCCTTCTTGGGACAGGATAATGGACTTAAAAAGAAGTCTTGTCATCCACTGCTGCTGCCGCCGCCAAGTCACTTCAGTTGTGTCCGACTCTGTGTGACCCCAGAGACAGCAGCCCACCAGGCTCCCCCGTCCCTGGGATTCTCCAGGCAAGAACACTGGAGTGCGTTGCCATTTCCTTCTCCAATGCAGGAAAGTGAAAAGTGAAAGTGAAGTCGCTCAGTCGTGTCCAACTCTTAGCGACCCCATGGACTGCAGCCCACCAGGCTCCTCTGTCCATGGGATTTTCCGGGCAAGTGTACTGGAGTGGGGCGCCATTGCTTCTCTGCTTGACACCCACAGAAGACACGTAAACATGAAATTTTGGAACACTGGGTAAAGAGGATTCTAAAAGCTTCCAGAAGAGTAAAAGAGAAATAACAAGAGATCTCATACAAAGGATTAGATATCATAACAGAACTTACTTTTTGGATTGCAATTCTGGGTGCTGGAAGACCCTGAAACGATCACTTCAAAATTCCTAGAGAGAATAATTTCCAACTTCAATTTCTATGCCCGGTCTATCAATCAAATGAAGTGGCAGAATTATGATATTTCTCAAAACATTTATCTGTCACGGATGCTTTCTCAGGAATCTACTAGAGAAGGAGTCCACAAAAAAGTTTTCACAAGAAGGACAGCAACATGGTATACCAGTTGCATAGAACTGGTAAAAGTAGAATTAGCAAGAAAGTTGTTTTTTCTTCTCACATAACAAGCAATCTGAATATCAATCTAACAAAAAATTATAATTAGAAGAATGGGTAAAGGGGAGGTAGTGCATGTTTGGGGAGGGACACTAAATTCACGTATTCCTTTGTAGAAAATCAATAAATCAATATATATAGAAAATCAATATATATCATATAGTCTATGATAAGTAAAATGGAAGAAACAGCAACACAAGGAAATTATTATGGAGGCAAATGAAAAGAAATCTGTAACGGTATTATAAGTGTTGTACAAAAAAGAACAGGAAGTAAAGAGGGGTAGACAGAACAGTGCTGTTTTTCATTATCAATTTCGAATATCTATCTGATATTTGTTGTTCATGTATCTTTGATGAAGCGCCTGCATGTGTGTGTGTGTGTGGTCATGGTGGACTGAAAGGCAGAGGCCAAGTCAAGGATTTGCTGTCATGGGAGCTGGCAACGCTCTGAAGCTCTCAGCATCATTAAGTCTGTCAGAAGAGTGTAGAACCCCAGCAATTAGGCAGAAGCTCGAACCTAGAATTTCCCTCCCTAGAGGGGAGAAAATAAGAACTAGGCAGGCCAAGTTCTCCATGGACTGAGGGATGGTAGGTTTCCAAGGCAGGGAGTCAGGCCTAGGAAACAATGCAATACAGACACTTGGGGATCAGAACTGGGACACCAGGCTGGAGCCGGTATGACAGCAACGTGAGCGGATGCTGAGGCCCACAATGCTTGGGGCTCACTCTCTACCTTCACTTTATCTGAGTTAAGCACTGGCCATGCCTGGAACAACAAGGGAAGTAAAACTAGAAACCTGGGTGGCCTAATAAAACACTAAGTCAACACCACCCTCTAGATCTGAGAGCTATAGATCATTCTTTTCCTTTACAATGTCTGTTAGTTGCTACCTGGATACCCTGTGTAGCCCAATGAAATTTACCCCGAGGACTAGTTAAATTGTCCTACATCCATACAATGAAGTAATATGCAGGCATTGAAACAAACATTGAAGGTTCTGGGAAAGCCTCCTTTCTAGATATAGATGCCACAATTTCCTATTTCTTTTTTGCATCTTCCTCATGCCTGGAATATGGTACCTTGCATATACAGCAACATCTGCATGGTGGAGCATCTTACAACCCAGTGGCAGCAGGTATTCTAAGACTGCTGCTGCTGCTAAGTTGCATCAGTCGTGTCCAACTCTGTGCGACCCCATAGATGGCAGCCTACAAGACTCCGCCGTCCCTGGGATTCTCCAGGCAAGAACACTGGAGTGGGTTGCCATTTCCTTCTCCAGTGCATGAAAGTGAAGAGTGAAAGTGAAGTTGCTCAGTCATGTCTGACTCAGCTAGCAGAGCCTAAAAATAAAAAAGAAAAGAAAAGAAAAGAAAATGGTTCATTGAAGGCATGCCTGAGCCACCTATACCAGAATTCACGATGCCTGAAACAAAGTAACTAAACACATTATTTACACATGAGCCCTCCCAATATTACAGGAATGAATTTGATTGGGAGCTATAACTTCTAGGCTTTTAAAAATATTTCAGAATCTCAAAATTTACTCCTCTATAACCCCCAGGGAGTGGAAAATGAGTTCAACATTCTCCCCCAGGATTCCTGTTTGGAGTAATTATCTCTCCACAAACAAAATCTACAAAACTCATCCTTGAATAAAATTGCCTTTGAAGACCTTGGAGAACTCAAAGTGTGCATACTTAATCACGCACTGCCTTATCACAACCTAATTGGCTTTTTTCCTATCCCTATTGTGTAGATCGGAAAACCGAGGGATACACCTTACCCACGTCCAAATAATTCATTAGGATAATAAATGACAAAACGAATGTATCAGTCCTGAGAAGTTTGCTAAAAATAACTTTGACCATATCACATAAAGGGTGTTTATATTTGGTTTATAAGTGCTTAGCCAATTTAAACGAATCGCTTACTTTGGAAAGGCTATAGCAAGAAGTTTGTGTCATTTCACTAAAATGCAACTGGAGCAATTAAAGACGTTTCCCAAATGCTGATGTGGACACTGCTGATGCCAGCTGCTGCTGTTTAGGAGCTGACTGTAGGGTTCCCACTGCTTTCTCTGATGTAAGACATGCAAGAAACATTCTGCTGACATCTCATAAGAAAACCAAGTTATCCAATTTAATGGATCAGTACAGAAAACAAAACCCTGATTGCCAAGCAGAATATTTTGCTATGTTTGTGTTTCCTCTGATCTAAATTTGCTAGCTTTGAATGTTGCTTTTAAACTAACACCCACAAATGGCATTTTATATGGCCTGCTTTATTCATTAAAACAAACTGAAGATCATTACTGAGTCACTTTGAAAGGTAGTTTGGGCTTTTTATTTGCAAGGTAGTTTGGGCTTTTTATTTAATTAATCCATTACACTTAACCTTCCAGTATTTTCTTCTCTGAAAGTCCTACAATCATTATTAGCACTCTACAAATATGTTTTGCATAATTAAATTTAAGAATTTAGTGCCCAATAAAATTCTCAGTACAAATATTGTTACTAGATGAGTTCATTAAACTTAACCACACTAATTAAGAGTCAAATATTGAGATACACTTATAAAGCAGTAGACTGTCTTCCACATTCATAACACCTCTGCTAATTCTAGTAAAAGAACATAAACAGTCTCAGAGGAAAAACACGCCCAGGAAAGTCACAGAAACCACATGTACTTCTGTGAAAATCAGCTCCTTCAAAATAAATGTTCAGGCTTGTCTGAAATTGGCTCCTCATCACATCATCTATCAGTCATTTTCAACTAAGTTTACAATGGGTTCTAGCTCCTCCCTCCCTCAGGCTTGTAAGGACATGACTGGAAATAGTATGCATTTTAGTTTTATAATAAATTACGTCTTAGCCGCAACCCAGCGTTTTCAGAGGGATTTTACATACATATAAAATCCTTAGCCTCGAGCACAAGGATGATCTTTTAGCCACAAGAATAAAGTGTGGAAGAAAGTCCTTGGTCCTAGTTCACATTCCAGGCAGTGGCTGCAGAGATACAGCACCAGAACTCTGCCTTTATGGATCAAGGCTGCGAGGAGGGTTACCTGCTGAAGGCTCATGACTTTCTGGGAATTTCCCTCCATGTAATGGAACCAACTTGACAAAAGTGATGTCCCTTCCCCGGAGGCAGTATCTAATGACTGGTTGACAAAGATCTGGCCCCCTTTCCTCAACTCTTGTATAGGCTAAGGTCCACCTTACTTCCAGAGCTTCCCATAAGATCAGCCGAGACACCTCTTGAAAAAGGATCACAGTTCCACCTCTCCATCTGCCTGCTTCTGCTTCTTTCAACTCTCTCACAAGTATGAGTCCCAAAGGTGCTCCCCAACAAACCTTCTGCATGCAAATCTCTGAGTCAGTTGCCTAGGGAACCTGGCCTAAGACATCCCCATTTGAAGAGACCAAATCAAGGAAGGTTTTAAGGGGAACCCCATCTACATAGTTTGGCTTTCTGTAGGGAAGTAAATTAACTGTAACCAAACACAGTTGAATTTTCTAGATTATGGGTTCAAGTCTTCACAGTCCATGAGACATCAAATGAAATTTAAACCTTCTATTAAAATAACTGTCTTTGAGGCCCCTAGGTTCACTTATCTTAAAATAACAAGATGGTATTAGCCTGAATTGCTTCCCAGTTCAGCTGGTAACCTAGACCTATTAGATAGGTACAGTGGGTCAGAATTTACTGTATCTCTATTCACACTCTAAGTATCCTGCTATCCAGCAGTTCTCTTTCACTTACTCAAAGGGGAAAAACTTTATGTCTACTTTTTTTGCGAGGGAGGTGCTATGGACTGAATTTTGTCCCTCCCTCAAATATTGAACCCCTAACCCTCTGTGTAACTGTATCTGGAAATGGGGTCTTTAGAAGGTAATTATGGTTAAAGGAGGTCATGGGGCAGGGGCCCTAATCCTATAGGACTGTGACCTCTAAGAAGAGGAAGCGAGTGACCCTTCTTTCTCTGCCATGTGAGGGTCCAATGAGAAGGTGGCCAGATGTAAAGGAAGACAGCTCCTGCCAGAAACCAGATTGGCTGGCACCTGGATCTTAGACTTCTTAGCCTTTAGAATTGTGAGACGGCAAATTTCTGTTTTGGAGAAGGAAATGGCAACCCACTCCAGTACTCTTGCCTGGAAAATCCCACAGACAGAGGAGCCTGGTAGGCTGCAGTCCATGGGGTCGTGAAGAGTCAGACATGACTGAGCGACTTCACTTTCACTTTTCACTTTCATGCATTGGAGAAGGAAATGGCAACCCACTCCAGTGTTCTTGCCTGGAGAATCCCAGGGACGGCAGAGCCTATGGGCTGCTGTCTATGGGGTCGCACAGAGTCGGACATGACTGAAGTGACTTTGCAGCAGCAGCAGCAGCAGCAAATTTCTGTTTAAGTACACAGTCTATGGCATTTTGTTATGGTGAATATTATTATTAGTCAGGCCAAGCTGACTATTATGGGGGGAGTGGTGTGAAATACAAGTAAACGATACCACTGTATTATTTCTCACAGATGTATCATTTGTTTTCCTTTTTAGCTCTGCTTCTCTCCTCTGCTCAACTTCTCTTCAGCTCCTTTTTTTTTCCCCTCATTCAATGTCAGTGCCTCAAGGGTATACAGAATATACATGTAACTCAAAGGGTATAACTCAAGGGTATACAGAATATACATATAAACAAGAGAATGGACAAAGAAATCAACACTTGAATGAGGTTAGCAACCTACAGAAGTAGTAAGGTCCAGACTATGCTACTTTGTGGTTAAGACTTTGCCTTCCAATGCAGGGTGTGTGGGTTCAATCCCTGGTAGGGGAGCTAAGATCCTACACGCCTTGAGGCCAAAAAACCAAAACATTAAAATAACAGAAGCAATACTGTAACAAATCAATGAAGACTTTAAAAATGGTCCACATTAAAAAAAAAAAAAAAGAAATAATACATCCTATAAGAGTATCCTATGGTTATGGAAACACTGAAACTCAATCGTATACTCAGGCAATACAGTTAAAACAAGTTTTATGTCTTTCATGAATTTTGTTAATGTGGATTAGCTCAGTTGAGCCAGGTCATCTTTAAAGAAATGATAAAATCTAGTTTCAGACTGTGAAGTTTCCATTAGGGATGAAGCCGAGTCAAGCTCTTTCTGTGTTGACAGCTGGTCTCCCTTTATTATCTGAGGGGACAATACTGGGGTGAGCCAGAGCTGGATTAAAGAGCAGCCTCGAATGCTACATTGAGATGGGGCTTTATTCTGTATGCAACCAGGACCCAGCGCGGCTAGGGTGGTGACATGAGTGTAACTCTATGTTGCGAGGATAACTCTGGCAGCCTACACAAACCAGGAAGACAGCAAGCTACTCCAGTTGTTGCAGATGAGGGTCCGAAATGGCTGAGGGAAATTAGAGAGTGTGTATGTGAGAGGCACTGCACAGACAATCAACATGTCCTGTGACTGTCTGCAGAAGGACTAGGAGAAGAAAGCTTAGGGATCTGACTGTGGAAAAAAAGAGAAGCAGCTGGTCCAGAGGTTAGATGACTGCTTGCTGTAGAGTGTGGCGGGGATCGGAGAACTGGCAGCTGGAACTGATTGTGAAGTGGTTGCAAATGGGGACCGGGGCTCTAAGAGACGCTGGAATGCAGGAATAGCCTTAGATTTCCTGAGTGAGCGAGAGAAGTCGCTCAGTCGTGTCCAAGTCTTTGAGAGCCTGTGGACTGTAGCCTGCCAGGCTCCTCCATCCATCGGATTTTCCAAGCAAGAGTACTGGAGTGGGGTGCCACTGCCTTCTCCAGGAGATCTTTCTGACCCAGGGATTGAACCCAGGTCTCCCTCATTACAGGCAGACTGTTTACCTTCTGAGCCAGCAGGGAAGCCTAGAGCTCCTGGTGCAGGGTTAATACCTGAAATTATGGAAATGAATATGAACACTAAGAGAAGCATGTGGCAAGAGGAAAGACAGAGCGGGGCCAGCCTGTGGAAAGCAGAAATGTGAGTGACGGCAAGAGAAGAGGTCTGAGGGGGAGAACAGCCAGTGGTAACAGGGGAGGATGAGGCCCGGTGAGTGGTCTCACGGAGGTGGCGAGGCCTGAGGGGAGGAGATAATCTGCTGAAGGAAGAGGGACGGGGAGGAGCCCGAGGCGGTGAGAGAATGGGGGAAGCTGGGGCGTGGGAGGCAGGCGCACTGGGCAGAGCTGAGGGCCTAAAAGTGGGTGCACACGGCGGGTGTCTGTGAGGGCCTCAGGAACAGTGTACCACGTACTGAGCGGCCCGACGACCAGGGGAGGCAGCAGGTCCAAAGTCAAGATGCTGGCAGGACCATGCTTCTTCTGAAGGCAGCAGGGAAGGATTTGTTGGAGGCCACTACTAGAAGTTAACTGGCTTGTGGTAGGGAACTGCCGTCTGCACATTACGGTGTTCCTGTGCGCATGTCTACCTCTAAATTTCCCCATTTTATAACGACACCATCATATCAGATTTGGTGCTCAACCAACTCCAATATGACTTCATCTTAAATAACTAAATCTACAATGATCCTATTTCCAAATAAGGTCACATTCTGAGGTCCTGGAGGTTAGTATTTCAACATACAATCTGACCGGATGAAGGGCCTCCTGAGGCACTGGGGACAAGGGGAGGCAGAAGTGCTGTGCAAGGACCCCTGGCCACCGACTCTGAATCCTTCCCACCCTCTCCTGCACAAGGCCACAGGACGGGGGCCTTAAAGAGGCGCACCCTGAAGCAATGGCTTCGTAGCTGAGAGTATGGGTTCTGAAGCGAGAGTGACTGAGTTTTAAGCTCAGTTCGGTCACTTATTCATCACATGATCAAGTTATTAAAACTGACTTTTCCTCAATTTCCTATTTATAAAATGGCAATAACAGTAAGATCTAGCCCATGGAATTATGAGAACTAAACATATTAGTAAACAGCACACCTAAATGAGGCTAGTACAATTATTTTTCTCCTTTTACGGATGAAGAAACCGATATTCATACAGGTTAACTAACTTGCCCAAGATCGTGCATCTAGTTAAAAGAGTATGTGGAAATAAAAAATTTACGCTAATGATGATTATGTTTTATTGCTTCTGTGATTAGCTGATGCATTTGCCCACTAATGGGATATTAGCATTTAAATAAAAGTAAATGAATAGAAAAGGAAAAGAAAAGCTTTTCCCTAATCTATCAAGTTTTCTTTCAGGGAGGGTGATAGCTACAATATCAATTACAAAGAGAAGGCTTCATAATACAGAAGAATTAGAAGTGGAAATAAAATGTCCAGCTCCTCATTTTCAAATACAGAACATCTACCAATACAAAATTTGAACAAGAGAAAGAGAATAATGAAATAAGAAAATAAAAATTAAATAAACTTGAGGTTAAGTCAGCTTCTATTTCTTCTTGTCTTTCCTTACATTTTCTCCAGTTTCTATGTTACTCCGGAGAATCTAATACTGAAAGAAGCACATATGGCGTAAAAGATTTTCAGAATTTCCATCAACTTAATGCTTTAAAAATATTTTTCAAGTGTTCTTAAAAGTTTATCTTTATTGCTGTCTGCAATGATAAACATTCAGTGTTATGTTTACCCTTAGGAATAAAGTAGCTAGAACAATTTTATTTTGTTCCCAGCGCTGTTATCTTACAGAAGAAACAGAGAAAGACAAACAAAGGCAAACACAAGAGAGAGGCAAGGAAGACAACTTCTTGCAAACTGGGCTTTCCCGACTCTGTGTCCCTGGCTGCCCTCTGTACAGCCTCACACACAGTCACGCGCTAAACAAACACTGGCTGACGTGACTGACTGGCATGGAAGGGGAGAGGGGAAACCCACTTTCCTTTATAACTCCTTTATTCTATTTGTGTTCTGTGTCGTCCAAGGGTAAAGGCAATGAGGTATGAGGTATTCACTCAGAATGACAAATAATTACCTTGGGATTATGGAGGAACAATACATCTAAAATTCTAAATGAATGGGGTCATTGAATATTTGCATTTCACAAAAATCTGGGTGACAGATGATACACACACACTCATACATGGACACACATACAAAACACTTGGAGATAAAGCAGAAATCCTGCAGCACTCATAATGCTACCTGTTTTGCTCAGAATTCCCTGCACATACTTCTGAAATCAATTCTCCAGTCTCCCCACCCCTTTGGTCCCCTTTTGATTCTTTAGATGCTTATAGTACAAAGTGCTCCTTATCTACTCTTCAGGTAATACAGCTATTCCAGAACTCTGACTAAAGCATTTTATTATTGATCGGATTGCTCTTGGGTACAGAATGAGTGGATAAACGCATTCTGTGAATTTTAGAGGGGGATGAGAGGCAGAAAGACCCTCAACTTTTGCAGCTAGTGCTGCATCATGCCACATGTCTGTCCCTTCAGTGCCTCATGAGACTCTCTTTGAAAACCGCTGAAGGTGTCCTAAAATCAACGAAGTTGTTAGCATCACCCTTCTACAAGACCTAGTAACAGGGCAAGCAGAACTCTGAGGATCTGGGGAGGAAGATACTTGTCATGTACGGAATGCCTAAAAGGAAGCCCAGTCCTGGTCCTAGGGCTCTGATAACTTATTGTGACTTTAAGCAAATGATTTGTGCCTCCCATCCTTAGTTTTCTTATTTGCATAAGAAAAGCATTTTCACTGGAAATTCTTTAGGTACTTTCCATGTCTAGCACTTTGTGATTCTATACTGAAGAGATGATGCATCCTCAAGGGCTCCACTTGCCATATGATGAAGCACAAAAGCCAAGGCAGGTTAAGAACATCAGACATGGAGCAGATAAATCTTTTTTAAAGTCCCAATGGCTCCATCTTATCAGCAATGTGACTTTCACAAAGTAAGTTGTGTTCTCTGATTATCAACTGTGAAATGAGAATGTACTTCACATAGTTACTGTAAAGATTAAATGTGGTAATTTCTGGAATATCAGCTTTTATTATCCTAAGATTGCATTACGTCATAACGGTCTATAGCAGAGCCATTCTATTATATTGGGCCCGAGTTACATTCAAAATTACATTCAGAATAATGTAGATCTATCTTGGAATCTTCTAGAAAGAATCCTATCAACAAATGAGCTTCACGTATCTGTTGAACACTTTTCTCAATACCATTAGGCACTGTGGGGAAGCTAAAAAATTACAATATGGCCTCATCTTTTAAGAAATTTTTATATTTTTTTGGAGAAATCACTAGAATATAGGTTTAATGTTATAATGTTAACATTATATATAATATATATAACATATATAATATTAAAGTATTAACCTAATATAGTGGCTGGGAAGTGACCCATGGCAAGGTGTTGGGGCAGTATCTTCTAAGACTATAGTTCTTGAAAGCAAAGAGCAGATACAAGGAACATAATGTCCAGGGGCCAAGGCTCACTCTGGGTGGACATTCCACAATGTAGGCCCAAGGTCTGAGTGAACAAGACCATCAACAAACCAAGCTGAGAAACCCAAGGAGTCACATGGAAAAGTGGGAAAGTGGGAACCAAAGATCAGTATGTAAAAGCCTAAAGAGCCTAGATGATGTTCAGTTAGCTAGTTCAAAGCTACAGGGTCTGGGAGTGAGACCAGTGGCGGGTAACTGCCCCAGAGTGAGCTGCACTCAAGCCTGAGAACTGATGGTGAAGGCATGCTGAGGGCATGTCAGGTGGCTGACAAGGGATAGACAGAGGGTTACATGGAGGTGATGAGACATCTGGGGCTCTGAAATAAGGGTAGAAGTTATATAGGTAGATGTAGCTAGGAGAGATAGGAAAGGGAAACATCTGAATAAAACAGAACTGAATGACTAAACAGTAAGGACAAACCTTTATTATATGAAATGCCACAGAGGAGGCAGGGATGAATAAAACACAGCAGGTGCTCTCAGAAGTCCTCTCAATGCCCTGGGCTATCTCACAATCAACAGTACTAGGAAGCAAAATCCAGTGATCAGTCACAGATTTTCCACTAGTGCCTCTGATGTTGTTGTTGTTGAACTGATAAGTCATGTCCAACTCTTTGCGACCCCATGGGTTGCAGCACCCCAGACCTCCTGTCCTGGAGTTTGCTCAAACTCATGTCCATTGAATTGGTGATGCCATCCAACTATCTCATCCTCTAATGAGAGAGGCAGAAGCAAAATCCTAGGCTGGGGTCACAGTAAATCAACTGATTCCATCTCTTTGAGCTTCTGTATCCATATTTGTAAAATAAGGACAATAGTTTCTATCTCATAGGATTATTGCAAGGAACCAATGAGATAATGCTGGATGGTGCTGAGCAAAGGCAAGCACACAGTAGGTGCTTAACTAGCGTTAGCTGTTATTATTAACCGTCACTTTAACACATCTGAGCCATCATTCCTGTTGCTGCCTTCATGTATAACCTCACCTTTTCTCACCCATTTGCTGTGACAGCCTCCAATTGGTCTCTCTCTTTCCAGTCTAGCATTTTTCCTCAATGTAGCCTCAGTGTTCTTTATTAAAGACAAATCAGATATTTTATTACTCTACTTCGAATTCCTTAATAGATCTCCACTGCCTTTAGGTAAAAGTTACAGATTCCTTCAGAATTTCAGGTCCTTTGGCATCTGGTTCCTGCTATTCTATCCTGACTTCCTTCAATATTATACTTTCACTATGTTCTCCATGTCTTTCATCTCTGGGCCATTGTGTGTGTTGCCAATGTTGTCTAGATTGTCCTGTCCCCTTTTCTTTTGTCTGGTTCTATCTTAGTTTCAACCTTCCCTGACTCTTCCTCTTCACTGTGTCCCCAATCAGGTCACAATACCTTGATCTCATTTTTATCACAGGTGCGTAACACTCTAGTGTAGCTGTCCATTTATGTATCTGTTACTCCAGCTAGTGTTTCCATGACAAATTCAAATCTCATTTGTCCCTGGATTCTCAGTGTACAATGCTCCGTATATTCTCAATAGATACTTGTTCAAAGAAACAAGAAAGAAAGAAATGACTATCATATGACCCAGCAATCCCACTCCTGGGCATACAAGTGGAGAAAACCATAATTCAAAAAGATACATGCACCTCCAAGTTCACTGCAGCACCATTTACAATAGCCAAGACATGGAAGCAACATAAATGTCCATTAACAGAGGAGTGGAAAAAGAAGATATGCTACATACATACAATAGAGAATTAGTCATAAAAAAGAATGAAATAATGCCATTTGCAGCAATACGGATGGACTTAAGAGATAGTCATGCTGAGTGAGGTCAGAGAGAAAGACAAATATCATATCTCTTTTATGTGGGTTCCAAAAAATGGCACAAAGAACTTATTTATAGAACAGGAACAGAATCACAGATGTAGAAGATAAACCTATAGTTACAGAGATAAAGGAGGGGTAAATTGGGAGATTGGGACTGATGTATACAAACTACTATATAGAAAACAGATAACTAATAAGGACCTATTGTATCGCACAGGAAACTCTACCTAATACTCTGATAATGACCTGTTTGGGAATAGAATCTAAAAAAGAGTGGATTCACTTTACACTTGAAACTAACACAACATTGTAAATCAGATATACTCCAATACAAATTTAAAAAAGAAAAAAAGAGAAAGAAATGGAAGGAAGGGAAAGAGAAGGGAAATAGCCAGAAAGAGAATGAGAAGAGAAGAGGAAAGGAAAGGAGGCAAGAAGAAAAGAAAAGATGCCTATGTCCTTTAAGGGAACAAGTAAGAACCTATTTTCAGTAAATTTGTTGGTAAATGAAGAAAGAGGAACAAAAGAGAATGGGAAAGAGAGAGAGAAAAAGAGGATTTTATCAGAAGTTTAACATAACAATTACTATGGTTGATAATGAAAGATTATCATTTCTTTTTTCCTATTTCTGCTGGAATCATGGTGTGACAGGGACAAAAACTGTTAATGCCTAAGAGCTTACAGCTTCTTCTCTTCACCCCCATCTCCACTGTGTATTTGCTGATTAGGTTAATACGGCAGGTGAATAATCAACAAGACAGATGGGGAATTAGGAGCAAACAAGATGTCTGTGTCGCAGAGGAAAGGAAGTGGTGTACAACAGGTGTTAGTAAATATTTGCTATAAAAAGCCAGGTAATAAACATTCTATACTTCGAGGGACACATGTGCTCTCTGTCACAAGTTATTTTTCCTTTTTTGTACAACACTTAAAAAAATATAAAAGCCATTCTTATCTTGAGGACTGTACGGAAGAGATTACAGGTCAAATTTGGCTGGAAGGCCACAGTTCTCACAGTTCTGAAAGGAGAAAGAACAAAGAGCCTAAAGTCCAGGAAAGAGTTTTAGTTGAAATTGGGGGATGGAAGAGAGATATTGGGTAGTTATAATATTAATGCAAGGTAAAAGATATTGAGACATTGGAATTATTAAACCTGTAGCTGTAGGTTATGAACTGGATCTCTTTTGATGTCCTTCAAAGGTTACTGGATAAAGTTTCTTTGAAGGAAGAAAAAAGGAAGCAAGACTGGGTCATGTGGACCCCAGATTTATCTGGGTAACAGTTTTATGGTCCACATCTAGACCATACAACCTGAGGGTGATTAAAGGAAGGAAGGGATGGATGGTCATCGGTATGGTGTTTGGCTCTCAAACCGATGCCTGGTTTCTACAGGAGCTCAAAGCCCATCTATCTCCTCCTTATTGTTGCTACTGACTCTTTAATTTACATTAAAGGAAAAGCTTCTTTTGTTCATCAGTCATTATAGCTCTTTTAAGTTAATGGCTCATTTAGTATTATAACTGTCCATATTGAAGGCCTTGAATTGGTTTCTAAGCCAATGACCCAGTGGCAATAATAACAACAATAATAATGAAAAAGTGGGCTTTAGACTATACATCACTTATCCCCATAATAATCCTATAAAGGGAATATAGCTGTAGATGAGGAAACTGAGGTTCATTTGAGTAACTTATCCAAGGTCAAGGCAAGTCAAGGGTGGAGTTGTATATTTAACAATGACATGATGTGATACATAATCTTAAATCATTCACTCTCCCTGAATGACCATAAGTATTTCAGGTACAGCCCAGGCACACTTCAACTCTCTCCACCTTGGAGTATGGTCCGTTTTCATCCCCACTTTCCAGAAAGGTTAATGCTGTCTTCTTTGTCTTTCTGGGTCCCAAATCAGGTCCAGTGAGTCTTGGGAACATGATATGCAGTAACTGGTCCAGTCCTGCCTTCACCCCCTGTTCCTCAGCTTTGATTAAACCTCTCTCCTTGAGGGTTTGCAGGTACCTGTGTCCATTATGCTCCCACTTAAGAATTTTCTATGGCTGAATTCAGAGCTCAAAGAGGTCTCAGAAATATCTAGCCCCCACCACCTCCTCTGACAGATGAGGAAGACCACATGTTCGATATGAGTACATTCTGACATTCTCTTCAGTTCAGTTCAGTCGCTCAGTCGTGTCCAACTCTTTGCGACCCCATGAATTGCAGCACGCCAGGCCTCCCTGTCCATCACCAACTCCCAGAGTTTACTCAAACTCATGCCCATCGAGTCGGTGATGCCAGCCAGACATTTCACCCTCTGTCGTCCCCTTCTCCTCCTGCCCCCAATCCCTCCCAGCATCAGGGTCTTTTCCAATGAATCAATTCTTTGCATGAGGTGGCCAAAGTACTGCAGTTTCAGCTTCAGCATCAGTCCTAGACTTGGCTAATTCCCCAAGGATTTTTTTTTAAGATTTATCTTAAAAAAAAACAAAACAAAACTTGAAATACTATTAAATTGACTAGAATTCAAATAAACACAACCTCCCCACATTCTCTCTCCAGATCTGCTGAGAGATGACAGATGCTCCCCCTGAGACGGTGCGACACATGGGCTCGTGCCAAGCGTCCCGTGGTGACTGCCCTGGCAGGGGCGGCCTGCCGGGCGAGCACCCGAGGGGCACCAGCTGCCTCACCCAGGCAGCCCCTGGGGTGGCACCAGCAAACTCTGCGGCTTTGCTGGCCTCCTCAGGAGTCCTGTGGGGCTGGAATCTGGCCGTTATTTGGGGAAAGGTGGAAAGGGGCTGGAAAAAGGGAAGAGGAGGAGGGAGGAAGGCAAATGAAAACTTCCCTGAAAATAGCAGAGCCAAAGTGTGGATTTCCCCATCACTGTAAATAAAATGAGGAACACACATGACATCTCCCAACAGGATGTTTCCGTCATGTGCCTAGTCTCAGCTTCCAAAAGGTTTTAATTTTGCTGAGGCTTAGAGTCCTTTTCTGAGGGACCCACACGGTTAGTGGGGCGGTCGGTCTGCTTGCCTTTTCTTCTGCTTTCTGGTGCATAACCTCTGAAGGAAGAACATATGGAGAAGAGCTGTGAGTCTGGTAAGGACACATAACTTGTGAAAATATCATGGTTCCAGATGCAACTGGCTTCACATCAGAAAAATCTTTCCAGGGTAAACATTTTGTTTAAATATTAAACTTAAGTAAAGCCAGACACAAGAATATGGTCTAAGTAGCAAAGAGAGGCAGTGATGACCTCAAGTGAAAGGGAATTCATAAACGCTTCCCCAGACTGTCAGACCCTGACAGAGATGACAGCTGGAGGTTCAGTGACCTCCCCCCACGAAGTGTTTTACTTTTCAGATTTGATACACTGCCTTTAGCTGTGTATCCAGACTCCAGATTCTTTAAAAATTAGTCTTTATATTGATACTAGGAATAAATACTTTATTTTGGATTTCTTCTTTAATGTTTCTTTTTCCTGACATTACAAAATTGTCCACCTTAAAGAATCCTTACTGTAAAGCCCTTAGATCTTGATGCTAACAACAAAGGAGAGGAAAAAAAAAAGAGAGATGATCTTTAAAGAAATCCCCAAAGCAGCTACACAAATGAAGTCACAGCATTTGATCCTGACCTTGTCAATCTTGTTTTGATTTATGACTCTCTAGTGAAGAAGGCTTGCAACATAGATTCAACTTTTAATTATTCCACTTTGTGTCACATATACTGCACATAAAAGGTAAGAGTTAACACTGTCTGGTGCTCTGATTAACTGTTCAGTTAATCAGTTAACTGTTTCGTAACTCCTCAGCGCCTGCTCAACCTCTCATGGTCACCAGGAAAATCCTATGGGGGTTGGCTCACCTGTTTACTGGGAATAAAACAGCACAAACAACTCACAAACAAATCAACTGTACATGACTCTCAGGGTGAGCAGATCTTCACTGGAAGCCACCTGGATATTCATCAGCACCAGGGACTTAAGTAAGAGAAAAACAAACTCTAAAAGCTAGAGAATAGCACCTATGAGGAAAGCTAAAAGAAACAAATTTCTTAACCTGGAAAAGACAAAGCTGAAGAATGTTCTGATAAAGATCTTCCTGTATATACAAAAAGTGGAAAAGATGATTGAGGCAAGGAAGCAAGAACAAGAATAAAATGAGGCCGATACACTGATGTCAGGGATCCAACAATGTAAGTGGGGACTGAGAAAAAAGGTCTTCCCCTTCTTTCCTTCCTTTCTTCATTCCTTCCTTGCGTCCACAGTAAAACCTAGGTTTCTACCCCCAGCAAGACACTGGCTGAGTGCTGCCTCAGCACAGGGCAATCACCCACTCTTCTGTGATGATTTCTGTGCAGATTTATCTAAAAACAAAGCAATAAGTGGGGATTTCACTTGAGATTCTCCTCTTCCTTTCTAAGGGAAGCAGAGCAGGGTAAAGTGAAATAGAAAAAAAGCAATATTCAAACTCAGATCAGTCACCGAGCAGGTTCTGAGAGGAGGCTGCCTGAGAGTGACGGCTGCTAAGCCCCAAGACAGTCTACACGACAAACACGAGGCATGAACTTGTCTTTTTGGTCACATCTGCCTAATCTGATCCTAGCAGTATCTTCAAATCACAACAAATAAATAATGATTTTAAAGGTACATGATCCTCATGCGTGCATGCTCTGTCACTAAGTCGTGTCTGACTCTTTGTGACCCCATGGACTGTAACCCACCAGGCTTCTCTCTTCCTGGAATTCTCCAGCAAGAACACTGGAGTAGGCTGCCGTTTCCTCCTCTAGGGGACCTTCCCAACCCAGGGATCAAACCCGGGTCTCCTGCGCCTCCTGCACTGGAGGTGGATTCTTCACCACCGCACCACCTGGGAAGCCCGACATGATCTTCAAATCACAACAAATAAAAGACGATTCTAAAAGTACAGATGAGAGATATCATTTATAGTTCTGAGTGGGACAAGGAAAAGAACATCTATGGAAAAAAAAAAGAAGAACATCTATGGATGAGGAGGCCTGGGTGGTCCCACACATTGTTGAAGTATTTAACTGCATCTGGAGTCTAACTTCTTCGATTTTAAAAAGTTTACATTTTTCCTTTATAAAAGGGGATATAACTCATGCTGTACAATTTAAGAACACACTGCCGGGACTTTAGTGGATTTTTTAAAGATATGATTTTATGGATATTGGAAGGGTCTGTCCCTGTATACTCCTAAGTAAAAGTGAAAATGAAGTCGCTTAGTCATGGCCGACTCTTTGTAACCCCATGGACTGTAGCCTACCACGCTCCTCTGTCCATGGGATTTTCCAGGCAAGAGTACTGGAGTGGATTGCCATTTCCTTCTCCAGGGGATCTTCCTGACCCAGGGACCGAACCCCGGCCACCCGCATTGTAGGCAGTCGCTTTACCATCTGAGCCATCAGGGAAGTCCCTGTATACTCCTAGGGTCCTAAGAAAGAAATTTCTCATAACTCTTCCCTCGAGTTAGCGCAGACGTTCACAGCTAAAATGTAATACTGGGTTGAGGAGAAATAACATAATGTGTTATATTGTTCTTAATAGTTTACTTTGAGTTTGTTTATTAATTTGAGCCTAGAGAATGGCCTCACAGCAGCTGGGAGACCACAGGGGCGCTCAGGCTGCAGAAGGGCCTGGGCAGGGAGGTGCAGGTGAGCTCCAGCAGGTCTGGGCCTGGGGACCTGGCAGCTTGAGAGTCCCTTTGGCTAATATAACTGTCTGTGACTGACACGATGCCCCCCTCCCCAAACTTGACAGCATCATGCACAGAAATGTGTGTGAACCCTGGGAGAGAAAGCATTTTGGCTGAGACCATTTGCTTACCATGACCCTTAGGGGACAAGCACACTTTGAAGCCATTTAACAGATGTTCCCACTACGTTAAGAAATGCTTGGAAGGTAGTACAGAATTTTCACAACCCTCTCAAAAGTTGATTTTGAATTTCTTTTCATAAGCATTTTCTAACATGTTCCCTTAAACGGCCTCTTCCATTGTACACATGTACATACATGACCAAGAAACAAGTGGTCTCGAGACGGAGGTCTTCTGCAATGCACCACGAGCAACTCTGGGAAAGGCTGCTGATGCAAGTTCCTAAGACAGTCACAAAGACTCACCCTTCTATTCTGAAAGAGGCTGGTTAGTCTCCACTGTATTAACAGAAGGGCCTCGTAGGTTGCAATGCACTCTTTCTGAAGACAGTCACTACCTTCCATTTCTTGGCTTCTTTCTCCTTGATTTTCTCTCTGATCCAGTCTTTCTGCTTCATTTACTCTCATGCATCATTCCTTTTCCACAACTGTACATTTTTCTTTCCTATCTGTGACATAGGCCAGCACGTGCCACCACATAGTTTGGTCCCCTTAAGTGGAACTCAGAAAGTAAAATAAGACTTCCTACCTGGTGGCATACTCTTAACCACACCTGATTAGATGTTCTTCCCATTCTTCTCTTCCCCAGACCCCTGAGATGAACCCAAATATCTGTGGAGGGCATAGAGTGGGTGGTAGGAGTAGTGGAGACATTATAGAAAGGTGATATGGCTTTATTATAATAACAATAGCTAACACCTATTAAGCTCTTATTATGGTTCTGAATACTGTTCTAGATGCTCTACATTTATATCAAGCTCTACACTTCAATAATACGTTCTCAGCTTCATACTGAAAAGCAGAAAGGAGAACATATTCCATGTCTGAACCCTTTCATTTATATGGCCTACATGAAATAATTTAGAGGACCTCTTCTCAACCAAACATTGCAATGTCTCTATATTTGCAAATAAATACACACATACTCATATACATATCAAATTGTCAAAAGGCAAAGGGCTAAAGTTATAGAAAAAATAACACTAAGAAAGAACCTTTTAAATACCTTGACTGAGGTGCATGTATTCCCTCCCGAGGGGCCTGCCTTCCCTCTGTACTATAACAAAAGTGAAAGTCGCTCAGTCGTGTCTGACTCTTTGCAACCCCATAGACTATACAGTCCATGGTATTCTCCAGGCCAGAATATTGGAGTGGGTAACCTTTCCCTTCTCCAGGGGATCTTCCTAATCGAGGTCTCCTGCATTGCAGGAGGATTCTTTACCAACTAAGCCTCAAGGGAAGCCACACTATAACAAAAGGCCCTAAGGTAAAAACAAGTGCATCTTCAAGAGGAGGTGAAGAAGGAATAACAATTCAACAACTAGCGTTTTAAATTCAATTTACAGGCTATTCAGAACAGTTACCTACCTTACTGGTCACCATGATAAGTCCATGAGGCAAGTATCATTTATATAATCCCTGTTCCACAGATTAAGAAAACTGAGGTTTGGAATAGTCATATCATTTGCCCAAGTCACACATCAAAGTGTTTCAGTTTTCTACCGCGGTATAACAAACTATCTCCAAATTTATGTTCAGAAACATTAACTCATGATTCTCTGGGTTGGCTGGGCAGTTCTTCTGCTTCACAGAGTATGACTATTAGTGGGGGCACTGTGACTCTCCTCCGCCTGGCCTCTCATCGCCCAAGACCTCTCTTCTAGTGGTCCTTCTCCTAGGACAGTACAGACTTCTTTTAGTTCAGTTCAGTTCAGTTGCTCAGTCGTGTCCGACTCTTTGCGACCCCATGAACCACAGCACATCAGGCCTCCCTGTCCATCACCAACTCCCGGAGTCCGCCCAAACCCATGTCCGTTGAGTCGGTGATGCCATCCAACCATCCAATCCTCTGTCATCCCCTTCTCCTCCCGCCCTCAATCTTTCCCAGCATCAAGGTCTTTTCAAATGAGTCTGCTATTTGCATCAGGTAGCCAAAGTACTGGAGTTTCAGCTTCAACATCAGTCCCTCCAATGAACACCCAGGACTGATCTCCTTTAGGATAGATGGGTTGGATCTCCTTGCAGTCCAAGGGACTCTCAACAGTCCTCTCCAACACCACAGTTCAAAAGCCTCAATTCTTCAGCGCTCAGCTTTCTTTATAGTCCAACTCTCACATTCATACATGACCACAGGAAAAACCATAGCCTTGACTAGACGGACCTTTGTTGGTAAAGCAATGTCTCTGCTAGACTTCTTTACATGGCAGGATTTCCAAAAGGAAAAAATGGAAACTACCACGTCTCTTAAAGCCTAGGCTTAGAAGTCACACAGCATCACTTCCACTGCATTCTACTGGTCAAAGCAAGCCATGGCCAACCAGATTCAAGGGGAAGGAAATAGATTCAATCTGTTGAGATTGGAGCCATATGCATGTGCAGGAATAGCAAGAATTATGGGCAGCTATATTTACAGACTGAATTTTTGCATTCCAGTCCCCTATAATGAAAAGGACATCTTTTTTGGTGAGAAATATCAATAACCTCAGATATGCAGATGACACCACCCTTATGGCAGAAAGTGAAGAGGAACTAAAAAGCCTCTTGATGAAAGTGAAAGAGGAGAGTGAAAAAGTTGGCTTAAAGCTCAACATTCAGAAAACTAAGATCATGGCATCTGGTCCCATCACCTCATGAGAAATAGATGGGGAGACAGTGGAAACAGTGACAGACTTTATTTTTTTGGCTCCAAAATCACTGCAGATGGTGACTGCAGCCATGAAATTAAAAGACGCTTACTCCTTGGAAGGAAAGTTATGACCAACCTAGATAGCATATTAAAAAGCAGAGACATTACTTTGCCAACAAAGGTCCGTCTGGTCAAGGCTATGGTTTTTCCAGTGGTCATGTATGGATGTGAGAGTTGGACTGTGAAGAAAGCTGAGCGCTGAAAAATTGATGCTTTTGAACTGTGGTGTTGGAGAAGACTCTTGAGAGTCCCTTGGTCTGCAAGAAGATCCAACCAGTCCATCCTAAAGGAGATCAGTCCTGGGTGTTCATTGGAAGGAGTGATGCTGAAGCTCCAATACTTTGGCCACCTCATGCGAAGAGTTGACTTATTGGAAAAGACCCTGATCCTGGGAGGGATTGGGGGCAGGAGGAGAAGGGGACGACAGAGGATGAGATGGCTGGATGGCATCACTGACTCTATGGACATGAGTTTGAGTAAACTCCAGGAATTGGTGATGGACAGGGAGGCCTGACGTGCTGTGATTCATGAGGTTGCAAAGAGTCGGACACGACTGAGCAACTGAACTGAACTGAACTGATGTTTACAGATTATCTACCACATCAAGCGGAGTATAGTTGAAACTTAGGAAAATCAGTGAGAATACCACTACTCTACTAATTCTTTAACGTTCAAGTCTAGGGTTAGCTTTCATGACAGACACACAGGAAAGGAATTCCCTACATGCTCTGAGGCTGATGCTGGCCTCATTACATCTTGCCTTCCTGTGTCATTTATTTGGAAGGCAGAGATTAACCTAGGTCCAAGACACTTACTCCTTGGAAGGAAAGTTATGACCAACCTAGACAGCATATTAAAAAGCAGAGACACACTGGGAAGACCCAGAGGAATCGGGTGGAGAGGGAGGTGGGAGGGGGGATCGGGATGGGGAATACGTGTAACTCTATGGCTGATTCATATCAATGTATGACAAAACCCACTGCAATGATGTGAAGTAATTAGCCTCCAACTAATAAAAATTTAAAAAAATAAAAAATAAATAAAAAAA